>NC_054384.1:22484286-23084286 GCF_017654675.1 Xenopus laevis | reverse complement strand
CGACTACGACTTCGAATCGAACGATTCGAACTAAAAAACCTACCAAAGCTCAATGTTAGCCTATGGGGAAGGTCCCCATAGGTTTTCTAAGTTTTTTTGGTCGAAGAAAAATTGTTCGATCAATTGATTAAAATCCTTCGAATCGTTCGATTCGAAGGATTTAATCGTTCGATCGAACGATTTTTTGTTCGACCGTTCGATCAAACTATTTGCGGTAAATCCTTCGACTTCGATATTCGAAGTCGAAGGATTTACATTCGGCAGTCGAATATCGAGGGTTAATTAACCCTCGATATTCGACCATATGTAAATCTGCCCCTTAGGGGTAAATTTATCAAAAAGTGAAGTTCCGCCACTAGAGTGAAATTCCGCAGCTCTCAATTCATTTCTATGGGATTTTGAAAGGCGTATTTATCAATGGGTGAAAGTGAAAGTTCACCCTTTGATAAATACGCCTTTAAAAATCCCATAGAAATGAATGGAGAGTGGCGGAATTTCACTATTAACTTCACTCTTTGATAAATATACCCCTTAGAGTTGCCCATTTATTGGAAAATGCTTTCTCATGTCAGTTATAATTTTTCCTTATTACATTGGCATCAAGCTTAACCAGCCAGGCCAATAAATTGTAAAAGATGACGACCATACACAACTGTATGGAGCAACAGCAGCTGGAGAGATAGCACCAGTCCAATTGTTATTTAGACTTAAATGACTGGACCCAAGGGTCCTAATGCATTTTAGTTAATTGATGACCACATGCACAACTGGAAGCCCTGGTCTGTCTGCCACAGTATCAAACCTTACTGGTCAATCAAATCTTATAAAAGGTTTTGATCAGCAGTGTTGCTCTGTTTGGACCTAGACATTAACAATTACAAGTCTCAGTTATGGTCGCACTAAATTACCCGCAGTTTTTACAAAAGAAAAATCATCAATTAAGTTAAGTTGTCTTCAAACTTGCACTAGCCACCAACCAGTCCAAATTTGTACAGCTCTTGCATCCTATTTGAGTCAAAATGCAAGCACCATTGTTTGAATTTTTAAGAACTGGCCACCATTAGTCGCATCTATTGTGATTGCAATTACACTGGAGTTGTGGGGTAAATGCTGCATTGTGGGTAAAAAAAACATGGCGATTGCATTTGACAGTGCACTTTGCACACTGCACATGTGACATTATTATTTCCAATTGAATCAGGAGGACTAGAGGCTACCAAGCCATATCTAAATAGAACAGTGCTATTTAATAAAGGATCACGTGATTGAACGCAATGGTTCTCCAGAGCGTTGTATTGTGATTTATGAAGACAAGGAAGTTTGGCGACTCCCAACTCTGTTTGATGATACATTGAGAATGGGAGGAAAGTTTTTACCAACATTTGACCAAGCCATATCTAACTCAAAGGGGCAGATTTTATCAAGGGTCGAATAGGAAATTCGAATTTGAATTGTTTTTCTCGTCAAAACTCACAAAATCACATTTGGAATAATCCAAACTCGATTCAAATTCGAAATTCAAAATTTATCAAACCTTTACCTGGGAATAATTTTAATTTGACTATTCACCACCTAAAACCTGCCGAGTTCATGCACAAGTCAATGGGAGAGGTCCAGTGACCCATTTGAAGATGTTAATAGCCTTCCTGACATTCGAGTTTTTTTCAGAGAAAAAACTAGAGTTTAGTCGAAATCAAATCAAATTCGATTCAAGTTTTCGAGTCTGCAAAAATTAGTTAGAGTTTTAGACTTCTCAAATAACCTCCCAATCAAATTTCGGGTATATTCAAATTTATTAGAGTAAAAAAAAATCACATCAGTTTGAAATTCGACCTTTGATAAATGGGCCTCATAATGTTCGAGCTCCTCAATAGCATGAATGCTACTACGGCCCAAGTACAAATCAGAAGGTTATGATTAACCTACCTACAAGTTAAAAAATGAAAGCCTGATTGGTTCTCTCGTTGCCAGAGAAGGGCTATTCCGCTCCTAAACGGTCATATAACCAATTTGAACCCAGTACAGGAACTGGGGTTTGTTCAGCTATGGGAACCTACGTGAATGCTTTGATGATGAAACTTGGACAGACATTTTTCAGGATTCCTTTGCGCAGGTTCATACATTTTTCTCAGTGACTGGCCGAGACGGCCAGGCGCCCTAGGCAACTGGCGCGCATGCACGAAAAAAGGCAAAAATAGGAGGACGCATGCACGAAAAAAAGATGAGAAGGATGCATGAGCATGCATGCTTTAGGATGGAAAGGCCGGCCGATAGCCGAGACGGGACCGGACTAGAGGGTAGGCAGAGAAGGTGTGTGCCTGGCGCCCCCCCCAGCTTTGCGCCCTAGGCACGTGCCTACTCTGCCTACCACCTAGTTCCGGCCCTGATGTCTCTATACAAGAAAGCTCACAGAAAGTGCCATTCACCAATGGTATTTAGTTCTAGGAAATTAGCAAAGTGGTACCCATCCTCTGCACCTCTTTGTTTCCAGAATTGAATCTGGGTCCTTCCTATACCTATGATGGAAATGCTGAAAGGCTGACAGATTCTGGAAAAGGATTTATGCTTTACCAATATTACTGGGCTCTCCTTGAGATATGGCTCTGTTAATTAAACTAATTACTGGAGGGAACAAACACTTATGGAAAATGTCAAATCACATATTTTCTGCAGCAAAACAAATCTTCGAAAAAGCATGGAAACCCTCATAATTTCAAAGTCAAGCTGGACATTGTACATATTCTGGAGAAATTTACAAGCCAAAGAATGTTTGAAGAGAAACAATATAATAAAGGTAGGACCCATGGATAGTCTACAGAAGTAAACCCACCAACTTCTCTCTAAGCTACAGGATAAGAGAATCCCTAGTTATGCCCCGCCCCTTTTGTGAAGTCATTGGCGGGTTGTCGCTGGTCTATAAAAGGAACCTGGAAGTCAGGCTCGGGTGGAGGGAGGGCGGGTTCGGGTCGGGTGCAACCTGACCCGCACTTTACTAATACATATTAATCTAATAATATTAATATGATATATTCAGAAGAAGAAGGACAGGAAGTTTAAAGGTCTCTTGTGTCCATGGCAATCGTAGCAATTTTACATTCCCCATTCAAACTTACACTAAACAACACAGAGCCACTATATCACTAATCTTAATCAGCATCTGCATTGGTTGGTTTCATGTAAGTTGCAGTGATAATTGACCTGCTTTTTTGCTGTAATTCTAGCCGACTGCATTGTAGGTAACAAATACATGGAGATATTTTTGCGTTTTTTCACCTTGCACTTCCATTCCTAAATAAATCCTGTCATTTTGATTTTACCTTAAGTTTTAAAATAATCCAAAAGTATGAATATAAACTGATATCGATATACTGGAAAAATATAAGAGCCCCTAAAGTGGTTCAAATGTTACTTTTCATTTAATATCGATCAAAGGAAAACTATACCCCCAAAATATATACTTGAGCAACCTGACCAGAAATACTACAACTCTAACTGTAACAGGAAGAAGTGTGGAAGCAAAAGACAGAACTTTATCTGTTAATTGGCTCATGTGACCTAAAATGTATAGTTTGTTTGCTATGTTTGTGTGTCATACGATCCCAGGGGGCGGCCCTTATTTTTTAAAATGCCAATTTTCTATTTATGATTACCCAATGGCACATACTACTAAAAAAGTATATTATTATGAAAATGGTTTATTTACATGAAGCAGGGTTTTACATGAGCTGTTTTATGCAATATCTATATTGTTTGAGGGGTATCGTTTTCCTTTAAAGGAGAAGCAAACCCTAAAGTTAAAAAACTCCTACCCCACATAGAACCCCCTGTCCCCCCCAGCCTAGCTGCTACCCCGGGAAAATGCCCCTAAGTCTTTACTTACCCCTCCATGCAGATTCTGTCCAGAAAAGTTCACGGCAGCCATCTTCAGCCGATTCGGTAATCTTCTGGTCTTCTCCATGTGCCTCGTCGATTTCCGTAAGTTCTGGCGCATGCATAGTTGTTGTGAAACAGAAAACTGCTCCAACTGCGCATGCACCAATATGGCACTTACTTCCCAAAGATTACCGAAGAGAAGAAGATGGCGCCGCAAACTCTGGTTTACTTACAGGCTAAGTAAAGGGTAAGGGGCATTTGCCCGCGGTAACACTTAGGCTGGGGGGGTCTATGTAGGGTAGGGGGATAAAAGTTTAGTAAAACTTTAGGGTTTGTTTCTCCTTTAAGTGGACACAAGTTATATATGAGAACAAGAAACCATCCAACTATCTGATAATGTTTTTCATTACAGTAGAAAAGATCATATCCTACAAACTCTCATGCTGTTTCATGACAAGATCACATTCAGTATCATGTGGCATTTGGAGTATATGAAGAAAAATAAGAGGAACCTCATTACTGTTGCTTTAAGGATGTTTAAAGGTATGCCTTGCTTTGGAAGGAAGAAACACAGATGAAGGACTGTATGTAATATAATGGCCATGTTTAGATTTGCCATAGAATTGATCTAAAAGGAATAAATAAAGATACAGCGCTATTTAGTTTTAGTATGTTTATTGCACAATAAGATACATACAAATAAGCATTTGCTGCAATACAATACCGAGCAGTAGGATGTAGACATAAGAAAGGCTAATAAAAAGAGACAATAGCAGCGAGAGACTGATTCTATCTGTTTCTGTATTCTGGTATCATATTATTTGCTCACACGCTGGGATCAATCATGTCATCAAGGCACTGATTCCCCTGCTCTTTGTAATACAGGATTTCTACATTATATGCTATACTGCTCACACAACATGACTATACAGACATATATAGAATAGGAAAATGGGCAACAACTATTTGAAAGGAATCTAATCCTTTAATTCATTTCTCCCACAGCCACTGTGCCCGTAGTTCACTCCAGTTTAAGTGCAAGCTTATTTTTCAACTTTGGCCTCCTATTACGTTATCCAAATGAAATGAGTCACAGAGGGCACAAGCTAGTAACCTAGGGGAATAGTCTTGTTCCTGGAGGTCTGGGGATTAGTTCAAAGGTTATTAATGACTCATTACTCAGTAACTCAAAGCTGGAATTTACATTAACCATGATGATGTAGATATTACATTGACAGATAATATATATATATATAATTAATAGCACAACCAGGATAGCAGTTCCAACTCATTTGCTGATGTATAAAGCTTACTGTACAGATTCATCTATGGCAGAATTATAAAGAACGTATGAACATAAATAACAATAAAGCTTACTTATAAATAGAATATATATTAATAATATTTTAGTACATGTTGCTTATATAAAAAAATATAAGGACAAACTAGCCCTAAAAAATAGATATGTATATATGAAGCTCGACTGGTATAATACTTAGGGGTCAGGCACTTCCTTTTATGACATTTAAGTAACCACAGCAGAGTTTCTCAAACTTTAAAGTAGAAGGAAAGGCTTGGTGCACTTGGGGGTGGCAAATGTTAGGCACCCCCAAATGGTTGTATTGACTTACCTGAAACACCTGGCTGGTGCTCCTATCAGCAGAAAACTGCACCAGCCCAGGGTTATTCCAGTGAGCACCACAAAGCGATCCACTTCCGTCTTCTTCTTTATTCAAATTTCCCGGGGCAAACGCATGCGCAGTCGAACGAAATAGCCGACTTTGCCCTTTAGTAAATTTGCCCCTATGAACCGAGTAAAACACCTGTGCAGAGAAGCATCAACTACAACAGGGTCCCTGTAATCAGTACTAAGCTGAGGATGGGTAAGGGCACCGGGATGGAGGGTGCCAGCCTAACAGGGGAACATTTCATTACTAGGAATAAGGTCTTGCTGCTGATCAAATAAACCTATTGTCAGGACCCCAAAGTCAGTATTAGCATTCTTTTTCTAGGTTACTTCGATACTTTCTGCTTATATTTATACTGCATACATTAAAGATAACATTTTATAGCGTTTTAGCCTTTTATGATATATACTGTAGGTAATATAACAAAAGATATAACACACAAGGGCACAAGTAGGTCCACAAGTGCAGTTGCAGTCCCTGCACTTTCCTCGCAGGCAGTTAAACATAAAACCACATTCATTAAAGGAGAAGTAAACCCCTTAATAAAAAATGCCCTCCTCCGCCCCAACCTAGCTTCCCCCCCCCCGGGCACTCTAACTTTTTACTTACCCCTCAGTGCAGATTCTCAGCATCGGAATTCACGGGCGCCATCTTCTTCAGTCTTCATTTGGTCTTCTTCTGGAGCTTCATGACTTTCGGAGTATGCACAGTTGACAAAAGCCCGAAAACTGCTCCAACTGCGCATGTGCCAATACGGAACTTACTTCCCAATGAAGACCGAAGAGAAGAAGATGGCTGCCGTGAACTCCAATGCCGTGAATCTGCACCGAGGGGTAAGTAAAAAGTTTGGGGCATTTTCCGGGGGGTAGCAGGTAGGCTGGGGGGGAGGAGGGAGGGGAGTTTATGTATGGTAGAGGGTAGGTTTTTTTTTAAATAAGGGGTTTACTTCTCCTTTAAAGGTTCTTGCATCAAAATGCACTACTTGCACTTGTGTATTATTGTGCTTGGCACCGTTCAGTCCTTCCTGCCTTTGGTTCCTAAAAGAGCCTAGCCGTGCCTATTGATAACGGGGAACCCTAGAGCTGCCTCCAGCTCCGGAACAGGTGCTATCCCTCATAGCCCTGCGTCAATCGTTGCAGTTCAGTCGCACCATAAGAATAGGGAGCACACTGGAATCGGTGCCAGTGAACACAGGGAAACCTAGAAAATACTTGGCGTACGTTTTGGCGAATCTTACGCAATTGTGATTGGCCCAGCACATTTGCATCAAGAATTCTGGGGGAAAGTGCTGCATTGTGGGAATAAAACATGGCAATTGCTCTCAAAAATTCACTGCACTTGGGGATGTACCTGTGCCCTACAGCCTTCTGAAACTCCTTTTCTTAGTTAGTTTCCTCAAAAGCAATTCCAGCCACCACAGTTTATTATAACAGGATAATGTAGTGAAGGTTCTGGGACTACTTCTCTGGGACAAGAGAAAGCGTCTACTAATTTAGCCAATAAAAGGTACCAATTTCCCAACATCATCCTGTTTTAATCAGTGGTTCACACACTCTGCTAGCAACGTTTATCATAACATATAATTCAGATAATAAAAGATGAATATTATTCACAATAATATGGAGAGGCCAGTAGGAAAAACAGATAGTATTATCTATCTTTGGAGACAGATATTTAGAGCTCATAATTCCTGAATTTTCGAAGAAGGTCGGAAGGGGCTTCTGCTGACCACCTGAAGCGAAGAAGG
Source organism: Xenopus laevis (assembly GCF_017654675.1). Classification (NCBI taxonomy): domain Eukaryota; kingdom Metazoa; phylum Chordata; class Amphibia; order Anura; family Pipidae; genus Xenopus; species Xenopus laevis. Next base: position 23,076,978 of record NC_054384.1, on the reverse strand, counting down.
TTGGAGGATGTGTCCGAACTTCCTAAAATTAGCAAAAAGACAGAAGACAGAAATGACTTCCTACGTTTGCTCTAATAATGCTCTAATACATCTGCGAGGAATGGGAGCCCCCCTATAATATATATTGGATCTAACTGTCAATGAATATCTGACGCCCAACTGCTGCATGAAGATAGAATGAAGAGAAACAGATGCTGAGAGAGGGATAGTGAATATAAACTTGATCATATCAGAAACGATACAGAATATTTAATTGATTGTATTTAGAAAGTTTCTTATTTCAGTATGATGAAGCTTATATTAAATTTTCATTTTCGCCATAGTTCCCCTTTAACATGACTTTTATGCAGGTTGTGGAAATCCCTTTCTACGTATTTTCTAATCAAATCAGCCCTTTAGCTGTTCATGAACTACATCCCACATCCGGCACCACTATCCTTGCGCTGCCATTACACTTCTCCAACAAAACCACATCTGGGTCATGAAATATTGCAGCTTCTCCTCCCCTTTCTCTATCTGTTATTCTCTCTCTTTCTGTCCTTTGAACCCTGGTGAACTATTACCTTCCGGACTCTTAGGTGACAACACTTCATTATCCTCTTGAGTTTTTTCCAGCAAATCACTTTCATTTTTCTTGGCATCACACAAGGAAGAAACCTTATCTGGCATCTTGGAAGGATCGGAAGTGGGAGCCTCCAGCATTGGCTCTTTTTTACTCTGCACTGCCCAGTGCATTGACTGAAGAAATAAAGAAGGTTATGTATTACCAGCTATGAAAATATGGCTTCTCATGGGTGTCCTTCTAATTCCTGTTATGTACAGAATGGTGCACTTACACCCCCATACTCACACCAGTAGTAGTCTTTCCTGATCAGTCTGTAGATACAGGCAAAGCTACTTGCAAACATCAGGTAACATGCAGGCAAAGACAATCTGGGGTTTCAAACTCGTATTAATAATTTCTCTTTTAGTTACAGGTATGGGACCTATTATCCAGAATGCTCGGGACCTGGGGTTTTCCGGATAACGGATCTTTCCGTAATTTGGGTCTTCATGCCTTAAGTCTACTAGAAATTAATTTAAACATTAAATAAACCCAATAGGCTGGTTTTGCTTCCAATAAGGATTAATTATATCTTATTTGGGATCAAGTACAAGGTACTGTTTTATTATTACAGAGAAAAAGGAAATCATTTTTAAAAATTTGGATTATTTGGATAAAATGGAGTCTATGGGAGACAGCCATTCCGTAATCCGGAGCTTTCTGGATATCGGGTTTCCGGATAAGGTATCCTATACCTGTACTATAAAGCCGCTTCTATAAATTAGCTTCACATTTGCCTCAAATCTGATTGCATTTTTGTGCCATACAATAATGTACGTCTGGGACCCATATGTGGAAATAAAACTGACGGAGGAATGTTGTTTGTGTAAAAGTAGCAACGTCACAAACCATGTGTGTACCAGGAGGGGGGAGTGTTGTGTACTAGAGGAGACCAGAAACATCCACACAGCTAAGGGGTCACTATAGTACAAGTCATTAATGAGTTACCAAAATGCTTTGTGTACGAAATGTTTTTGAGTGATCCAATGTCAACTCAACAGGTCACTGCAAAATGAGACACTGCACAATTAGATCTTCACTCAAAAGTTTCCCAAATAGAGACCAAATGTCTGTATCAAAAAAAAAAACAGTAATCCTAAGGGGGCATATTTATCAAGGGTCGAATTTAGAGTTTATGGGAGTTTATAAAAACTCCCATAAACTCGAAATTCGGTAACAAAAATGGCCAATCGAAATGTATTAATAAAATTGGAATTTTTTTAAATGCAGGTGAATAGGATCGACCTTCAAACTTAAATCAAATTCGAATCGAATTTGTTTTTCAAAATCCAAATTGATTGTAGGAGGTCCCCGAAGGATAAAACACCAATTCAGCAGGTTTTCAATGGAGAAGAGTCGAATTTGAATTCTTAAATGGACAGTACATTTGAAACTCGAATTTAAAAATCCAAATTTTCAATTCCACCCTTGATAAATCTGCTCCTAAGTGATACTGCATATATCTAACATAGATATATAATGGTCTCTTTCTTCTTAAAGACATTAAGGGGAAGATTTATTGAGGGTCGAATTGAAAATGTAAATTTTTTGCTAAAAAAACTCAAATCAAATTCAATTTGATGTCGATTCGAGTTTGCAGGTCAATCCTATTCACCCGATTTTAAAAAATCTTAATTTTTTAATAAATTTCTATTGTTTCCCCCCCCCCAATTTTGAGTTTATGAGAGTTTATGGAAGTTTTTATAAACTCCCATAAACTCTATACTTGACCATTCATAAATATGCACCTAAGGGTATATGGCCATTCCACTGCCCTCTTATAAAAAGCCATTTGCATGTTTTGGATAAACTTGTTCCTCAGGTCTAAAGGTGTGACTATCTATCAATAATGCCCTGTAATGTATTTGTAAAGAGTAATCATGCATCACAAATGCTTCTACTCCAAAGAAAACAACCCCAACAACTATAACTTTACCAATTTATCTTTTCAGCTTAATAATGGGGACTGGGGCCCAAAACTGTACTGCCTATATATAACCTATACAGACTTTATTTGCTTTATTAGCTGCTGACTAGAGTTGCACAATCTGTTATCCATAAAATCCCCCAATCCTTCTTAGTTAAGGAGCCACATGTGTGGATGGGCATATTACACTAATCCAACCATTGGACATTATTCTACATAACGTAAATCTTCTTATCTGTAGAGGCAATGAAACATAAATATAGCAATTGTAGGTTAAAATATATGGGCAGTTGCTTTTCAAGGCAGCCTAAAAATTCAGTACTAGGTCACTTGAAGAATTCTTCATATTTCCATATTTTCCACTTTAAAAATTGTATCTCCGCAAACATTTAAACAAGGTAAAATCTTTTATCACATTACGCAAAGACATAGATCAGATATTTTGTAGGCCAAAATGAAATACGTACAGTTTTAACAGAATCTTGCAGCGCTTCCCACTGTGCGAAAGGAATCAGAATTTTGCTCCTTCGCCAGTGATCATACTGAGCGCGACTTTCCTCATTTGTTAGAGTCTCTTTGGCCTGCTGAAGTCTCTGGAAATCTTCCACTAGGAAAATCAAGACATAACCATTTAGTTCATAGGAAGTATTGCTATAAGCAAAGAATTATTTCATTTTATGGTCACATTGCATATGCTTTGCACTGTTGCAGGAGGCTGCTTTATGAATATAGGTGCTAAATGGCACCAGTTACCAACCAATCAAATGTTTGCTTTCTTTTTTATTAATGACTTCTATCAGACTGTTCTGACTTCTATCAGATTGTTGCTACTGGTCAATGCATTAATGCAGGAACCCTAAAATACTATTCATTGATCACTTGGGGTTAAGGGCAGAGACACAAGGGCAGATTCTGGGAGATTAGTAGCCCGGCAACAAATCTCCTCTTCTTCGGGGCAACTAATCTCCCCGAACTGCCTTCTGCCGGCTAGAATGAAAACCGCCGGCGGGATGGCACTCGGATCGTTTTGTTTTTCCTTGTGAGGCAACTTCAGGCAACTTCGGAAAATGAAGTGCTTTGAGTCCCATCCCACCGGTGATTTTCAATGTAGCTGGCGGGAAGGCAGTTTGGGGAGATTAGTCGCCCGAAGAAGAGGAGAGGAGGAGTCGCCGGGCGACAAATCTCCCCGAATCTGCCCATGTGTCTCTGACCTTATACAGGTATGGGACCTGTTATCCAGAATGCTTGGGATCTGGCAAATCATCTAAGCATTAAATAATCTCAATAGGCTGGTTTTGCTTCCAATAATGATTCATTATATCTTTGGTTGGATTAAGTACAAGGTATTGTTTTATTACTATTGTAAAATAATACGTATTGGCTGATTTGATATATGGACAGCCTAATATTGTTGCTCAATGGTCTATTTCTATAGCACAGACCCAGTGATTCCCGAATACAGCCAAAATGTACCTGCTTTTTTATCTCCAGGGTGTTTATCTGGGTGGCATTCAAGTGCTTTCACTTTATACTCTGCAACAATCTGTTCCACCTAAAAGTAAAAAAAAAAAACAAACAGTTCTATATCTCTAGATCTCATTCAAAACCATCAGCATTAATGGGTTAGGCATAAACATAGTCAAGAGTACATAACAGTGACACATATTAGTTTATAGTTTCTACAGTTTCTAAAGCAGAATTTTTCTACTGCTACTCTAAGGGGCACATTTACTTAGCTCGAGTGAAGGATTAGAATAGAATAAAAAATACTTAGAATTTCGAAGGTTTTTTTTGGCTAATTCGACCTTCGACTACGACTTTGAATCGTACGATTCGAACTACAAAATCGTTCGACTATTCGACCATTCGATAGTCGAAGTACTGTCTCTTTAAAAAAAAACTTTGACCACCTACTTCGCCACCTAAAACCTACCGAGCACCAATGTTAGCCTATGGGGAAGGTCCACATAGGCTTTCCTAGCTTTTTTTGATCGAAGGAAAATCGTTTGATTGATGGATTGAAATCCTTCGAATCGTTCGATTCGAAGGATTTAATTGTTCGATCAAACGATTTTTCCTTCGATCGTTTACTTGGACGATCGAATATCGAGGGTTAATTAACCCTCGATATTCGACCAATAGTAAATGTGCCCCTTTAATCCCTTCCGCCGATATCTCACCAATTTAATACTGAGAATTATTGTTCCCGGCATCACTAACATTTTGTAAACCATTTGCATTAAGGAAGAGATGTATTTTAAATAATGGCAAAACAATGCATTACAGAAAACTGGAATCATGTAAAAGCCATGGATCAATGTACTAAAAAAAAGAGCATTGGAAGCTTTATATACTGTTTAATACATATTTTTTTTAAAGATAAAAACATCGGCACTCCGGATAAAATGAATAAGAAGAATTTACTCCAGTAGTAGATGGATTTCGGGACAGAAATCCCTTAATCATCGGTTTATACATATTTTTTTTAAGATATATTATAATGGCTTAACACTAGGCAGAACATATCCAGTGCTGTTCTTGTTGTTTTTACATATGTCTTATTACCAGATTTTGCCAGCGGCTTGCGTATAATTCACAAAAAGGCTTTACAGACATCATTTGCAAATCACAAACACTGTTAAAAGAAGCCTGTGCTCAGAATAAATATTTGCACAGCACGGATGACACAAATCCATATAGACTTTATGAATCATGTGAAGTTAATTTCCTGCGGCTGAGAGCATACAATGCACAAAGGGAAGAAAGCAGAAAACCTGCTGGCAGGTACTTGCTGCTGATGGAAAATATGAGTCAAAAGTTCCTGATCTAGAAGCAAAGTGAAATCATGAGTAATATATTGTCAGCTAAACCTAACATCACAATGTACCCAAATATTATGTTCAGCATATATTTTTATTTCTGGTAGGTGAAAATTAGATTTGTGATCACCAGACATACCAAGGGGCAGATTTACTAAGTGGCTAACGCTGGCGTCAATTCGATAGCATTACAGCCCGCAGGGACTTTGCTGATTTACTAACAGGCACAGGTGTCTCTTCGCTAGCGAAGGAGATAGACGCTACAGTTGCGTCGCACTCTAACGCCAGGCAAATTTTCGCTCTTGCGAATGGACGTAACTCCTGAACGTTACCTGTTCCGCCAGACTTGCCTTTGTCAGCTCAGACCAGGCGAAGTGCATTGGAATGCATAGATCTTTCTCAATTTTTAGTGGAAAAAGTCCCAAAAAACCGATAGTTTTTTCTTTTTCAGAGTGAAAGCGATGGGTGCGAAGCCGTAGCTGGTGAATTTTCTCCAGTTACTGAATTTGCCCCACTGTCTTGATCATCAAACTCAAACAGAGCGGGGAAACTAACATTATTGAAACAAACAGTGATTCCCAGTAACCTCATCTGCAGGAGCGCCGCAGGTGGTAAATTGGTGTGTTAATATGCCTGACGGTTTCCCAAGTTGTCATTACGTGAGCTGTCTGCAAACCATTTATGCCTTTTAACACCATAAGGGGAAATCTAAATTACAAAGAGAACCCTTATCCAGAAAACCCCTGGTCCTGAGCATTCTGGATAACAAGTCCAATACCTATATTATAAATATTAGACTATAAAATATGTTTTCAGTTCAGCAAGTTGGAATGTCTGTTGGTATAACACTACAGGGGTACCCTGGTATTATCAACTGTTACCGGCACATGTACAGGACCCTCTTGCTCTAAGGTGCCCTACACTTTCTGCCATACTCTGCAAAGGAGGCATATTAGTGCAGGGTGTACGCAATTCTATACTAATATTTCGCTTAGCAATTATAATCGATCCTTAATGAGTCTTCTGTCGACATTATTCAGAGACTCATTATCCAAAGACAGTTAGTTTTCCTACGTGTTATTGGACTGCAGCTGCAGAAGCCAAATGAAATCGTGAAATATGTTTAAATCCTGTAGATTCAAGTTAACTTTCAATGGAAATGTGAATAATCACTCTCGAGACTTATCTTGCACGGGGATGTTTATTTGCACAACTGCGGATGAAATGATGGAGGCAACAAATAAGGGACATTAATTAGACACATGCTTTTCTAGGAAATTTCTGATCTATCTGCTATAAATACATCAAGACTTTAAGAGTGTTATCAGATTTGGAAAGTTAATCAATGGCAGAGATATGTGAATCCAAAGTGGAACAGTAACACTTAGGCAATGGGCACACGGGCTGTTGGTACCGACTGTTGTCAGCCTGTGTATTTTTGCAGACGATCTGCTCCGTGCCCTGCTCCATTGATTTAAATCCAATCAGCCTGTGAGCAGTCACACATAGAGGAGCTGAAGCTGAGGTCAGTATTTGGCCTGACCTCAGCCTGTTGTGACCGCACCGATTTAAATCAACGGAGCAGCGGCACAGAGCAGATCTGCTTCTTTCAGCCTGTAAAAATACGCAGTCTTACAACAGCCGGTAACAACAGCCTGTGCGTCCATAGCCTTACACAGTGCAAGGGAAGGGAAACCCAACTGCAAAGTGAAGTCCATGACAAGGAAAGACACTAAGGAATAGGTTTTTGACCAGCACGTTCCTTTTGTCACCGTTCCACACCATTTTTCCATTTTCATACATTTCCCATTTAAAGTAATGAAAAGCAATGTGTGGCTCTGTAATGCTGCATTTTAATTTAGGAATAAATGCAGACAAACACCAGCTATACTTTGGTCTAATTATAATATTTGGGGAAAAAAATATGAGATGTGCAGTTTGATTTATAAATCAATTTGCATTAATCAGTTGCCAAAGATCGTTGCAACTCAACCAGCACTTGGCCACACATCATGCCAATATAATCATATTCTAATTGAGAGCACACAAACTGGACAAAACTAGTCAATATTCTCACGTCTGGTTAAGACACCTAAGTAGCTATAGGAAAGCTTAGGCGGAGAATACAGAAGACACAGCCTCCCCAGAAAGAAAGAGAGCAGCTGCTCTACACAGTAGTTATATATTCTTCATTTAGTTATGATTTCTCCAGTAGAAAGCCTTCTGTTAGTACAAACATTTCACATTCCTCCCTTGTTTGACAGGTTGTACAAATATAGACCTTTTAGGAAGATGTTAAAGTGAATCCATTCACTCAATTCTAATGAAGTCCACAAAACATACAACAATTTACTTTTATACAACTGAAATGAAACATCTGGGACTGTTCCAACAAAATAAAATAAAAAAATAATATATCTGTTAAATTGTGGTGTTTCCATTATTATGTCCAGAGCCGTATGTATCAGTAGGTGGGATGGGTAGCCTGCTGAATACAGATATAGCCTACATGAATTACATCTGCACCTACAAAACATATTCATCTATTTGTATGTAGATGCATGAAATGTAACCTCAGATAATAAAGCACTTATACAATTAGCGAAATATGTTCAGGAAAAGTGGCATTAAATACAGACCGTGGAGAGCTCATCACAGCCGAGCAGGGAATAATAATCTGGCTCCATGCTGCAGCTGCAGTTCAGAATAGAATCCATCCTGTAAGGCTGACAGTTTCACACTGACAAATAACTGCTACCCAGCAACACAAAACTGCCTGTTCAAATGGGCAGCGGCTCACTTGTTGCATTCTATTGGCAAAGAGGGGAGGAAGCGGCTGATTAAGAAGTAGGGCAGTTTGGGATTTGTAGTCTATGAACAAAGCTATTTACCTGTAGCAAAAATACAGTAAACAGTAATCCTCAAGCTGCCAATTTTTAGAACTAAGATGTTTATCGGATATTGTGTTTAAATAATTATATTTTGGTATGGGATCTATTGTCTTAAATGCTTGGGACCTGGGATTTTTCTTTCTGTAATTTGGATCCTCATAGGTGTCTACTAAAAAAAAATATTTAAACACTAAATAAACCCAAATTAGCTTGTTTTGTTTCCAAAAAAGATAAATTTTATCTTAGATGGAATCAAGTACAAAGAACAGTTTAATTATTAAAGAGAAAAAGGCAGGGTTGGATTTAGGGCTGACACCTGTCCTGTTTTGACTTGGACAGCCTGTTTTTTTGAAGGGATGTCCGGGTTAAAACTGCCTGCCTGGTTTTCCAAATTAGAGATTGATGCCACAGCCCTACAGCATGCCCCCCCACATTGTCACAGCCCCGCCCCACATTGTCACAGCCCCACCCCTGATAAGTTGAGGCTCCATCTCCCCACCAGGAGTTAAAGTGGCCATACACCATTAGTTCTGCTCATTTGGCAAGGTCACCAAACGAGCGGATCTCCACCCGATATGCCTACTAACGCATCCCTCCCAACATTTCGGAAGTAAAAAGAGGGACAAAATTTTTTTTACGCACGTAGCGCAGCAATTTTTCTGACCACACCCCTTTCTGTAGCCACACCCCCTAATTACCATGTTTGTTTTACAAAATTTGGCAGGTTATGAAAGTTTGAAAATATTTCTCCTTATCTAAACTGTGTTTTTGTGTCTCAAAATTGTTACAAAGTATCTTATTTGCACCTGTTAGCTGTTCTGGGCTCTCTGCTAAAAGCCAATTAACTGAGAAACTTTGTTTCTTTTTCTGGCTGTTCAGTGCATAGAAAAGAGGGACTTTCCAGTACAAATGAGAGACTGCGGGTTGAGCTGTCAAAAGAGGGACTGTCCCCCCGAAAAAGGGACAGTTGGGAGGTATGACTAACGGATGGGCGATATTGGGTTAATGTGACTGTTCGGCCCTGGGACCATACGATCGGATTACAATGCTGCAAATCAAGTAGCCAATACAGTCTTGGATCGCAGAAAAAAATCAAACTTGCCTGTTTGATTTTTGGTCTGATTTCGATCAGGAGGACCAGTCATGAGCCCCCACACACAAGCAGATAAGATGCCTAATCAGTCTAAAGGACAGACATCGGCAGCTTTAATCTGCCCGTGTATGGCTACCTTTAGTCAGGAGGAAATAAAGGTGGCAATTCTAGTGGGACTTGTGGGTGCAAGGCCTCCAAGGCTGCCGTCTCAGGGGCACCCGACAAGGAAGCATCGGCGGGGATCAGGTCGAGGCCGGCACCGTCCAACCCTGGAAAAAGAAAAATTATTTTTTAGAATGTGAATCATTTAATTAAAGGATAAGTAAACCTTAAAAATAAGTGAATGCAATATTGATGAGAGTGCTATTCTAAGCACTTTTGCAATGTACATTCATTATTTATTTCTTTTTTATGCCAAGATATTAAAGGATACATGTACTGTTAATATGAATGAATTTTGTTACAACAGCGCCACCTGCTGGTCAGTCTGACCACCAAGTAGTCAGACAGGTGGAAATTCTACTGCGGGTCTCTGGAGACCTGAAATAAATGCAAAACCATGTAAAAATTCACAGAATGGTGAAACTATGCCGGAATTTCATCAGATACATAAGAGTAAATGGGCTTTTCCAAATGCAAAGGCTTGTACTGGAGGAACCAGACGCAGTGCTGTGGCTACCCCTGCTTACACTGTGTGTTATAGACACTTGCTGTGAGTGGAACGATTGCAGAATTCCCCAATTTTGTAAAACACAATTATTTCTTGAAACGATTTGCTAATCATTATATACAGTGCCACATTGAGATCAGGAACTGGGGGGCAGCAAGTTATACTCTACAAACATATACTCACATACAGTGAGTGACAAGGTGACAGAGGTCATATTTGCAGACCCCAAGCTTATCCTGTTCATCAGCTCTTCTACATTTCATTCCCAATAACAGCAAAATAATAACTCTACTTCAATTTGTACCCTAGCAACCATATAGCTACTGGAGAGCTACTGAACACATAGCCAAATAATTTAAAAAAACACAAATATGTGTAGGCCTTCTCCAATTTACACATGCAACCCTATGTCTGTATTGGCATTTATTATTTAATTGTGTATGTATCTTTTTGGTACAAATAAAAAACATTAAAAAGAAAACAAATAATAAATCAAGCTCATTTGCAAATTGGCTATGCCATACTATAATCATACTGCTTATCTGTCTGACTACTTTGCTGAGCTGGCTGACTACTGTTACTTTGTATCAACAGCCATCTCTCCTGAGCCTGTATCCTCCAAACCCCACAATTCCCTGCACATGTGATTTCAATAAGGAAAGGAACATCCCAGTGCAGTGCATTGTGGGTTATGTAGTTCCTGCATGCTGTCTGTAAGCTGTGGAGTAGTGTTTAGTCCCTCCTTCCCTGCCAGGATTTCAAATGATGCAGAAAGAGTAGAACTGTTAAACAGCTGGATTTCAGAGAAAATGTCATTTATTCATACTTTTTTTATGGGTATATTAGGGGTTTCTGTGTTATGTGGCCTCTTTATCAAATTTTGGTTTGGAAACCGCAGTGCCTATCGCTGTGCTAAATTACAGTTTTCTTTCACTTGATTTATGGAACACAACATATTCAAATATAAAAACATAGCAATTTCATGACTAATACAGGTATGGGATCCGTAATCGAAAAGCCGTTATCCAGAAAGCTCAGAATTACAGGATGGCTGTCTCCCATAGACTCCGTTTTATCAAAATGATCCAAATTTTTAAAAAATTATTCCCTTTTTCTCTGTAATAATAAAACAGTATCGTGCACTTGATCCCAACTAAAATATAATTAATCCTTATTGGAAGCAAAAACAACCTATTGAGTTTATTTAATGTTTAAATTATTTTCAAGGCGACTTAAAGTATGAAGATTAGTAATGGGCGAATTTGGGGCGTTTCGCTTCGGCGAAAAATTTCCGATACAGCGCCAGCTTCCATTTTTTTTTACGCCGGCGAATTTTCGCTGCAGTTTTATTTATTCGTCGGCGGCGAATCTCAGAAATTCACCGCAAATTCGCGCCTGGCAAATAAATTCGCCCATGACTAATGAAGATACAAATTAAGGAAAGATCCATTATCCCAGGTACCGAGGATTCTGGATAACAAGTCCCATACCTGTAGTACATAAACTGCCCAATTTCCTTTTATGTTCAGTTAAAGTGGACCTGTCACCCAGACACAAAAATCTGTATAATAAAAGTCCTTTTCAAATTAAACATGAAATCCAATTTCTATTTTTTATTAAAGCATTCATGGCCGTTGTAAGCTTGTTTAAAAATCTCAGCTGTCAATCAAATATTGTCTGCCCCTCCTCTATGCCATGGGCATAGAGGCGGGGCAGGCAATTACTTTCACTTTCCATTCAGCACTTCCTAGATGTTTCTGCTCTCCACACATTCCCCCATTCTCTTTACCTTTTAAATGTGTAGCCAGTGCATAGAAATGGACATATGGTCCCCCATTCTGGTGCACAAACAAGATTCTGAGATGATGCAAGGCTTGTCTTAATAACAGTGTCCACAAAATGGCTGCTGCCTGATTGCTATCATTTTGAATTCCCAGACTGAAGGAAACAAGATTCAAATAATTTATACAGTGTAATTAAAGTTTATTTTGCTTGACTAATGTGATAAAATAGGATTTTGAATAATTTTTTTGGGTGACAGGTCCCCTTTAATACACTGGGCATTGCAGAGTAAAAAGAGCCAATGTTGGAGGCTGACGATCCCTTCAAGATGTCAAGATATTTTTGTGAAGCTGATTTAAATGAACAAAACCCAAGTGACTGAACAACCAGTGGACACAGTAATACCAGACATATTGACATAGAAGAACTTGGACGGTGATGTGTCTGGTAATAAAGCCTTTGAGACATTGGCTGGTTGGGTTTGCAGTGTTCCAGCACATTCTTATATCTCTACATCTTGTAAAGTAACTTTGTGGCGAATCTGTGAGGTCATCATCATCATCAACAACAAAAAATTGCCTCTTTTCACTAATCACCAGTGAAAAAGAATCGTGTCCTCTAGCAAGTAAAGCTACATGTAATATAATGCCACGTGGAACATGTCAGTACAGGTATGGGACCTGTTATCCAGAATGCTCGGGACCTGGGGTTTTCCGGATAACGGATCTTTCCATAATTTGGATCTCTATACCTTAAGTCTACTAGAAAATCATATAAACATTAAATAAACCCAATAGGCTGGTTTTGCTTCCAATAAGGATTTATTATATATTAGTTTGGATCAAGTACACGGTACTGTTTTATTACTACATAGAAAAAAGTAATAATTTTTAAAAATTTGGATTATATTTATTATAATGGAGTCTATGGGAGACGGCCTTTCCGTAATTCGGAGCTTTATGGATAATGGGTTTCCGGATAACAGATCCCATACCCGTACTATGTAAATCAAGCTTAATAATAATGAATAGTGATGGGCGAATCTAACCGAATTTGTGAAGTCTGTGGGTGACAATTTTGTTTTGACGTGCAAAAATTTTTTTCACCCACTGGAGTCTATGGGCGTCTTTTTCGCTCATCACTAACCATGACACAATTAAAAGAATTGGGAAAATCGAAAATCTTTTGCAGAGTCTGTTGCAGGTCTGAGTAGTATTGGCCCCATTGGAATCTATCCAGGCAGCTTTTGCAATGCCGCCCCCCATGCTTACCTTTAAGCCAGAGAGGGTTCAGGCAGGTGTCAGTGTGAGAATAATGTTGGTAGGTAGGGGGTTTGGGGTTTTCTATTAGGGCAGGGTCACATGCAAAGTTTATTAATGCGTAACTGTCACTGTTGTCATTTGGCTTATTTAAATGGGCCAATTTATCAGTATTGAACCATCACATTTGTGTTTAGAAAAGCAATAAAAATTAGGGATGCACCGAATCCACTATTTTGGATTCAGCCGAACCCCCAAATCCTTCACAAAGGATTCGGCCAAATACCAAACCGAATCCAAATTTGCATATGCAAATTAGGGGTGGGAAGGGGAAAACATTTTTTACTTTTTGTAAAAAAAAAATACTTGTGTGATTTCCCTCCCAACCCTAATTTGCATATGCAAATTTGGATTTGGTTCGGCCGAGCAGAAAAAAAAAAAATCCAGAAAAAGGCTGAATCCCGGATTCGGTGCATCCCTAATAAAAATAAAAATAGAGCTGCAGCTCCGAAAAATGTTTATTGACGGCTTGGGTTAGTGACCCAAATCATTTGTAACTCTTGGTAAGTGCTCAGTAACTATTTTTCCTAAGCAGTAAAAAAATAAAAAATAAAATGGAAGCATTGATGAATGTGTCCCTGTTTTGCACTGAACAGGGATCTTACAACACATTTCTTATACCAATATCTTAAGTGTAACCTGGAATCCTGAGCTCTTTAGAAAAATAACATACGAGAGGGACACAAAAACTCATTTTACAAATCATTTAATTAAACGTCCTTCAGATTGTAGGATGGTGAAAGCTGTGCACATACATAGTGGGGAAAAAAGCAGTTTGTTCACATTTTATCACACATAAAATAGCTTATTAACCTGCAGATAAGATTAAAAGAACATAAAAGAAACATGTGAAGCCTTTGTCCCGATACTATAAAAGCGACCTCAGGAACCAACCAAATCAGTCACTGGGCTTGTTCATTGTCTTTAGAGTTAGCATAAACTGGAAAGCCATAGGGTGAAAGTCACTGATTTAGCAGATTCATTTATAAGATTAAAAAGAAATAAAAGCCCTAAGGGTTAGTCCACATGAGCAGATTCAATGAGACTAGTCGCCCCATCGACAAACCGCCTCTTCTTCGGGGCAACAATTTCCCCAAACTGCGTTCCCCCTGCCGGTTAAAATTAAAATAGCCTGCGGCAATGCACATGCGGCGCTTCATTTTCCGGTCGCCTCAGAAGGAAACTTAGAAAAACGAAGCGCTCGCGTGCATTGCCGCAGGCGATTTTCATTTTAGCCGGCAGAGGGAAAGCAGTTCGCCCCATAGAAGAGGTTATTTTTCGCTGGGACGACTAATGTCCCCGAATCTGCTTGTGTGGACTGACCCTAAAACACAAAAGTAGTGAAAACCTTTTAGGGCAGAAACAAATGGTCAGATTCAGGGAGATTATTCGCCCGGCAACAAATCTTCTATTCTTCGAGGCCACTAATCTCCCCGAACTGCCTTCCCGCCGGCTAGAATGTAAATCTCTGTTGGGATGGCACTCAGAGCGCTTCGTTTTCTGAAGTCGCCCAAAGTTTCCTTGTGAGGAAACTTCAGGTGACTTCGGAAAACAAATCGCTCCGACTGCCTTCTCACCGGCGATATACATTCTAATCAGCGGGAAGGCAGGGACGCAGTTCGGGGAGATAAGTCGACCCGAAGAAGAGATTTGTTGCCAGGTGACTAATCTACCCAAATCTGCCTGTGTGCCCTGACCATTAGGTGAGATTCATATTCCGAAGTTACCGAAGTTTCCTTGTGAGGCAACTTCGGACGACTTCGGAAAACAAATCGTTCCGAGTGCCATTGCGCCGGCTATTTACATTTTAGCCGGTGGGAAAGCAGTTCGGCAGTTAGTCTCCCCGAAGAAGAGGAGATTTGTCGCCGGGGCGCTAATCTCCCTGAATCTGACCGTGTGTCTCTGCTCTAACAGAATACGAAAAAGCACACCGGCACACAGGATTTGAAGCTGCAGGGTAAGCCCTTGCAATTTTTTAATGCAATTGCAAGGGCTTGCCCTGCAGCTTCAAATCCTGTGTGCCGGTGTGCTTTTTCGTATCCATTTGAGAGGTTTGCCGATTCCTTTATCACCGGGCACCAGGTACCACTATATTGGACGTCTGTCGTGGGTGTGCGATTTCCTCTACAGCTACCTGATCTGCTCTAACAGAAGTCATACATTCCATACTGCAATTCCTGCTATTCAGGCATTTGAAAAAAATAAAATAAAAAAACAACCCCTGATCTCCCTGGTTCTATTTCATTGGTACTAGGCTCTGAAATGTAATATTATTGATCAGTAAGCTCTAAAATATTGAAATAACTGGAAAATGGCAGTGGTTTAATCACACCACGTGGTTCACTCTAAATGACCAGAGGAGCACACAGGTTTGGATCGCTCCTGTAAACGTATCCACGGCTTCCAAGGATTCACACTTGAAGCAGTCAGCGAGGACAGCGCACCAACGTTTGCAGAAAGAAATATCAGCACTAAATCAATGACCTAAACTCCAGTAAAGAAGATGTTTTGCAAATATAAAAGTAACAGAGGAAGAGTAAAAGCATTTTCTGTGCCATGGCTTTCTATTGTTCTTTAGGGAAGACTGTGATTATGCACTGCGAACTCAAAAATAAATAATTGGTATTTCTGCTAAGTAGAACTATGTTATTGGTCCTCTTAAAGGAGCACAAAACAAGGATGACAGGGGGGGTGCCAAGTTATTAACCATCCCTAGTGATTTTATGTGCTAACGGCTCCCATATACAGGCCGAGTGGACAGACAGTATACAAGGGATCACATACAGTAAGCTCCCTTTTTATTGTTTCATGCAAGGAGCACAATTAAGCTGGCCATAGACGCAAAGATCTGATCGTACGAATCGAGGATTCTTACGATATTCGGACCGTGTGTGGAGAGTCCCGACATTTTTCGTCCAGCGGAGATCGGTCGTTTGGTCGATCGGACAGGTTAGAAAATTTCTGTCGGCTGCCGATAATATCTCTGCGTGTATTGGCGATCGTACGATTTTCAGTGGGAGACTGTCACTAGCTTTGGTTGGACATAGATATCGTACAATTGCTGTCAGGGGCAGAACATTGCTGATCTGTTCTTTTACTAATCTGACTGGTAAGACTTTGATCTGAATGGTTAGTTGCGAGTCGGGAGATGGGAAAGTCCGATCATACGATGATTCGTACGATCGGATCTTTGCATCTACAGTATGGCCAGCTTAAGGGTTGCAGATCCTCTTCACTGGTGTAATCGAATTCTCCATGAACTGTCCAAAATTTCAAACCTGTCTAATTCCCAATACAACCGATATCCGTAGTATATGGATATCAGTTATAATAGAAAGGCCCTCATACCTGTACAAAGCTTTCACATGGTATTTTTGGTATTAATTCCAAGTACCTCCATATTCTTCCTCTTTCCAAGCATCTCTTACACAGTCCTGGACCAGCGCAGACGAAGTACAGACATTCTCCAACAACTATGGGACCGATCAGGTAATGTTATTAAACACTAAATGCAAAAAATGAAAACTATAAAGATCACACATCTAAAATTCAAATGGTATGTTTCAATTTAAATTATGTTAAACTTTAAATACCCCTAAATCAACTTTATATAAAATCACACACACTCCTAAAAAGTATTCTACAAACAAATACTTCTGTTTTACAAAAAAAGGTCATTTTTGATTTCAACAGACTCGGCCAGACAAATGCCACGAATGAGCGGACGCTGAAATGGGTGCCGGGAAAGATTCACTCTGGTCTAGTGGCAGAATATATTACACGTTACGTAGTTGTCTGCCGTTTATTAACGCTGTGAACGTGAGCAATACGATTCTAGTTCAAGTGCAAAGCCTGTCTCATGAATTCATAGGTTGTAAAGGCCACGGCCTGAGAAGGAATGCATCGGATGTAATTCAGGGATAAGCCACGGTACAGCCCTCTTCTTATTCCGTGCTGCATGCAGACATACTTCAGGGTCTGGAACATGGTCCTTAGAATGGAGATGAAGACAATATTGAAATGAAAACAATATTGTATAACAAAGATAGTTTTTAGCAGCTGTATGTTGTATCCTGTATCTATGTCTGGAGCAGTATTTCAATCAACAGACATGAAAGGTATGGACTAAAAAAAGGCCAGTCCAATAGGTCTTACAATAGCACACTCCACAATTTTACACTACCAGACTACACTTAGAAAAAATGGATGCATGGACCCATTTTAGTCCTTTTAATGAAGGAGGGATTGGCTCATTTTTATTATGCTTCCATATAGCTTGTGTCACTGCAACTTTTTTATAGTGGTAAGGGTGAAGACACACAGAGGGGCCGATTCATCAATAGTCGAATATCGAGGGTTAATTAACCCTCGATATTCGACTGGGAACTAAAATCGTTCGACTTCGAATATCGAAGTCGAACGATTTTGCGCAAATCCTGCGATCGATCGATCGATTTTTCGTTCGATCGAACGATTAAATCCTTCGAATCGAACGATTCGAAGGATTTTAATACAACGATCGAAGGAAAATCCTTCGATCAAAAAATCACAGGCAAGCCTATGGGGACCTTCCCCATAGGCTAACATTGACTTCGGTAGGTTTTATCTACCGAAGTAGGTGGTCGAAGTATTTTTTAAAGAGACAGTACTTCGATTATCGAATGGTCGAATAGTCGAACGATTTTTACTTCGAATCGTTCGAATTCGAACGAATTTAACCAATTTGATGGTCGAAGTACCCAAAAAATACTTCGAAATTCGAAGTTTTTTACATTCGAATTCTTCACTCGAATTTTGTAAATCTGCCCCAGAATGTAAATGATCAGCTCTGAGGCAGCTCTGGGGGGGGGGGGGGGTTTCGCCTAATGGTTTTAGGGCAGGGGCACACGGCAGATTCGGGGAGATTTAGTTGCCTGGCGACTAATTGCCTCTTCTTCAGAGCGACAATCTCCCTGAACTGCCTTCCACCAGCTATAATGAGAAATGCCAGCGCAATGGCACTCGCGGTGCTTCGATTTCTGAAGTCGTCCGAACTTGCCTCACAAGGAAACTTCGGATGACTTTGGAAATCGAAGTGGCACGAGTGCATTGCTACAGGCGATTTTTCATTTTAGGCGGAAGGCAGTTCAGGGAGATTGTCGCCCCGAAGAAGAGGCGATTAGTCGCCAGGCGACTAAATCTCCCCGAATCTGCCATGTGCACCTGCCCTTAAATTGATAAATTTGTTATCTTTGTCTGAGAAATGTATCAACTAATTGTATCAACTAAAATAGTGATGTGTGGGTCGGACTTTTTGTAGCCATTGCTGTACATTTGATGCTGCCTCTACCAGTAAAATAACTCAGAAGTGCTATTTCTTTTTACTGGATATTACAGGGCTAACATACAGAGGATGTTTTACTGGCTCCAGATTTCATTGGAAAAATAGCGATGATAAAATATGAGCTCTAGGCCCTCACTTAAAATGTGCAGTGTGTGTGTGTTTAGGCTAATAATGAATGGCTATAGGTTATACAGATGGCTCATAGGTGGGGAGCAACGTGCATAGATTCCTAGGGTTATATCATGTCTTCATTTCCAGGGAATCTACAAAGCAATAAACACCCTAAGTTCCATAGGCATAATGTGTTATTAGGCATGTCTCTAAAAGATGATGATGGCCTATGATTAAGTATCTGACTGATATAAAACACATAAGGCTGTGCCCTTGTGCACGGAAATAAACTACTGAATGATTTGACAAGCCTGCCTAGAACACTGGTCTCTGGTAGTACCTGCCTTTTTGCTTCTGCCTTTTTGCTTTATACGGTGGTCCCCTCCCCAAGCTGAGGGTTCAGGGCAGTGCACCTGGACCTCCCTTCACAACTATCTTGCGAAAGATTCGACCAAATACTGAACTGAATCCGAACCCTAATTTGCATATGCTAATTAGGGGTGGGAAGGGGAAAACATTTTTTACTTCCTTGTTTTGTGACAAAAAGTCATGCAATATCCCTCCCCGCCCCTTATTTGCATATGCAAATTCAGATTCGGTTCGGCCGGGCAGAAGGATTGGCCGAATCCGAATCCTGGATTCGGTGCATCCCTAATTTATTCATAAGAGCAGAAGCGGCCATGCTACTCTGTCAAATGAAATGAAATGAAAGATCATGCATGTACTCTGAGTGAACACTCCTAAATGACCAGTTTTTTTTCCCGAACATGGCATAACATTACCCATCTATGACTGTTAGTAACAAAAGCTATAACTGCTCATTAAATGTCCCCTTGCTTATTTCATATTGAACGTGTTGTTTGATGGGGATAGAGGAGTTTTCCTTATCTGGGGATGGTGCGTATTTAGAAATTACTGGTAATATCTGGGTCTTGGCTTTACCACTATGTGCAAATATAAAGGATTTTATCCAGCTAATGAGAAGCAGCACAAGCAAATATAGTTATACAGAAGGTCTCAAACTGAATTCTCATTGAAATATTATATAGCACATACCCATATACGATGCCACCTACCTATGAAGGATTGCGATAAAGTGAAAGCACTGTGTGCACGAGCAGAGACCCAGATTTTCTTTTTAAAAGCACTGTCTGCATATTATGAATTACTTAAGTTCTTCTTCATAGACCCAAACATTTATCATCATCATCATCATCATTTATTTATATAGCGCTTTATGCCTGCATACACACCAACATCCACTTTTCTATTCACAAAAATATACAAATCATACCGGCACTTTTCTGAATCTGGTAATATCGCTGATAACTGCATACGTCGTCGAGTCACATCCAAAGGGTACCTGAGATCACAAATGATTTACAAGTAAATTAATATTATTCTTTATTAAAATACTGTTGATGTATTTTGCAAATCTTTACAGACATTATAAATCATTCACTCTGTAGTTTAGACACGTGGAAGCACAGTATAGCTAGTCCAACTGTCCCACAGGTGCTCCGTCCTTACACCATTAAGACCAATGTATATATTCAAAACAGTGGACAAAAGGGCAATATGCAGGATAACTGCCAGTGTGCAATTTTATTGCCATCAACATGACATGTTTCGGGCATCACAGGCCCTTTTTCAAGTGAAAAAAGGGCCTGTGATGCCCGAAACATGTCGTGTAGACGCAATAAAATTGTCCTTTGTCCTCCGTTTTGAATATATACATTATAAATCATTCGTATCAGTCCCTGCCCAAGTGAAACTTCCAATGGAATGTACTGATTGCATTCATGCACACTATCAGGGCCAGTAAAAATTCAGTGGGCCCAGGGCATTATAGGCCCCGCCATTCTTGCATGATTCATTCTCTTGAACAAGTTTCTTACTTGAGCTTTATTGAGAAGGTATATAAATCTGCACTCTTTGCATCACTTGATACGATGGGACTGAATGGGGGGGGACAAGGGACTGAAAATACAGATGAGTTTTTCTTTAGCTCTGGCTTTTTACCCTACCTTAGCTTGTCGTGAACATCTTTAAATTCCATGATGAAAAATATACCCTATTCATATACAGGGGTTTCCTTTACATATTTAAAAATGCAAAAAAACTGAAATAAAATATATGTCAGGAACTGATGCTGCAGCTACCACTAGTTACAATGTCACTTATATGTACCTGCAGTGAATGGAAAACATAATTTCTGAGAATAATATGCTAATCATTACATACAGTACCAAAATGACATTAAAGGGGTGGTTCACCTTTAAGTTAGCTTTCAACATGTTATAGAATGGCTAATTCTAAGCAACTATTTTTAATAGTTTTTGAATTATTTGCCTTCTTCTGACTCTTTCCAGCTTTCAAATGGGGGTCACTGACCTCATCTAAAATGAATACTCTGAAAGGCTACAAGTGTACAGTTACTGCTACTTCATGTTACTCGTCTTTCTATTCAGGGCTGCTCTAATTCACATTCTAGTCTCATTCATATAAGTGCATGGTTGCTAGGGTAATTTGGATCCTAGCAACCAGATTGCTGAAACTGCAAACTGGAGAACCACTGAATAAAAAGCTAAATAACGCAAAAACCACAAATAATAAAACAACTAATTGTAAATGGTCTCTGAATATCACTTTCTGCATCATATTAAAAGTTAATTTAAAGGTGTATAAACCCGATAATGACAGAAATTACACAGATGATACAAAACACTTACGAGATGCTCTGTGCAATAGCACCTGCAATGCCGCCACAGAGTAAACTGGCATGTGTCTTCAGAATCATGACATCTGGGTTATCAGACGATGGCTTCCCAAGCAGTTCAGGAGCATGTTTCAGCCCAGCTGTCTTCAAAGTCTCAAAGGTGAAAAAAGAAAATCCTACAAAAGAAAGCAGAAAATTACATACTCGGGCATAATCTATTTAATGAGAAAATCTTCTCTCCTAGTCTCCAGATTTCCCAATAGACTTGTAATCAGTTTTTGTGAAAAAAAGGGCAATGGAATCTTTTAAATATGTCCTGGCCCATTGTTTTAAATAGAAAAAAAAGCATCGCAGGTTCTGCTTATTCTTCACACATACACAACAACTAGTTGGTTTCAGATAGATCACCAGAAATAACTTTTTCCAATGACTTTCTATTTTCTAGGTGCCACCGTTTTTCAAATATTGAAGTGTAAAGTGTAATTTTTCACTTTCTGAAGCAGCTCTAGGAGGGGGGGTCGCCGACCCTGTAAACTGTTTTAAAGAGATACATTTAGTTGATACATTGCTTATCCTTGTCCCTGCTGAGCAGAATCTCTGGGTTTCATTACAGGCAGCTGTTTGAATTGATACAATAATTGCTAATACTCCAGAGATGCTGCTGAGAAATGTATCAGCTAAGGGGCACATTTACTAATGGTCGAATATCGAGGGTTAATTAACCTTCGATATTCGACCCTCGACCTTCGATTCGAACAATTCAAAGGATTTTAATCCATCGATCCAACGATTTTCCTTCGATCAGAAATTGGCTAGAAAGCCTATGGGGACCTTCCCCATAGGCTAACATTGATGTTCGGTAGGTTTTAGGTGGCGAAGTAGGGGGTCAAAGTTTTTTTTAAAGAGACAGTACTTTGACTATCGAATGGTCGAATAGTCTACTGATTTTAAGTTTGAATCGTTCGATTCGAAGTCAAAGTCGAAGGTAGAAGTAGCCAATTCGATCGTCGAAGTAGCCAAAAAAATACTTCGAAATTCCTTCACTCGAGTTAAGTAAATGTGCCCCTAAATGTTGCAAAATTGTAACAGTTTAGAGTCTGCACCTGAATTACTGAGCTGCCAGACTCAAACACCAGAGACAGGGCCATTCAACTTTAAACTTAGATTTTGGAAAAACAGTAAAAAAATAACAGAACGTAATTGAAAAAAGTCTTTATTTCTGGGGAACAATCTAAAAACAACTGAACTGAAAAAAGTGTTTGGAAGGTGAACCACCCCTTTAGTCTGCTATGAAATTATCTGGTTTCCTTGATATTAATGGATATTATTACATTCTAAAGATAAACGTGGGCACACTTGCATTCTGCAATGAAATTTGTATACCTGCATAGGGGGCCATTCCTATAATGGTGGGCAGAAGTCCTCTGTAGTATCCAGGGAAACCTCCTTCCTTTATTTAAAAAGAAAATTAAAAAGATGAATGGTTTCAGAGTGAGATCTAAAAACTGTCTTAATCAATTTTACTTGAAAATGCTACATATTACTAGAAACCACCTATGCTGGCAAATATCTAAAAGAAAATGAATTCTATACCTAGAATACTTCATTTACCATGTTCCCTTACTCAGCCCTCCTCATTGTTATTAAAACTGGCAGGCCTGTATTACTGTATGTAGTGTATAAACCATTCCACCATGGCCAATTTAGAAGCCACAGCTGCAAGGTTTAGTGCATTAAATATTATTGGTTGAAGACAATATTCTGAAAACACGTGAAGAACTTCCAGAGGTGAAGCAAAATGGTTTGGAACACAATAAGCAAAGGTGTTACTTGAAGGTGGCTGAATCAGGAGAAGGAAACTAAAACACACAGGAAAATATAAGGGGGGCAGAGGTTGGAGTAGATCCACTTTAAAACCAATACCTTTAAATATATTGTTTTGAAGGCATGGATAATTCCATTGTATCGGTGTTCTCCTTTAACTTGAAATGCAAGCCGAGCTCTGATCATGTCCAAAGGATACGTGAAAATAACAGCAGTTATACCTGTCAATTGATTAGGAGATTTCTAGATTAGAATAGAAATGTGCTTACACATATAGGCACTCAAACATTTTGTTGTGGCCTTTAGAATGACATTTTACACAATTACAGGTATGGGACCCGTTATCCCGAATGCTCGGGACCTGGGGTTTTCTGGATAACGGATCTTTCCGTAATTTGGGTCTTCATGCCTTAAGTCTACTAGAAATTCATTTAAACATTAAATAAACCCAATAGGCTGGTTTTGCTTCCAATAAAGATTAATTATACCTTAGTTGGGATCAAGTACAAGCTACTGTTATTATTACAGAGAAAAAGGAAATCATTTTTAAAAAAATTGGATTATTTGGATAAAATGGAGTCTATGGGAGACAGCCATTCCGTAATTCAGAGCTTTCTGGATATCGGGTTTCCGGATAAGGGATCCTATACCTGTATTAGCATTCTTATGAAATGGGGTGGTTGGGATGCAGGTACTACCAGCCTGCAAAACACTAATCAGCAATAATCATTGGGGCTAATTTATGAATGTGGATAATAAACTGCAACCATGTAGCTAACAATAGCAACCAATCATAACCCTTGTGTACTGGGAGCTTTAAAATAAATAAATAAATAAGACAATTGCTGATAATGTATTCTGTGCTGCTTTTCTTCCATCAGTCAGGTGGTTTATTGACCATAAATATAAATATAGAAATCAGGCCATGCATCTAATAAGATCTTTTTTATTTCTGTCTTATAGAAATATGTGTTGTATGCTTAGCCTATATAATTCTAATTAATCTAATGGAAAGTCTCCCGTTAGTAGCCCCCCGGCAAAGCCCCATGTTATGTTAGAGTTGGGTCTCATCTGACTCTAGGGATGCACCAAATCCACTATTTTGGATTCGCCCAAATCCTTGGCGAAAGATTCGGCAGAATGCCAAACCGAATCCTAATTTGCATATGCAAATTAGGGATGGGAAGGGGAAAAATGTTTACGTGATTTCCCTCCTGCCCCTAATTTGCATATGCAAATTAGCATTTGGTTTGGCTGAATCTGAAACCTGCTGAAAAAGGCCGAATCCTGGCCGAATCCCGAACCGATTCCTGGATTTGGTGCATTCCTATCTGACTCAAACTCCTGCATGTTAAAAGAAAGCTTGCAGAGCAGTGTATAGCTTCTGATTATGGTACCACATTTCTAACTGATTTTTATTTTATCTTCCTGTGATTAGATGAAGCCAAAGGATGATTCCACAACACAAAAAAATCCCCTTTTCTTAAACTTAAAGGAACAGTAACAGCAAAAAGTGAAAGTGTTTTAAAGCAATGAAAATAGAATGTACTGTTGTCCTGCACTGGTAAACTGGTGTGTGTCTGTGATCAGAAATTGTTAAATAGTTTATATAAACATGTTGCTGTGTAGCCATAGGGGCAGCCATTCAAAGCTGAAAAAGAAGAAAAGGCACAGGTTACTTAGCAGATAACAGATAAACTCTGTAGTATACAATGGGAGTCTTCACAACTTATCTGTTATCTACTGTGTATCCTGTGCTTGAATGGCTTCCCCCATGGCTACACAGCAGCTTGTTTATATAAACTATAGTAGTACTTATCTGTTATCTACTGTGTATCCTGTGCTTGAATGGCTGCCCTTATGACTACACATAGTTTGTTTATATAAACTATAGTAACGTTTCTGAAGCAAACACACCCGTTTTCACCAGTGCAGGTCAACACTACATTATATTGACATTCCTTAAAGAAACAATTCAATATGTGAATTTTTTGGTGAAGCGAAACTGGAGAAATTCACCCATCACAACTCTACACAGTCGCTGACTGCTCTGCAGGGAAACAAACAAAGCTGCTTGAGTTCTGCATGGCTGGGAAGTAAGGCGGGGGCTCCCCCTGCTGTTCATAAGTATGATTGTTTCCCTGCACATCTGACAATTCCTATCCACCGCAGCAAATGAAGGGAGAATTTCACTGCATACAGTCAGGTTTCTTATAAAAACGGTCTACTTTTTTTAAAAAGTATATTTGAGATAGGTTTCTTTTTCATTAAAAAAAGTAAAAATTGGATTTTGTTTTTTTGCCTTTACATGCCCTTTAAAGCAGCAATAATGGAGAATTGCTGAAGTAGATTTCAATATCCCTTATAAATTATACATATGCAAGACTGGACAAACTCTCCGGGGTCCAGTTTAGGGCATCAGCCATAACCCAAAAGGTGAAAAGACATTTAAATTTAGGTTACAAATTTAAAATCAGATGTTCACAGAAGAGATAACATTTTCCCAATCCTTCAACTATGTTAAAGTGAACAACAGCATTCAGCCAAATATTTTAGACATTTGGTACATCACTAAACACATGCTCATGTGAAAGCATGAAAAAGATCCAAGGAACTGAAGAGATTTCAAGGATAAGCAAGCATCATAGAGGGCATTTGTCATGCTTTGCGCTGGGTTACTGGTGATGAAGGTGTTTTTTTTTATATAGTAAAGTAAAAAGATCTACTATACCAGCCATGGATCCAGCCATTAATCTGGGTATATGTTCAGAATTTTTTATCTTTTTTCTTATTATCTACAATAAAAAAAAAAAAAGAATATTACATGAAACAATCAAGCCACAAGAGAGATATGCACATTTTTTTCACTCACTCCTCTCTTAGGGGCATATTTATCAAAGAGTGAAGTTAGAGATCACCACTGTGAAAAATTTTTTTTTTTGACGCCCATAGACTTTATCAGTCCACTAGAGTGAAATTCTGCCACTCTCCATTCTATGGGATTTTTAAAAGTGTATTTATTAATGGGTGAAAGAGAAAGTTCATCCTTTGATAAATACTCCTTTCAAAATCCCATAGAAATGAATGGAGAGTGGAGGAATTTCACTCTAGTGGACTGATAAAGTCTATGGGCGTCAAAAAAAAAAAAAATTCACACGCAGCGCCATAAAAGTCTATGGGCGTCATTTCTGCGGCGAAAAAGTTCGCCCATCCCTAGTGGCGATCTCTAACTTCACTCTATGATAAATATACCCCTTAGGGTGAGGAACACAGGGCAGTTTTAGACATTTGAGGTACAGATATTAAACGGTTATAGGTTTTTATTTTTGTGAAAAACCTGCGAATGAGGGGGAAAAAAATACACAAATTCTTTTCAAATGTCATTCTCCGGGAAGCCAGAATTGAATGCCGATAAAGTGAGATCAAGAAATGACTTGTTTTCTCCAGTCGTATACCCCAAACACAGGCTAGTAAGTTTACTAAACCAAAGTCCATCTTTTGACAGAGACCGTTAAGCTACTTAAAAGGTTATCCTAGTAAATCTACATTCAGTTACATGATAGAAAACAGAATACCTACAAAAACATCCAATTGCTTTGTATTTAAGTATATTTAAGATTAAAGATTCGGTTTACTTCGCAAGCTGGCCATAGAGTCACAGTCATCTGGCAGAGTTGCCAAAAGGGTATGTTTGGGCCCAATTTCGCCACCTAAGTTTTGGGCCTACATAGACCGATCCAACGAGGCCTGCATCAAGGCACTGATGCACCCGGCCTCGTCTGATGAGATTTTCAAATCTACCAGATTTATATCTGCCCATCAGTGGGGTCCCATACACAAGCAATTTAAATCTGCCCATGTATGCTAACCTAAAAGCTGGACAAACACACAAAGATCTACACAATGACTGTCCAAGAAGTACAGACTGTCCAGCTTGATATTGAGGCAGCATGGAGACAATTTTTTTTTTTTTTGATGTATTAGATCTGGTAAGTGAAGCAAACAAGATGTTAAATTAAATAAAAGTGGTATTTACCCTTAACTTTAAATTTGTTATAGAATTTGTTATAGAATGGCCTATTCTTTTCAACGGATATTCATTTTTTTATTCTTGAGAGGAAAATAACTTTTTTAAACAACTCTCTCTTTTTATCTTTTACCGACATTGGCAGCCAAAAAAAATATTGCGCTGTAAGGCTACCATTTTATTTTTATTGTTACTTTTAAAATATTTCTCTCTTTTTCTTTTCTGGCCCTCTGCTAGTCATCTCTAGTCCTTCAAATGCAAACCACTGCTTGGATGCTAGGGTAAATTGGACCATAACAACCAGATGCTGTTACCTTAATGTTGGAATAAACCTCCTCCAATTTATCCGGACAGAGCAACCAGATAGCTGCTAAAATTGTAAACTGGACAGCTGCTCTGCATAAAGCTAATTAATTAAAAAGCTACAAAAACAAGATTTGAAGTTAACTGAAAATGTCTTAGAACAAATGCCTACATCATAAACTACTCTTAGTAACTTAGTACAAAGTAGATCCAAGGTCTGGTCTCCTCAGACAAAGGGAGGATTTTGTTTCCTGTAACTGGCTAACAACTAGGTACTTGGTAAAAAGGTCAAACTTAATGGATGTATGTGTTTCAAACTTCAATACCTGTTGGATAATTAACATGGCTAATATTACATTAGCTTCACAAGGGCATTAGGCAAAAGTTCATACTAAACTACTTGAAAAACACACTTATTGTTGTGCCAAAACACCACCTACAGGACAGTATAAATTCCTTGAGTGCCCTGGTTTTTCCACATGCCGGATCATTATTTGTTATGGATATTTTACTGATGTCATAGCTTTAATGTACAAAATAGCGTGGCCCACACAACTTGAATGATCTGGGATAAGAGTTTTATTACCGGTTTATTACCGAGTAAATATTACTCACAGTTTACTAAAGTTTATAGCACAAACATTTTTCTCTTCAAACATTAAAAAATAGGATCAGAACAAAGTACTGACAATAAACCTTTACCCTGTTTAAAAGAGAGAGAAAATAAAACTAGAATAGATTAAGCAAAAAAAGAGAAGAGCAAAGAGGAAGAGAATGTTAGAAAAAGTGAAGGAAAATTGTGTCAAATATTATGGCACATAGTATTTTGACTGGTTGGGCTAGAGATAAAAATTACACTACCTGGCCAAGATCACTTCAGTGGGAAGTCCTATCGGTAGTCATGACATGTGGTTTAATATCAATTCCATTCACATAATTCAAATTCAAGTGAATGAAAACCTATGCAGGGCAATTAGTGAGTGGTGTTTTTACCACTGCCCCAAGTAGCAACACAAAACATTGTTTACCACAGCCCTAACATGAAAGTTTAAATGCATGCCAAAGGGTTAGTAGATAGTCTCCAATTAATTATATTTTTAATGCTGGCTTAAATGGGATTTTTTGCATAATGAAAGAAAATATGTATGTTTTGGCAGGTGCCAGAAGGGTTACTGTAGGGCTTGCCATAGACCATGACTTGTGTTCATGAAATACATATTTTGAATCTCAGTCCAAACATTCTGTGGACTGTATGACTGTCAGTCAGTTTCACTGAAATCTCCAAATGGCTATAATTGTCAACTTGTGCGTACAGACAAATAATTATTTTATTATAAGGGGAAATACAAAGGTATATAGATATATGCAACAATACCTTTTTGTATTTGTCAAATGCCATAAACTGTATAGCACCATATGGAAATATTCGGACCATCATGGCTCCATTTCCTTTGTACAAGCCAGGGAACCCTTCCTTCTTTTTCACTGCAACTGCTGTGGCCAATATCCCTGTACCAAAACAAGATTTTTCTTTTCAGTAGTAAAACAATATTGAATTGAAATGTAATAGTTGTTTCCATATAAGCACAAAATATACAGTAGGACTACTTTACCTTAATAGCCTTAGTAGGTTAGAAGGAAGATATTAATTTAAATTATGTTATTATATATTATGTTTTTTTAAAATCACTGTGAACAGAGTAGTAGGTGAGGTGAGCTGCCATGAAAACCAGAGTTGCCCCAGAAGACCTCAAAGTTTACAATAATCCATCTGGATCATCCACTCTAGATAATTCTTGGCCAAAAAAATATATTACCAGAGTATTGGTCTTCCATGTTTAAACAATTGCCACAAGTGCTAAGGAAGTGCCAAAAATGCTGGACCGTAAAATCCAAATTCCATTCCTATTTGCAAATCTGGAGCACCAATGAAAGCAAAAAATAAAATATATCTAGTGTAAAATATGTTTTTAGAGACTACTAGAACCATCACACTTCAAAATTTAAGAGATGGACTCTAGCCCTCACATTCTCTTTTTGAAAGGGGAACTATAGCAAAAATTAAATTTTAATAGAAGCTTTCTCATACTGAAGTAAGAAACAGAACAGAATTAAAAGTTCTGCATTGTTTCTGAAACAGTCAAGTTTATATTCACTATTCCTCTCTCAGCATCTGTTTCTCTTCATTCCGTCTTGCAGCAGTTGGGCGTCAGATGAATGATCCAATATATCTCATAGGTGAGACTCCATTTCCTAGCAGATGTATTAGAGCTCACTCAAATAACGGATTCCAGTACAAAAAAACATAACTGCCTTTTGCACAAATTATGCATGAAGTGAGACAGGATTTGTGGTGATCTTAATGGAGTGAGCTCTAATACATCTGCTAGGAAAGGAGCCCCACCATAACATATATTGGATCGTTCATCTGACACTCAACTCCTGAATGAAGACAGATGCTGAGATAGGAATAGTGAAGATAAAACAGTACAGAATATTTAATTTAGTGTATTTAGAAAGTTTCTTATTTCAGTATGCTGAAACTAATATAAAATTTTAATTTTCACGATAGTTTGCATCTAAAGGTGGCCATACATAGTGAGATCCACTCGTTTGAGGATGTTGCCAAACGAGCGGATCTCTCCCCGATATACCCACCTTGAGGTGGGCAATATTGGGCTGATCCGATCGTGGGCCCTAGGGCCCAACGATCGGATCCTAACAAATTGTAACGGGCGGTCAGATCAAAGAACAGATGCGGCCGCAATCCGACAGGATTTTTTGTCCCATCCGATCGAGATCTGGCCGACTTTCGGCCAGATCTCGATCGGGGAAGCCCGTCAGGGGGCACCATACACGAGCCTATAAGCAGCCGACTCGGTCTGTCGGCAGCTTTTATCGGCCCGTGTATGGCCACCTTAAGTCATATTTCTCTAGACTTGCTGGGCGTGTTTCACATACTATACAGGGATTGTAAAACATTTTGCAACAAAATGCTGATACCTGTCCTTGAATTCTGTGGGCTAACGAAATATAAATCAAATAAAAGATGGCCACAACCTCCCAACAGATATCGATATACGATTAAAATTGGCCGGTTCATCAGTTGGACAGGTTTAAAAATGTAAAGCTGGCAATACTAGCCATAAGTACTCACCCAGGTGTCTGTAATGAACATTCTGAGCTTGAAGTAAGATCTTGATCCTATCCAAAGGTGCAATGGTTG
The DNA here is from genome assembly GCF_017654675.1 of Xenopus laevis. Classification (NCBI taxonomy): domain Eukaryota; kingdom Metazoa; phylum Chordata; class Amphibia; order Anura; family Pipidae; genus Xenopus; species Xenopus laevis. The sequence goes on along the minus strand of NC_054384.1, from coordinate 23,046,340 downwards.
TTTTGGCACAACAACTGGCCACCCCTGGAATAAGGAATACGTCTGATTATACATGGGGAAGAACTTAACTAAGAGGAATTGGAAAAGATCTATAAATGGGGGATATTATTTATCAATATATTCAGTAAGACATATGTGCATATGATATGGGTTACAAGATGTCTAGGAATAGAATACTAACACCTTAAAGTATATGTAAAACATCCACCAATCCAAGCATGAAGCGCATGGTTTAATTACAGTTTCTAGTGTGTATTAACAACTTAAAGGGGTGGTTCACCTTTAAGTTAACTTTTAGTATGTTATAGAATGGCTAAGTAACTTTTCAATTGGCCTTCATTTTATTCTTTTAATTATTTGCCTTCTTCTGCCGATTCTTTCCAGCTTTCAAATTGGGGTCACTGACCCCCATCACAACTGCTTTGTAAGGCTACAAATGTATAGTTATTGCTACTTTTTATTACTTGTCTTTAAAATCAGGCCCTCTTCTATTCATATTCCAGTCTCAATGCATGATTGCTATGGAAATTTGGACCCTAGCAACCAGATTGCAGAAATTGCAAACTGAAGAAGTGCTGAATTAAAACCTAAATAACTCAAAAACCACTAGTAATAAAAAATGAAAACCAATTGCAAATTGTCTCAGAATACAATACAATGCTCTCTACAGCATAACTTCCAACTGTCCCGTGTTTAGAGGGACAGGTCTTTTGTACAGACCTGTACTGGAAAGTCCACTTTTTCTCTGCACTGAACAGCCAGAAAAAGAAACAAAGTTTCTAATTTATTTGGCTTTTGGCAGAGAGCCCAGAACAGCCACAGCTTCAGATAATTTTGAGATAAGCAAATAAGTAATTGTAACAATATAAGATAACAGGTCCCTTGGGAGAAGTTAGACTCACAGCTCAAAGGGCAATTTACCTTCATTAGCAAAACTGTAATAACTGAAAAAAAACACAGAAATATGTTCAAACTTTCATAACCTGCCAAATTTTGTAAAATGAACATGGTAATTAGGTGGTGTGGCCACAAAAATAGGCGTGGTACACGCGCCAACTTTTTTGTCCCTCTTTTTATTTCCAAAATGTTGGGAGGTATACTCTACAGCAGTGATCCCCAACTAGTAGCTTGTGAGCAACATGTTGTTGTCCAACCCCTTGGATGTTGCTCCCAGTGGTCTCAAAGCAGGTGCTTATTTTTGAATTCCAGCCTTGGAGGCAAGTTTTGGTTGCATAAAAACCAGGTTCACTGCCAAACAGAGCCTCATTGTAGGTTGACAATAGACATAGGGGCTACTAAATGGCCGATCACAGCCCTTATTTGGCACCCAAGAACATTTTTCATGCTAGTGTTGCTCCCCAACTCCTTTTACTTCTGAATATTGCTCACAGGTTCTAAAGGTTGGGGATCCCAGCTCTACAACATACTAAAAGTTAACCCCAATAATAATAATAAGTTCTTATATCAGGGAAGCCCATTCGTATGTCTATCTGCTGACGTACAACTTCCAACCAACCCTGACAATCATGGAGAATGCTGGAAGCCGTATTACAATAACAACTGTTAGGTCAGAGAGTGCACATCCCTACTGTAAGATAAAGAACCATAGAGCCTACAAGGTTATTTAGCCTCAACCAAGAACATTGTTTTGTAAACAGACAGTGATAATGGACAATGAATAGTTAAGTCATTTATCTGTATATTTTTGTAAACATGCCAATAAATAAATAAATAAATAAATAAATACATGAACAGTTCTGAAGAAATGTGTTAAACTGTATGTGCTGCTTACAGATATTTGAAGTTAAGGAAAACAAAAAGCAAGAAAAACAAAAACAGTGGTTACCTCCCGCTACAAATGACCGCAGCCAGTAGTATTCTTTATAGACAGGTTTAGGTAGGTTCGCTCCTGAGTTACTCACGGTCACTTCTGAGGTCATGGTTTTACTCAAGGACACCAGATTGCCTTATGGTAATTATGTAGCAGCCTGGATTCCTGCACTGGCAGAGCAAAAACAGAAGCATTACACTGGACTTTATATAAGAGGTTATCGAAAAGGGGAGAGAAGCAGCATAAGAGAAGCCTAACTGAAGTATAGTTAAATAGCATTTACAAACTAAACTGCACAATTAATAAGAGAGTAAGTTAGTGTGCATATAAAGAAATACAATAGATGCCAGGAATAAATTAGAACGACTCTCTGGTTATGGGGAGTTTCCAGCTTTGTACTGTATATACAGATAATTTTCACTGAGTTACAGTCCATTCCGACTGATGCCAATGGGAAATAACCTGTGGTGCATAATGGCTGTTTTCATGTATGCCTTGTGAACTTACTGCACTATCCTAAAGGTGGCCATAGACGTAACAATTACGATCTTTCTTGGAAAAGATCTTTCCGAGAAAGATCGTTCGTTTCAATACACACGTGTAGAGCTGAATCGTCAGATATACAGGTAGATATACGGGAAGAAACAATAGAATTCTACCTGCATCTGACGATTCAGTACTAACAATGGCCAATGTTTGGGTCCCTTCAAAGGCCAGCCCGATCAAAATTTTCCGTCCAGCCCGATCGACGAGCCAACCAATATCCAAGTCTTCTGCCGATATCGGTCGGCTCTTTTCCCACCATACACGCAATGAATATCGGACGAAAATTAGTTTCCTACGATATCTCTGCGTTTATGGCCACCTTAAGACTGATTCAATGCAACTGTACACCCACCTCCACTAAGCCACAAGTAAGATACATAGCCCACAGAATTCTCCTAATCAGCAACTATATTAGTGGAACCAACGTGGGCCATTTATCACAAGTGGATTTGCACTGAGACAGTAACCAAAGGAAACCAACCAATTTTTTTTTTTTGCTTTCTTGGTTGCTATGGGTTACTGACAACTTTGACAAATACAAGAGTCCTCTGCACTCAACCCATTATCAATATATTAAGGACATTTTGTGGCTTAAGATCCTAAAAAATGCCTTACCCTTTAAACAAAACAGGAATTGTTTGTCCATATATTGCAATATATTTAAGCTGACCAACTATGTCAGTCATCCCATATCTGGCCAGTCCTACACTCAACTTGCATCTGATTCATTAAGAATTCTATTGCTTCATTATACATTTTACTGACAACTTTGCCCAGTGTTGGAAAATAATCTCCTAGCAGTTTACTGCAATTTGTCACAGAGATGTTGATTTCTGGGGTAAAAAAGAACAATGTTAAAGGAACAGTAACACCAAAAACAGTGTCTTAAAGGAATGACAATATAATGTACTGTTGCTCTGCACTGGTAAAACTGGTGTGTTTGCTTCTGAAACGTTACTATAGTTTATATAAACAAGCTTCTATGTAGCCATGGAGGCAGCCATTCAAGAACAGGAAACACAATGGATAACAGATACATTCTGAAAAATCCCATTTGTACAACAGAGCTTATATGTTGTGTATCCTGTGCTTTTCTCTTTTTTCAGCTTTGAATGGCTGCCCCTATGGCCACAAAGCAGCTTGTTTATATAAACTATTATAAGTTTCTAAAGCAAACACACTAGTTTGCCCAGTACAGAGCAGCAACAGTACCCTATATTTTCATTACTTTAAAAGACTTTCATTTTTTGGTGTTACTGTTCTGATGCTCCTTGTAGTAACCTCTAACTTTACTCTTTGATAAATATACCCCTGTGTGTCCATAGCCCAATAACATCTCTCCACCTCCTTTCCTCCACCCCACCTCTTTTAGTTCTCCCCCTCTGTCCCTGTCCATATGTATTGACAGGTGCAGGGAGGGGATAGGGGGGCATGAGTTACACCAAAGTGCATTTGTACACATACACATGTTCTATAGGCATACAGTCATGTCCCAGGCTACTTGCAGAATTAAAGATTAAAGGTCACACACAATGAAGATGTCAGGCTGGGGAGCTTAATACATTTATAATGCAAGTGTGATCTGTGTAGTTACATTGCCATAACAAATGGGGTGAGTTTCCAAGCCAGAAATCAATATAGTACAGCCCTTATGCTCTATCATTGAAACCTGTCTGTAGCTCAAATGGAATAATTCTGTGGCAGGGTTGACAGGTTGGCAGTTTACCAGACAAATTGGGCTACTAATTTAAAGCCTAGGTGGGTTTTGAAAGTACAAACTAACCAAGGTACGGATTCGGGCTATTTTTTGTACTTTGGAAACCGGACAAAGTTTTGTCTTACTCTAATGTGCCGAGCCTGTGTCTCCCAATGTATGTTGGGTAATGTAGTTTTTGTTTAACAGTTTGCCAACTGCCAAGTTTAATGTAAGACTACAATACCAAGCATGCAATGAGACTGACTTGTGTAGAAGTCAGGAACTGACAGATTTTGGGCTCTGTATCCCAGTCTCCTGTCCCATTCTCTCATTTTCCAGAGACTTTCCTCAATTTCATTCCATTTTGGGTCCCCAAAATTGTCTAGAGGTTGACCTGTTTCACCAATATTTACTGAAATTGTATATGTATTAGGGCCTTGTATACCTCCTGGGCCTCCCTCTGTAGCTACGCCCTTGGTGATGGGCGAATCTGTCCCATTTTGCATCATGGAAAAATTTCTGAAACAGTGACAATTTGTGCTATTTTTTGCCTACTTTTGAAGTGCCTCTTGGCTAGTTTTGGGCTGGTTTTGTAGCTGACTTTGGCTAGTTTTGGGCTGGTCTTGTAGCTGACTTTGGCTAGTTTTGGGCTGGTCTTGTAGCTGACTGGCTAGTTTTGGGCTGCTTTTGTAACCGGCTTTGGCTAGTTTCGGGCTGCTTTTGTAGCTGACTTGGGCTGGTTTTGTAGCTGACTTGGGTGATGGGCGAATCTGTCCCATTTTGCATCATGGAAAAATTTCTGAAACAGTGACAATTTGTGCTATTTTTTGCCTTCTTTTGAAGTGCCTCTTGGCTAGTTTTGGGCTGGTTTTGTAGCTGACTTTGGCTAGTTTTGTAGCTGACTTTGGCTAGTTTTGGGCTGGTCTCGTAGCTGACTTTGGCTAGTTTTGGGCTGGTCTTGTAGCTGACTTTGGCTAGTTTTGGGCTGCTTTTGTAGCTGACTTTGGCTAGTTTCGGGCTGCTTTTGTAGCTGACTTGGGCTGGTTTTGTAGCTGACTTGGGCTGGTTTTGTAGCTGACTTGGGCTAGTTTTGGGCTTGTTTTGTAGCCGACTTTGTCTAGTTTTGGGCTGGTTTTGTAGCTGACTTTGGCTAGTTTTGGGCTGGTTTTGTAGCTGACTTTGGCTAGTTTTGGGCTGGTTTTGTAGCCGACTTTGGCTAGTTTTGGGCTGGTTTTGTAGCTGACTGGCTAGTTTTGGGCTGGTTTTGTAGCTGACTTGGGCTGGTTTTGTAGTGAACTTTGGCTGCTTTTGAAAATTAGATCTGGTAAATCTGTTCTGTGGTGATATGACTATGAAGATGAAGATGTTTCCTTCATCCAGGTCATGGTATATCTAACAACTGGACTTGCTGAGAAATTATTGAAGACTTATTGAAAACTGTTCTGTGGTGATGAACAAATACAGCGTTCTGGACTTCATGGAGCAGAAAATGAGGAAATTTAGGAAGGTGTAGCAGACTGTCCCACAAAACTGCGCTACTGGTACACTTCAGAACAGGGCAAAATTCTCGTCAGCCAAACCCAATATCTGCCCTTTGAGCTTCTGCTGCACTACAAGTCCCAGAAGCCTTCTAGAGGTGTACTGTACCTTCACAGAGGCACATGGTTCCCCCGGAACCAACGATTGGCAGGAAGTGACGAACTCACCAGAATGCCGTGCTTCTGTTTTGGGCCAAAGCCAGCGGGGTGGTTCGTCCCCTTAACCCCTTTATTTCACAACTTCCACGTTCATTTTCCACGTTTCATCATTTTCTCTGGAAGGGCAAACTGTACCGAGACGACAATAACCTCAGGCTTGCGATTCACACGCCTCTGCCCTGTGCACGCTCATCCCATCCACTATGATCAATCCACCTTATTCTACCGAACGTAAATGTGGCTGCAAGTGCGTAAGTGTCATTCTAGGTGAAACTTGTGACGTAAGCAAAACGCGACCTATCACATGATGTATACGAGGGGCACGTGGGTTTAGGAAAGACATAAACACGGAAGTAAGGCTGTCCGGCTGCGCAGAGTATGACGGGGAGGCACTTTGATGTGTGTAGCGGCTGGATTTTAAGGATAAGTGTGTTCAGGAATTGATGTCCTAAAGGTGAAGAAGGCGCGCAGGGCTGAGGGAAGTGAAACAAGTAGGTAGACTTAAATGGCCAAAGTTAATGCATGTAGAGAATGGGGGCGGAGGAAGAATGTTATTATAGTTAAACAGCAATAAGAAGAAAGGGGGTACTGTAAAAAACACAACCGAATTTGGGGAGTCAGCGAGTGTTGCGGGTATTGTGGAGGGGTGGCTCTCAGCTCACTGCACTGTAGGACAGGAACCAATCAGCAGCTAGCAGGACCTGATAGGGAACTGAAGCCTGTCTGTGCTTGTGTGACTGCAGGGCTGTGATTGGCTGTCCCCGCCTACAGTGCTTCTGGCAGGGATTGCTAGGACACGCCCACCCCTCATTTGAAACACAAACTAGGATCAGAGAACATCTATAGGGAGCTCCAATAAAGGGGCTATTTTTAAAGATAATATTAATTTTTAGCACCATGTAAAAGCAACACCATATATTACTTATAATTGCCAACAAAATGAGGCGTATTTTCATTTATCCTATATGTCTCCTTTAACATGTGTCACTTCATATTTGTCTCTGTGAATAAGTCTCTATATTTCATGCAGCGTTTGTTCCCCTGTGTGTACTAAAACTGGACTACTGTGTGCCTAGTAGTTCTCAGAGCCCTAACTACAGAGGAACCAGATAAGTAAGATTTAGTAGCTGTAAGAGACCCATTGTATCACTCACAGATAAGCAGTTTAATATATATTCTTCTGAAAGTTCAGAGGGCTTCCAAACATGATTCTGCGGTAGGATTCAGTAACTTTTAGTTATACCACCACTGGTAGCACAATACAGGTTATCCATTATCCAGAAACTCGCTATCCAAAAATCTCTGAATTACAGAATGGCCAGCTCCCATAGACTCCATTTTATCCAGATTATCAAAAATTGAATTTCATTTATTTTTCTCTGTATTAATAAAATAGTACATTGTACTTGATCCAAACTGAGATATAATTAATCCTTATTGTAAGAAAAACCAGCCTGTTGTGTTCATTTAATGTTTACATGATTTCAGGGCAAACTTAAGACATGAAGATCCAAATTCCAGAAAGGTCCATTATCCAGGAAAACCCCAGGTCCCGAGCATTCTGGATAACATGTCCCATATCTGTATAAATAAAGATTTTCAGCTGAAAGTGGCCAGCCACAATACGCTGCAAGGTCTGATCAGACGGCACAATACATGGGCCAATAAGCTGCCAACTCAGCCCATGCATGATCTTCTTTATTGTGAGGTTGTTTATATTTTCAGGCTGCAGTGTGTTCCATCATATTTTAAAAACAAACCACTGGCAACTGTATATATAAAACATTAATTATCTTAGTATGAATGTGAATACTTTACTCAGATTCTGACTGGTGCTTGTTTTTTGTCTGAGTCTGCCAGTCTGGGGGTGGCAACATGTTAGGTACCCCAAGTCTATTCTGTCACTAACTAATTTCCCATGGACTGGTGCTCTGTACCAGATGAGATATCCTTATTACCTAGCGCTGTGCTGCCATATTGCAAATATTTCCAAACAGGAGCTCCAGTCTGGGTAAAAAGAAAAGTTAGTAACTGAATACAGTGGTTGGTGCCCAATTTATAACCCTCTCCTTGTCACTGAAAGAATATGTAAACTTTCAAAACACCTAAATGTAAAATTTATCATAACATTCATCTAAGCACTTCTACAATTTATATTTTTTTTCTAGTTTTCAAGGTATTATCAGTTTTTAAACTACTTATTAAACTACATTTCTAACAGCTCCTGCTTCTGGTCATTTTCACTTTGAGGAAAGAAACACATTATGATGTTGTTCTATTGTTTCTGTGATCCGTTCTAAGCAGAGCAACATCACAACACATTTGTTTTTTACCTCCGTTAAAATTACCAACAGGTGGTCCAAGAATGCAGGAATCAGTTGGGTTATAATGGGCAAAGATGTAATAATTCCTTTAGCCATATTACCTCTCCTGTTGGTTTATGCTGGTAAAAGGGATAGTGTCATAATGTTATATATTTTATTATATTTATAAGTTCAAATAGACTATTTACTTTGCCTCAGTTAAACACCACAATATTATTTTTTTACTCATTGTCAGTTTAGCTACATGTATTTTAAACAGCAGTTCGGTAAATTTTAATGAACATTTAAAATAATGGGTATTTGATTTTGCTTTGTCCTTTGGGGGACACCAGATCTGATCCTGAGTGTATATATCTAAAATCTCTGCCATAAAGTCATGGGCCTTCCATTTTTTGCCAGAAAAGAACAAGAAATAGTCACAGGAGTGCCAATAAACACATTATTCTATGGAAGGGCAAAAGGTGCAGTACCTTTACTACCAGTAAACTAAAACATTTTTCTCCCCCAAAAAACATAGTATCACATTGTTTTAGATGTAAAAATTCTACATTTTGCAATATATATTTAAACATATTTGCTCTGCTACAGATTCCAGTGGAAAAGGAACTGAAAAAAGGTACAGGTTCTTTCACTGCTATGGCTGAACAGGAAGGGACAGACAAACCACTTTTAAATGAACAGCCTGTGGCTCCTTCTGCATCTCAGTCAGTGACATCTCAAGGTCAGATCATTTCTAAATAATTACATGTTATTATTTTTTTCTGCTTTGCTTTCCTGACATTCCTAAAAGAAAATTCAAGAGGTAGGCTTGTGACATAACCTTCCAGTTGTATTGCTACAGCGGGTGGAAATCATGAAAGCAGTGATGCAACCTTTTTTTTAAATTAAACACTTATTTATGTTTGCATGACACACTGGTGATCCATAATACAATTTCCTGACAATTTAAGTATGCCAAGGTTATTAAAGTTATGCCTGCTCCTAAGGTAAGGTGTGAAGTATGGCACCTCAAGGTGTAGGTGTTGCTGTACCCTTACCACCAGCCCACTCCAATGGAGACCTGTTTCATTTTTATTGTAATTTTTTAAATTGATTCACATTCTTTATAAGAAAACAGCAGTTAGCGCTATTGCAGAAAAAAGTTATACCCCCACCCTCAAAAACACATGCCCGTACTCTTTGGTACATAGGGTAATCATTCTTTATATTCATTTTTTAGGAAGCTAAATTATTATACATTTAAATTAGTGATGTGCGTGCTGGCCTGATACCCGCGGGTGGCTCGGGTTCAGGCCAACCTCGCACCCCTATTTGCAGGTGGCGGGCAGGTCCAGGTCAAGCTCTTCTTCCTGTCTACCCACCCACGACCTTACATTGTCGGTTTCCGACTTTTATAGCCGCACGCCTGCTCGCCCTGTCCCCTTTATGATGTCATCGGCGGGGCGGGTTGGCGCGGGTATATAAAAGGAACTCAGAAGTCGGGCTCGCTCGGGCGCTGATGGAGGGAGGGCGGGTTCGGGTAAAACTCGACCTGCACATCACTAATTTAAATACAAATCATACAAATGATTTTAAAAAGTTTATTCACTAGTCTAGATTTTGTAATAATATGCTAAACTCAAACCCCTTCCCCTAGATCTTACAGTCTGATCTTGGTGCCTGAGGCATAGGGATGTTCAATGATTTGCCCAAGATGATACTCCAAAAATAAGAAAGTGTATCACACACACTCTATATCAAAAAGGTTTTATTTGCCAAAAAAGAAAAACGGTTACAAAATCAAAGCATTTGCCCTAGGTGTTTCGATCGTAGAACGGTCTTCATGCTTTGTTTTCATTTTCTGTTCCCCTGATGACCCTTCTATGGTCGATAACCCATAGGGCAAATTAAACCATTTTGATATAGAGTGTGCAATACACTTTCTTATTTTTGGAGTATACATTTATTAGAGACGTGGTTCGACAGCCTCCTGCTGGATCAGCACCTCAAATCTATATATGAGTGTGCGCCTTCCAACATTTTGTAGTTTGCCCAAGATGATAAGCAGGTAGGAATGTACCTCACTACTTAATGTAAATTGTATTTTGCTGATTTTATTAGATGATGCTATAGTGGAAACAGCAGAAGAAGCAGTTGAACCTCCAGAGGCTGATATCAATGAGCTCTGCAGGGATATGTTCAGTAAAATGGCACTTTATCTGACAGGGGAGCTAACAGGTGAGTGTATCTCTTCTTTGTATATTTTATGAAGTTGATCATATTAAATCTGGTATGATGGGATAGTATGAATTAAGCATTTTAGAATTAACCATTCTATAACATTATTAAAGGGGAAAACCCTCTTTAAAGGACAAGGAAAGTCATTTCTAAGTTACTAAATTTTTTTGACAAACTTCTCCTTTAACCCCAGTTAGTAAGTGATGCTTCTGTTTAAAATTGCTGTTATATTCGATTTGGGGTAACCTACCCATGGCTTGTGCGTGCACTATGCTGGCCAATAGAACAACATGAATATGGCTCTAATATACATCATAGCATAATATAGTGTTCTGGCATCAATGATATATATCCAACAGGATAAAGTCTGATCCAAACCTAGTCATATCACACTAAGAGGCAGATTTATCAAAATGTAAGATTAGAGTTTACCACAGAAAAACTCATCCACTTTCTATTCAATTGTATGGGATTTTAGAAGCGTATTTATCAAATGGTGAACTCCATCGATAAATGCACTTTTAAAAATCCCATAGAACGTGGGTGAGTTTTTCTATGGTGAGCTCTAATCTCACATATTGGTGAATCTGTCCTTAAGTTTGAATTTTATATTAATATCTAATTTCTTTACATGTTTTTATTGTCAGTGGGGGGAAAACTGTATTCATGCACCTTTTAAACTACATATATAAACCAGTAATTAAGGGTTAATTAAGAAGTCACCTTGGAGAACTTTCGCCTGTATAAAAGCATTTGCCATGCAGCCTTGTGACTTTGTAGGGTCACTAGGGGTTGCATTAACAAATTAAAGGTTTAGTAAAGTGTTATATATTTAATTCTAACCTATCTAGATTTAATGTATTCTCTAATCAAATATTTTTGATTGAACCAGGCCTTTGTTTAGCATTTTCATGGCTCTTTTTGTTAAAGGTAAGCACCATGTTACAAATGACTTTGTTAATATAATGAAAGCTTGCAACAGGTAAACTCATAGCAACCAATTACCCTGTTGCATCTTCTTGCTACCTGTCTGAAAACAAGGATTTCATAAATTGCTTACTAGACGTGGTGCAAAATTTGCAGATATTTTAATGAAATGGCTTGTAATGCCTTGGACATGCTACAGTAATTGTAACTATGACTGTATAACACTAATCTGAAAGACATATTATTCCCAGACATAAAATACTTAAAGTATGAACATTTCTTGTATTCATATTCAAGCTACCAGTGAGGACTACAAACTTCTGGAAAATATGAATAAACTTACCTGTCTGAAGTATATGGAAATGAAAGATATTGCTGGAAATATCAGTCGGAATCTCAAGGACTTGAATAAAAAGTGTGAGTAAATCAGAATGAACATTTTCTTTAATGTGCTTCATTAAAGTATCATTTTATATTGTTAAATTCTTTACAGACTTGCCATTTTGACTTGCAGCACTGCCATGTCTGATTTCAACAGTCTGTAAGACCTATGCGCACCCACTGCAAAATTAAATATCAGGGATTCCATTAGTTTAAAGTAAAGGTTTTCAGACCATCAGTAAAACTTCTTTTTGTGGTGATTTCACCTCACCACCCTTAGCAATTAAGGTTACAGATCTATAAAATATTGTAATAGTCGCTCTTATGTAGCTTCAGAGGTTCTGAACACAGTTTGGAGACCTCTGTCCATATCATTTTAAGTCCAGTTTCATTTTAGTTACATGCGGGATTAGTTACATGTGAGATTTGTGTGCGGCTGTTCCTGTAGTCATCTGGGAATAACACATTAATGAAATGGTCTAGGGACTCTAGCCTATAAATATGTGTCTGTGATCACAAAACACATCAGATCTTGACTTTTATACGCATTAAATATATATATTGATTTTATTCACTATCCATTGGTCGCAAGAGTGCTTGCTCTACGGTTTGGTTTTAATGAAATTGTATTGACATAATGCACTGGTCTTCCCTTTTAAATATTCAGAGGTGAGGGTTAAAGGGATACTGTCATGGGAAAAAAATTTTTTTCAAAATGCATCAGTTAATAGTGCTGCTCCAGCAGAATTATGCACTGAAATCCATTTCTCAAAAGAGCAAACAGATTTTTTTATATTCAATTTTGAAATCTGACATGGGGCTAGACATTTTGTCAATTTCCCAGCTGCCCCTGGTCATGTGACTTGTGCCTGCACTTTAGGAGAGAATTGCTTTCTGGCAGGCTGCTGTTTTTCCTTCTCAATGTAACTGAATGTGTCTCAGTGGGACATGGGTTTTTACTATTGAGTGTTGTTCTTAGATCTACCAGGCAGCAGTTATCTTGTGTTAGGGAGCTGCTATCTGGTTACCTTCCCATTGTTCTTTTGTTTGGCTGCTGGAAGGGGGGTGATGTCACTCCAACTTGCAGTAAAGAGTGATTGAAGTTTATCAGAGCACAAGTCACATGACTTGGGGCAGCTGGGAAATTGACAATATGTCTAGCCCCATGTCAGATTTCAAAATTGAATATAAAAAAATCTGTTTGGTCTTTTGATAAATGGATTTCAGTGCAGAATTCTGCTGGAGCAGCACTATTAACTGATTCATTTTGGAAAAAATGTTTTTCCCATGACAGTATCCCTTTAAGGTGTGAGAATTTAAGCCGCTAGATTCCTAAACTAAAGACCTATACTCATCTGACCTTACATCTGCATTTTCAAGAATTTAGCACTATTTTAAAAGAGAACAATATTTGTGTTTGTATATTCCTGTAGATTTTTTGGAAGGGTTTGGGGCAGAAGAAAAAAATAAAAGGGGAATGGTTGCTACAAGACAATAATTTTAAAACATACATCAAAAGCCACCATTAACCATGAGCTCCTTGAACAAAAACAAGCTAAAAGTTTTGGCATGGCCCATGACTTAAACATCATTGGCAATGTATGGATAGATGAAAATGCACGGCCCTGGGTATATTCTTATCAGCTCCATGTTGCACTTAAAATGCAACATGAATGAACATAAAATGAAAAATAACATACTGTTGTGTTTTGTTTCTTGTTCTACAGATGCTAGTCTACAGCCCTATCTTGAACAAATAAATCAGATTGAAGAGCAGGTGGCCTCTTTGGAAAATGCAGCCTACAAACTGGATGCTTATTCAAAAAGATTAGGTACTGCAGCCCGTGTTTTTTATTGTAATCTTAGTAAATTATTTTTTAATATCAGGACTGAGGACAGACTCATTTGTGAAGATCATTTGTGAGGCTTAGAAATACTCTTTGCCTGCATTCATGGCAGCAGTCTGCTACTTCTAACTTGCCATTGTGTTATTCTGGGCTAAAATGACACAGAAGTTTTCTATTTCTAAGATACTTTGCATTACAGTTTTCTGGTTACATTTTTTTCTGTCAATTAATTAGATTTGAAGTTAAATAGTTTGAATATTCGATAATCAAAGTACTGTCTCTTTAAAAAAACTTCGACTTCAATAGTTCGCCAAATTAAACCTGCTGAAGTGCTATGTTAGCCTATGGGGACCTTCTAATGTAGTTTTCTAAGTCTTTACACATCAAAGTAAAATCGTTCGATCGTACGCTAAAATTGTTCGATGCGAACGGTTTAATCGTTCGATTGAATGATTTTACTTCGATCGTTCGATTACCAAATTCGGTGAAAAATCCTTCGACTTCAAAATTCAAAGTGGTAGTATTTTAATTCGATGGTCGAATTTCGAAGTATTTTTACACAACGAAATTTTACCTTTGATAAATCTGCCCCTTATTGTTAATTTATTAGTTATGTTTCAGATGGCTGACATGTAGGGGCAGATTTATCAAGGGTCTAATTTCGAAGTTTTCTTTTTGAATTTTTTTTGTCCGTCTTCGGCCTAATTTAAATCGTTTGATCGATCGTAGAAATCGCTATAGGTTCTAGGAGGTCCCCATAAGCTAACATAGCAATTCGGCAGGTTTAAGGTGGCTATGTGTCGAAGTCTACGTTTTTTAACGAGACAGTACTTAGATTTTCGAATGGTCGAATATTCAAAGTATTTTCAATTCGAGTCGAATTTGGCCTATTCGATGGTCGAAGTACAGAAAAAATACTTTGAAATGCAAAGTTTTTGAATTAGAAAATTCACTTCGAATTTATTTCGACCCTTAGTAAATGTGCCCCGTTGACTATGAAATGCATGTGACGCCTTTTGGGAAGGTTGAGGACCAATCAGATGGGTAAGATTGGAGACTTGAAATCATCTGCTTGTGGTGCATGTGTATATGCTGGGAGGACTGATATTTGGGAGAGGGGGGAATTGAAATTCCTTGCTATGAGAGTATTTAGCATATGGAGTTCTTTTCTTAGAGACTTAGAAATGAGAAAGCTGGATTGCTTTATAGCAGTAAAGGTTATACAGTTTTCACATGAAGGAGGTTAATTTGATGATTGACTGATAAACTTGTAGACACTTTTGAATGGTTGAACTTGATGGACATACATTTTTTGTGAACAGAAATGACTCAATTTGTAGCACACAGTTAATTTAAAGGGCATGTAAACCTAATCCCAAAATGTTAGCATACCTCCCAACTGTCCTGTTTTGCGATAGACAGTCACGATTTTGACAGCTCAGCCCGCAGTCCTCGTTTCTTACTGAAATATCCACAATTTCACTTTGATCTCCTGCACTTCTGATACCAGAAAAAAAATACAACGTTTCTGAAACTTAAATAAGAGACTTTTTGACAGAGAGCTAAGAACACTCAGCACCTGCACTTAGATACAATTTTAACAATTTAAGATAACCAACAATACAATGGTAACTATTTAAGATAAGCAAGTCTCTTGGGAGAACTGTGATTTTCAGATTAAAGGGCAATCCACCCCCAAAAACTCCAGAAAAGTGTTCAAACTTCCTATAACCTGCCGAATTTTGTGAAATGGACATGATATTTAGAGGACGTGGCCATAAAATAGGCATAGTCAAAAAAATTTGACTCGTCACGAGCGGCAGATCTTTTTGTCCTTCTTTCCACTTTTCAAATGTTTGGAGGTATGTGTTAGGCATCCCCCAGTGAAATCAATGGCTATGGGGTTTTTTCCCAGCTGGTGCTCCTGTTAGGAGAGAACTTTACCAGTCTGTGTCTAATCCAGACACCTGTACATTTTTGAGTTTACATGAGCAATAAACTCAGCACATGCAACCACTGACCACTGTACACAGACAGAACAGAAAATATCCAGTGGTTCTTTACTAAGGGGTTTGTATCTTAAAATCACAGCATTTAATATACATCAATTGTGGGTTCTTAATGGCTAAAGCAAAGTTCTGTATGACCACAATTCATTATATTATTCACCTTTTTTTCTTCCTTCCAGAGGCGAAATTCAAGAAACTAGAAAAACGATGAGAGAACAGTTTTTAACGGTGAAACCGCAAACTCCAGTATTATGTTATGCAAATCACAGCCCATTCTGCAAAGTTTTACACTGCGCATGTTATGTTAAGTTAATTAAAAAAATACATCTGAAAAGGAATGTTTGTTTTTTTATTTCATATTTAGCTTAAGAAAGAGCCAGCACTTCAGGATGGAACTGCTTTCACGCAGACCATTGTTTCTCCAACTCAATGTAATTGGTGTCACATGGGACATGGACTTTTACTATTGAGTGCTATTCTCATATGTACCAAGAAGCTGTTATCTGGTTACCTTCCCATTGTTTTTTTGTTAGGCTGTTGAGGAGAAAGGGAGGGGTGATATCACTCCAACTTACAGTGCAGCAGTAAAGAATGACTGAAGTTTATCAGAGCACAAGTCACGTGAGTGGGGGCAGCTGGGAAACTTACAATATATACTCGAGTATAAGCCGACCCGGGTATAAGCCGAGGTAACTACTTTTACCTACAAAAACTGGGAAACCTGATTGACTCGAGTATAAGCCTAGGGTGAGAGAGAGAGACCGGCAATAATATGATATACTGTGCCTGGTGTATGTCCCACCGACAGCTGTTTGGCAGTGCAACTCCCTGCACCCACAGTTGACAGCCAAAGATTTGCAGGTTGGTCAATCCAGAATAATCTATTTAACCCATCCTCAGGCATCCTGCATTGCTAAGGGCACCTGTTACCCTATATCCAGTTCTGACAGACAGGAAAGGGTGAGGGTGCTGGGAGTTGCAGGTAACAACAACAACTGGGGGTGCTGGGAGTTGCAGGTAACAGCAGATGGGGACATGACATATTTATTCAATTCCTTTCCCATCTCCTCATTGTCAGGGGTCCTCAGTTCTCAATCTCTGACTGACAGGGAAAGTGGAGGTGCTGGGAGTTGTGGGATTAGGAAAGTCTCTGGTTTATTCAGGTCCTTTCCCTCAGACAGAAACCCCTGTACTCCTCAGTCCTGCATTGCTAGGGGCCCCACTGCTGGTCCTGTTTTTGTCCCAATCCAGTCCCTGAGTATCACAGCTGAACCTGCCATTCCCTCGGCAGAACAATAATAACAACCACTTCGGGTACCTTAACGCGGTCCAGCTGATTTATTACATGGTCCTGCGGGCCCCACTTCCGGTTCCCGACCCGCTCGGATTTTCCGGTTCCCGACCCGCCCGGTTCTCCTCAGCCAGTGCACATCGGGCAACATGTGTTGTGTGCATGTGAGATCTGCACTTCACGTTTGATTCACCACGTTTGTTTATGCTTTTTTTCTTTTATCACAGAACAGCAAAAACGGCTTAGTAATGCGCCAGGTATGAAATTCAGCTCTCTCACGCTCATTATTTGCTTGTGCATTTGGATGTATAGAAATTGGTTTTGAAGCACTTTTATAATGATTGTGGATATTCACGCTTCTATCTTACCAATCTGTGTTAGACCTGATTGGCTTCTAGGAATTTCGTTTGTCCTTATCGGGGGGTTTGGTATCGGAATCTACACTGATTCCTTCATACAATTTATGATGCTTCGGGTACCTTAACGCGGTCCAGCTGATTTATTACATGGTCCCGCGGGCCCCACTTCCGGTTCCTGACCCGATCGGATTTTCCGGTTCCCGACCCGCTCGGTTCTCCTCAGCCAGTGCCTTCACAACAAATCACACACTCTTTTCCGGCCAGGCCACGACTCCTCCCACGTCACTCTGATTCACCGATACAGCTGGATGTCAAACTGGCCTTCTAAAAGGACAAACTAATAGCCAATAGGAATGCGCAGTATATTAACGTAACTGTGCAACAAACAAGTGCGTCGGCAGCAGGAACGAGGCAGCTGTGTGGGACACAGGAGGATTTCTTCAGCGCAATTGATGCGGTTTGGGTGACTGACTCGAGTATAAGCCGAGGTAAACTTTTCCAGCACATTTTGGGTGCTGAAAAACTCGGCTTATACTCGAGTATATACGGTATGTTTAGCCCCATATCAGATTTCAAAATTAAATTCTGTCCTGTGCCTTTTCTCCTTTTCAGCTTTGAATGGCTGCCCCCAATGCTACACAGCAGCTTCATTATATAAACTATAGAGTTTCTGAAGCAAACACACCAATTTTACCAGTGCTGAGCAATTTTCATTACTTTAAAACACTTTTATTTTGTTGTGTAATTAGAGAGCAATTGCAATTTTTTTTTCATTTTTAATTATTTGTGGTTTTTGAGTTTAGTTTTTTTATTCGGCAGCTCCCCAGTTTGCAATTTAAGCAATTGGGTTGCTAGAGTCCAAATTACCCTAGCAACCATACATTGATTTGAAGAGACTGGAATATGAATAGGAGAGTGCGTGAATAGAATGGAGTAGTTAAAATAGCAATACATTTGTAGCCTTACAGAGCATTTTAAAGATGGGGTCTGCTCCCATTTGAAAACTGGAAAGAGTCAGAAAAGAAAGGCAAATTATTGAAAAATTATAAAGATAAAAAATTAATAAATAATGACGTCAGGACACATTCACGTTGAAGCAAAGATGTCAGGATCTACACAGAGACGTACAATCCTGGAACATGTTTTAACATGATTAATTGTTTTTAATTGATCGACTGGCCAGTCACTGATTAATTATATATTTGTATGTAATAAAATGTAGAATTTTAATTCCACTTCTTGTATTGTTTGTGAGTTATATATTCCTTGATTGGAATATTTTTGTTGGTTTGGAGCCACCAACACGTGGAATTAAAATATCAAAAATTTGATATAATACTGAGAGGTGGTTTTACTATAATTAATTTATATTACCCCCTCTCGAGCCATTTTCTAATAGATTGATATTGATGAATGGGGGCACATTGAACTAAGTCCCTGGTGTTGTAAGCACGTTTTATTTGCACTTTTTCTATTTTTACATTTGTAACACATGGGTATAAAAATTAGCTAAAGAAGCTACAAAATATATATTTTTTCTTGTTTTCACATATGGTTCCATATTTGGAGTTCCGTTATTTTGAAATCTAAAATTTCCATCAACACAGAATCTATGCTTCTGTATTCTAAATACAAAGTCCCTTCCGAGAGCCTATTATTTTCACTGCTAGGCACCATACCCAAATTTCTATAATATAGCTGAAATCTTTTAAAGGGATCCTGTCATCAGAAAACATGTTTTTTTCAAAACGCATCAGTTAATAGTGCTGCTCCAGCAGAATTCTGCACTGAAATCAATTTCTCAAAAGAGCAAACAGATTTTTTTATATTCAATTTTGAAATCTGACATGGGGCTAGACATTTTGTCAATTTCCCAGCTGCCCCTGGTCATGTGACTTGTGCCTGCACTTTAGGAGAGAAATGCTTTCTGGCAGGCTGCTGTTTTTCCTTCTCAATGTAACTGAATGTGTCTCAGTGGGACATGGGTTTTTACTATTGAGTGTTGTTCTTAGATCTACCAGGCAGCTGTTATCTTGTGTTAGGGAGCTGCTATCTGATTACCTTCCCATTGTTCTTTTGTTTGGCTGCTGGCGTGGAAAGGGAGGGGGTTGATATCACTCCAACTTGCAGTACAGCAGTAAAGAGTGATTGAAGTTTATCAGAGCACACGTCACATGACTTGGGGCAGCTGGGAAATTGACAAAATGTCTAGCCCCATGTCAGATTTCAAAATTGAATATAAAAAAATCTGTTTGTTCTTTTGTTTGGCTGCTGGCGTGGAAAGGGAGGGGGTTGATATCACTCCAATTTGCAGTACAGCAGTAAAGAGTGATTGAAGTTTATCAGAGCACACGTCACATGACTTGGGGCAGCTGGGAAATTGACAAAATGTCTAGCCCCATGTCAGATTTCAAAATTGAATATAAAAAAATCTGTTTGCTCTTTTGAGAAATGGATTTCAGTGCAGAATTCTGCTGGAGCAGCACTATTAACTGATTCACTTTGAAAATAATGTATTTTCCCATGACAGTATCCCTTTAATGAAGGTTATTATCCCCTTTGCTCTACAGGTACAGGACCTATTATCAGAATGCTTGGGACCTGGGTTTTTCTGGATAACCGATCTTTCCGTAATATGGATCTCCATACTTAAGTCTACTATAAAATCTCGGGGCTCAAAGTAGTAGTAGTCTTGTAGTAGTCATATTATTAAGGGTGCCTTCAAAGGCACCCGATCAAAATTTTCCATGCAGCTCGATCAACGAGCCGACCGATATCCAAGTTTTCTGGACAGAGACGTGCAGATCTTTGTTCTGTACGATTTCGGACCGTGTTAGAAGTGTCCCAACATTTTTCGTGCCATGGCGATCAGTCGTTCAGACAATCGGACAGGTTAGAAAATTCCTGTCAGCTACCAATAATATCTCTGCGTGTGTTGCTGATTTGCAGATATATATGTGTGTGTATGTGTATATATATATATATATATATATATATATATACATACACAAAAGCCATGAATATCCTGTAAATTATATCCTTATAAACTGTGAGTTCTGATGTCATCAGTTATAAACGGTGAGTTCTGATGTCATGAGTTATAAACGGTGAGTTCTGATGTCATTTCTGTCACATGACTCATTGAAATTTGTGTATTATAATAAAGTACCCCCAGTTGTAAAATATGAGGATATTAGAAGTTACCTCGGAGTTCCATGACCTTCGGCCTCGTGTTTTTGTATGGTCATGAAACTCCTCGGTAACTTATAATATCCCTATATTTTACAAAAGGGGGTACTTTATTCACTATATATATATATATATATATATATATAAAATATACACTCTCATTTACTGGTATCACTTTCTAACATCAGAGACACTCTAATCACCTCTCCCTGCTAGACCATGACATAATCTCCCACCGGAACAATTTTAGTTAAAATGATTACGCCCACTTGAGGGCGGATGTGTAGGCTTTTAACATATTTCGTCAGTTCCGGTCTGCCTTTCCCGCTCTCGGGGTTGTAAGATTACGCCAGTGTACGCCCGCACGTAGCCGTCACGCGTGAAAGGAACACATTCGATTGCCTCCTCACACCGGCTTCCTATTTTGTTTGCTTCAGGTAAGGGAACTAATGTATACTATAGCCTTCTCGATCCGCTAGTGCCGGGCGATGATGTGGAGAGAGTTATGTGATACCGCGCCTTACAGTCGCTCATTGAGGCGTGTAGCGTTAGAAGGCGCTTGTTTAGGCCTCAGCCGCCATTTTATGTTCAATGAGTGCAATGTTGGAACCGAGGTTGAATTCAGGCAGCGTAAATGTTTTGCTGTAACCTAGGCTCCTCAACTACGCCTGGCTGATGTAAACTCAAAGGGGGAGTCTTGTGCGACGTTCTTTGTCTGCGTTCTCTCCGCGCGTGCGTGAGCGATACTCTACAGCTGTTCTGTTTAGCTTCCGCTCTACAACTGGGCGCGTTACACTTTCCTCTCTTATGAATGCTCGGTACGGGCGAGATAATGTGCCTGGAACATTTTGTAGCGTTACACTTATGCGATAGTCGCTACTTCGTTTATATACGGTCCTTTGTTCTTATACAACCCTGGCGCCTTACGCTAAACAGCCAATGATTGACTCGGGGCCTTTCCCAAGGAATAGTGACGTCACCTCTGGTTGGATTGTGAGTAGGGGAGGAATACTTTGGTTGCACCCAGGCTTTTCATGTTCCCTTCTGAGTAAAGCTGGCCACAGACGCAAAGATCTGATCGTACGAATCAACCTACGATCGGACTTCCCCATCTCCCGAACTGTCACTAACCAATCAGATCAAATAAAGTAGTAAAAGAACAGATTGGCCGATGTTCTGCCCCTGACAGCAATTGTACGAAATTTAAAGGGGTTGTTCACCTTCAAAACAACTAGTTGTTATCAGATAGATCACCAGAAATAACAACTTTTTCCAATGACTTTCTATTTTCTATGTGTGACGGTTTTTAATATTTAAATGTAAAGTGTCATTTTTCACCTTCTGAAGCAGCTCTTGGAAGGGGGGTCGCCGACCCTGTAAACTGTTATAAAGAGATACATTTAGTTGATACATTTCTTATCTTTGTCCCTGCTGAGCAGAATCTCTGGGTTTCATTACAGGCAGCTGTTAGAACTGATACAATAGTTGCTAATACTCCAGAGATGCTGCTGAGAAATGTATCAACTAAATGTTGCAAAAAACAGTTCAGAGTCTGCGCCTGAATTACTGAGCTGCCAAACTGAAACCCCAGAGACCGGAACATTCAACTTTAAACTTAGATTTTGGGAAAAAACGTAAAAAATAAATAATGGAAAGTAATTGAAAAAAGTCTTTATTTCTGGGGAACAATCTAAAAACGACTGAATTGAAAAAAGTGTTTGGAAGGTAAACAACCCCTTTAAAGATCCGCTTGTTTGGCGACATCGCCAAACGAGCGGATCTTTCCCTAATATGCCGCTAACGCTATGGCTATATCGGGGGTAATCCGAACGATCGACCGTATGGTCGAACGATCGTATCACGATGCACGAAGGGGCTCAGATGGGTCGGCCGGGTAAAAATCAAACCTTCCCGATCGATATCGTGGCCAGATATCGATCGGGAAGCTCCCATACATGGGCAGATAAGCTGTTGAATTGGTCTAAACGACAGATATTGACAGCTTTATCTGCCCGTGTATGCCACCTTTACCTTCCGACCAAAACTAGTGACAGTCTCCCTCTGAAAATCACACGATCGGCAATACACGCAGAGATATTACCCACAGCCAACAAATCTTTTAACCTGTCCGATCGACCAAACGACTGATCTCTGCCAGACGAAAAATGTCGCGACTCTCCACATTTGCGTCTATGGCCAGGTTTAGGCACAGTGCCCCCTGCTCTATTAATAAGGATTACAGTAACATTTCTTAAAGCAGCCGTAACACAAAAATTAAAGTACAGTATTTTAAAGCCATGAAACTCTACTGTACTGGTAAATCTGTTTGCTTCAGAAACTCTGCATCACTTTATATAAACAAGCAGGTGTGTAGCTAGGGGGGGGTAATCATTTAAAGCTGAAGAAGGAGAAAAGGCACAGGATACATGGCTGATAACAGTATACAATGGGATTCTTAAGAACTTCTATATACGGTGTATCCTGTGCTTGATTGGCTGTCCCCATGGCTACACAACAGCTTGTTTATGTAAACTGTTTTTTTTCTATAGCACACACCAGTTTTACTTGTGCAGCACCACAGTACATTATATTGTCATTCCTTTGAAGGAGAAGGAAAGGTTAAAACTAAGTAAGCGTTATCAGAGAGGTCCACCTAAATAAACCAGTAAACCCTCAAAGTAATGCTGCTCTGAGTCCCCTGTCAAAAGAAACACAGCATTTCTTTCCTTCTATTGTGTACTCATGGGCTTCTGTATCGGACTTCCTGCCTTTAGCTTAAACCTCCTTGCCCTGGGCGTGAGCATGCTCAGTTTGCTTTTCCTTCCCTCATTTGCCCCCTTCCTTCCTTTGCTGTAACCTGAGCCCAGAGCTTTAAGTGAACAGGGAGAGACTAAGGCAGGAAGTGATGGCACTCCAAGCTAATACTGCAGCTGCTATCCTAAACAAACGGCTTCTAGAGCTCTTTACTCGGGTATAGTAAAACATTCTACAGAATAAATATAGCATTCTAGCTTGCACTATTGTAGCAAATCTATTGCCATTAAAATACCTCAGTAGCTTTCCTTCTCCTTTAAAATGCTTTCATTTTTTGGTGTTACTGTTCCTTTAAGGTGGACAATGGTTTAAAAAAAAAAAAAAAGCTTGAACTTAAATGGTTGTTCACCTCTACATGAACTCTTGGTATGATGTAGAGAGGGGCGAATTTACAACTGGCTTTCATTTTTTGTTTATGGCTTTTGAGTTTAGATTTTTATTTAGCTCCTCTTCATTTTGCAATTTCAGAAATCAAGTTGCTAGGGTCCAAATTATCCTAGTAATCACATATAGATTTGTATAAGAGGAATGAATAGCAGAGGCCCAAATAAAAAGATGACCAATAAAATGTAGCAATAACAATACCTTACAGAGCATTTGTTTTTATATTGGATCGGTAACCCCTATTTGAAAGCTGGAAAGAGTCAGAAGACCAATGATTTAATTTATATATAAAAGCGAAAAAATTAAGACCAATGGAAAATTGCTTAGAATTGGACTTTTTTTCCTTTGGTATTGCTTTGTAAATTGTTTGCTGGAAATAACTTTGCTTGTCTTAAAGGGGTTGTTCACCTTTGAGTTAACTTTTAATATGATGTAGAGAGTGATATTCTAAGGCAATTTGCAATTGGTTTAATTTTTTATTTGTGGTTTTTGTTATTTAGCTTTTCATTCAGCAGCTCTTCAGTGTGCAGTTCCAGCAATCTGGTTGATGGGGTCAAAATTACACTAGAAACCATGCACTCACTGATTTGAATACGAGGCTGAAATATGGATAGGAGAGGCCTGAATAGAAAGTTGTTATGCAAAGTAGAAATAACAATATATTTGTAGCCTTACAGAGCATTTGTTTTTAGAGGTCAGTGACCCCTATTTGAAAGCTGAAAAGTAGAAGGCAGAAATAAGCAAATAATTCAAAAACTATAAAAGAAATATATAATTAAGACATTTAAAAGTTGCTTAGAATTGGTCATTCTATAACATATTAAAAGATAACCTGAAGGTGAACCACCCCTTTATTAAATATTTCTACCTAATTCCTCACTGGCCTTAACCGTTGTTTGTTTTTTAATTTCTATTCTAAATTTTGCATGATTTAAAAACATGAATTTGCATGATTAATTCCTCCGTATATTTGTTGCAAATTTCCAAATAACTAAAGTTTTTTTGTTTGGTTTTTTTTTCCTGCAAGGTTGTTCTAAACTTGTCTTATTTATGAATTATTTTTAATAGGGCTGTAAGACATGTCAGACGAATACATTGTAAGGGTTCGAGGCTTACCTTGGTCATGTACAAAGGAGGAAGTACTTGAGTTTTTTTCAGGTGGGCACCCTATATCTTTTAGCATTTTAGAACATGAGCTATTCTGTGTTGAATGAATGCAGTAAGTAATCTCTTTGCCTCTATGAATTGGAGGCTGCCAGTTTAAACTCAAAATAAGTTCTTTTCATCAACTAGCAGCTTGCTGTCTGGCCACTAGAATAGTGCTCAGTTGCATAAGGATGCTTTAATATGGATATTGTTGCGGACAAAGGATACATTAGATTCAATGTCTGACTTATATATTTATTAAAGGGGTTGTTCACCTTCCAAAAACTTTTTTCAGTTCAGTTGTTTTCTGATTGTTCCCCAGAAATAGACGTTTTTTTTTTTCAATTACTTTCCATTATTTATTTTATATTTCCAAAATCTAAGTTTTAAGTTGAATGTCTGTTGTTTCAGTCTGGTAACTCAGTAATTCAGGTGCTGATTCTGAACTGTAACAATTTTGCAACTTTTAGCGGATATATTTCTCAGCAGCATCTCTGGAGTATTGGCAACTATTGTATCAATTCTAACAGCTGCCTGTAATGAAACCCAGAGATTCTGCTCAGCAGGGTCAAAGATAAGAAAATGTATCAACTAAATGTATCCATTTAGAACAGTTTACAGGGTCGGCGACCACCCCTCCCAGAGCTGCTTTAGAAGGTGAAAAATTACACTTTAAAATTCAATATTACAAAAACGGTGACACACATAAAATAGAAAGTAATTGGAAAAAGCCGTTATTTATGGTGACCTATCTGAAACCAACTAGTTGTTTGAAGGTGAACAACCTCTTTAAGAACTGTGGCGAGATGGACACTTGACCTGTAGTGTTTTTACTCATTCAGTAGACCCCTTAAATTATCACCTGTTGCTTCCCTGCTGGTGCTTTTGGGCCAAAAATATATTACCAGTCATCCTGATACTTCACATTTAGCACAATACAAAATCCTTTCAAATGCAGGCAATCTGCACCTTGTGCCAAATGTGGCCAGGTACAAGTTTTGCTAATAGGGTCGAGGTTGATTAAATCCCACACAGATTCTATTTTTTTTGCATCTCGTCTTACTTGCTGTATTCCTCTTATGGAGAGTGGCTGGGCTGTGTGTGTAGGGTTTGGGTTAAAAGCACATGTAAATGCATATAAAACCTTTTCATTTTTACTGTGTTTTACATATACAAACTTTATGCAGAATAACTTACATTTTTGAAAATTCTTTTATAATCTGTTCATTTTTGTGTTCCTGGCCCTTTAAGCATAATGAAATCTGCTGCAGATTTTTTATTTTAGGCTATATATCTTTATAACTTGTGTTAATTGGTGACTTTTGCAATTAAACATATTAATGTTTTTTGTTTTAACAATACAACAGAGTGTAATATCATTGATGGTGTAAGTGGGATTCATTTTACTACCTCCAAAGAAGGACGTCCCAGTGGTGAGGCTTTTATTATATTGGACACTGAGGAAGAACTTAAGAAGGCTTTGGAGAAAGACCGAAAATATATGGGACACAGATACATAGAAGGTATTTCTTGGTCTAATTTTTGTCCTTAACCTGAGTTGAAATGAAAGGGGTCATCAACCCAAAAACACATTTTCTGAGCAAAGTTCCAATATATATTCATTACATTTACAGGTTTTAAAAATATTTTAATATGTTATCGCTACTTAATTTGATGTTTTTTTTAAATTTTTTGCTTCCCTGTTCTTGGAACTTAAAAAAAGAGTACTGATAAATGGTCGCAAATGCAAGTCATTAAAAAAGTGAACTATTTTGACTTTGTGAACACTTTGCCCCTCATGCAACTGTATGATAGTGAGTGCGAGTTTTATAGTTTGCTATAGTGCGCATGTATGTAAAAAAAACTTCTTAATGAAAAACTTTGTTTGCTCCAAAAGTTTACGCCACCTCTAAGCACGTGTTAAAGGTTCGCAATGCAAGCCTAATGAATAATTACACTGCGACATTCGCATTTTTATTTGCGAATTTCTCCCAAATTGTTTAAAGAGTCAGACCTAGAGATTAAGCATAAACAAGCACTACTTTCAACTGCAATTAGATTAACTCATAACTGAAGCCATTGGGAATTTTAAATGTGTGTTGGAAAGTTGCGTTGAATTATATTTCAGTAAAAAAATGTTTTGGTTGATGGGGACATTCAATAAAAGTTAAAGCAACCTGCTTGCAAGAAGCTACCATATCTGAATGCAATATCAAATGCTGTCTTTCAGTATTCAAGTCAAACAACACAGAAATGGAATGGGTTTTAAAACACAACAGTACTGGTGATGTTGACACAGCCTCTGATGGAACAGTTCGGCTTCGTGGTCTTCCTTTTGGCTGCAGTAAAGAAGAAATTGTACAGTTTTTCTCAGGTATTTCAAGGCAATTTTTGTATAAAAACTATTTGTGCGTAGTTTGCAAAAATGAACAATTTTGTTCAGTTACTTAAGTTGTGGTATGCCAAGATTAATACCTAATTTACTAAATACTCCCTTGATCTTTCTTTGCTAAATCCTAGCATCATATTTTTCTTAGAGCGGCAGAGACAAGGTTGAAACTCTCAAAACTTAAAAAGATATTGTCCGTTTGTTAGCCCAGATATTTTAGGGGTTTGGTATAAAGCTAAACTTAATATAAACAAAAAATGTATTCATGTCTCTTATTGCGGGGTGGTGGGATCAAAAGGTATTGAACATTTAGTCTTCTAGTGGGTAACAGATTTTAAAGCTGTTAGTATTGTTGAGATGGGATTGTTGCAGCCTTTAACACTGTTCCCCTGATGGGGTTATTTGTCCTTGGGTTAAAGGGTTGAGAATCGTGCCAAATGGGATAACATTGACGGTGGACTACCAGGGGAGAAGCACAGGGGAGGCCTTCGTGCAGTTTGCTTCAAAGGAGATAGCAGAAAATGCTCTGGGGAAACACAAGGAAAGAATAGGGCACAGGTGGGGATGGACAGACTGGGAAGGTTATTCCTCTTTTCTGTTTTTGGGCTCCGTGTTGGTGGGAGGGGGTTTAAATTTTTACTTCTTAAACTTTCCTGTCAATACAGATGATGTGGTTTTTAATATTTAAATGCTAATTTATGGTAACATTTCTTTTTGCTTAATTTTTAGTTGTACACATTGTTTTGGAGTTTTCATGGGTTTAAAATAAGCATTATTTATTTCTTCACTGAAAATATTTCTCTTGTGTGTTCTCCATTACTGAATTATCCTTTTCAAACTCGTGTATAGATACATTGAGATATTTAAAAGTAGCCGAAGCGAAATAAGGTCGAATTATGATCCCCCTCGAAGAATGATGGGACAGCGCCCAGGGCCATATGACAGACCTATGGGAGGCCGTGGAGCTTACTATGGAGCGGGACGTGGAAATATTTATGATCGCATGCGTGGTGGTGCCGGTTATGGTGGTGGTATGTATAATTTCTATGGTTATCTTAGGTTGAAATTGTAGTTCTGTATTCTAGCTTTAATGTAAGCTTTATCAGAAAGGTCTAGATAAATACACCAGTAAACTCTCAAAGTAATGCTGCTCGGAGTCCTCTGAATTTCTTTCCTTCTATTGTGTACACGTGGACTTCTGTATTATACTTCTTGTTTTCAGTATAAACCTCCAGGGCACGGAATGAGCATGCTCGTTTTTTTT
Organism: Xenopus laevis; assembly: GCF_017654675.1. NCBI lineage: Eukaryota > Metazoa > Chordata > Amphibia > Anura > Pipidae > Xenopus > Xenopus laevis. The sequence continues at coordinate 23,018,029 of NC_054384.1, read as the reverse complement.
AAAGTTTTTATTTTTGCCATTTTAGACAATAATAAAATGAGAAAAAGAAATAGAAAGAAAAGGAGAGGTGAGGCAGAGGTATCAATTATAACTATACAGAATGAGCATGCTCAGTTTGCTCCTCTCCTCCTCCCTTTACCCTCCTCCCCCTCCCTGCTGTAATCTGAGCCCACAGCTATGAATGAGCAGGTAGAGACTCAGGCAGGAAGTCATGTCACACCAACTAATATGGCAGCTGATATACTAAAATAGAGAGAGCTTCTAGAGCTGTTTACTCGGGTATGGTAAAGCATTCTGCAGAAAGTCTTATCGCTTGCACTATTGTCTCTAATCTATTGGCAATAAACTGCTTCTGTAGCGTTCCTTCTCCTTTAAGCTTGAATGTACCCTTTTATTGTATACCCAGGATACAGTGGTTTTGAGGAATATGGTGGTTTTAACAACTATGGATTTGGAACAGATGGATTTGATGATCGGTTACGGGAAGGCAGAGGTAGCTATTTTCTTCTGTTTTTGCCTTGCTCTGATTTACTTGATAAAGTTTACTGTTGCAAATTTACGGTTGACATCTGGAAATTCTTAATACAATTTCAGGATTAGTTTTAGTGTTGAGAATTGTCATAGATTTAATTGATTTATGCTGTAACTGTATTGAGTGGGTGTTTCTGATAACCAGGTATGGCTCAAGCATATGGTGGAGGTGGTGATGGAAGCGCAGGGTTTCATAGTGGACACTTTGTACACATGAGAGGATTGCCTTTTCGTGCTACAGAAAGTGATATAGCCAATGTAAGTGTCTTTGTGAGTCTCCTCTGTTCTATTGTTACAAAGAAGGAAAATCCCTGTTTCTATTTTGAATAAGTAGATATGAGCATTATACACTGTATATTGCCTGAATAAAAAAAAAACCCTTCTCCCTTTACAGTTCTTTTCACCACTGACTCCTATCAGAGTTCACATTGATGCTGGAGCAGATGGCAGAGCAACCGGAGAAGCTGATGTGGAATTTGCAACACACGAAGATGCAGTAGCAGCCATGTCTAAAGATAAAAATAATATGCGTGAGTAGCCTTCATGTTCACTCAGAATAGTGTAAAAAGGTAGTTCCAATATTTCGAGATTTGAAATTCATGTTTCTGAATGCTGCCTTGCCTACTTTTGAGAGCCACTTTATCTTCTAAATTAAGGCAGACTTATAGATACAGGGGGTGTACAGGTTGCACAGATCTGTGGTATCTCATTAGCTGCTCAGAGCCCACTGAGTATGTGAGTGTTGGACACTTTCCAAGATGGTGACCCCCGTGACAAGTTTGAAGTCCTGGATAGTTGCTGCTATTGACAAGCTGAAACTTAAGGCTGATGCAATAAGTTCAGTATATAAATTGACACTTTTATCAAAATTCATTTTTAGGGTTTAGTTTACCTTTACGGATCTGTTTGGCCGATCAAACCTTTTTGATTTGATGACTCCTGGCTACTTCTAGTTAAATTATAACACAAAAGGAGACCTGTAGCAGGTTATAAAGACGTTGTGATCAGCTGCTTAGACCTGCCTCAAACACCACAGAGGTCAAAATTCCCAGTATGCTATAGGCCTAATAGGCAAATTTGTAAGAAAATGTGAAAAATAAAGGTAGCGCCCTTTTACATTTCACCACAATACATTTTTTGAATGCTGAAATGGAATATAGGTGATAAACTATCGTTTATGCAATGAAATTCAGAACTTTTGTTACTTCTGTCTACTGAACAGTTTGATATTTTGACACATTTTAAAAACATTTTTTTCCCACCTTAGAACACCGGTACATTGAGTTATTCTTGAATTCAACTGCTGGCGGTGGTGCTGGAATGGGATGTTATAGCAGAGATGGTTTAGGTATGAGTGTTCTTTAATAAAATGTCATTTGTTGTCTATTCTAGTTTTTTTTTTTTTTAATGAAGCTATGTCCACTCTTTGTATCCATCATCGTTGCATGGGTTTTTTTTAATTGAAATTACGCATAGCAACTGTTGTGCAGTATAGATGTCTGTTTGCCCAAAACATTTGGCCAGGGCTACAACACCTGTAAATTTTAGTATTACAGTGCATAGTTGGTAAGGAGAGATGGTGAATTTCCATGGTCCCTAATGAGAGCCAGCAATAAATTAAAGGAACCGTAACAACAAAAAATAACTGATTTAAAGTAATGAAAATATCATGTAGTGTTGCCCTGCACTGGTAAAACTGGTCTGTTTGCTTCAGAAACACTACTATAGTTCATATAAACAAGCTGCTGAGTAGCAATGGCAAAATAGAAATTGAAAAAAGGCAATATGGCATAGGATAAATACTGGTTAACCGATAACACCATTATGCTCTATTTATTATATCTGCTGTGTAACCTGAGCCTTTTCTCTTTTAAATAGCTGCTCCAATGGCTACACAGCTTATTTATATAAATAAAAGTAGTATTTCAGACGCAAAGACAGCAGTTTTGCCAGTACAGGGCAGCATTGAATTATTTTTATCACTTTAAAGCACTTTCATTTTTTGATGTTACTGTTCCTCTAAAGCTTTTTGCTACATATTGACAGTATAACGGTAGATTTTTCTGCCAATCACTGCTCTGATTCTTTGCCATATTAAAGCTACCTACATTAGCAACATAATATAAACTATTCCTATGTGAAATACATTTCTTAAATCCATCTTGTTTTAGATAGCACTGGTTATGGAGCAGTGAGCAGAATGGGCATGACTGGAAACTACAGTGGGTGTTACGGAAACCCTGATGGATTAGGAGGATATGGTAAGTGCTGTTTGACCGATAATCAGTAGTTCATTTGACAGTCAGTTGTAAATGACTTAAAGGGGTTGTTCACCTTTGAGACAACTTTTAGTATGATGTAGGGAGTAATATTCTGAGACAATTTGCAATTGGTTTTCATTTTTTATTATTGAAGGTTTTTGAGTTTAGTTTTTTATTCAGTAGCTCTTTTGCATCTTAAGCAATCTGGTAACTAGGGTCCAAATTACCCTAGCAGCCATGTATTGATTTGAATAAGAGACTGGAATATGAATAGAAGGATCAGCAATAAAAAATAACAATACATGTGTAGCCTTACAGAGCATTTGTTTTTTAGAAGGGAGTCCGTGACGCCCTTTTGAAAGCTGCAAAGAGTCCGAAGAAAGACAAATAACTATAAAACTAAAAAACAAATAATGAAAACCAATTGAAAAGTTGATTAGAATTGACTGTTCTATAACATAATAAAAGTTACCTTCAAGGAGAACCACCCCTTTTAAGATATTACTGTCATGGCTGCATAATACAGTTTAAAATGTATATTTAGATATTAAAATGTGCAGTCTGGGCCCCCCAAAAAGTAATTGTAACGTGTCATACAAGATTAGCAGGCCCATTTATCAAAGGTTGAATTTCGAATTCATGTGAAAAAAAAAAAAACTCGATTTTTTTTTTTTCTCTGAAAATAGTCAAACAGAGCAAGTTGCATCTTCACGTACTTGAAACCATCCACCAATGTAGCATTCTCATGGCAAAATGCAGTTTAATGGGGCACACAAATCTCCTTTACAAATCAAACTGATGCAGCTATCCTTTCTCATTCCCTTTCAATTTGCTGAGGGTTCAAGGTTACTTGCAGGGGTAATGCTGATTGTCTTTGTCTGGTGTGTCCCATTCCGAAGCATCTAGAAGTTGTATGCAACTGCCTGTGAAAAAATTGCTTCAGTTTTAGTAGCTTTCATCTCTTTATTGAACAATTATGAAATGTACTTTTCTTTGCAGGAAGGGGCAATACTGGAAACAGCGGGGGCTACTATGGGCAACAGGATAACATGGGAGCTGGATGGCGCGGAATGTACTAGCAGGGATGGCCTTGTCTAAAGGAAATCCCGGAAGAAGGAGATTTTTAGTTTTTCTTTGTGTTTAGTTCTTTGTACGGACTGAAGGAACACGTTCTTAAAATTTTAGTGAGCAAAAGTTCAGTTGATGTTGCCGGTAGGAATTTGTTTGACTGAATGTTGACTTTGAATAAATTTTTTTTTTTTATGATCAAAAATGTCACTGCTTATGAATAGGCCGACCTTTAATGGATTTCATTTTGCAGGGTGTTTTCAAACACCACTTAGTGACATTTATCCAAGGCTGAAGAGGCAGTTCTTAGATCTATCCAGAAACAATAGACTAGAAAATAGTTTATCCCTGTTCTTTTGGTGGAGATTTCTTTCTTTTACCCTTTTATAAATAGGCCCCTGAATTTTCATTCAAGAAATTCTCTGCCTTTCTAAAGACCAGGATGGTGGATACAATATTTATTTATACTTGTGCTTGTTTGATTTCCTACATTTCCCTTTTAGCCAGTTTTTAATACACAGCTTTTTAACCCTTTTAGTGCCAGATGCAGTGGAATCCACGTTGCCGGCATAAAAGGACCATAATGCCAACTTTGGAAATTCCACTTGGATCTATACCGAGTCACGTGTTTGCTGGCAGAACAATGGGCAGCAAGATCAAAGGCACGGGGGTGACACTCAAAGGGTTAAAAAGAGCATATTTGGCAATAATATGCTTTAATGCTGTTACCAAAAGTGTCCATTTTAATCCTACAGTTTGTAAATGAATACGCCAAATTAACAGTTTGTAAATCAATAAAAACCAAATCTCCTTTTGGTTGAGAACACAATTATTTGTACTTAGCCGTGCAGACTTTCTACAGTTATTGATTGGGTCAATTGGTAAAGAATACAGGGGATTTATTATTTTTTTTATTAAAATCCTGAGGTATTCTATATTTTTATTTTTTTTTAATGACCGATTCTGCTGTTCCTGGTCCCAAAAATGATACACCCCATTGACCATTTGCCTCCCTCTTACTTGTTATGCTAATATAATAACATATAGTCTAAGGAAACTTGCGTTCTGAAAAACAGTAGAAAAGGTTAGTATTGACCTGCATAGAAAGTTGGTAAAGGGAAAAGCATTGTCTTACTGAAATATTCGTTTTTTTTTTTTTTTTTTTTCTAAAACCACAACTAATAAAAAAAAAAAAAACACACACACAAAAGAACCGGTTTCATATTCTTTGCATACACCATGCTTCAAAATTGATTTTAACTCCCTCTAGTATAGCAGGTGTGAGTGGCAAATTGTCACCAGGAGGCACATTTATCAAAGGTTGAATTTCAGATTCACGTGAGTTCTTAAAAACTCTCATAAATTTGAAATTCAACCATTTGAAATCAAGATTTCGTTTGGATTGGATTTTATTTTGGGTGAAGACACAGCATGCAGAATTCTCATTCGAGAAACGAGTTGGTTTGTTTACACGCCAGATTTTTTTTGCATCTGTTCCATCACATTTTTACCCATGCAACTGCATCCTTGTATGGGGTTTTGTTAATCTCCAACCATCGTATAAAATCTCGTGCACCTGCTGGTTAGTCAATCATCCCTTGTAAATGCAAAGTTAAAGCAGGGACCCATCCACCGTTTTTTCATGCTGGCAAATTGGAGGTGTAATAATTGTCTGGGGCTGTTTTTAATTGTTTCCCCCGAAAGCAACCCTTGCTCATACAGCTAGCATTGTTTTCCTTGAGAATTCATTGCCTTCTACTTTGACACAACAGTTTGGGGAAGGCATTTTGTTTTTTAATCATGAATATCGCCTTGTGGACCTCAAACCAAACACCTTTGGGATCAATTGAAACACCAACTGAATGCCAAGCCTGATCAACAGGAGAGTGGTCAATCTCACTATTGCTGTTATGGTTGAATAAAAGCAGATCTCTCCAACATTGTTCCAACATCTACTGGTTTTTGCTTATATTTTAAAACAAATTCAAATTGCCAATATTAGAATTTATTTATAGAGCACCACCAAGATATGAGTGCTTTACAGTTTATGCAATAATTTAACAAACAAGGTTTACAAAATAAAATAGGTTCAGAGGGCCCTGCTAACAAGAGCTAACCATCTAAAAGGTGAGGGAATGGATGAAAAAAAGAAGTCTGATAGGTCATGGTGGGAAGATAGGCTGAAGGTAATTAGGAAACTTTGCAGTGGGAATGGGTTGAAATAATTCAGAGTGTGACATCAGAAGCACACTGAAGGTTGTGTGAAGGAGCGTATTTAGAGATCAGAGCTGAGCTACAGGGAGTGGCTTTGCTGCTAAGGGCCCCGAGTTTTACTATTTTGATTTAAATGGGTGTGACTGAAGATTTTAATTCATCCAGGTCATGGTATATCTAATATAAGTAATTCTGAAACAACTGGACTTACTGAATAATCATTGAAGACGTTTCATAAAGGTGTCCATAGACATGGATATCCGCAGGTTTGGCAACATGTCTTTCCCCGATATGCGCACATTGAAGTGGGTGATATTGGGCTGATCTGATCGTTGGGCCCTAGGGATCATAATGGATCTGATGCGGTCTGATTGCGGCTGCATCTATGCATGAACGCGGTCCCACTATCCAATGGGATTTTTTTAACCTGCCCGATCAAGATCTGGCTGACTTTTGGCCAGATATTGATCGAGGAAGCCCATTGGTTGGCCCGACAAACGGGCCAATAAACTGCCAACTGTCAACTGCCAACTGTCTGTCAGCAGCTTTTAACGGCCCATGTATGGGGGCCTTTACTCGTCCAAGCAGCTTCTAGTGCAACGTCTTCAATGATTACTCAGCAAGTCCAGTTGTTTTAGAATTACTTATTAGAGTAGAGGGGTGGTCCACCTTTTAGGTAAATTTTAGTATGGTATAAAATGGACAATACTTAGCAACTTTTCAGTTGTTTTTCATTATTTAGTTATTTGCCTTTTTCTTTAGACACTTTGCAGCTTTCAAATGGGCATCACTGACCCCTTCTAAAAAGCAATTGATCTGTAAGGCTACACATTTGTTATTGCTAATTTGTCTTTCTATTCAGACTCACTCCTATTCATATTTAAATCAGTGCATGGTTAATTTGAACCCTAGCTACCAGATTGCTTAAAATGCGAAGATCTGCTAAATAAAAAGCTAAATACTCAAACACTCTCTACATAAATTTATCGCAAAGGTGAAAAACCCCTTTATGAGGAAACTGAGAGCCCGTAAAGGGATTTTCCAATGAGTCCAACAACTGATCTAGAATGGTGAGATAGATGGATCTATCCTGGAGGCAGTATTTATAATGGACTAATGTGAAATAGTGATGTCTGCGCCAGCCCAATACCCGCTGATCAGGTAGGTTCGGGCCGAATCTTGCACACTGGCTGCCACCTTCTTGCTCCGGCAGAATTTATTTATAGATGAGCGCCTGTCCCAGTGCTAAGCCGGTTAAGGTCAGGTTCAGATTGAATTTATTTGCCCCGCACTTCACTATTATGAAAGATTTGGAGAGGTTTTAGATGTGGTTGTAAAAAAACACATTGGATGCAAAAATAACTCCAAGCCAGTGTGTGGTTGAGTGGAAAGTGATGTTGGCTGTGAAACCTGAGGAACAAGGGAAGATGATGGAAATATAATAAATTACGTTTTGGCGCAGTGCAGTTTTAGGTGGTGCTGTCCGGACCATGAGGAGATAACAGAAAGGCAAACTGTAACTTGGTAAAGGGCAAAGGTCTGGAGCAGAAATATTTGTGTTTCATTTGATATATATAGATATAGAAACACAAAAAGTGTTCGAGTTATATAGCTGACAGCATATCTGGCATGACTCCTGAATATGATTATTAATGGGGTGGTTCACCATTAATTTAACTATTAGTATGTCACAGAATGTTTACTTCTAAACAACTTTTCAATTGGCCTTCACTTATTCTTTTTTTTTTATAGTATTTGCCTTCTGAATCTTTCCAACTTTCACATGGGGGTCAGTGACTCCATCTATAAAACAAATGATATGTATGGCTACAAAGCTATTGTTATCATTCAAATCAATGAATGGTTGCTAGGCTAATTTGGACCCTAGCAACCAGATTGCTGAAATTGCGAGCTGCTGACTAAAAAGTTAAATGACTGTAACATTGTCTCAGACTATCGCTCTCTAGATCATAATAAAGGCGAAAACCTCTAACATATTTACAAGTGAAAAATATAGAAACATACAATAAAATAGTTTGCCTCATTATATAAGCTGCATTTGCCGGAGGAAGTTTGAACTGATTATATTCAATAATATTATTATACACTATATGTGAACAGAAAGTTAAAAGGAAATATCTTTAATGACTTTGTATTGTGGGGTGGACTCCACGGCCACTTCTTTCCCATAGGATATTCCAATGCTCCTCGTCTGGTTTAACACAAGTTGATCACTTTTTATTGATGAATGTATTCATGAAAAATAAAATGTTCCGAAAAGAGAGAAAAAAAAGAAATGTTAGGCATAGTGAACACGGGTTATGAAACAATATACAGCTTGTTAAATAGACATATCTGTAAGCTAATTGAACACTCCCTCCCCCCCCCTTGGGCCATATTCAAAGATAAAAAGTCTTTGTACCCCCAAGACTTAATAAATTGAGCAGCTGCTTTGCTGCCATTCCACGAATCTCAAAAAAATGTGTGGTTTTCCTATATTTCTAAAAAGCTCTAAAAATTTGAGATTAATAAAGTGTAAAAACCACGGAAACCTCTAAGGCAAGTAAAAGTTGTCAAGCTGCTATAGAAGTCAATAGAAGCTGCGCTGATGCAATTGGACAAACTATATCCCCAAAATGAATACTGGGGCAACAGATTATATCAAATTAAGTGGCATATTAAAGAATCTTATCAAACTGGTATATATATTTAAGTAAATATTGCCCTTTTACATCTCTTGCCTTGAACTACCATTTTGTTATGGTCTGTGTGCTGCCTCAGAGATCACCTGACCAGAAATACTACAACTCTAAGGGGCCGATTCATGAAGCTCGAGTGAAGGATTCGATTTAAAAAAACTTCGAATTTCGAAGTGTTTTTTGGGCTACTTTGACCATCGAATGGGCTACTTCGACCTTCGACTACTACTTCGACTTCGAATCGAACGATTCGAACTAAAAATCGTTCGACTATTCGACCATTCGATAGTCAGAGTACTGTCTCTTTAAGAAAAACTTCGACCCCCTACTTCGGCAGCTAAAAGCTACCGAAGTCAATGTTAGCCTATGGGGAAGGTCCCCATAGGCTTGCCTGAGATTTTTTGATCGAAGGATATTCCTTCGATCGTTGTATTAAAATCCTTCGAATCGTTCGATTCAAAGGATTTAATCGTTCGATCGAACGAATAATCCTTCGGTCGTTCGATCGCAGGATTTGCGCTAAATCGTTCGACTTCGATATTCGAAGTCGAACGATTTTAGTTCCTAGTCGAATATCGAGGGTTAATTAACCCTCGATATTCGACCCTTCATACATCTGCCCCCAACTGTAACAGGAAGAAGTGAGGAAGCAAAAGACACAACTCTGCCTGTTAATTGGCTCATGTGACCTAACATGTATGGTATGTTTGTGTGCACCACCAATCCTATGATCCCAGGGGGTGGCCCTTATTTTTTAAAATGGCAATTTTCTATTTATGATAACCCAATGGCACGTACTACTAATAAAGTATATTATTATAAAAATGGTTTATTTACATGAAGCAGCGTTTTACATATGAACTGTTTTATGCAATATCTTTTTATAGAGACATTGTTTAAAGGGTTCAGTTTTCCTTTAATATTTCCGAATGTGTAAGAGAGAGATGACCAAGAGAAATATTTGGCCATATTTACCTGTCAAAACACAGTTAACTAGAGGGAAATTTCACATTTGTATAAGACTATTTAAGGGACATATTGATAAAAAACTGAAAATAGAGTATGTTTCATTTCTCTAGGACAAAATGTGGTGAGTTTTTTTTTCACCCTTCGATAAGTACAGCCCATAGATAGAATGAGGAAATCACAGAGATAAAAAAAAACATGATACAGTGATGGGATCTGTTATCCTGAAACCCACTATCCAGAAAGCCCCAAATTACCGGAAGGCCGCCTCCCATATATTCCATTTTATCCAATAATCTATATTTTTCACATTATTTCCTTTTTCTCTGTGATAATAAAACCGTAACTTGTACTTGATCCCAACTAAGATGGGTCAAACAATACTATTGGTTTTTTTTTTGTAATATTTACATGATTTTATAGTAGACTTAAAGGGCATGTAAAGGCAAAAAATATCCCATTTTTACTTTCTTTAAAGGAGAAGGAAAGCCAAAAAATAACTTAAGCAGTAAGTGTTGACAATGTATAGTATATATAGTTGCCAGCAAGCATTCCCTCATTGGTTTTCCCCTAAATCTTTTAGCTGCAATCGATTTTTGAAAAAGCATAGACATGTATGAGAAAGCTTACCTTTGTTTCTGTAAGAAATCCTTATGATTAGGGCACACGCATGCGCAATAGCTTCTATCAGTGCCCTGCGCATGCGCACAAGAGTGTTTTATCTTCCTTGTGCAGCGATGAAGATGCGGTCACATGACACAGCCGTTCCGTCATCACTGACCTCTCTGCCCCCGCCTCATTAATCTGAGCTTTATTAGCTATGCAGCTTCGCGTTTCCAGGAACCTAGGGGAAGCTTTGAAGCTCCTGCGCTCGCTCTGGTTTTAATTTACTGTCTGTCAGTGAGCGAGCGCAGGAGCTAAGGAGGGGAGCTGCAGCCAAGCATCGGCACTGTCTGACTGAGGTCTGTACTATATGCAGGGCGGAAGTGACGCGCCTATATTAAAATGGCGGTGTCAAACTGTGCTAAAGGGCGAAACTTAGGAAGGATGGTGCACAGAAGCAGGTATAAATTCTGAGTTTTTTGAATGGCGTTTCAGGAGGGGGCCTGATAGAAAACACATTTGAGGTAGTATCGTTTTTTTTGTTTCCTTCTCCTTTAATGAAAAAGGAACCTATCTCCAATATACTTTAATTAAAAAATGTGTACCATTTTTATAAGAAACATGAATGTATGCAGTGAAATTCTCCCTTCATTTACTGCTGTGGATAGGAATTGTCAGACGGTCCCTAACTGCTGAGCAGGGAAACAATCATACTTATGAACAGCAGGGGGAGCCCCCGCCTTACTTCCCAGCCATGCAGAACTCAAGCAGCTTTGTTTATGACGATCCCTAAGCAGCCCAGACCACACTGAGCATGTGCACAGTCTTAGTCTTGCAAAGTTGTTTAACAAAGTTACAAGATGGTGACCCCCTGTAGCCAACTTTGAAAGCATAAATTATTTGTTTGATTAGGCTTGTGGTGCAGTAAGTTCATGTTTATATTTAGTATACAAAATACAGCATTTCTAGCCTTATTCTATTTTAGACTTTACATGCCCTTTAAGATATGAAGATCCGAATTAGGGAAAGATCTATGATCCTGAAAAACCCCCAGGTCCAAAGTATTCTGGATAACAGGTACCATACTTACAGTATATCATCTTCGAACAGAAAAAAATAGAACTGTATATTATCTGTACATTAAGGATTATACCATACCTGTGGTCAAGTGATCTCACTGCAGCTGAAATGTAACCACTTTTGTCTTCCAGAGCATCAGTAACTGAGCTTTTGTCATCTTCTGCCCCCTGCATAAAGCAAAACAGATGCCCACTTGAGTGTCGGGATATTCTTTGCCTTATTGGACTGGCACAGTTGGTTTAGGCAAGCTTGTTTCAATATTTCATATATGTGTATTATATATGTTCTAACCCTAAGACCAAGCATTACACAAATACTTGACCCGCACAGACCAACAACATGGATGATTTGATGGTAACCAAAATGATTGCCAAGGCCAAACCCCTCTATACAATCAAACCACATGAACAAAGTATGTTTTGTTTGAAAGCAAACAATGAGATAAAGGCACGTAAACCCCAAAACAAAATGTAAACTCCTTATTCTAAGCAACTTTTTAATATACATTCATTAAATACTCACAATGGTTTTAAAGGGGTGGTTCACTTTTAAGGTAACTTGTTATAGAATCTTCAATTCTAAGCAACTTTTCAATAGGGCTACATTATTTATTTTTTATAGTTTTTTAATTAAATGCCGCCGTCTTCTGACTCTTTACAGCTGTCAAATGGGGGTCACTGACCCCATCTAAAAATAAATGCTCTGTAAGGCTACAGCATTATTATTATTGCTACTTTCTAATATTCATTGGTTTAGGCCTCTCCTACTTTCTAATACTTTCTCTTTAGACTTCTCATATTCATATTCCAGTTTTTTATTCAAATAAATGCATGGTTGCTATTCTAATTTGGACCCCAGTAACCAGATCACTGAAATTGCAAACTGGAGAGCTGCTGAATAAAAAGCTAAATAGCTCAAAAACCACAAATAAATAGGGATGCACCAAATCCAGGATTCGGCCTTTTTCAGCAGGATTTGGATAAGGACGAATCCTTCTGCCAGGCCGAATCCTTATTTGCGTATGCAAATTAGGGGTCGGGGAGGTAAATCGCGTGACTTTTTGTCACAATACAAGGAAGTAGAAAATGTTTTCCCCTTCCCACCCCTAATTTGCATATGCAAAGTCGGTTCAGTATTTGGCCGAATCCAAAAAACTGGATTCGGCGCATCCCTATATAAAACATGAAAACCAATTGCAAATTGTCTCAGAATTTGTAAGTGTAACTGCAGTATTTATCCACCCCTTTCTATTCAATGCCATCGTGATTCTGACTTTTTACATGATGTAGCAGAAGCCAAGTGATTAACAGTCCTGTGACAAAACATGCAAGACAGACTGTGGCTACATTGTTTGGAGAGACAGAACCAGCAGTGCAGGAAGAGTCAAATAGGTGCTAACTGAACCCTAAAAATTTGTATGGCTAAAAATGGCATATTTTACATACTGCAACTTCTTGCACCAGCCTAAAGTTTCAGCTTGTCAATAGCATCAATGATCCAGGACTTCAAAGTTGTCACAGGGGATCACCATCTTGGAAAGTGTCTGTGACACTCACATGCTCAGTGGGCTCTGAGCAGCTGTTGAGAAGCTAAGCTTAGGGGTTGTCACTAATTATCCAGCAGAAAATGAGGTTGGTCTGAAATATAAACTGATGCTACAGGGCTGATTATTAAATTCTGATGCTAATTGCACTGGTTTCTGTGCTGCCATGTAGTATTTATCTGTATTAATTACTAATCAGCCTTATATTGTGACCTTTCTATTCTATGTGTACTGTATATCGTGAGTGGGTCCCTAAACTCAGTAAGTGACAGCAGCACAGAGCATGTGCAGTGAATCAGCAGAAAAGATGATGGGGAGCTACTGGGGCATCTTTGGAGACACAGATCTTCCCTGCTAAAGGGCTGTGGTTGCCTTGGGCTGGTACAGAAGCACGAAACATAATGTACAACATGTCTACCCTACTTCTTTAAATTTCCTTGTCCTCCTTTAATGAGTTAATTATATAAATAAAACCACTGCATATTTTGAATGAATGTATATTGGAAAGCTTTGGACAACTGAATGCCGTGTTCAAAAATCACACAGTTGGTACAATACACAAATTGCCCCCATACCTGCATTTTCTGATACAACTCGCCGTTTATTGCTTTTACTTCTTCTAACTGTTCTTTGAGGCCAACGAGAGTATCATGCTTGTCCTGAATATCCTTCTCTAACAATTGAACAGCAAGTTCAATTTCATGCTGCATTCTGGCAGGTTCCAGTTCAATATCGACATCCTGTAGGGCCAGAGAAACACAAGGAGGGTAATATATATATATATATACATACATACAGGGGCCAGGGGGAATGGACCCAGCACGCAACTCAAAACCAAGGAATATAAGAATGCCTATTGCTCTAAAGCTATATATATATATATATATATATATATATATATATATATATATATATATATATATATATATATATATATATATATATACATATATATATATATATATATAGCAGTCCAAGGGTTACATTCTTTTTTTTAAATACTTGTTTTGTGAAGAAAAGTCATTATCCTTCCTGCACCTAATTTACACATGCAAATTAGGATTTGGATTCAGTTCGACAGGGCACAAGGATTTGGCTGAATCCAGATCCTGCTGAAAAAGGCCGAATCCTGGATTCGGTGCACCCTAGTTTTTATTAGCACCAAAAAGATACATACAGAATGAATAGGGTTATACATTTAAATTGGAGTAGGTCTGCACACATTCATCGACCTACCCCAATGGTCAGGGTCACACAGTAATCATCAGAACACCCTACATTGAATAAGTAATACTTCCCCCTAAGAGCCACTCCCAGTACCACCCAGGATTGTATGAAATAGAAAAACTGTTAGAGCCTTTTATAGATATTCTCCTACATTTAAATTCCTATTGTTAAAGGGTTTCTCCCCCCATCTCCTCCGACATATACCAGATGGAGAACTGGAAAACACATGAAATTTCTTGTTGTTGCCTAGTGGGTACTATTTGCGCATATTTTGTCCTAGTGGCAGATTTATAGATATTTTTATCTGAAAGTCAAAGTATTTTACCACTTATAAGCCTTAAGAAAGGTACTGTGTCAATTCACATGTCTAATTATTCAGATTGTAAAATCAAATTATACATACAGTAAATACAAAACCTCTGAATGAACCATTAAAGGATTAATTCAAAAAAAACCTACCTACCCTACATAGACCCCCTCCCTGCTTCCCCCCCAGCCTAGCTGTTACCCCTGGTAAATACCCCTAACTCTTTACTTACCCCTCAGAGCAGATTCAGGGCTTGGATTAGAGTCCTGCGTGGAACCAATTTCTAAAACCTGCAGCCCACGACCCAAACTACAACGCGCATATTTACCCACTTTGATCAGCTACCCAACCCAGACCCTTAACTGCCTTATCCGCAACCGGATCCAGAACCTGCTGACCACCATAAAACAGGAAGTGATGGTGCTGCAAACCGGAAGTAATGTCATCAAAAGTTGGCGGGACAGAAACAAGTTTTGTAAAACTTTAAAAGGAGTAAAATATACACAATATTACATAAGATAAGAAATTTAGATGAGACCTGCAACCCGACCTGCAGACCCGCTGGTATACCCGCACCTGAAAACCCTCCCCTCATTCTGCAGGGTGCCTGCTTTTTCTGCCGGTACCCGACCCGCTGCAGGACTCTACATCGGAGTTCACAGGCGCCATCTTCTTCTCTTCGGTAAACTTCAGGTCTTCTTCCAGCAATTTGGCAATTTCCATCAAAAACTGCTCGAACTGCGCATGCGCCGATACAGCACTTACTTCCCGAAGAGAAGAAGATGGCACCCGTGAACTCTTAAGCCCTGAATCTGCACCGAGGGGTAAGAAAGGGTTATAGGCATTTACCAGGAGTAACAACTAGGCTGGAGGGGAGCAGGGATGGGGGTCTATGTAGGGTAGGGGGGTAGGGTTTTTTTTAAATGAAGGGTTTAG
The DNA here is from genome assembly GCF_017654675.1 of Xenopus laevis. Lineage (NCBI taxonomy): Eukaryota > Metazoa > Chordata > Amphibia > Anura > Pipidae > Xenopus > Xenopus laevis. The sequence goes on along the minus strand of NC_054384.1, from coordinate 23,002,594 downwards.
TTCTCCTTTAAGCCAAGCTGCCATGAGTCCACAATCTGTTAGACCAGGAAACTTTCTCACATGGAGATTAGTGTAGTTTTAGAGTTTTTCTTTCAACCTCGACTAAACTCACATCTTAAAAAGATCTAAATCTAAAAAGCAGGAACAAATAAAAATGAAGAACGATTCTGGATAAGAATTCCAAAATTCTTGAAATGTTTGTTTTCGTAAGAATTTTTGCGTGATTACAATTAAAAAAAGAAAAACCAAAAACTCAAAAGCAAAGAAAGATTTTACGATTGGAAAAGGATAGTTCCCATTGACTTCCATCTAAAGGCTGGCAAGGTTATGTAGAAGTTTTATGTGGTTTTTACACATAAGTACATTTTTCATGGTTTACAGGAATTATTCTAATACGCAATTTTTTAGAGCTAAAAAGTTAAATTCAGGGGGATAAAAAAAAAAAAAGAATTTTAAATAAACGATCCCCTAAGTTATTGATCATATTGTACATTTGACTACCACATATGTTGATGATTGGCCATTTTACACATACAGAAGGGATAGCTAAGCTATTGATCACTGTGAGAAGCTAACTATATAATCCAGGCTACTCATCTATATTACCGAACAAATGACTGTGAATACTACAAATCTCAAACCATAAGGCTCTTGTTACTTATACCAAAAATCATCTTACATGTTGTGTTTGTGAATCTTCCTGGTGCTGTGTACAGGAATCTGCATACAGGTCATACAGCCCATGTCTTGAATGTTGGTTTGTATGTTTATCCTCTGCACTTTGCTTTATGGCCTTCAAAGTCAATCAACACATCAAGTTATATTCAACACTTTCTCTTTAAAGACAGAGAGAGACTACAGAAGTGATTTTACCTAACACAGAAATTCCCCCAAATACCATTTAATACCAGACATACGTGGTTGCTAATGTGTCTGACACCCCACTTTAATAATGATCTCACCAGGCTTTTAATTACCTTTTAGTATGATGCAAATAATGAAACCAGCAATAAAAAATGGGGAGTTAAGTTTTTTTAGATGCCCCATTTAAAAGCTGATGAAGGAAAATATAAATAAATAAACTACCCTTTTAATAGTCATAATAACCAAACATGAATTGCTTGCCACATCAGTGCTTATGTGAATCTGCTGAGCTTAGGAAACCATTTGCAGATCCATAGCAGAGTTTGGAGAATAAACAGGGAAAGTTGTATAACCCCCTTTTTGGAAAAAATACTGTCCATTCCCTGGTAATTTCAGTTGTGCCTCCACCTGCCATTGCACAGATACAAACACACAAGATTTCCTATATAATGCCAAGTCTGAGTTCACACCCATTTTGCTGCTAATATCACTTAAAATTCTGGTTTAGAAACCACAGAGTATTAATTTTTCAAGGTAAATTCTAAACATTTATGGCACCACATTTTTTGAATTAAGATTTTATATCAGGGAAAATAACTCTCAATTTTGAGTGCTATAAATAAATCTCACTGCTGTTGAATCTGGGCCTATGTGTTTTAGAGTATACATAGTTTAGAAAAGTATTTGGATAAATACTAGGAATTGCATCAGTGTATATAATACATACAACTGCAAATTTTCCTCTACATTTTTTTTTAGCAGCCTAGGTTAGAAGAGTTCAGGTGGGATACAAACCTTGACTCCAGTTTTGAATTATCTATGGCTAATTCATGTGCAAGAATATAATCTAGCACGGCCGGGCCAAGGTATTTTGGTAACCTAGGCAAGAGCTTTAATCGGTGCCCCCCCCACCCGGTCTTGCATTTCCATTTCCCACCTTACCATTCATATTGCCCCCTGTGCCAGCAGCCATTGTGTTGCCTCATGTACCTGTGCCAACACCTATCATATTGCTCCCATTTGTACCTGTGCCAACACCTATCATATTGCTCCCATTTGTACCTGTGCCAACATCTATCATATTGCTCCCATTTGTACCTGTGCCAACACCTATCATATTGCTCCCATTTGTACCTGTGCCAACAGCAGTCAATCCCTCAGATTCCTCCCAAGACCCAAATCTGTACCTGTGCCAGCTTATTGTTACCCCCAAAATGTAACTTTGCCAGCAGCAGCAGCCCCTAATTTGTGCCTGTGCCAGCAGGAGCCAAACATCCATGATATTGCCCCAAACATCTGTGTACCTGTGCCAGCAGCCAGCATATTGCCCCATGTACCTGAGCCAGCAGCAGCCAATCCCTCATTTTGCCCCTGATTTGTACCTGTGCCAGCAGCAGCCAAAATATCCATCATATTGCCCCATATCATCTGTTTTACTGTGCCAGCAGCAGCCAAGATATTGCCCACAAATATGTACCTGTGCCAAGAGGGAGGTGGGAAGTGCTTCTGCCCGCAGTATGAATCACGGGTAATAACAGGCAGTTTATAAAATTGAAAAACTATTAAAAGTCAAGCAAAAAAAAAAAAATTCCCCTTAAAAAATGCACACACACCCCCCACCATGATGGCACCCTAGGCGGGCGCCTATTCTGCCTACCCCTAGTTCCGGCCCTGTAGTCGAGACAGGCAGTTATCCTTATAAGCAATGGTCCATGGTGCAAATTTTGAATCTGCCTCCCCCCCTTCCAAAAATGTTGTCTGCCATACCACCCTCATACAAGTCCCTCAGTTACGACTGCATTCACATTTTGTTACCGTACATTCTCAACCTTATTGACACCATTTTCCATTCTTTACTTCTCATCCCTTTTCCTTCATTCTTTCATTTTATTTCTTCTTTAGCCCCCATGTCTCGGTTGCATCCTGCACCCCTTTTCTCATTCCCCTGTCTCTTCTGCTCATCCACTTGACTTTTACTTAATTTTCATATCCTTTCTCATTTCCTTAATTTTTCCCATACAGTTTCTGTCTATGCATGCTTTGCTTTCTTGTTAGTATAATATTAGTGGCTGTCCTTTCTGCCCACCCTGTATTTTCCCTTTACATGTGTTTTGTGTTCATTTGTACACAAAACAGAAAGAAATCGGCAGCGCTCGGTCTAACCCACACTGTAGTGTTGACCAGCTACTAGAAACACCCTTGTGCCAGTGCTCAGTCTAAACCGCATATTGGAGTTGACCAGCTGCCATAAATGATAAAAAGCCAGTATTTGTACACAAAATTTGCCAGTGCATGGGTTGCCTTTAAATATAATGATTACAAAAAATTAGGTGTTAGTATCACACTTTGGGCCAAAATATGTAAGCTCATGTGCCACGTCAAGGCCCCTCATTGTATGTGAGTCTTACACTATTTGTGAGCATTCTAAGTTTTAGTGCATTTAAAATGAAATCCCTTAGCAACCAACGTGACTGAGTAGTAAGACCATTATTTGTACACCTGGCTTGTGTTTCTGGTTTGCTTCAGGGGCTCATTTATCAACACTGGGCAAATTTGGCCATGGGCTGTTACCTATAGCAACCAATCAGTGATTAGCTTTATAAAGCCAGCTGCAAGAAGAGCAATGGATGCAGCAATCTGATTGGTTGCTATAGTTAACAGCCCATGGGCAATTTGCCCGGTGTTGATAAATGAGCCCCGATTGTTTTTTATTCCAGCTGGCAGTGCCTGATCTTATTCTAGTCAAATTATATATATATATATATATATATATATATATATATATATATATATATAGTCTGTGTCAAACGACCGCACTCTGAAGACCGGACTTGGTATAATCTTTGTGGGTGCAGGGTCCAAAAAATTCATATAGAGATTTGTACATAAGGAACCGCACACCACTATTTTTCATCAAAATAAGTGTTTTATTCGGTACATAGATCCTACAAGGATCTATGTACCGAATAAAACACTTATTTTGATGAAAAATAGTGGTGTGCGGTTCCTTATGTACAAATCTCTATATATATATATATATATAAGTAGACCTACAAAGTTAATTATTGCTGCAGCTTCAGTGCTATAGTTATAGGCCCAAATATCCATTTTGTTATTAAGTCACACACACAGTTACTCACTGTTTATCTCCTACTCACAGTTTATATGTGTATTAAATATTATAGATGAAAATGTACATACCTCCAAATGATAATGTGCTCTCATTAAGAGCATGGCATTTTCACTGCTTAACTGATGATTTTCCTCTTGAAGCTTTATGATGTTATTTTTTGCTATAGCCAGCTACATTAAAAGAACATAAAGTTTAAAAATGGCTGCCATGGTACCCATCCTCAAATCCTGTGTAGTACTGTTAATTACCCCAGGCAGGCTACTTATTATGAAATAGACACCTTGAAAGTATTTGTGATGATATTTTCTTAAGGACCATGTGAAATATAGAGGAGGCTATAATGCACATTATATTAACTATTATCAGTTACTAAGCAAAACACTTTTTAGTTGTTTCCATAGATATTCCATAACCAATCACATGAGGGGTAAATCAAAACAAAGTACAGGTATGGGACCTGTTATCTAGAATGCTTAGGACCTGGGGGTTTCTGGATAACAGATCGCATACTTGCACTGAATATTTACATCAGCTGAATAATGAAATATTGCAACCCTTGTGTATTTTTATAGACACTGATGCAGAAATAAAACATAGTAATTAATAGTAAAACAATTATGAAAACAGTGGCGTAACTAGATATTACTGGGCCCCACAGCAAATTATTTTTCAGGCCCCCAAAATGTTTAGAGGTTGACTTGTTTCTCCAATATTTATTGAAATTGTATATGAATTAGGGCCTCATGGGGCCCCTATACCTCCTGGGCCCCCCTGCAGCCGCAGGGTCTGCTTCCTCTATAGTTACGCCCCTGTATGAAAACAATAGAAGACAAGGCAGGCGGTGTAATGTATATACCTCTTCAATGAGTTTAGTATTTGACTTCTCTAAAGTGTCAAGTCTTGTGTGGAGGCTGCTCACAGTGCCACTAAAACAGAAAGGAACATATGTAAAGGAACAGGAATCAGGCTGCATTATGGACAGTGCAAATTATACTGTTCAAACGATGGTGTAGATTGCGTTATTGGATCAAGTTTGATTTATGTCCAATAAATAGGTCACTTTAAAAGTAAAGGCACACACGGACTGATTTGAAATCCATGTTTTTAAGATGCTGAAACTACCTACAAGTGATAATGGCAGTGCATGTCAGCGACAGCTGCCTAGGAACATGGAGCTCAAAGCGCCAGAAAGTACCCAGTTTGCCAGTACTCTAAGAGACTGGGGTGATTCGATTGAGAAGGTACAGCTTCTGAAAGATCTGATTCTAAGATCTTATTAAAGGGATACAGTATGTCATGGGAAAACTTGTTTTTTTCAAAATGCATTCAGTAATAATGCTGCACTGACATTTTTCAAAAGAGCAAAGAGATTTTTTTTTTTATTTAATTGTAAAATCTGACATGGGGCTGGACATATTGTCAGTTTTCCAGGTGCCCCAAGTCATGTGACTTGTGCTTCGATAAACTTCAGTCACTCTTTACTGCTGTACTGCAAATAAGAGTGATATCATCCCCCTCCCCCCTAGCAGTCCATCAGCAGTACAATGGGAAGGTAACCAGATAACAGCTCCCTGGTAGATATAAGGACAGCACTCAATAGTAAAAATACAAGTCCCACTGTGACTCCTTCAGTTACATTGAGTAGGAGAGACAACAGCCTGTCAGAAAGCAATTCCAGAGTGCAGCACTGGCTCTTTCTGAAAGCGCATGACTAGGCAAAATGACCTGAGATGCACAAAAAAAAAAATCTTTTGTGCATACATTTCAAACTTGCGTGCACAGTTTTTAAAAACTGTGTGCTCTGGTCAAAATGAATACAAAACTTTGTGTTTTTACACAAATGTGTTTGTATGCACCGCAATTTGTTGTGTGCGATGGCCTCAAAATACCTTAATATTTCCGAATTCCAAAAATTCGAATCTTGCTATTTTTTTGTACTTCAACTAGGGAATAGTCCAAATTTGATTCAAATTTGAAAAAAATTTGAATATCGAAATGTATCATTTACTGTCTCTTTTAAAATTCGACTTCGACCATTCCCCATCTAAAACCTGCCAAATTGCTGTTTTAGCCTATGGGGGACCTCCTAGAACCTTTGGACTTTGGAGTCAATTGGTGGACTTCTAAGAAATCTAAGCTTTTTTGGGAAAAATCGAATTCAATCGAATGCACTATTCCTTTGATTCGTACTGAATTCGGCCGAATACAGACTAATTCGGCCAAAAAAAACCTTTGAATTAATTTTGGTTGGTCTTTTTGAATTCGAATTTCGAAGTTTTTCAGTTTAGTTTCAGTTTTCTTTATCTTAGTGTTTGCAAAGCAAATGAAAAGACAAACACCATTTATATTAGTTCGTCTAGACATCAGGATTTATTTGAATTGCTTATCTTTGGTGCTCAACACCAGTCTGATATTCGTGCTATTATGCATGATAAATTGATTTGTATGGAATAAATGTAAACCAGTGTACCTTAACTGCCTGTTGAGTTCTTCAACATAATTTTTTTGGTCCAAAATTGCCGCAATCTGCATGTTTCTAATAGAAAGATAACTGTTACTGAAATTACATTTATACAGAAGGTGAATCTTGAAACATGAATATTGTAAAAATTGTAACTGGAGGCAAATTATAACAGTGAACCAGAAATAAGAGGGGGGATACTAACTTGGAAATTCGATCTAAAAGAAAAAGCTAATGTAAATGATGTCTTAAAGGGGTCGTTCAGCTTCACAACTGGTTGTTTTCAGATAGATCACCAGCAATAACAACTTTTTCCAATTACTTTCTATTTTCTATGTGTCACAGTTTTTCTAATATTGAAGTACAAATTGTCAATTTTCACCTTCTAAAGCAGCTCTGGGAGGGTGGGTCACCGACCCTGTAAACTGTTCTAAATTTATATATTTAGTGGATACATTTCTTATCATTTTCCCTGCTGAGCAGAATCTCTGGGTTTCATTACAGGTAGCTGTTAGAATTGATACAATTGTTGCTAATATTCCAGAGATGCTGCTGAGAAATGTATCAACTAAATGTTGCAAAATTGTAACAGTTCAGAATCTGCACCTGAATTACTGAGCTGTCAGACTCAAACACCAGAGACGCGAACATTCAACTTTAAACTTAGATTTTGGGGAAAAAATTAAAAAATTAATTATGGAAGGTAATTGGTGAAAGATTCAGCCGAATACCGAACCGAATCCAAATACTAATTTGCATATGCAAATTAGGGACAGGAAAGGAAAAAGTGGAAAAAAATATTTTTTGTGACAAAAATTCACGTGATTTCCCTCCCGGTCCCTAATTTACATATGCAAATTAGGATTCATATTCGGTTCGGCCAGGCACAGGGATTCTGCCAAATCCGAATCTGAATCCTCCTGAAAAAGGCTGAATCCCAAACCAAATCCTGGATTTGGTGCATCCCTAGTTAAAGCCTAATATATAGTGAATAAAGTACCCCCTCTTGTAAAATATAAGGATATTATAAGTTACCAAGGAGTTTCATGACCATATAAAAACACGAGGCCGAAGGCCGAGTGTTTTTATACAGGTCATGGAACTCCGAGGTAACTTCTAATATCCTCATATTTTGCAACTGGGGGTACTTTATTTATTATAATACACAAATTTCAGTGAGTCATGTGACAGAAATGACATCAGAACTCACCATTTATAACTGATGACATCAGAACTCACCGTTTATAAGGATATAATTTACAGGATATTCATGGCTTTTGTGTATTATATGTACATACCTCCCTATTTATGCAGCAATCCTAATTTATGGATCTCAGAATAGTGAAAATTAACAGAACAAGTAAGTCATATTAAGTCATTAAAGCCATATCAATTTACTATACCTTCCTTGCCTGTCAAGGTCATCTTCTTCAGATTTTAAATAGATGGAAAAATCGATCACTCCAACCTAAAGAATTATGTTATATCTGTTAATGAAACCAACAAAGATTATGTTGCTCTGTTTGATAGAGAATATGGGTTATTGAACAGGTTACTATTGGCGTTCATGTGGCACTAGTGAATTTAAAAGAAAACCTGTTTCAATCACCTTATAAAGGCAAGATATTGTAACATGGCTACTGAAGGAGTAGGTCCACTGGTTTCAGACTTGTAGCATTTTATCAGATACAGTGGCGTAACTAGATGTTACTGGGTCCTACAGCAAATTCATTTTATGGCTCCCCAACAGATCCAGAGGTTGTCCTGTTTTACCAATATAAGTTGAAATCACTCATTATTTGGGCTTCATGAGCCCCCCTATACTTCCTGGGACACCCTGCAGCCGCAGGGTCTGCTTTAGTGATGTGCGGGCCGATATGATACCCGTGGGGCTCTCCCTGCCCGCCACCGTCAAATGCCGACTTCCGGGTTCATCTTTTATAGACGCTGCGCCTGCTCACCCTGCCTCTTTTGTGATGTTATCGGCTGGGCGGGTTGGCGCAGGGTCTATAAAAGGAACCCAGAACCCAGAACTAGGGATGCACCGAATCCAGGATTCGGTTCGGGATTCAGCCAGGATTTGGCCTTTGTCAGCAGGATTCGGATTCGGCCGGATCCTTCTACCTAGCTGAACCGAATCTGAATCCTAATTTGCATATGCAAATTAGGGTCAGGGAGGGAAATCGCATGACTTTTTGTCACAAAACAAGGAATTAAAGAATTTTTCCCATTGCCACCCCTAATTAGTATATGCAAATTAGGGTTCGGATTCGGTTCGGTATTCGGCCGAATCGGTCGCGAAGGATTTGGTGGTTCGGTCGAATCCAAAATAGTGGATTCGGTGCATCCCTAGCCAGATCCCAACCCGCACATCACTACTCTGCTTCCTCTGTAGTTACGCCCCTGATCATATACCAAATAATGAAGCCCCAGCACATTACACCTGTTTATTCCACACATTTTAATCTCATGTATGAACATCTGGGACTTACTTGTGAATCCAGATCTTCTCCCTTCACGCAAAGATTAGCATCAATTACATTTAATCCAACTAGCATTCCAACAATGACTGTCCCTTCTTCCTCCATCATTACGGCATGATTTTCGTAAAAATCACTGTTGCAAATAAAATGAATGTCAAATAAATATAATATACAGATAGTATAATATACAGATAAACAGCTAGCTATAACTGATTTAATGCAGTAATGGTGGCAAATATCTGAATGGCTTCTATGGGTTACTAGATCAGGCCAAACAATGTATTTACAGTATGTTCTCTATGATTGATTTATACATTTCAGCATACAGGGGCATGTAAAGGGCATGTAGAGGCAAAAAAATAAAATCCCATTTTTACTTTCTTTAATGAAAAAGAAACCTATATCCAATATTCTTTAATTAGTATGTAGTGAAGTTCTCCCTTTATTTACTGCTGTGGATAGGAATTGTCAGACAGTCCCTAACTGCTGAGCAGGGAAACAATCATACTTATGAACAGCAGGGGGAGCTCCTGCCTTACTTCCCAGCCATGCAGAACTCAAGCAGCTTTGTTTGTTTCCCTGAATAGCAATCGGCAACTTTGTATAGATTTGTATTGGATTTTATTTTTTCCTTTACATCCCCTTTACTGTTTCCAACTCCAGCTGCAGGGACAAAGATCATGGAGCCAGATTTAAATAGATAAACTGGGATTCGGAGGATTTTTTTTTTTTTGCTGCAGTCACTGGTTCTGCAGAGTTGGAGAAAGTTTGTATTAAACAATATGAAAACTATAAAATCTGCATTAGATTACATGACAACACAGGATACAGTGCAGTCTGTATATTCTGATTATTAATCAGTCTTGCTGTATCGGCTTCTGGCAGATATTATTTAACTTGTGCTGTTTTGATAATTTATGACGATCCGTAAGCAGCCCAGACCACACTGAGCATGTGCACAGTCTTTGTCTTACAAAGATGTTTAAAAAAGTCACAAGATGGTGACCCCCTATGGCCAACTTTGAGAGCATAAATCATTTGTTTGATTAGGCTTGTGGTGCAGTAAGTTCATGTTTATATTTAGTATATAAAATACAGCATTTCTAGCCTTATTTACTTTACTTCCCCTTTAAAGGGGTGGTTCACCTTCAAGTTAAATTTTAGTACATTGCAGAATGGTCAATTCTAAGCAATTTTCAATTGGTCTTCCTTATTTATTATAGTTTTTTTTATTATTTGCCTTCTTCTTATAATTCTTATAATTCACTGACCCCATCTAAAAAACAAATGCTCCATAAAGCTACAAATATATTGTTAATGCAACTTTTTATTACTCATCTTTCCCCCGACAAAAAGCTACATAACTCAAAAACCGCAAATAATCAACCATGACCAAAAAAAATCGCAAATTGCCTCCGAATATTACTCTCTACATCATACTAAAAGTTAACTTAAAGGTGAACTGCTCCAAAAGCAATAAACACAAGCTTTCAAAAAAAGGTGACCTGCTCCTTTAACTGGTTACTATACAGCAATGCAGTTGATTACTGAGCTGCATAAACGTCAGTGCTGCATTTGCTAAACACTCAAATAGAATGTAATCCAGTTGAAAAATATTAAAGTTACAAACCTTAACAGATCCCGGCGCATAATTAGGCAACGCAGATAATCTGCCAGTTTCTTCTGCATCATTGCTAATCTCAACCAAGCTCGGGCACGGCCAAGTGGAGTTCTACAAAGAAATGGCGAAACAGGCTAACAGTATTGCTTATGTTGAAAGGATGAGAATAATAAGTGGTGTTCATTAGAACAGTTGTAGTTGCAACCTACATTTACAGTGACCATACCTGAGTCCAGGTAAATCTCTAACACTGGTTGCTATTTCTTCTGCTTCAGGACACAGCTTCTCCACAATCTCTAGAGGACCCCATATGGTTTTGTTAAAGCTCAGAAATGATTTTCTTACTGCAAAAACAACAATGCGGGTTGTGATTATTTTCATAGGCCTATGACTGGTAGACACAAAACGCGTCAGGCCTTTGCTTTTAATTATGGAAAATAAAATGTGATTTGTTTTTTTTTAACTTTTACAATTCGGCTCCTGCTTCTCTACTCATGTGGTTAAGATAGTGTCAGCTTCTTTTTGATGTCTCCTGGTGTTTAATCCCTCTGCTGAAGGTCTGGGGCTTGTGCACCCGAGCCCACTTTCTTTACACAGTGGTAAGCCTCTACATTGTATTCCACAAACTTGGTTTTCTTTGATTAGATTTCTAATAAATAGGCTATGTGCTACAGTCTCTCAGAATACATATATGCTTTCTATACATTCATTCCCTTTCCTCCACCCCCCTTTTCTCTCTCTCTTGCTGTTGTGCTCTGCTCTTCGTCTTTAGCGGGATGGCACTCGGAGCAGTTTGTTTTCTGAAGTCGCCCGAAGTTTCCTCTTCTTTGGGGCGACTAATCTCCCCTAACTGCCTTCCCGTCGGCAAGAATGGAAATCGCCGGCAGGACGACACTAGGAGCCCTTCGTTTTTCTTTTGATCAGGAAGGTTTGAGGGTTTTATAATAAAATATGAATAGTCTGTGTAGAAACAGTTATGCTCAAGAAGGAGTAAAAATCGGCGGTGAAAAATGGCACTCGAATCGCTTTGTTTTCCGAAGTAGCTGTTCGGAAAACAAAGCGCTCCGAGTGCCATCCCGCCGGCGATTTCCATTCTAGCCAGCGGGAAGGCAGGGAAGGCAGTTCGGGGAGATTAGTCGCCCCAAAGAAGAGGAGATTTGTCGTCGGACGACTAATCTTCCCGAATCGCAGCGTGTGTCTCTGCCCTTACAGTAATGACAAATGTGGTGATTCTTATCAGGACTCATCTACAAAATGCTATGAAAATGACACAGAATTGTCACCGGTCTCTTCTCCATTATAATAAGAGGGCAACTCCATCAGCCCCATTTTTAAATGACAATTGCACCCTTGTAACATACTCAGAGGCAAGACCTACTATTATTGGAAGCAGTCCACAATAACTATCTGCTGAGACAAAAAAAAAAAAACAGCAGGCATGTTAGGTATAACCCGGATAATCCTTAGTTATGTTACTTGCATACTGTGTCTGCTTCCTTCCCCCTATTCTGGGTTATTTGCTTCTGGATGCAATGAATGGCCCGTTTGTTCTAAATCATGTGTTCCTGGTAGTGTGATCAGGCTCAGCATTACAAAATGATGTTTTTCATGCTGTGTACAAGAATTTGAAAACAAAAACAAAATGAATGAAATGAAAATGAAAACCAACTGAAAAGCTGCTAAGACTAGGACATTGTATAACATGATACCATACTAGAAGTTAAAGGGATACTGTCATGGGAAAAAAAATTGTTTTTAAAATGAATCAGTTAATAGTGCTGCTCCAGCAGAATTCTGCACTCAAATCCATTTCTCACAAGAGCAAACAGATTTTTTTATATTCAATTTTGAAATCTGACATGGGGCTAGACATATTGTCAATTTCCCAGCTGCCCCAAGTCATGTGACTTTTGCTATGATAAACTTCAATCACTCTTTACTGCTGTACTGCAAGTTGGAGTGATATCACCCCCTCCCTTTTCCCCCCCAGCAGCCAAACAAAAGAACAATGGGAAGGTAACCAGATAGCAGCTCCCTAACACAAGATAACAGCTGCCTGGTAGATCTAAGAACAACACTCAATAGTAAAAACCCATGTCCCACTCAGACACATTCAGTTACATTGAGAAGGAAAAACAGCAGCCTGCCAAAAAGCATTTCTCTCCTAAAGTGCAGGCACAAGTCACATGACCAGGGGCAGCTGGGAAATTGACAAAATGTCTAGCCCCATGTCAGATTTCAAAATTGAATATAAGAAAAATCTGCTCTTTTGAATAATGGATTTCAGTGCAGAATTCTGCTGGAGCAGCACTATTAACTGATTCATTTTGAAAAAAATATGTTTTTCCCATGACAGTATCCCTTTATTTAATGATAAATTGCCCCTTTAACATAACTCCTAACATTTGAAAAATGTAAAGACGGACAAAAATAATTATTTTGACCACACCCATGTTATGGCCATGGGTGAAATTTCCCTTTACGCTGTGAGTCAGTTTTCCCAAGAGACCTGCTTATCTTAAATAACAATTGTTTCTTTGCTTATCTTAAATTGTCACAAATGTATCTAAGTGCAGCTGTTCAGTGTTTTGGACTCCCTGCCAAAAGCCTCTTATTTTAATTATGTTTCAGAAACTTTGTATCTTTTTCTGGCATCAGTGCAATTTCAGCAAATTTCTCCCGGGCTGCGGGCTGAGCTGTCAAAATCAGGACTGTCCAGCAGAAAACGGGACAGTTGGAAGGTATGTCTTTAATAATAATTTGTAAATAATTATTTACAGTAGTCCAACTACTAATGCTGTTTTCTGTTTGGAAATAAAAGACACAATATGCATACAAAGAGTTTCTCTTCAGAATTCAACATCCAGAAGCCTCCAATTTGGATGATAGAAAAGCCAGCAGATGGAAATGCATGTGTTTAATATCCCCAATTCTGCAGTTGGTACAGGCTACAAGGACATTTTTTAATCCATTACATTCATGTCGATCACTGCTATCAGTAACGGAACTAGATGGGGGCGGGCCGTGCAGCCGGGCCACCCCACCCTCGTCCGTGCACGTTTTCTTTGCGGCTGCAGTGTGCGGGATCGGCCGAGGGGACCCTGGGGGGGTGTGGACCCTGGCCCAGTTGCCCCCCCTGCTCCCCCGGTAGTTACGCCACTGACTGCTATATTTACCATATGCCAGTAAATACAAAAGAACCATAGCTACTACTACAGCTCGAGTACAGAAGTTTCTATTAAATGAAATGCTGAAGCACACATAACAATCCCAGACATGTAAAAAGGCATTGCAAATTGCAAATTTGATTGCAAAACATTTTTTCCCTTTTTTTCTTGGTGCTAATACAGTTCAAAGACAGACATGGAGCACCCAGTATTGTTCATGTGTAAATCATACAAATTTTAACTGAAATTTACCAATCTATTATTTTTTACTTCATGGACTTAAACTGGTCATTAATTTGGTTCTTAATACTTGTAGAGCAGACATTGCAGTAATCAACTAATGCTACTACATGCACAGTACCAGCATGTTTATACCTTTAAGACCGTGCTTGAGGCAGTGTTCCATAACGACAAAGAACTGTTGAATTGGAGGGTAATCTGAATCCAGGGTCCGGCCGAAGCTGAGAGCTGATTCAATGAGACCTTTTATGCTGAGCTTTGCCATGTTCAGTAGATTTGTTCTCTCAACAACAGCAGAGTCCCTTAACACTGGGATGCAAATATACAAAAATAGATTCAAAACATCATGTTTCTAGGCAGATGTAATTGCATAGCTGTGCAAACTGAAATCAGAATAAAATATGACTTATTTTATATTATGGGACTACTTTGTCTTTTTCCTTGTATTCTTAAAAGTAATCACTTTGAGTTGTTCTTAAATAAAATTGCCACAGCTCGTCCTCCTAATCATCCCGAGACTCACCTGCCTATTAATTCGAAGGCTCGCCCTCCTAATCATCCTGAAACTCACCCTCCTAAGCATCCCAAGGCTCACGTCCTAAACATTCCAAGGCTCATCCACAAAAGCATCCCAAGACTCACCCTCCTAAGTATCACAAGTCTCACCCTCTTAAGCATCCCAAGGCTCTTCCTCCTTATCATCCCAAGGCTCGCCCTCCTAATCATCACACGGCTTGCCTTCCTAAGCATCCCAAGGCTCACCCTCCTAAGCATCCCAAGGCTCATCCTTCTTAGCATCCCAAGGCTCACCCTCCAAGTATCCCATGTCTTGCCTTCTAAGCATCCCAAGGCTCACCTTCCTAAGCATCCCTAGGCTCACCTTCCTAAGCATCCCAAAGCTCACCCTCCTAAGCATTCCAAGGCTCGCCCTCCAAAGCATCCCAATGCTAATCCTCCTAATCATCCCAAGGCTGACCCTCCTAAGCATCCCAAGGCTCGCCCTCCAAAGCATCCCAAGGCTCATCCTCCTAATCATCTCAAGACTCATCCTCCAAATCATCCCACGGCTGGCCTTCCTAAGCATCCCAAGGCTCATCCTCCTAATCATCTCAAGGCTCATCCTCCAAATCATCCCATGGCTGGCCTTCCTAAGCATCCCAAGGCTCATCCTCCTAATCATCCCAAGGCTCTTCCTCATAATCATCCCACGGCTTGCCTTCCTAAGAATGCCAGGGCTCGCCTCCAAGCTTATGTAGGTTCATTCTTAAGCATATCTAGGTCCAGTGCAAACCCTACCAAAGCGTATTCCTTAGCAATCCATGGCTCAGTTCTTAATTACTGCTGCTGAAAGCTTGTTCCTCACCAGAAGCACCAGCGCCTAAGTTTACATGAGACTAATACTGTTAGTCACCCAAAGAAATGACAGCAAGCCAGGACTGTGAAAGAGACACGAGAGGCACTTGGGAGGTGGGGCATTTGCATAATGGAAAACAAACCTGTCTCATACTCATGGCAAAAACATTAAAAAATGTGTAAGAGTTGAAATGATCTCGAAATAGGTTTTATTGTTTTAACCATAATAACATGCAAGAAATCAGAGGAAAATTTCTTGAGCAATGGACACCTGAGGGCCTGGGGCAAAATGATGATGACCGACTTTGCAAAACATTAGCCCAAGCTAGTATGCCATTTGATGAAGGAGTAGGTCAACAATCAGAGCTACTTGGGGGTGCCTAACAATTTGGCACCCCCAGTGATTTGAAATTTCCATCCCATTAACCCCATTATCTTACCAATGATAAATTACTTAAGATTGAAGCATTATACCTGGCTGAGATACCACTGCTGCTGTAATTTGGGATACCCAATTAGGTGCGTTCCTCTGTACCCCAAACTGGGCCATAGTGACACTGTTTTAATGGAAATCTGAGAAAAAAGAGAAAAAGTGACGATTTAGAATACAGATAACAATATTTGACAAAGTCAGAGACAATTCATTTACGATTGCTAGAGACTGTATGTTGTGGTAAAATCAGCACATAATAGCAGTCACTAAAAGTGCTCCACTATCAGTGTGCCCAGACACATGGGGGGGGGCAATGCCCTGGAATCCTCCCCTCAAGCAAGGCAAGATTTTAGTTGCATAAAAAACAGGTATTCTGCAAACAGAACCTCCTGTAAGCTGCCAGTCACCATAGGGGCTAACAATAGTCAATGAAACCCCATCATTTTCAATATTGCTCTCCAACTTTTTTTTTACATTTGAATGTGGATAATAAAGTTTGGGGGTCCCTGTACTAAGGAGTGTTCTTCTCTACACCCGCATCTGGGGTGTCTGTAATTGGCCCCACTGAAGGCATTTTTTAGTAGCAGTATGCACAAAATGTCTCGATGTCTTAAATATATTGATATTGGGTTGAGTGCAGAGGACACTTGTATTTGTCTATATGCATTTTGTGGTCACAGCCTCATTGCACCCCCACCTAATGGTTTTAAAAATGAGTGGTGAGCACAACTTTCCCTTGTTTGTTATAGTTTATACAGGAGCAGTGACCAGCTCCATGTTGTAGCTCCCACCCCTCCCAGCTATAGTCAGGTGATCCCACTGGTGGCCAATGAAAGGGCAACCAAGTTTGGGAGTTTTACTTTGAAAGCAGCAAGTAAGTTGCAGGTAACACTTAGTCCCTTCGTAAAATGTATAATGAAGCAATAGAATTCTTCTTGAATCAGATGAAAATTGAGCATAGGACTGGCCAGATATGGGATGACTTTGACGTAGTTGGCCAGCTTAAATATATTGCAATATATGGACAAACAATCCCTGTTTTGTTTAAAGGGCAAGGCATTTTTTAGTAGCTTAAGGCACAAAATGTCTCTGTCTTAAAAATATTGATAATGCGTTGAGTGCAGAGGACTCTTGTATTTGCCCCCAGAAGCACAAACATAGGTTATTGTTGCAAGTAGGGTTGCCACCTTTTCTGGAAAAAAAATACTGGCTTTCCTATGTATCCATCTTTTTCCACATTGGAATCAACCATCATTTTTAGCGGTCAGGACGGTAAAATACAGACCAGGTGGCAGCCCTAGTTGCAAGGTTTGCTCTGGGTCTTGTAACTGTAATACTTCCATGTTTACTTATAAAGAAAAGATCCGTGACTACTCCCTGCTGAATGGTTTCTATGGAAGCACGTTTGCAGCTGTTATGCCCCCTATGATTTCTGTTTCACACGAAGCCTATTATTATAGGTTATTCTAAAAGAAAGTACAGTAGAAATACCCAGTCAGAGCTGTGGGCTGATTTAACAAGATGCCCCTATAGACTGGGTCCACACTAATAAAAGAACTAGGAGCCCAACTCACTAAAGTGACATATAAACAATCAACAAGGGGCAACGTTTGAATGATCTAGTCAGCCAGGGCAAGGTCTAAGAACCGGCAATCTGTGCAACCATCATTTGCAAATGAAATGTGACCATTACTGTGCAGCATTTAATTACTCAAACATAAGAATTGTACAACCAGATCTGCACCATCAATTCTCACAGGCTGGAGAAAGGAGGCTGCTGACAATGCTGTGATGGTGGGGGCCCTGCTAGGGAGAAGAACATAAATAATGGATGTCTAACACAGAGACTTCTAGCTGTTATATTACAACTCTCACAATCTCCCTTGCTGCTACTGTGGGATGTCGACAGTTGCATTTCATCAACACCGAGGTTGACAGTTGCATTTTGTCAACACTAAGGTGACTGCAGCCTGGAGATCCCGGATGTATATCTATTGAAGCACCTGACAACTGTTCTACTATATAATAATATGAGAAACCTCAGACAAATGCATTATTTGCCCTGCCCTAGAATCAGCCCTGATTATAAAATCATTCCACACATATCGTATCATCCTAATCTCCCATCTTTCCTGTAAATTCATAGTGCCCCGGAAAAAAATGGTTTAAAAGAATTTCACCTCTTAAAAATGTAATGACATCAGAGCTGCAGAGACATCTCCTCTGCTCGGCGTCTGGGCTGGGATGAAGGCTGAGGCATCTTTTCATTCTCCCACAGGAAATGGTCATAACTGTGAGTGACAGTCAGAAGTCTGCTGTAGCAACCCAAGTCCCACCCCCTGTCTCTAAGCTCCCAGTCCTGCCGAGCTCTGTCAGATTGTGTTCATTGTACTCATGATGGTTAGTGAGCTGCAGTGTCGGACTGGCCCACCAGGATACCAGGAAAACTCCCAGTGGGCCTGGGTGTCAGTGGGCCCTTGTACTGCTAAATATTTAACCTATTTCATGGTCATTCCCTATTTCTATGAGAACTATGTGACTGCAGGGCTGTGATTGGCTGTCCCCCTCCTACTGTGTTTCTGGTAGGGACCGCTAGGAACGCCCACCCCTCATTTGAAACACAGACAGGGACCAGAGAACATCTACAGGGAGCTCCAATAAAAGGGCTATTTTTAAAGATAATATTTATTTTTAGCACCATGTAAATGCAACACCATATATTACTTATAATTTCCTACATAATTAGGGATTTTTCATGTCTCCTTTAAAAAAAACAAAACAAGTTGCCTGGTAGATGCTAGTAAAGTATTTTGGAAACAGGACTAATGCTGGGAAATGGCAGTATACTTTCAGGCCTTTTTGGTCTGCTTCCGTTTGCCTCTGTAAAATTATACTATTATTGTTATTGTTACTTTTTATTACTTATCTTTCTAGTCAGCCCCTCTCCTATAAAAATCAAAAAATCAAAGCAGCCCACATATAAATGTGTGACATTGGTAACCGGCACAAAAAAGCATTAGTGATAAGGCCCCACTAGTAAAAAGAAAATAAATTGGTGGCCATGGCATACCTCCCAACTGTCCCATTTTTAGGGGGACAGACCCTCTTTTGACAGCTCAACCCATAGTCCCTCATTTGTACTGGAAAGTCCAGTTTTTATCTGCACTGAACATCCAGAAAAAGAAACAAAGTTTCTAACTTAATTGGCTTTTGGCAGAGAGCCCAGAACAGCCACAGCAGCAGATAAAATACTTTTGTAACAATTTCAAGATAAGCAAATAAGTAATTGTAAAAATATAACATAACAGGTCTCTTGAGAAAAGTTAGATTCCCAGCTTAAAGGGCACTTCACTTTCATTAGCAAAACTGTAATAACCGGAAAAAAAACACAGAAATATGTTCAAACTTTCATAACCTGCCAAATTTTGTAAAATGAACATGGTAATTAGGGGGTGTGGTAAGTTTGCAAGAGGTTTTCTTTCACCTAGGAGACCCAGCTTCTTCATTCTGTAGTGGCTTCTGCTTTGACTCCGACTGCTGTTTCAGGGGAAATATTTTACTTGTCCCTAATGCAAAGTTGCTTTATTACTTAACCAATAGCCAACATTACAGCAGTGCTAACTACTTATCACCCCAAGGGGCGCTGTCCTGCAAAATCACCTCCAAAAGCCTCTCCAGCTATGGGTGTATGTACTACCTATAACACTGCAGCAGCAGCAGAAAAGGTCAGACCTGAATCGTTCTGTGCCAGTGACACTAGGCAACATATTAATGATTTGTCTAGTGCTGCAACACCATGTAGCTGGCACATAAGCTGGTGCTGACAAAAACCCCTTAACCTGTAACTGCTTTTTTGTATACTCCCTGCAATTGGCTGCTACATTACTGTTTACAATCAGCCAATCAACAATATCACCCATGTGACATAAGCCTAAAGAAATGTACATTTGCCATTAAAGAAAAACAGATGGTTACAGTGAACCAGTGTTATGTCAAATATACATTTAGTAACTGCAATAAACCTCCACGAATGTGAACAGCAGCCCAGTATGGTTCTCTGCACAGAACTCATGGTACCTTCTCCACCCATTACAAACCTGTGTTACTAGAGTTAATGGGTCTGGTTTTCTTTATTCATGTTGGAGTCATGGCAGCTCCCATGCAAACAAAAAACAGTAAATGACTTCCCAGTGTGAAAAAAAACATATTCATATTTAAAGCAGCTCAGAATCTGATTCTGGAATCTGGAACACAAACTGGACAAATAGAATGGAACAGATAGCTAATAAACTCAGTAGGGAATGTATGGGGGTCACTAGTTGCACTTTCTACTCTTATAGGGGCTCTGTAAATAATCACAGTACTTGCTGGTTAAAGCAAAATGTATCCTTGAATCCCATTTGAGGCCATATTGTATATCCTGCCCAATATACAAGGAAATACATAGACGAGAGAATGGAAGAGGCAGAGGAGTTCAGAAGAGCAGCAGAAGCCAGATGAGTGCTGCAGGGAGCAGAAACGCAAAAGGGAGGAGAGTGATGAAGGTAAAAATGGCTTAAAAATTACTACATTATTGTATTACTAATACAAGGAGTGACCCACGTGTTTGCTAGCTGCTCTTAATTTACTGGTGTAATGGTTATTTAGGGGTCAGTAACTAATATAGTTGCTCAATGGCACAAGTGAGATTGCCAATGGCATCCAGTTAGCCAGCAGCTTGGGATAGTGTACTGCAACCTGAAAGCAAAGATCTAATTAGATGCTAAGGGTAACTGCACTGGTGCAATTCAGCACCTATCCCCCATATGTAATAAAAGGCACATATTTTGTCCAGGTGCAGTATCCTATGGCAGCCAATGAGATGTTTGTGTTTCATCAGGTAACCAGTAAATATTTCCTGCTTTTTTGTTGCACTAGACCTGAACCAGCTTTGCATATTTTGTTAAATATCCACAGATGTCTGTGCATCTGCATTTGCTACAGATCTCTGTTATCTGTCTATAACGTCCTCTAAAGTACTGGTGAAGAGCAACCAGGTTCCCTTGCAAGAGCCTTTTCTCCAGTTAAAACAACCCCAGCCTTGTCTGTTAAATTCCTCTATTTATTTTACTAGTGATTCTATTTACGGCACTGCACAAAACCCTAGAAAAGTTGGAAAACAGAATTGAGTAAATACATTGTTATGATGATAACCTTTTAGTCATTCTGTACTGTTCTTCTCTTAGGGAAAAGAAAGGTCACATGTTTTTGGTGCAATAAGTATGGGAGCAGCAAAACATGGAAACAAATATAATGCAACATAATTGAGTTGTAAATAAAATCTCTTTTCCCCACTAGGAGCAGCTGGACCCGTGAATGAACAAGCTCAACCTCAAAGGCCGAACCCGCTCAGTATCTCCAGCTACAATTTCTACTCCAAGCTGGGGGCAGGAGGATTTGCCAATGTGAGTGGTGATTTGTTCCCATTAGCTGCAGATCTTTTTTGTTGGGTTTAAATACTAAAGGTGGTAATTTCTTTCTATTTCCAATGATGTTGAAAAGAAACAGAATACAAATCTTAGTAATGTTCCATCTTAGTGCTCTAATAACACTGTAATACAGGAGTGCCCATACTTTACTAATTTGAGGTCTACTTTAAGGGGCCGATTCACTAAGGGTCGAATTTCGAAGTTAAAAATACTTCGAAATTCGACCCTCGGATTGAAATCCTTCGACTTCGAATATCGAAGTCGAAGGATTTAGCGCTGATCCTGCGATCGATCGATCGAAGGATTTTCCGTTCGATCGAACGATTAAATCCTGCGAATCGAACGATTCGAAGGATTTTAATCCAACGATCGAAGGAAAATCCTTCGATCAAAAAATCACAGGCAAGCCTATGGGGACCTTCCCCATAGGCTAACATTGACTTCGGTAGCTTTTAGCTGCCGAAGTAGGGGGTCGAAGTTTTTTTTAAAGGGGAAGTACTTCGACCATCGAATGGTCGAATAGTCGAACGATTTTTCGTTCGATTCGTTCGATTTCGTTCGACTTCGAACGAATTTAACCAATTCGATGGTCGAAGTACCCAAAAAATACTTCGAAATTCGAGGTATTTTTCATTCGAATCCTTCACTCGAGCTTAGTGAATCAGCCCCTAAGTGATGTTGTCCCATTATGATCTACATCCATAAAAGCATTGTGAGCATTCTGTTTCGTGGAAAACATTATTTAAATATTTTATTCCTTTATGAGAGGATTCATATTGCTATGTTTAATAACTATTTCTTATGTAACCCTTACATAAAAAATATCTGAATGAAAAGTATAATATAGGAGGGTGATTTAGTCAAGCTGCTTGTTGACAGTGTCTTGAAATCTACTGATCACCAGCTAAAGGTCTACTGGTATATCCTGATCTACCTTTTGGGCACCCTGATGAAATATATACACTGACACTTTTCTTGTCTTTCTCAGGTTACGCTGGCAAAGTTAGGAGTCAAGGGGTCATACGTGGCTGTAAAATCCATACAGAAAACAGCACAGACCACAGATGAGTCTTCTAACTGAGGCGAATTTGCTTAAGATCTCCAGAGACAGCCCTTTCCTCTGCCAAGGCTATGCTGCTTTTCAAACCCAGGTACAACATTGGCTCCATATAGCCATTTAGTTTGTAATATGTTCCTCTGTGTCCCCTAGATGATATAGTCATACATCTGATCCCCTTACATCATGTCCCATATATTATATATAAATTATAAACATATGGCCTTGTGCTCCCCATACATGTTCATGCAGTATATATCCAGTACTGAATTCTGCCTGTGGAGATTAAAATCAAAGTGCAGGATGATTCAACTACCCGCAGTATTTAGGAGTTGATGCCATATATTCATATTATATATTTTATTATATTTGTGCAGCATGTACAGGAATGGGTATTTATTACTGGTGAATATAAGGGTTTATTTTATTTATATCTTTGAGCCACATTGTAATAAATGAGTACTACCCTATGCTGTAAGCGCTGTGCCATTTCTTTATGTCCCTCACTCTTTCCATTTGTCTGTGTAACCAGCGGCATGCCTTCTTTGTAATGGAGTTTCTGAGCGGGGGCAGCCTAGAGGATGAGCTGAAGGATCACGGGACACTGCCCATAGAGAGAGTACGGTAAGTATTACATGGTACCAGTATAATATCACTAATAAATAGCTTTATACCTATACATGTATACCTGTGGAATAATACAACGTACATTTTGACACTAGTGAGCATTTAAATTCAATGATAAATCTGTAGTATAGGGTCGGCAGGTAGAAAATGATAACTCAACACACAAGGGAAGAGGCCCACGTGAACCGCCCTGAGCCCTCAGCACCAGGAGCGGACAAAAAAAATTATTATACTTGGAAACAAAGTGGATCTTTATCCTAGCCACAAGGTCCCCTATGGGTCTAAATAGCGAGTTTTCAGATATCTTCTATGCAACCCCAGTATATTATTCTATTATTTTTATATTTAATGTTTCCCTATAAGAATGTATTATTTGGACAGTTTACTCCTATCTAAAAAATATCTAAAATTTGATTATTGTACTCTTAGACACTTAAGTCTGAATTGTATTTATACTAATATATTTATATTCTATTGATATGTGTCTTTTATATATCCATATACGATATATTTTCTGTACAATCACAGTGTTTATATGTATATATGTGCTTGTGTATATATGCATTGATCACCTTTTTATACAAAAGAAACTTTTTTTTTATATATTTATAATATATTTTTCATTTTGGCACAGTGTCACCTTAAACTGATCTTGGGTGTACCAACATGTCGTCACTTTATATCTACCAATATGGCTCCTAATTGGAGTCAAGGTTGTAACCTCTAACCACACCTACCAAAGCTGAATAGTGATTGGTGCACCTGGGTAAAGTTTCTTGATTGGTTGTTTTGTTCTAATGGGTGCAATGTTTTGATTGGTGTCATTTTGTTTAAATATTTGAAGCATGGCTCTGAAAAGATTACGTTTTTATGACACGAAACACGTAAGGCTGTGGACACAATTAACTCTTCACTTTGAATTTATCTGCCTGGTGGAAGTTTGCCTTCATTGAGTGCCTGCTCCAAAGTTTTTTCAGCATTTAAATTCAGTAGTCAATCATTTCAATTTTTTTCTAAGAAAGAGAACATTATAGGATAATCTTCAAGGAATTAACTAATATTTCCCTGTTTATAGCTTCCATTCAGCAGAGATTATATGCGGCCTGCAATTTCTACATGGCAAAGGGATTATCCATCGGTCAGTATAGATTTCTTCATTCATTTGTACAGTAGAGGCTGCACACAGATTGGGCTGCAAATCAGCTGCCTTTGTCTTCTTTCCTCTAATTCCTTTTATCTTATAAATATTATAGAGACATCAAGCCCATGAACATCCTACTAGACCATCAAGGACATGCTAAAATTTCAGATTTCGGCCTGGCAGAGGAGAACATCTTCCCAGGAGACACCACCACCGGCTGGGCCGGAACCCTGGAATACATGGCGCCGGAGGTGAGATATGCAATTACATTATATTTACAGCAGAAATCCAGTTAGGTAAGAAGTATAGGAGAATGTGTCTGGGGGCAGCAGACCTGTTTATAAAATTCAGCTGATGCCTTTCAAAGACATAGAGGTTCCACTGTTAGCCAAAATATTTATTAAATGACAGTGAAAGAGTAGTACACTTTTAGGTACCCCCAGTGTAATAAATTTTTTTTTTTCCCCAGACCAGTGCTCCTGTTTAGAAAATATTATAGGGACCCTTTTTTATAAGAGCCAGGCTGCCACGTTAAATTATTTCCCAAGGTACCTTAACTTATGGAACCCCCACATTGTATCACCCTGTCTTTGTCCTGTAACAGCCACATTTGTATTTATACTGGTACTTATTTGGTATCTGTGAATATACCTGCATGTGAGCATTCACTTTCATATACTATATTTATTACAGACATATGAAATGGCCACAATGAAAAGAGCGTTAAAATGCTAAGAAAAAAAATACTGTAGTTACTGGTACATAATGGGTCAGTGGAGAGAACCAGCTTCAAATCCAAACCCAACTGGATCAAATTACTTTACTTACGTGTTAAACATTTTCCATTACTCGCTCAGCTTTACACAGAGCTTTAGTGACACCCACATTGTACCAGGCATCACCCATATTATCTGACATGGTTTCTTGTACCTGTGGCTGAGTTGTCCCCATACAGGACTCACTGGGTTCTGGCAAGTGTGACTGTTCTGATCCAAGCTAGAGAATTTTACAATCTGGTAAGTGATTTATTCTCTTTTTCAGATTCTGCATAAAGGAACATATACTGCAGCAGTGGACTGGTGGTCATTGGGCATCACCATCTGCGACATGGCCACTGGCAAGTTGCCATTTGATAACAGCGGCAACACCAAGGAGCTGATTCATTCCATAAAATACAAGGAACCCAAGATACCTAACAGGCTGGATGAAGATCTGAAACATCTTCTGTACAAGGTAAGTAGTAAGAGTGGTATAGAAGTATTGTAACATTCACAGATATATTTCTGCTCCTTTAGTGATTAATCCTTTAGCTTCTTAAAAGGAAGCCAAAACGTCGCCTTGGACTGCGAGGAGACATCAGACGCCAACCATTTTATCAATCCATCAATTGGGTGGCGCTGTTGTGTGAGGCGTTACACCCGGCGTGCCGGTAACAAGGTTGAAGCCGTGACGTGGCGTTACTGCTCACATGTATAAACATGTGCTAATTCAACCAGTGCTGTGTGACTGTGATGTGATGTTTCATTGGTAGATTTTGGTTCTCTATGTTTAGGAACAGATTCATTTAAGTACAAATTGTCTTTGTAATTTGGACCAGCAAATGAAGCTTAATGTAACAAGCAGGAGAACACCGTTGTGATAGTCCTGAGTGTCTTGTTCAGAAGCTGCAACACTGGTCATTGTTATATGCTATGGGGCCCCTGCTAAATCACAATTTTATTAACTCCCAAACCAGTTTCCTCGATGTTGATCATATATATATATATATATATATATATATATATATATATATATATATATGTAGTCCCACAGTACCAGCACTCAGACAGATGTTGCCAGTGGTGCACGATCAATAAATCATGTATAATCTTATGAAGGATCAGCACACGCTGTTCTGTAGTGCTGAAATAGTGTTTATTTTCAAACAAAACACATTTTTATCCGACGTTTCGGTCCCACCTGGGGACCTTTTTCAAGGATATATATATATCACAGTAAAATCATTTTACAAGTGACAAGTAACATCATTCTTGCATTTTCTGCTATTTTCCTGTTTTCCTTTGATTCTTTTTTTTTCTATAATAGAGATTGCAGAATGTGCTGATGTTTTCTTTAAGCAAAAGTAACTGATGATCAGCGTTAGACTGCTCCCCCCCCCCAAGGTACCAAGAAAATTCCTGGTGGGCCTAAGTGTCAGTTAGTCCTCCTGATCAGACAGCCATTTGAACTTCTATGCTTATATTTTGGTCATTAACCATTCCTCTATGAGAAAAAAGAGACAGTAATTGGAGAGAAGGATAGATGGTAGTATGTAGAAAGAAGAATAAGGAGTGAGGAGAAGAGGGAAAATAATGTGGAACATGGACCTGTTGTCTACGTTTGATTGGTTGGCCCCTGGCATCCAAGTGAAACATTGTGGGTGATTGTTGTGTCTCCACTTGGGCAAGCATTTTAATTTCAGGGGCTTTTTTGGATGCCATTTGCCATCTCAAGGTTTGTTATTTCTTAAGTTGACCCCAAGCCTGTGCGCTATTGCTTTGAGAGAACCATATCCCTATCCTCCCCTGCCTGCTTGAAAGACTGTCTTATTAAAGTGAGTTAAGGGGAACAGTCTGACACATGGTTGGGGGAGTAGGGAAAGGAGGGATATAAAACGTATTGGTTGGAGAGTGGGCGACACATGGAGGAGAGAAAAAAGCAGATGAGAAATGGGAAGAGATTGGCTTCTGGGGAAGCGTGAGAGAAAGCAACATTTGTTATACGGGGAAAGGGGGAGAATATGTTACACAGGGAAATAAAGAAACAATGGCACATGAGGAGAGAATGTGTTACGTACGGAATCCCAAACCCAAAACAAACCCTAAAGTACCAGTCCTTTCACTTCGGGAGGATCCCTCTGCTACTCGCATGCCGCCAGGTCTTAATACGAGAGGACCAAGGAAAGAGTTCTGGGCAGACAAGGGAACCGTACGTTTGCAGCAGGAACTGAGAACAAGGACAGACTGGGTAGATACCAATCAGGAGAAGCAGTACAATTACAGGAGACATGAGAGTAGTCAAGGTCACAGGTCGGGTCAAACACACCAATATCGCAATACAAAGCAGGATCCAAGAGAGTAGTCAGTACACGGGCACGGGTCAGGACTTGCAGCAGACTAAACAAGGTCAGGGACAGGCAGGGTCAAGAACAGATCAGAAACACTAGAAATTGCACCCAGGAACTATTGAAAATAGACCTACATTGGGCAGTGTGTTTCCGACCATTGGCCCTTTAAATATTTGAATTTAGTGCCACTGTCCAATGACGTCAGACGTTGGGTGTCCCCACTACACCACTGCTAGACCACCAGGTATTCTCACAGAATGATTTATATGAAGTAGGAATAAGAAGGAATAAGAAAAGAAAGAGAATGGAAGATGGAGCAGGGAAGAAAGTGTACCAATTGGGTGAGAGGTGGATATTGAGGAAAACAAAGGGATATGAGGGAGTGGACACCAGTGAGAACTGGAAGAGAGTGCAGTGAAGAATAAGAAAAGTAGAGAAGAGCCAGAGCCAATAGTCTCCTTTGCAAAATAGTGTGATGGATAACTCAGCAAATGACAAGGCAATGGAAACAGAGAGGAGAGAAGATAAAAATAGGCTAAGATCACTGCATCAATCATAGGGAATCCTTCAAAGAAACTAGGCTGTCTGGGTCAAAACCAGACAGGTGGCAACCCTTCTGGAGTGGCAGAGCGGAGGGAGGAATAAACGGTGCGCAGCGTGTGTGAGGATTGGACTGCATGAGCTCCTGTAGTTCTTGTCACTCTTATCGGCTGCTGTTTAAAAGAAGCAAATTATGGCAGGAGAAGATTGTATTGTGGCTGGCTTGTGAAAAGGACCTGAATTGGCAGCTGAGATCCGCCTTTGTATGGCCACCTTAAGGGCAGAGACAAACGGTCAGATTAGGGCAGATTAGTCGCCAACAACAAATCTTCTCTTCTTCAGGGCGACTAATCTCCCCGAACTGCCTTCCTGCCAGCTAGAATGTAAACCGGCGGGATGGCAATCAAAGCGCTTCGTTTTCCGAAGTTGCCCGAAGTTTCCTCAGAGGCCATCCCAACAATAGTTTATTGTGCATAAACGAAACATATTTCTGTAGGGCCACTAAGACTGGGGCCCTCTGGGATATTACCTGGTATCCCTGTGGGTCAGTCCGGTTCTACAGAGCACAATTATTGTGAGTGTAATGAAGTCTTGTCCTTTCTTTCTACCTGTAGGGCCCAACTGCACCCTGCACCCACTACAGCTCCCTAACTTGTGTGCCCAAATTAAGTGCAAACAGTACACAAAAATGGTGGATTGCACTTGTGTTTTCTTGCACTTTGCCATGCAGGTAGTAACTGACCCTTGGGACAAGAGTAAACAAAGTGTATTCGAGCCTTTTCTCCGCCTGTGGATTTTAATGAGGTTGAGAGAAGTGAATCCACTCAGATCAGCAGCTTTCCTGTACCTGCACTGACCCCGGCACAGCTTCACACTGAATGCGGCTACACTGAGCGGAGCAAAAATCAGACTGGAAATGCTTCATGTTTTTCATGCCAGTCTCCACTCTGCTCAGTGCTCTTAGGATTTTTTATTTGGCTGGAGAGAATTGTGATAAGAGTTAAAGGAAATATCTCATGTATTGATTGGAAAGCAATTAATTAAAAAAAATCTATGTATTTCTATAATATTTCCAAAAAGAAATGTCAAGTCGTTATTAATAGAGCCATTTCAGCTGTACTTTAATGTAGGGATGCACCAAATCCAGGAATTCGGTTCAGCAGGATTCGGATTTGGCCGGATCCTTCTGCCAGGCCGAACCGAATTCGAACTTGCATATTTCTTTCCATGTGACTTTTGTCACAAAACAAGGAACTAAAAAATGTTCTCCCCTTCCCACCCCCAATTTGCATATGCAAATTAGAATTCAGTTCAGTATTCGGCCGAATCTTCCGCGAAAGGATTTGGTCGAATCCAGAATAGTGCAGCCCTATTTTAATGCTATCGGAATTAGGAGTGGCCAGTGGCGTAACTAGATATTACTGGGCCCCACAGCAAATTATCTTTCAGGCCCCCAAAATGTTTACAGGTTGGCCTGTTTTACCAATATTTATTATAAATGTATAAGAATTAGGGCCTCA
The DNA here is from genome assembly GCF_017654675.1 of Xenopus laevis. Taxonomy (NCBI): domain Eukaryota; kingdom Metazoa; phylum Chordata; class Amphibia; order Anura; family Pipidae; genus Xenopus; species Xenopus laevis. The sequence goes on along the minus strand of NC_054384.1, from coordinate 22,973,380 downwards.
TGGGGTCCCTATACCTCCTGGGCCCCCCCTGCAGCCGCAGGGTCTGCTTCCTCTATAGTTACATACGATGGAAGCGCTACTGATCTTGCTGAATTAACTAGAAGCATACAAAAAAGAGGGGAGATTGATCAATGCAAATTGCGAGTTTATGAAAGTTTCTAAAAACTCCCAAAAACTCGAAATTAAAAATGACCAATTGAAATTTATTTAAAAATTCAAATTTTTTTAAATTCGGGTGAAAAGGATTGACCTGCAAACTCTAAACGAATTTGAATCAAGTTTTTTTTCACCAAAAAGAAAATAAAATTTTCCCAAAATTCCACCAAACTACTCCAAATTGATTGCAGGAGGTCCCCCATAGCCTAAAACACCAATTCGGCAGGTTTAGATGGCGAATGGTCGAATTTGAATTCTTAAATTCAATTTGAATCTGGACTATTCCCTAGTCGAATTACACTAAGGGGCACATTTATCAAGGGTCAAATTGAAAATTTGAATTTTTTAATTGGAATTTCGAGTTTATTTTAGTGTAATTGGACTAGGGAATAGTCCAAATTCGTGTATCATGTACTGCTCCTTTAAGAATTCAAATTAGACTATTCACCATCTAAAACCTGCCAAATTTGTGTCACAGGCTATGGGGGCCTCCTACAATCAATTTGGAGTCATTTGGTGGACTTTGGAAAAAAAAGTTTTTCAAAAACAATTCTTGGTGAAAAAATTCAAATCAAATTTGCAGCTCGATCCAATTATTAGATTTTTTTTAAATAACTTCCGATTGGTCTTTTTTTTTTTTTCGAACTTCAAGTTTGTGGGAGTTGTTGGGAGTGAGAAACTCCCATAAACTTGAAATTCGACCCTTGATATATCTGACCCTAAAACAAACTAGAAATTCAAATTTAAAAATTAGAATTTTCAATTCGACTTTAAAAATTAGAATTTTCAATTCGACCCTTAATAAATCTGCCCAATAGTATCTATGCAAGTGCATTAGAAAAACAAGGGATTTAAGTTACAAAGATCATAAAATTGGTAAGCCACCATATCATGTCAAGGTAAACCCAATTTGGTTATCTCTAAGGGTAGGACTACACCGACGTTTTCGGCGCGATGCGACAAAACCCCTGCGACAAGTCGCATGCGACGGAAATAAGGTAAAAGATAGAAATGCCGGATGAAGTTGCATCGTTGATCCAACGTGACTGTCCGTTGCAGACGCTGCCGCAGCGAGTCAGACCACGCCGAAAACGTCCGTGTAGTCCTACCCTTAAACACATTGCATTGATTTGATTTGATTGTAGCAACGGTTTCAATCCAATACATTTAATTGCAGGCACTGCAATAGGAATAAAAACGCAGAATGCCCAGTAACACACATTGGAAAAAGTTTATTAAGTTGATAAATAACATTAGTGACCTAGAGTGGCAAATATATCTCTTTCTGCCTCACATTGGATTTGTCAGGCTTCTTTTTCTAATACAAACATTAAGGGTTAGGCCACACTGGGCATTTGGGTTTTGGTCGCCTGGCGACTAATCGCCTCGTCTTTGCGGCGACCAATCTCGCCAAACGCCTTCCCTGACTCTGCGCTGGCTAAAATGAAAAAAAAAAAAAAGCCGGCGCTAATCACATGCGGCGATTCGTTTTCCGAAGTCGCCCGAAAACTAATCGTCGCATGTGATTAGTGCCGGCTTTTTTTCATCCCCAAACATCTTCCCTGACTCTGCGCCGGCTAAAATACAAAAACACCGGCGCTTATCACATGCGGCGATTCGTTTTCCGATGCGTTTTTGCATTTTAGCCGGTGCAGAGTCACGGAAGGCGTTTGGGGAGAATGGTCGCCGCAAAGACGAGGGGATTAGTCGCCAGGCGACCAAATCTCCCCAAAACTGCGTTTTCCGAAGTTCGGACGACTTCGGAAAACGAATCGCCACATGTGATTAGCGCCGACGTTTTTGCATTTTACCTGGCGCAGAGTCACGGAAGGTGTTTGGGGAGATTGGTCGCCGCAAAGACGAGTCGCTAGGCGACCAAATCTCCCCAAAACGCCCAGTGTGGCCTTACCCTTACAAATGAAATTCACACGATCTCAACACATCCAATCACAGTGCAAAATCAATTGATATTCATATAAAAGTGTCCAACCCTTTCAGTTCCTGGGTCCTGCTTTGTGCAGTTCAACAACGATACCTCCCAGAAATAAACAAGCTGAATATTGGCCGACGTGAGGAACAAAAACGTACACATGGGCTTTGGTACATACGACTGACACAACACTATTCATACAAGCATTGAGAATTGCCACTGACAGCACATGTAACAGAGGTGTCTCCAGTGCTTCATGATTTGGGAAGATGTTTGTGAGCTCTGGAATGGAAGCCGTTCTACAGTCTATTCCCACCCTGCACCCCTGAACTACTATTTTCAATGGCGGCAGAGAGCTGTAGTTCAGAAACAAGCAGAGATGTTGGATAGACCTACTAAATAATTGCATGTTTAAAATTCATAATGAGTTTCAGCCTAATGTCACAGAATATCGTGTCTTCTTAATTTATGGCCAAAAAAACACATTCAAGATAAAACAGAATTTGACATTGCTGGGCGCTTACAAACTGATAAATAACATATAAAAGAATAAATTATAACTCATTATCACTGGCCAGCTGGTTGGATTCATGTTATGGGGCAGTTCACCATTAAATTGCACCTTTAGTATGCTAAAGACCAGGGGTCTCCAAACTTTTTGCAACGAGGGCCAGATTTGGAGAGGTGAAAATGTGCGGGGGCCGACCATTCAGCCTGACAACAATATCCCTTCCGAGGTATCTAACTAGTGATTTAGGCCCTAAATGAGTAATAAAAAGTAGCAACCCTGGGTGTGTCAAACGAGGGCATGGCCAAATAGTATTCAGTGCTGTGTACAAATCTTTGTAGCCCCTTACATTTGTCCAAGACCCCATATTGTGTTGCTTTGTTACAAATGATTTGTAACCCCATTGGAACAATAGGATGTGGGCCCTGCTTTTTTAATACCTTCCAGACACCTCACTTGACCTCCTGCTTCAATTTCACTTCCCCATCCTAGCTGCTTCTTACTCTCCCTTCTCTTCATACTGGACCTCTCCCCTTCACCCACCTCCACCATTCTCTCCCCTGTCCCTTTCACTTCTCACTCACACTACCGACCTCCCTCCTGTCCAGGCAGCACTTGGAAGATGGCTGCTAGGAAGCTACAAAATGTTGATCATATTTAAATGCTGCCGTCTCAGGACCATCGCTGCTCCCTGCTGCGCTGTGCTGCGTGTGAGTGCATCCAAGCATGAGCGCAATGTTTTCTACAGGAGTCGGGTCCTTCTTCTGGCCAGTCACGTCAGCAAGAGGAGTCACGGGGGTGCTGCGCAATCAAACCCTACGTGCAGACGCAGCGCACGCCGCAAGTGCCCCGGCAGGCCAGTCCGACCCTGTGTGCGGCCCATATTCTGGTATACTTTTGGAATTTGGCCAATTATAAATGGATCGCAGACCGCATTTGGCCCACGGGCCGTAGTTTGGACACCCCTGCTGTAGACAGAGATACTATGAGACAATTTGCAATTAGTCTTTATTTTTAGGGCAGAGACATACGGTCAGATTCAGGGAGATTAGTCGCCCAGCAACAAATCTCCTCTTTTTTTGGGGCGACTAATCTCCCCGAACTGCCTTCCCGCCGGCTAGAATGTAAATCGACAGCAGGATAGCACTCGGAGCGCTTGGTTTTCTGAAGTTACTTTACTAGGAAGCTTCGGACGACTTTGGAAAACGAAGCGCTCCGAGTGCTATCCTGCTGTCGATTTACATTCTAGCCGGCGGGAAGGCAGTTCGGGGAGATTAGTCGCCCCAAAAAAGAGGAGATTTGTCGCTGGGCGACTAATCTCCCTCAATCTGACCGTATGTCTCTGCCCTTAAAGGGGTGGTTCACCTTTAAGGTAACTTTTATTATGTTATAGAACGGACAATTCTAAGCAACTTTTCAATTGGTTTTCATTATTTTTTTTTTATAGTTTTATAGTTATTTGCCTTTTTCTTCTGACCCTTTTCTAAAAAACAAATGCTCTGTAAGGCTACACATGTATTGTTATTGTTACTTTTTATTACTGATCGTTCTATTCAGGCCTCTCCTATTCATATTCCAGTCTCTTATTCAAATCAGTGCATGGTTGCTAGGGAAATTTGGACCCTAGTTATCAGATTGGTTAAGATGCAAATCGAAGAGCTGCTGAATAAAATGCTAAATAATTCAAAAACCACAAATAATAGAAAATTGTCTCAGAATATCACTCTCTTTACCCTATGGGGCATATTTATCAAGGGTCGAAATTCAAATTGAAAAAACGTAGAAATTCGAATTCAAAAGACCAACTGAAATTAAGTCGCAAAGTTTTTTTTTTTTTTGGGTCGAATAGGTCCGTTTGCGATCGAATAGGTACGTATGCGGCCTAATTCGAATCGTACGAATCGAAGGAATATCGATTTTGATTCAACGTTTTGCCCAAAAAAAACCTTGACTCCAAGTAGGTTCTAGGAGGTCCCCCATGGACTAAAACAGCAATTCGGCAGGTTTTAGATGGCAAATGGTCGAAGCTGAATTTTTAAAGAGACAGTACATGATAAATTTCGATATTCGAATTTTGAATTTGAATTGGACTATTCCCTAGTCGAAGTACACAAAAAGTAGCTTGAAATTCTAATTTTTGGCATTCGAAAATTCACCTCGACCTTTGATAAATCTGCCCCTAACAGTCAGGCAATGGTGTGAATAAAAGACTGTAATATGAACAGGAGAGAATAGAAAAATAAATAATAACATTCTAGCCTCACTGACTGTGTATTGTTTAAACCTGGAAAGAGGCAGAAAAGAACGATAAATAATTAAAAAATGATAAAACATTTTAAATAACGAAGACCAAATGAACATTTGCTTAAACAATGACATTGTATAGCATACTAATAGTTAAGTTAAAGCTAAACTTCCCCTTTAACTGTGGGACTGATACATAGCGGAGCAAGAATTTTCTACTGTGACCTACTATTTCCCCTTATTATCTTCCTATGGACATCATGACTGGAGCTGACCAGCCTACTTAAGGTTATGCTTGAAATGAAAGTGCTGTAAAAGGCAGGAGCATTAAAGGAAGATGTTCAGGATTTCGTTTTATTCCCCGCTGCGGAGTCTGCAGGCCACAGCAGTGATCAGAGCCGCTCCTTTACCGCTCCCATCCTCCGACAGGAGAAAAGAAACATTGCACTTCGGGGCGAGGTCTTTAACGGTTTGGTGCATGATTCTGGAGAAGCTGAAACAAGAAACACAATTTAGGAAAGTTAGTAATAGGATCAAAAATGTTTTCTATTACAGGTATGGGATGCGTAATTTGGAAATCCAGAAAGCTCCAAATTAAAGGGCATGTAAAGACAAAAGAAAAACAAAATCCCATTTTTACTTTCTTTAATGAAAAAGAAACATATCTCCAATATACTTTAATTAAAAAATGTGTACAGTTTTTATAAGAAACCTGACTGTATGCAGTGAAATTCTCTCTTCATTTACTGCTGTGGATAGGAATTGTCAGACGGTCCCTAACTGCTGAGCAGGGAAACAATCATACTTATGAACAGCAGGGGGAGCCCCCGCCTTACTTCCCAGCCATGCAGAACTCAAGCAACTTTGTTTGTTTCCCTGAAGAGCAGTCGGCGACTGTGTAGAGATTTTATTATTGTCTTTACATCCCCTTTACTGTTTCCAACTCCAGCTGCAGGGACAAAGATCATGGAGCCAGATTTAAACAGATAAACTGGGATTCTATTTGGAGGATTATTTTGCTGCAGCCACTGGTTCTGCAGAGTTGGAGAAAGTTTGTATTTAACAATACAAAAACTATAAAATCCACATTAGATTACATGACAACACAGGACCCAGTGCAGTCTGTATATTCTGATTATTAATCATTCTTGCTGTATCGGCTTCTGGCAGATATTATTTGACGATCTCTAAGCAGCCCAGACCACACTGAGCATGTGCACAGTCTTGGTCTTGCAAAGTTACAAGATGGTGACCCTTTGTGGCCAACTTTGAAAGCATAAATCATTTGTTTGATTAGGCTTGTGGTGCAGTAAGTTCATGTTTATGTTTAGTATACAAAATACAGCATTTCTAGCCTTATTCTATTTTAGACTTTACTTCCCCTTTAAAAAAAGGCCATCCTTCATAGACTCTTGTTAGAAAACAAGAACTTACTGTGGATGTAATTTATATAATGTTCCATCAACTCCAACTGTGATGTCCAGATGGTCTAAGCCCCTGTTCTCTCGGATTTTATCCACGACGGCCGCCATGCCTGCGCCGCACAGCTGTGCCGCCCTTCTAGATACAGCGCCACACACCTCCTTTACTATTATACTGTCGTCGCAGGTGCTGTTCAGACCTAATTGCTGGAGGATAGACCGGACTTGGAGCAAAGCTAATCTGTCACTGTAAAGAGAATAAAAGACAGTCATGAAATGTACACGATGAGCACTTTAATAAGACACTTTATTCGAAAACATTTAGATGGCAAATGAGAGGGTCTGCTCTCCATAGCAACATCTTATATTGATCCTTAGGAGAAGGATCAGTGAAAAAGAATATTACTGTAGCCAAGGTAAGAGATCATAAGAGAATTAAATGCCCAAGCAAATACATAGTTATGAAACACCGTTTACCCAATGCAAGTTTTGTGTGCTATTGGATTTTCTCTACTGATTTTAAAGGAAAACTATACCCCACCAAACAATGTAGGTCTCTGTAAAAGATACTGCATAAAACAGCTCATATGTAAAACCCTGCTTCATGTAAATAAACTAATAATATACTTTTCTAGTAGTCTGTGCCATTGGTTAATCATAAATAGAAAATTGCCATTTTAAAAACTAAGGGCCGCCCCCTGGGATCACGGTGCACACAAACAAACCAAACATGTTAGGTCACATGAACCAATTAACAGACAGAGTTCTGTCTTTTGCTTCCACACTTCTTCCTGTTACAGTTAGAGCTGCAGCATTTCTGGTCAGGTGATCTCTGAGACAGCACACAGACCATCACAAAATGGCGGTTCAAGGCAAGAGATGTAAAAGGGCAATATTTATTTAAAAATATATTCCAGTTTGGTAAGATTCTTTAATATGCCACTTAAAAAGATATAAACTATCTTTTGCTAAAGTATTCATTTCGGGGGTAACGTTTTCCTTTAAAGGAGAAGGAAGGTTAAAACTAAGTAAGCCTTATCAGAAAGGTCCACCTAAATATACCAGTAAACCCTCAAAGTAATGCTGCTCTGAGTCCTCTGTCAAAAGAAACACTGCATTTCTTTCCTTCTATTGTGTACACATGGACTTCTGTATCAGACTTCCTGCCTTCAGCTTAAACCTCATTGCCCCGGGCGTGAGCATGCTCAGTTTGCTCCTCTCCCTTCTCTGCTGTAATCTGAGCCCAGAGCTATAAGTGAGCAGGGAGAGACTCAGGCAGGAAGTGATGTCACACCAAGCTAATACTGCAACTGCTATCCTAAACAAACAGAGAGCTTCTAGAGCTTTTTACTCAGGTATGGTAAAGCATTCTACAGAATAAATATAGCATTCTAGCTTGCACTATTGCAGCTCATCTATTGGCAATAAAATGCCTCCGTAGCTTTCCTTCTCCTTTAATGGCCACTGAGCAGGAGAGTTGTCTTCTGGATAAGCACCCAGCACTTTCATAATTGTATGTCTTTTTAGTGGGTTGGACTCCCTTATGATGCATTAAGAATATCCATGGCAAACACTTGCTTTATTGCCTTACATCATAGGGTGTCCTATTGTGCATGTTCACCCTCAAACTGCTTAGGGTTAAAGCAAACCTATCCAAACACAACTCATTAGGATTAACTGCTGCTCCTGGAAAGTCACAAAACGTCCCAGTATCCTTTGTATGAAAGCCATGGTGAGCTGTTTCCCTTGAACAGGAAGCAATTGTAAGACTCAAGATACATAATATAAAAAACATAGCCAAGAAATGTTGTATTCAATCAGAAAGAGTGTGTCTGTTACTTACCTTTCAATTTGGGAAAGGAATTTGGTTTCAAAGATACTTGTGGTTTTCAGCGCCTCGCTAATCTGTCCTCTAAACAGGAATCCTCTCTTTGTAAAGTCAATTAATATGTTGCGCACAATTTCTCCTAAATACATGCCACTGATCATCTTCTCATACCTGCAGGAACATGGCAAATAAGTACTGGCTTTGCTTTGCGTTCTAAAGAAACTTCCTTCTAAGTTTCATTTCAACAGATTCAGACTTTTTGAACATTAAAGGGATACTGTCATGGAAAAACATGTTTTTTACAAAATGTATCAGTTAATAGTGCTACTACAGCAGAATCCTGCATTGAAATCCGTTTTTCAAAACAAGAAATGGATTTTTTTATATATAATTTTAAAATTTGCTATGGGGCTAGACATTTTGACATTTCCCAGCTGCCCTCAGGTCATGTGACTTGTGGTGGGGGGATTAGGAGGGAACTACATGATCAGTGTGGGTGATCAAGAATGCACCCGATGAAAGGTTAAGGGGGTATTTATTAAACCTTAAATTTTTCTCATTATTTCAAAAATAAAAAAAAATAAAAATTGACAACTCCTAAACACGACTTGGCTTATTTTACAAAAAATTAGGGATGCATAGAATCCAGTATTTGGTTCGGGATTCTGCCTTTTCAGTAGGATTCGGGCGAATCCTTCTGCCCGGCCGAACCAAATCCAAAGTTGCATATGCAAATTAGGGGTGTCAAAACAAGGAAGTGAAAAATGTTTTCCCCTTCCCATCCCTAATTTGCATATTAGGATTTGGTTCGGTATTCGGCTAAATCTTTCGTGAAGGATTCTGTGGTTCGGTCGAATCCAAAACAGTGGATTCGGTGCATTCCTACAAAAAATCCAAATGAAAAATTGCACGAGTGGGAAAAATTACGTTAAAGTCGTGCGGCAATTCGAATCATGCAACGTTTTACAACGGTCACCTGAATTTCCACGAAAATTTCCATCAAACAGCCCAAAACTCTTGAAAACCATGAAGGCAAAAAATATTTAAATGCCAGGGACATCTGCCACTGGCTTTTACATGAATTCAACAGGTTTTAACTGGAGTATTTTCAGATTTGAATTTTTAGCAGCTTTGGAGCAGTTTAAATCTCAAAAAATGTGAGGCTTTTTTCCCTCTAAAAATTCATATTTTTCCCTTAAAAATTCAACCAGAAAAATTTGAGGCCTTATAAATAGGCCCCTAAGGGGCAGATTTATCAACATTTGAATAGTAAATTCTAATTTTCGAGTTTCAAAATTCACAAATTCTAATTTTAATCCCCCTGTTCAAATGTAAATTTGAATGTGAAACCGTCCTAATTCAAATATTCGCCAACTTAAACCTGCGAGTTCATGTACAAGTCAATGGCAGAGGTCTGTTGAGCCATTTGGAAAAGTTGAGAAGTTTTTTTTTAGGGGAGAAAAACTCGATTCGTACAGATCACATATGATTCGAATTTTTGGGTCGGAACCATTAGATGGAATATTAGACATTCAAGTTTTTTCTTCAACCTTTGATAAATGGGTCTCCCCTTGTTGGGGAAATCAGGCACAACATGGAAGATAGTGGGGCAGATTTTGTAAAGTTATTAAAACAACACCAGTAGCAAGAGGATCATCAACTGTTCCTGACTGAATTAAAAGAACATACCTTTGTTTCCCTGAATTTAATGACAATTCATCAACAGCCTGGTCATAGACTGTGCGGATATCATCAAGACATCCATTGTCCCCAAACGCTCCCCATTCCATGTTCACGCACATTCTTCCCTGTTCTCCGTCCACCATTTCAATATTCTTTGTCTCTTCCATGTAACATGCATTGCTGCCAGTCCCTAAAATAAAAGAGATTAGATAGAACTTGAATATAAATGGCATTCTTCTTGTCTCTGTAAAGGATCCTATTTTAGCATTTTAGGTAAGTTGACATACTGATGTGTCACTAATTGTTTATCTCCTGCTAGGGAATGTGTTTTGTAGTTTTACATGCACATCTTTGCATGTATAATATCTGCAAAATGTATTAGTCTTTAAACAGGGAAATTACACCCCTGTCAAGATAATTTTGGCCCCTTGTGGTACTAATTAGACTGCCACAAATATCTGATGATATTTGATTTGACCTCAGCAGGTGGTGCAGCAACAGGCTGTACACAGATGGATCTATATATATATATTATACTTTTCAGGAATAAAGGTTCTGCTGTAATGAACTATAATGTAATTCATATATATTTGTGTTGACTTTATAATTCACCTCTCTGGTAATTCGCATAAGATCTAGATCCTATTAATTACAGAAACAAATACAGTACAATATATTTGACCTGTTATTCAGAATGCTTAAGACCTGGAGTTCTCTGGATAAAGGAACTTTCCATAATTTGGATCAACATAACTTAAATCAACTAAAAACCCAATAGGATTGTTTGTCTCCGTTAAGGATTCATTATATCTTAGTTGGGATAAAAACAAGGTAGTGTTTTATTATTACAGAGGAAAAGGAAATCATTTTTTTCAAATTTGATTTATTCGTTTATAATGGAGTCTATGGGAGATGGCCTTCCTGTAATTTGGAGCTTTCCAGATAACAGAGCCCACACCTGTACATACTCAGTCTATTCCTGTCCTTGGATTTTCAGATGTCGGGCCACTTACCAACAATGAGACCAATTTCACAGTTTGGATCTTCATACGCACAGGTCATCATGGTTCCTACTGTATCATTTACAATGGCAACCACATCCAGGTCAAACTCCTGAAAGTGGAGAATGCAGAAAGTTATTGTCACCTGAAATTACTATTTTAACACATTTTTAGGAGAGCTGAACATTTGCCCTTTAGCAAAGCATTCCCTGTAAAGTCTTGTCTGACTCCTAGATTTATATTTACTACTTTACAGGTGTCAGTAACATATTCATACTGGACTATTAAACAACAGCGAAACCGACCTTATGGGTCACATTTACTTAGTTCGAGTGAAGGAATAGAATAAAAAAAAGTTTGAATTTCAAATGATTTTTGTGGCTACTTCGACCATCGAATTTGCTACTTCAAATCGAACGATTCGAACTTAAAATCGTTCGACTATTCGACCATTCAATAGTCGAAGTACTGTCTCTTTAAAAAAAACTTCGACCTCCTACTTAGGCAAGTAAAACCTACCGAGGTGCAATGTTAGCCTATGGGGAAGGTTAATTAACCCTCGATAATCGACCCTAAGGGGCACATTTACTTACGGTCGAACATCGAGGGTTAATCGACCGTCAAAGTAAAATCCTTCGACTTCAAATATTGAAGTCGTAGGATTTACCGCTATTCATTCGTTGGAACGATCATCGTAGGAAAAATCGTTCGATTGAACGATTAAATCCTTCGAATCGAACAATTCAAAGGATTTTAATCCATCGATCAAACGATTTTCCTTCAATCAAAAAAAGCTAGGAAAGCCTATGGGCTTTTTTAGATGGCGAAGTAGGCGGTCAAAGTTTTTTTTAAAGAGACAGAACTTCGACTCTCGAATGGTTGAATAGTCCAATGATTTTTAGTTCGAATCAAAGTCGGTTTGGTTTGATTCGAAGTCGTAGTCGAAGGTCGAAGTAGCCAATTTGATGGTCGAAGTAGCCAAAAAAATACTTTGAAATTAGAAGTATTTTTTATTCTATTCCTTCACTCGAGCTAAGTAAATGTGCCCCTAAATAAATGTGCCCCTATGTGTAAATGCATTTAAAGCATTTTTGTTCTTAATGAATGATATACTGTACTTCTGGTAATAAAAACAAATCCAGTCTGATGTCTCTGGAATTGTATTCACTCACCCAATACATTTACATACATTAGTGGACATTATTGTTGTGTAACTGATCGATTATGCAGGTAGTTGTAATTAAATTACTACTGCTGCTAATAATAATATTTATTATAGTATTTGTATTTATTTACACTCAAGTGGTACAGTACATGATATATTTCCATGTGCACAAGAATCATAGTTATGTAGCTGTGACGTACCTCTCTTCTCTTAATTCCCTCTCTTAATAGATTAACCACATCTTCTCCTTCACAATCAGTGGCTTTGAAACCCTTGGTCCACGTGACTAACATGCCCTGTGCAAGAGAAAAAGTGGTGTTTATTTCAGTACTGACCATAAGCTAATACCTAGGGCTCAGTAGGGAGTTGGTATGAGAAATAAATCAATGTAGAATAGAGATCCCATTTCACCAGGCAGCAACAGTAGAGCAATTTATATAATGATTTAGGCAGTTATATATCAAGGTCTGAATTTATCTCAGTTTTTGTAAAGGTGGCCATAGACACACAGATAATATCGTATGAAACTAATTTTCGTGCTATATTCGGTGAGTGTATGGTGGGAAAAGAGCCGACCGATATCGGCAGAAGACTTGGATATCGGTCGGCTCGTCGAAAGGGCTGGAAGGAAATTTTTGATTGGGTGCCTTTGAAGACACACAAACATCGGCCACTGTTAGTGCTGAATCGTTAGATACAGGTTGAATTCTATTGTTTCTATCTGTATATCTGACGATTCAGCTCTACACGTGTGTGTTGAAACAAACAATCTTTCTTGGAAAGATATTTTCCAACAAACATCGTAATTGTTACGTCTATGGCCACCTTAATATCCAACTCCGAGCAACTTGAATTCCCGAATGGACCTTATTTATGAAGAAAAAATCCCGAAAAAATAGGGTTGGGCAAAACTCAGAAAACTCCAAATTGTTCGGAGTTTTCCGCAAAAACGGCAGACTTATTTGCTCCAAATCCCTGAAATCATTGGATATCGGTAAGTACATCAGCGCAGACACTGGGATCTTCCCCATTGACTTATACAGGACCTCGAGAGCTTTTAGATTCAGAGTTTTTGGACCATTGGACTTATAAATAATAATAATAAATCTCGAATAATTTGTAGTTATTTTTTTTTTTTATTCGGGGGTTCAGATATTCGGAGCTTGATAAATAACCCCCTTAATATCACAAGTATTCCATTCAATATTTTGGGTTTTCATTAGGCCACTTTTTAATAAAAAAAATACATTCAATTAAAATGGCACACAGGAGATCCAGCTGACATTGGGTGATGAACTAGCCTGACTCAATCTGATTTCATATAAAACAAGAAAGCACAATGGAAGAAGGAAGAATAAATCCCAACACAACATTTTAGTATGATATCAAGCAATGAAACAGGCAGCTCACCCTTTAAAGCAGTTTGTGAAACTTGGTCCTAAGATATTACTGAACTTCAACACCAAGCAAGCTCCTATTAATAACTGAGCATCCAGAATTATAGTTTGTCATCGTCTGGGACCCCAAGGTTAAAAACCTCTGTATTAAAAACTCAATTTGTAATGATCTCAAACTTCAAGATGACATTTTTAAAATGTGAATTAACGCTAACAAAGAAAGGCAGAAATGCTGCACATTATGTTTTGGGTTTCTTTACCAGCCCAAGGCAACCACAGCCCTTCAGCAGAGAAGATCTGTGTCTCCAAAGATGCCCCAGTAGCTCCCCATCTTCTTTTCTGCTGATGCACTGCACATGCTCTGTGCTGCAGTCACTTACTGAGCTTAGGGACCCACTCACAATATACTGATATACAGATATAAATGTCACGATATAAGGCTACTTGGCTGCCTCTAAGCCTGTGCAATTAGGATCAAACTTTAATCATCAGCCTTGTAGCATCAGCTTATATGACAAATTAACCTCATTCTTCTTCTTGATGATTTGCTACAACCCCTAGGCTTAGCTTCTCAAAAGCTGCCCAGACCGAGCTGAGCATGTGTGTGTGTCACTGACACTTCTAACATAATCGATTGTGAGCTTTTGTGTCAACATTTAAAGTCCTGGATGATTACTACTATAGAGATGCTAAACCTTTATGCTAGTAGTAAGTAGTATATAAAATATGGCACTTCTAGCCATATATTGGTTTTTAGAGTCTATTTATAGTTGTGGCAATTACTTTGAAATAAAGAACAATAGATTATCACTGTACTGACATGCTGTAGACAGACTTACAGCATCCAAGCTGGTCTGCATGCAGGGGAATGAGAAAGTGAAGCCCAACGGAAGTCTTGCTCCCTTAATTCCCATGTAATCCAGGAAATCAGAAATACAATGAACAATGTGATCAAACAGCTGTAAAGGAGAACAGAGAACACAGGTTACAACAGAATTTATGCCACCAATACTATGTGTTGCTGTAATTGTAAAGTTGTAGGTCCTATAAAAAAGTGTCCTTTCCCGTACATAGTAAAGCTTGCTACACACTGATTAATTACAATAGCCCATCCTCCCTGACATGCCCAGGAAGAAGAAGCAATGTGCTTCACTGTCACAGACTATTGTTATATAACTATATGCTGGAACCATTCATTCAAGTGTTTGGAACAGCTTGTCTGAATTTATAATTCTCTAAGTACCTTGCATTGGGGATTACTTATTGTTTTGATTATGAAAAACCCCAATATTAACTAAACCTTCTCATCCCCCAGCTGAAATCTATGTCAGGCTTTCAGACAAGAAGAAGTTTGTTATACAAAGCACTTCTCAGTCGACTGCTGTTCCGTTTTGGTGGGCTCATAAAAACCAAAACCAGAATGTGGGTTTACTTTCATTGTCAAAATATCCTCTGTTTAGTGGAAGAAATAGCAAAAAGCACACCCTATTCATTTAACCATGGGTGAGAAGTAGGTATGTTTTCCCTGTAAGCTTACAGTCTGTTCAGAATACTGGGGGGCAACATGGACACTATTCTTTCTGTCAGCATTAAACAGTACAAAGGATTAGGGATGGGCAAATTTGACTCGTTTCAGTTCGCCAAAAATTTGCCGCTTGCGAAATGTTGCAGACACCCGTTAAAGTCTATGGGCATCAAAATAATTTTGTCGCGGGGATTTTTTTTTGACGCCCTGCGCCATACAAGTCTATGGGCATCATTTTTTCGGCGAAACGAGGCGAAAAAATTAGCCCATCCCTACAAAGGATCTTATTAGCCACCAACCGAAATATAATAACAAACTAATATTTTATATGAGGGCTGTGTGATTTTTCTGAATAAAGCACACAAATAATGATTGGTACCTCTTCCCCTGTCCCCTGCATGACATCTGTAGGGATGGCATAGATTTTATTGTGCATTTCCACCATTCTTTTTTTCCCACTTCGAATTTTCACAAGCAAAACTCTAAAGTTTGTGCCACCAAGGTCCAGTGCCAGAAAGTCTCCATTTTCTGAAAAGATAAATCAGCCACTAAAATTCATATTCCATGCTTGAGCAAGGACAAAATTATGTTTATTATGTGTATCTGTATACAAAATTACAATGTAGCAGCATTCAAACTAGTGATGTGCGGGCCAACCCGATACCGAACTGGTTCGGGACAACCTTGCACTCTTCCTCGCAGGTGGCCACTGTGTATTTGCCGGCTTCCGACTTCGTCTTTTATAGACGATGTGCCTGCGCACCCCACCCCTTTTGTGACTTCATTGGTGGTGCGGGCGGGTCTATAAAAGCAACGCGGAGGTCGGATGAGGGCAGGCGTGGGCCAAGGGAGGGCGGGTTAGGGTCAGGTGTGAGTTGGGGAAATCCCGACCCGCACATCACTAATTCAAACCTAGAGAGCTGACTGGCTACATTGTTTCAAGAGTCACAACCAATGAACAGAAAAGGGATGAACATTTTGTTACATTCAATGGCAATTTTCAATGGCTACTCTGCAGTGTAGCAGAAAAAGCTTGACATAATATGTGCCATATCCAATGAATCACTATATAATCAATAATTATATAATTAATAATATATATATAATTAAATGCTGGCTAACCGTTAAAATGCACCAACATATTCTCAATGACAGTTTTGAGTCAATGGATAGACCTATGATGTGTCTTTTAATATTAAATTAAAGGAAAAGTAACACCAAAAAAATGAAAGTGTTAAAGGAATGACAATATAATGTACCGTTGCCCTGCACTAGTACAACTGGGGTTTTTGCTTCAGAAAGTTTAAATAAAGAAGCTTCTGTGTAGCCATGGGGGCAGCCATTAAAGCGTTGTCATTCCTCCTTTAAAAATTTTTTTGGTGTGACTGTTCCTTTAGGCATATACAGTATGTAAATATACTGTATACTTATATACACAAGAAGCTTAAACCTGGAATTATTCACAAAGTTTAAAGTTCACAAGGATCGACCCAAATGCAGGTTAACTGCTCAAACTTCAGTGTTTATTGTTTAACACAACATGTTTCGAGTCTCGTGAGACTCTTTGTGGAATCTACAGCTGATAATTGTGCATAATCTAGTTGTGGTTACAACTGGCACACCACTCCACATTCAGGGCATGCTGGGATTGCTGAGATCTGTCGTCAGCATCAGCTAGACAGACAAAGGTTTTGGGTTGGGAAAAGACATTTAGGCTAAGGGCACACGGAGAATTGGTCCTCTCTCTCTCTCTTCCCCAGCTCCATTGATCTGTACTGAATGTGCAGCTTCTGATTTCCTCTCAGCCCAAACTCCGTCCCATGTGCCTGCACTCAAGTAAAAGCTGTACTTTTCAGTACAGATCAACAGAGATGTGTAAGGGAGTGGATGCACTTCTAATTCTGCAAAGAATGAAGCATTGAACAGATATAGGAATTGTACCTGTGCCATCAGGTGTACTCCTTACAAATGTTGCTAACATTTTAACCTTTGCCGATTCATGGGTCTTTTTCCTAAGTCCATTCTCTATTTCAACCCGCATCCTCTTCTTCACTTCAAGCAACTGATCACGGCTGAGCTTAAACTCTTCCAAGGTCTCATCAATCTGCCTTCTCTGTTCTGCCAGCCTATATGCCACCGCAGTCACCATGGCAGCTCCTTTACCACTGCCGCTCTCAGATAAGAGGAATCTTACATCCGATTCTGGAACCAATCGTTTTACTGTTTTATGTAAGCGTCTGGCATATCTGCAGAATGCACATATCACACAATGATTGATATTCCACTCATCACAGGAAAAAAATTAACAATTTGGCAAAGTTATATAGTCATAGTGTCCTTTATTGGATTGCTGATACCAAATGCACCAACTGTCTGGGAAGAAAACTACACAACTATGAAACATATTTTTTAATAGGGATGCACCAAATCCTTATTTTGGATTCAGACGTACCCCCAAATCCTTCGAGAAAGATTTGTCCGAATACCGAATCCTAATTTGCATATGCATATTAGGGGTGGGAAGGGGAAAACATTTTTTACTTTCCTGTTTTGTGACAAAAAGTCACGTGATTTCCCTCCCTGTCCCTAATTTGCATATGCAAACTAGGATTCAGATTCGGTTCGGCTGGCCAGAAGGATTCCTGTTGAAAAAGGCCGAAACCAAATCCTGGATTCAGTGCGTCCCTATTTTTTAATACATTTTATAAATGCAAATACAATAAAAATTTCACCTACAAAAGACCCATTAACAAATAAATAGACAAATCTATTAATAAAAAAATTATATTTCAAATGCTGGTTACATGAGCACTGTCAATTGCTATTATGCAACTCCAGATCATTATTGTGCCTACAAGATAGTTTTACCATATTCACCATCAGAATAAATATCACAGGTTACTTGGACTGAGTCCTCAAAAATAGAATGTTTTGTACAGTCCTCCTTATTTGCTGTCTGACTATGTAAAAGTGACATAACCCTTCCCATAATAGTTCCAAGGCTATCTAGGATATCTAGGGCTATCTATCACCCTGATATTCCTGGGCTTTCATAAGTAACTATGAGAAAAGCAATTCTCCCTAAGGGGTATATTTATCAAAGAGTAAAGCTAATAGTGAAGTTCCGCCACTAGAGTGAAATTCCGCCACTCTCCATTCATTTCTATGGGATTTTTAAAGGCGTATTCATCAAAGGGTGAACTTTCACTTCACCCATT
This sequence comes from Xenopus laevis, assembly GCF_017654675.1. Classification (NCBI taxonomy): domain Eukaryota; kingdom Metazoa; phylum Chordata; class Amphibia; order Anura; family Pipidae; genus Xenopus; species Xenopus laevis. The sequence goes on along the minus strand of NC_054384.1, from coordinate 22,955,304 downwards.
GATAAATACTCCTTCCAAAATCCCATAGAAATGAATTGAGAGCTGCGGAATTTCACTCTAGTGGCGGAACTTCACTCTGATAAATTTACCCCTAAATCTTGCCATAACTGACATTCATTCTGGCTTCCAGGAGTATCTAGGACAGGGGTCCCCAACCCTTTTTAATCCATGAGCCACACTGAAATGTAAAAAGAGTTAGGGAGTAACATAAGCATGAAAAATGTTCATGGGTGGTGCAAAATAAGTGCTTTGATTGGCTATTGGTAGCCCCTATGTGGACTGGCAGCCTACAGGAAGTTCTGTTTGGCAGTACACTTGGTTTTTATGCAACCATGACTTGCCTCCAAGCCTGGAATTCAAAAATAAGCACCTGCTTTTAGACCACTGGGAGCAACATCCAAGGGGTTGGAGAGCAACATGTTGTTCATGAGCCACTGGTTGGGGATCACTGATCTAGGAGAACATATAGGAATCCACTTCACATCTCTCCCTTGCTGATCTTCAGACTGCTCTCTTTCCCCCAGTCCACAGTTTGAGCTTTGCTACCTTATAGTAAGAAAAAGATTACTTACTGTGGGTGCATCTTGTACAAGGATCCATCAATGCCCACAGTAGTACGCAGTCTAGGAACCCCTTTATTTTCACGTAGTCGTATGAGGATTCCACCAAGTGTAGCAGCAACTAGATTAGCAGAGCGGAAGGAAACGATTGTACATACATGCTGCACAGCAATGCAGTCTTCATGAGATGGTTCTACACCAAGCCTGGTCAATATGTCTTTGGCTTTGCTTAAACCTTCTTTGCTCCTAAAAGAAAGAAAAAAAGTATGTCAAATTGTGAAAAAATCATCACACAATTTCTTTATACACAATTTTGCACATGCACAAATGCTCAAACAGTTAATCAGCTTGAATCATATAAAAAGGCCCCAATACATTTTAATTTCCAAGAATATAGAATTAATTCAGCTTTAAACTAGGAAAAGAGAAGATAGTAGCAGCACCTTCAGCTTAGACATTGTTCTTTTTATACATACATTTTCATCCCTGATGTGTAAAGTGCCTGCTAGGAATGTGTCAAAGCACAAGGGATTGGAGCACACACCATGCGCAGCTGTTGTTGGAAGCAGCCCTGCATCATGTGTTACACACGCTTTTATGTTTTGTTTCTATCCTTGGCCAACCTGTTCATCACCCTACATCTTGTGTAGAAACTCACAGTTAAGATTTTTGCCTTATACTTACTTCTCAATTGCAGAGACGTGCTTTGTTTCAAATGTTCCTCTGGTCAGAAGCTCAGGAGTGATTCTTCCTTCAAACAGGATTTCTTCTTTGGCCATTTTGACTAGGATAAGTCTGACAAGTTCCCCCATGTACATGCCACTGACCATCTTTTCAAACCTGCACAAGTGAGTGTGACAGATGCAAACATGATTACTTACTGTATTCATCCTTACAATGTGCTCTGTATTTTGGTAGTACATTATGATAAATCCCTACTTAGTGCAAAAGGTAACTTTAAATTTAAAAAATAATTTCCTTTAGTAGTGAAGTTGAGGAATGCATTGTAAAAGTGATAATACTTACAGCTGTTTTCCTGGATTAAGTGAACCTCGGTCTATCTCTCTATCGAACTCCGTCCTGACATACTCCAGGCACCCATCATCACCGAATGCTCCCCACTCAGTGTTAATGCACATTCGACCCTCATCCCCCTCCACCATATCAATGTGCCTCAACTCCTCCATGTAGCAAGCATTGGTCCCAGTACCTTATAAACACATTTCACAATAAGCAAACTTCTCTCCAACTTGTTGGATTTTAAGAACCAAAAGCAAGTATATACTGCATGTTACCTATGATTATACCAACTTCACATCTCTGGTCATCAAACCCACAAGTCATCATTGTCCCAACGGTGTCATTTACTACAGCCATTATATCAGCCTCGTAGTCCTGAAGCAGAGGATAAAGATAAAATCGCTTAAAACAACAGTAACACCAAAAAATGAAAGTGTATTATAGTAATTACAATATAATGTACTGTTGTGTTTTGTGCTAGTAAGGGTAAGGGCACACGCTAAGATTCGGGGAGATTTAGTCGCCTGACGATAAATCTCCTCTTCTTCGGAGTGACTAATCTCCCCGAACTACATCCCACCGGCTAGAATGTAAATTGCCGGTGGGATGGCACTCGGAGTGCTTCGTTTTCCGAAGTCGCCCAAAGTTTCTTTGAGAGGCAACTTCTGAAAACGAAGTGCACCGATTGTCATCCCGCCGACGATTTACATTCTAGCTAGATTAGTCGCCCTGAAGAAGAGGAGATTTGTTGCTGCTCATGTGTCTCTGCCCTAAAAGTTCTGTGCTTGCTTCAGAAACTTTACTATAGTTTATATAAAGAAGCTGCTGTGTAACAACATGAGCAGACATTCAAGATGAAGAAAAGGCACATGTCTCATAGCAGATAACAGATAAGCCCTGTAGAATACAATGGTGTTTTATCTGTTATCTGCTGTGTATCCTTTGCCTTTTCTCCTTTTTTCCTTCATGAATGGCTGCCCCCATGGCTATACAGCAGCTTGTTTATATAGACTATAGTAATCTTTCTGAAGTAAAAACACAACTACCAGTGCAGGGCAGCAGTACATTATATTTCAATGATACATTTTAATTTTTTTGTGTTCCTGTTCCTTTAAGAAAACATAAAGAAATGAGAGAGAAAGACAGTGAGTAGACATCTGAAGACAAGTGTCTCAAGTAATTAAATACAACATTGTGTCATCATGTATTGCTATGAAAATGAAACACCAGTGTAATTAGCATGGACATGGAAAACAAGCAGAGATGAAGCACACTTTAATTAAGCCATCCATAATGTTTTTTCAAGTGCACTTAGCATCAGTTAAAAGAATAAAATCCTATATTCTTTCCATGGTTAAAACATGGCACAAGTACAATGCTCTGAGTGTGAGGATTATCAATTAACGCTAAGTAAAACCTTTCAAACCATCTAAAAAGAAATTTGCTTACCCCACGTTTCTTGATTGCCTTGTTAAGGAGTTTCACAACATCCATTCCCTCAACCCCACTGGCTTTGAATCTCTTGGTCCAGGTAACCAGCACACCCTAGATAAGAAGGTAGGATATTACACTGTTAGATTGCCACCTTGGTATTAGCAGTTAGTTCCTTCACCAACAAATTAATACTTTGATTCAGGAGGTATTGTGATTGCTGGTTAAAAAGCAGCGCAAGGTTTCATTAAAATCTAGTAACAACCAATCAGATATTTGATGTTAAACAGCAGGCTACTGCATTATGGGGCATATTTATTAATGGTCTAATTGAAAGGTTTTTTTTTATGGTCAAAACTGTCAAATTCGACTAGGGAATTATCCCCTATAAAAATTAAAATTAGATTTTCGAGATTTGTCATACTCTGGCCCTTTAAGAATTTGAATTTGACTATTCGCTGCCTAAAACCTGCCGAATTACTGTTTAAGTCAATGGGAGAGGTCCAGGGGTCAACTCTGTAGCCTTCCTGACATTATAGTTTTTTTCAGAGAATCGAGTTTGATCAAATTCGAGTTTTCTGGTCGTTTAAATTTGTCCGACTTTTACAAATTCGATTTAAATAAATCTCCCCAAGTCTAATTTCTAATTCATTTGAATTTAAGGGAGTTTAAAAACTCACATTTGAAATTTGACTCTTGATAAATGTGCCTCTATATGTTCTGATTACCAATAACTAGCTTTGGTAAAACACAAGTCACACTGATAAAGCTACATTTTTCATTTCTACTTTAAATAAACTGAAATCTAATGAAAAAAAAATCTTAAAGGGCCCCCTCCAGTGGCTCAGCCCCAGTGCCCCTGTTTTTTTGATGTTTTTTATGATGTTGTTTTTATTTTATTTATTTTTTTATGATGTTGTTTCTAAATTACAGTTTACACTAAAAATAATTCACTGCACAATATAAAATTCTATTCTTGAACCAGCAAGTGTATTTTTTAATTTATAATATTGGGCGCCATCTCAGGTCAGGGAGCTCCAACCCCTTGAATGTAGCTCCCAGTGGCATCAAAGCAGGTGCATATTTTTGAATTCCTGGTTTGGAGGCAAGTTTTGGTTGTATAAATAAACAGGGGTACTGCCAAAAAGAGCCTCCTGTAGGCTACCAGTCCATATAGGGGCTGCCAAACAGCCAATCACAGCCCTTATTTGACATCCCCATGGACTTTTTCATGCTCGTGTTACTCCCAACTCTTTTTTACATTTAAATGTGGCTCACGAGTAAAAAAGAGGTTGGGGACCCCTGCTCCAGAGAAAAGAACTATGAGAGGGGGCTCTGCAGAAACAAAGAGAAAGAATGGACGAGTGAGGAGCAGGGGAACAGACATGGCAGTGAGAGTTGCAGGGCATTATAAAGTGGATAAATATGTGTTTAACCACTGGACAAATATAAAAGTTGCCACCAATCCGTCAGGGCTTCTTGTCTTTGGCAACTTTGCTGAAATGAAGCACAGTCCAGCACAGATATGGAATATACTAATGACATATGTTCCCTGCATAAGAGGCATCTGCAGAATTGTGGCCTAGCCATTCTTTGCTTTGATGCACATACTGTACATTCAATGACAGTTTAGGCAATTAACATCCATTACTTTCTTTACTTCCACCAATAGAAAGAGGAGTAGGGAAGAAGAAAGAAAAGGATAGAAATCAGAACTGGTCATAGGGAGAATATATATTACAATACAAAGTTCTAACAATAGAAGTGTATTGTATCAAAAACCCCATCAGTCTCACCTCATCTATTTTGGTTTGAATACAAGGGAAGGATAAGGTAAATCCAACTGGCAGCTTTTTATCTTTGATCTGCTTCTTCTGCATGAAGTCTCCCAGGCATTCAGCAACATGGTCAAAAAGCTGTTCAAAAATATAAAGAAAGCAATCAGACACGTTTTAACATGCTTGCAGTTAACTTTTGACTGATTCCAATCTCCTTCCACATTGAACTATATTAATATATGTACTATGGAAAAAGATCCAGATCACAACATTTATGTCATTTGGGAGTGGGTGCAACTGGCATCTTTCTAAGGGCTCTTACACACGCCGGTTTTACCTGCGCTCCCCTGCATTGCGCTTTCTTCCGTTCACATACCTCCCAACATTTTGCCATTAAAAAGAGGGACAAAAAAGTTGCCACGCGCAGGGTGGCAAATTTTTTTGACCACGTCCATTTTTATGGCTACACCCCCTAATTACCATGTTCATTTTACAAAATTTGGCAGGGCCCCAATCCCAGAGACCCTTTGCAAATTACTTTGCCCCCAAATAACTTTTTTGTAGGTTTTTTTGTAGTTTTTTGGGGTTTTTTATCGTTTTTTTTTGTAGTTCTTTTTTCTCCGTTCTGTCTGCCCCCCTCCCTGCTAATGAAGGTGAATTGCTCTTTAAGCCATAAGTCTAACTTTTCCCACGGGACCTGTTATCTTATATTGTTACAATTACTTATTTCCTTATCTCGAAATTGTTACAAAAGCATCTTATCTGCTGCTGTGGCTGTTCTGGGTTAGAAACTTTGCACTGTTCAAGTGCAGAGAAAATGGGACTTTTCAGTACAAAAGAGGGACTGCAGGTTGAGCTGTCAAAAGAGGGACTGTCCCTCTAAAAACTGGACAGTTGGGAGGTATGCATTCAGCTGCAGGAGAGCGCAGGAGTAGACACACTCAATTATTGTAAAGGGGACTGTATTCACACAGACGCATGTAAGCGTCAAACGCAGGTGAAATGGTGTCCCACCTGCATTTGGCGCTTACATGTGTCTGTGTGAATACAGTCCTGCACTCCCCTGCGGCTGAACGGAAGAAAGCGCAATGCAGGAGAGTGCAGGTAAAGCCACCCATGTGTAAGAGCCCCTTAGGGAACAGGCCTTTGTAGTCATAATAAATACGTAATAAATCCCCAGCCTATCATATCTCAGTACTACTGTAAAAACTTTTTTGCCTTAAAGCAAAACCTTGCAGGGTTACATATAGTCCATGGTACATTTTAACACCCCTCCTCTTTCTTGGAGAAGAAGAGAAAGTTCTAAAAAGGTAAGAGTATGTTCTTTTCTTTTACCAATAGCAAATTAATATACTGTGGCCACAGTAGTCAAATTAGCATGAATATGGTAAGAGCAATTGCTTTGCTTAACTGAGCGACAGTTTGTGACAAAAAGTTAATTTACAATGGCAAGTGCAGCATGGAAAGTGCAATTTTTGATGCAAGTCACTATTGTTTTTACCCAAAATGCAGTGGTTACCCATAATTCTAGTGCCTTTCATTGGCATGTGCAAAGTCTTCCTCGCTTATTATTTCAGAAACAGTACAGAATATTTAATTGATTGTATTTAGAAATATAGTATGATGAAGCTTATATTAAATTTTAATTTTGCCATAGTTCCCCTTTAATATTCAATTCTTCTTCCACTGTTACAGGGCCTTCCTTCTTGCACCTAGTTATACAACAGGACTGGCCTACCTCTAAGCTCTAATGCAGTGATCCCCAACCAGTAGCTCGTGAGCCACATGTTGCTCTCCAACCACTTGGATGTTGCTCCCAGTGGCCTCAAAGCAGGGGCTTATTTTTGAATTCCAGGCTTGGAGGCAAGTTTTAGTTGCTTAAAAAACAGATGTACTGCCAAACAGAGCCTCAATGTAGGTTACCGGTCCAAAAAGGGGCTACCAAATGGCCAATCACAGCACTTTTTTGGCAGTCCAAAAACATTTTTCATGCTTGTGTTGCTCCCCAACTCCTTTTACTTCTGAATGTTGCTCACGGGTTCAGAAGGTTGGGGATCCCTGCTCTAATGTGAGCATTAAGCTCTGCAGGGGGTCATTTCAACACATTTGTGTCAATACAAACCCAGATCTCTTGAGACCCTTTTTTAATGATGTCCGTGAATCTGGGACTTCCTAGCTTTGTGCCCTACTTACCAAGTCACTTCTAAAACTGCACTTTCTCTGTAATAATACAACATTTCCTTGTACATTTCTGGGATCTGATATCTGGAAACACGTTATCCATTACTCCAGAAAGTTTCCAAACCTATGTATTAATAAAACAGTACCTTGTACCAAACTGAGGTATAATTAATCCTTGTTGGAAGCAAAATCAGCTTATTTGGTTTATTTAATGTTTACATGATTTTCTAGTAGACTTAGGGTAATGTCACACCTGGAGATTCTGGGAGATTTAGTCGCCCGGCGACTAATCACCTCTTCTTTAGGGGCGACTAATCTCCCCAAACTGCTTCCCTGTGTCTTCAGCCTGCTACAATAAAAAAACGCCTGCGCATGGCACTCGCGGCTCTTCATTTTCTGAAGTCGCCCGAAGTTGCCTCACAAGGAAACTTCAGGCGACTTTGAAAAACGAAGCACTCCGAGTGCCATCCCGACGACGATTTACATTCTAGCCATTGGAAACTAAACTAAAGATAAAACTACAAAACCTGTCACAGTGAAAACAGAAAATGGTTCCCATGGGATTACTGTGACATATCATTGTCCTGCATGTGACAGAGAGCAGACTCCCCTCACCCTTTATCTCACTCACCAGGGTTGATGATGCCTATGACCAAAAAACCTAAAACTGATGCGTTTTGAAAAAAACATGTTTTCCGATGACAGGATCCCTTTAAGTATAAGCCCAATGATAGACAAGCCTGAGAACACATTCACAGGCAGCAATGCAAAGGTAAGGGGACTCCCCAAAATCCTGCAACATGAAAGTGTTTTAACGTAATGTCAATATCATGTAGTGTTGCCCTGCACTGGTAAAACTGATGTGTTTGCTTCAGAAACACTACTATTGTTTATATAAATAAGCTGCTCTGTAGCAATGGCGTAAATTGAATATGGCACAGGTTAAATAGTGGATAACAGATAACACCATTATGTTCTACAGAGCTGATCTGCTGTGTAACCTGAGAATTTTCTCCTTTGAATGGCTGCCTCCATGGCTACACAGCAGCTTATTTATATAAACAATAGTAGAGTTTCTGAAGCAAACACACCAGTTTTACCAGTGCAGGGCAACACTGCATTATATTGTTATTACTTTAAAAACCTTCATTTTTTGATGTTACTGTTCCATTAAGCAACAACCACACTATTGTTTCCCCCCCAGAACCACAGCAGCCTAAATGTACCAAATTGAATGTTGCTAGAATGTTTTTAGACTACCTTGTATATATACAGTGAACCACAATTTTAGGTTTTCTAGGGGATAGCATCAAAACTGCTTAAAATGCAGGAAAAAATCAAATACAGTAATGGGGGGGGGGGGAGATGCCACTTACCTGTATGGGACCATTAAAAATGGGTAAATTCTGGCAAAAACTTAAATCCATGTACATAAAATTATGTGTCAGTATTACTGAAGAGTTTCAGCACCTAAATATTTTCATAGGACCGTGTTAGTATTGTCTTAATATGATGAAGCAGCAGGCTTTCTCTTCTCCGTGATGTTTTCCTCTGTTCAAAGTTATAGATCTTACTCTTCCCAACAGTGATTTGTTATTATTCCAAGAGTATTCTTTCAACTGCCAGTAAGACTTGAGTGAAAGAAGCGATAATTCAGGAGCAGTATTGGGGTCAGATCGGAGGTAGATGTACAGAGCACTGAGGGGTGCAAGAGCCCAGTGCAAAGTGTGACCTCTGGCAGGCAGTACGGACAGGGATTGCCTGTACCAGGGTTACCAGGTCTAAACCAGCCAAAGACAGCTACAAAGCCAGCCCAAAACTAGCCAAGAGGCACTTCAAAAGTAGCCCAAAAAACAGCACATGTGCAGTAAAACAAAGGTCTAAAAAATAAATGTGAAAATATGCGTTTTTCAATTTTTGGCAAATTTTTCCATGAATCAAAATGGGACAGTTTCGCCCCTCACCAGGGGTGTAACTACAAAGGGGGGCCCAGGAGGTATAGGGGCCCCATAAGGCCCAAATATATTTACAATTTCAATAAATATTGATAATACAGGTCAACCTCTAGACATTTTGGTGGCCAGTAGATTTTTGACCCAAAAATTTCTGAAATTGAGTAAAGTCAACAGAAAATATGAGAATGCATATGAGTGACAGGAGACTGGGGTACAGAGCCCAAAATCTGCATTGCATGCTGGGTATTGTAGTCTTACATTAAACTTGCCAGTTGGCAAATCGTTAAACAAAAACGACATTACCCAACATGCATTGGGATACGCAGGCTTGGCTCAATAGGGCAAGAAAAAACTTTGGCTGGTTTAGAAAGTTAAAAAACCAGCCAATCACCCAAAAATTAGCCCAAATCCGTACCTTGGCTAGTTTGTACTTCCAAAACCCTGGGCTTTAAATTAGTAACCCAATTTGGCTGCTAAACCGCCAACCTGGCAACCCTGGCCTGTACCTAATGACAATGCTATCTACTCCTTGTGCTTTATTTTATTTACACAGAGTAAGCCAGACCAGAGGAAGACATGCTGCTTGAATGAACACTACAGAGCACAATCTAGTGATAGCTTGTGGAAAATCCACTATTGTCTGGAACTTTTTCTTCTGGATCACTGCTGTATGGAGTAGTAATTCTTCTACATATAACAGCAATTTCTGAAACACTCTACTGCCACCCCAAATTTACATTTTCACATTTAGTAATGTAATGGGATATTCACTAAATATTTTCTTAAATATCCAGGGCCAGAAAAAGTAGCGAGCTATGCTGATCCTGCAAAAATACCTAATTGCCCTTTAGTAATTATTTATTTACCTCTATAGGCAAAACATCATTTTCTGCATTGCTCTTAATCAGAAATCCCCAACCTGGGAGCCACATTGGTAGCCCCTATGTGGGCTAGCACTAGCAGCCTACAGGAGTCTCTGTTTGTCAGTACAACACCAAAACTTGCCTCCAAACCAGGTATTCAAAAACAAGCACCTGCTTTGAGGCCACTGAGAGCAATATCCAAGGGCCTGGTGAGCAACATGTTGCTCACGAGCCACTGGTTGGGGATCACTGCTCTTAATTAATATAATTGGAAGATTCTCTATATATATAAAACATTATCAATTATAACATGACTTACTCTGGTACCACTACCATGGATAATATCTTCTGGTGTATCATAGATTTCACTCTCCATCTGGACTGTTTGCTTCTTCTCATGTGAAACCTTCACTCTCAAAATGCGAAAATACGATCCACCCAAATCCAGAGCAATGAAATCTCCCTTTTCTGTTAGAGAGAACAAGAGACAAGAGAATATACTGAATTGAGAAATCCATACCCTCCTACGTAGAAAGACATCACATTTAATGAAATCAAGGAAGTGGGATGTTTATCTCAGTATATTTGTACATATGACTGCAGTGGCACTAACATACAGTATGTGCAGAGCTAGAACGCAGCTGGGTGACTTGACATACACTTAGGGGCAGATTAATCAAGGGCCGAATTGAAAATTAAATTTTTTAAATTTGAATTTCGAGTTTATTTTAGTGTAATTCAACTAGAGAATAGTCCAAATTAGATTTAAATTTTTTTTTTGAAATTTATCATGTACTGTCCCTTTAAGAATTCAAATTTGACTATTCGCCATCTAAAACGTGCCGAATTGGTGTTTTAATCCATGGGGGACCTACTACAATCAATTTGGAGTAATTTGGTGGAATTTTGGGGGAATTTTTTTCAAATTCAATTCCAATTTGCAGCTCGATCCTATTCACCCGTTTTTAAAAAAATTCGATTTTTTAAAATAGATTTCAATTGGTCTTTTTTTTCCCGAATTTTGACCCTTGATAAATCAGCCCCTTAGAGGCACATTTACCAATCGAAATTTATTTAAAAAATCAAATTTGACAGTTTTGACCATATAAAAATTCAAAAATTCGAATTTCCAATTCGACCCTTGATAAATTTGCCCCTTATTGTACTATGATTTGGAGCCTATTCCCCCCCCTCAATGCAGTTCACCTACATTATGGGGCAGATTTACATAGGGTCGAATATATCGTGGGTTAATTAACCCTTGATATTCGCCTGCCGAATGTAAATCCTTCGACTTCTATCTAAGTCGAAGGATTTAGCGCTATTCCTATGATCGAACGATCGAAGGAATAATTGTTCGATCGAACGATTCAAAGGATTTTAATCCATCGATTAAAGGATTTTCCTTTGATCAGAAAATTGTTAGGAAGCCTATGGGTACCTTCCCCATAGGCTAACATTGGCCTCGGTAGGTTTTAGGTGGCGAACTAGGGGGTCGACAGTACTTCGACTATAGAATGGTTGAATAGTCAAACGATTTTTAGTTCGAATCGTTCGATTCGAAGTCGAAGTAGCCCATTCGATGGTCGAAGTAGCCATATTCGACCAATCGAAATTCAACGTTTTTTTCCTCTATACCTTCACTCGAGCTAAGTAAATGGGCCCCTATATCTTATCTGTTTCCAGTTACCTGTTAATTCTTAGATGTGCCATTTGATTGCTGCTAAGAATCCCTAGTTGGTTTTCATTTTTTGTTATTTGTGGTTTTTGCGCTATTAAGCTTTTTATTCAGAGGCTCTCCGGATTGCAATCTCAGCAATCTGGTTGCTATGGTCAAAATTACTGTAGCAACCATGCATTGATTTCAATAAGAGACTAGCCTATAAAGAGGAGAGGGTCTGAATATTAATACAGGTAATAAAAAGTCACAATTAGAATACATTTGTAGCCTTACAGAGGTTTTAGATGGGGTCAGTGACCCCCAAGAGCATAGCAACCAGGAATTATCAGGTTGTAGACAGAATAATGTTTTGGAATCTTTTTTGTTTTGTCCAGTGTAGTAAATGGGCCTGAGTGAATCTATGGGTTAAGATGACGATAAAAAAAACAGAGTAACTTTTCCGTGGCCCTAAATAAGTCACTCAATATTCATGTCTGCAACCCTACTTATTTATTCAGCATTGTCAAAATGATGACACTTTAGTTCCATAGCATTTTAATAAGAAAGCTCAGAGATTTTCTGGGGGTTCTGCAAAGAAAGAAATTCGAGTTAACCTCTAACATCAACACAATCAAGTCAATGATTGTATTCAAAACCAGCAGTAATACATGTTTCAGATATGGCTGCTACACATGCAATGGACATGACTCAGACGGTACAGGCAACAAGGCTTAAGGTGGCCCGTGTATGGGGACCTCCGATGGGCCCACCCAATCAATATCTCATCAAAAATCTGGCAGATTTGGTAGTTCTGACTTTCCCACTGGATTGGGGTCCACATCAGCTAGTAGTCCTTGCTCTGACGGCTCATATACATGCCGCTGTAATCGAATCGTTTGGCCCTAGGGCCAGAGATCAGACTAAAGCCTGATATAGTCCACTTTAGGCGGGCATATTGGGGAAAGATCCACTAGTCTGGCACCCTTGCCAAAAGAGTGGATCTTATAGTGTATAGCCACCTTTACAGAAAAGACACATATAAATGCTCCAGAATTCTCTATAGTGCTGCATGAACAAAAAATGTACCTTAAAGGAATAGTTCAGTGTGAAAATAAAATCTGTGTAAATAGATAGGCTGTGCAAAATAAAAACTGTTTCTAATATAATTAGTTAGCCAAAAATGTAATGTATAAAGGCTGGAGTGAACAGATCTCTAATAAAACAGCCAGAACACTACTTCCTGCTTTTCAGCTCTCTAACTCTGAGTTAGTCAGCGACTTGAAGGGGGGCCACATGGTACATTTCTGTTCATTGAGTTTGTAATTGATCCTCGGCATTCAGCTCAGTTTCAAAAGCAACAGATATGACCCATGTGGCCCCCCCCTCAAGTCTCTGATTGGTTACTGCCTGGTAACCAGGGTAACCAGTCAGTGTAAACCAAGAGAGCTGAAAAGCAGGAAGTAGAGTCCTGACTGACATGTTATAAATCAAATCACTCCAGCCTTTATACATTACATTTTTGGCTAACTAACTATATTAGAAACATTTTTTAATTTGCACAGCCTACCTATTTACCCAGTTTTTATTTTTACACTGAACAATTCCTTTAAGGGCAGGGGAACACAAAGTTACTGGGGAAGATTAGTTGTCCGGAGATAAATTGCTTCTTCTTCGGGCGACTAATCTCCCTGAACTGCCTCCACACTGAAGCTAGAATCTAAATCGACGGTGGGATGGCACTCAGAGTGCTTCGGGTGACTTCGGAAAATGAAGCGATCGAGTGTTATCCCACCGGCGATATAGATTCTAGCTGGCGGGGAGGCAGTTCGGAGAGATTAGTCGCCCGAAGAAAAATCGATTTGTCGCTGGGTGACTAATCTCCCCCAGTAGCTTTGTGTGTCCCTGCCCTAACAGCATACAACTGGCATTCAAATAAAAGCCCTGTTAATGACAGGCATAAACAGACTTTTATTACTTCCAGATAACTTGCCTATAATTGACTGTTATCTCAATAAAGATACAGCAAATTACTGCTATGTTCATTTCTCTGGCAGAGTAAACAGCAGAACAGATGTTCATACTTCATGGCCATTGATGCACTTTAATTAAATGCTCAGTAATGTCAAAAGTCAACATGAAATATCATCCTCTACTCGCACCAAATATAGTAACACACTCTAGGATTTTATTTATTTCTACAAACACTATACAGAGAATAACACATAACAGGAATTTTGCACCCAATACACACTCAAATTATTCACAAAAAGCAGTGTACAAAAGTAGTGTCACTGCACTTAATGTTTCACAGGATAATGTATTCTTTAAGCTGGTGCCTGCATTTAACAGTCTGTCTTCCCCATTTATTATCACCATATCCCTTCATAAATATTTATATACAGTATAATTGTGAACATTATGGCTTAAAGCTACAAAAAAATCATAATAATGATTAAAAACAACAGTGGGATTATACTGCACCAACATGCATTTATGCTAACTATTAAAATGAATAAAATGTAATATACAAATCACAGAAGGTGGGCAGGCTTCTCATTCTGTCAATACTTTGTGCTTTTATCCTCGCTGCAATATGAGCTGTCATTGTGGTCCAACTAAATATAGAAAGAGCAACCTGAGACAAGGGCTAGAAATGGCAACTTACAAAGGTCAGAGGGTCTTGGTTTAATCAAACCCTCCTTAATATATTTAAGGGAAATCACGTCCTTTATGGGAACTTACCTTACTCACTATGTGTTAAAAGTAACCCAGCAAATAAAGATTCAGAACATGTAACATGCACAGCCATTAAGAAACTGAAGCCACCTAGACCCAACCTCAATGTCCAATGCTTTGCTGGCTTTAAAGGGGAACTACTAAATTTTAATATAAGTTTTATCATCCTGAAATAAGAAACTTTCTAAATATAATTAAATATTTTGTACCGTTTCTGAAATAATCAAGTTTATGTTCACTATCCCGTTCTCTGCATCTATTTCTCTTCATTCTGTCTTCATGCAGCAGTTGGGTGTCAGATAATCATTGGAAGTTAGATCCAATATATCTTATAGGGGGGCTCCTTTTGCCTAGAAGACGTATTAGAGCTCACTCTATTCAAATCACCAGACATCATGTCTCTCTACATGCAGAATTTGTGCAAGAGGCAGTTATTTTGTTAGATTTTGTTTGTACTGGAATCAGTTATTTGAATGAGCTCTAATACATTTTCTAGGAAAGGGGCCCCCTATAAGATATATTGGATTTAACTGTCAATGAATATCTGACACCCAATTGCTGCAAGAAGACAGAATGAAGAGAAGCTGAAAGAGGAATAGTGAACATAAACTTGATTATTTCAGAGACGAATATTTCATTGATTGTATTTACAAAGTTTCTTATTTCAGTATGCTGAAGCTAATATTAAATTTCCGTTTTTGTAATAGTTACCCTTTAATTTGTACTGCCAGTCCTGATTTAATTGAAGAGTTATGTTAAGCTGACCATATCTTGTATACAAATACAATCCTTGATTGAAATCTACCAACCTACCACTAACCATTCAGATTAAATAAAGTATTAAAAATATCACATCAGACGATGATTTAGCCATTAATTGACAGACAGCAATCGTACGAAAGTTATATCTAACTAATAGTAGTGACCCATAGTGATCACCCATTGATATTGTCTGATAGGCAATACATGCAGAGATATTATCGTAAGCTGACAGAAATTGTCTAACCTGTCTGATTGACTATGGGATGATCCACCAAAAATTGCACCAAACCTGCGATTCGTACAACTTTATCTTTGTGTCTATGGCCAGCTTAAGCCTAAGAATAAGGCGCCACCATGATTAGTGTTTATTTCCACCCCACTCAAAGGTGTAATTGGTTTGTTCAGTCCATCTGTTCAATAGAAACCAATTCAATATATTCATGAAAGGAATACTAATACCATTATTTACATTAACATGTGGTCTTTCCAATGCCTAGATTTGCCAAATCAATACATTTGCTGCAAACAAACACTGCCCATAATTAGTTCTAACACTCATTTAGCAGTTCATTTAAGATGGCCATAGACGCAAAGATCCGATCGTACGAATCCTTGATTTGATTTTCGGACCGCGTGTGGAGAGACCCGACATTTTTCGTCCCACGGAGATCGTCGTTTGGTCGATCGGACAGGTTAAAAGATTTCTGTCGGCTGCGGATAATATCTCTGCGTGTATTGCCGATCGTACGGTTTTCAGTGGGAGACTGTCACTAGCTTTGGTTGGACATAGATATCGTACGATTGCTGTCAGGGGCAGAACATCGGCTTCTGTTCTTTTACTACTTTATTTGATCTGAATGGTTAGTGGCAGGTCGGGAGATGGGGAAGTCCGATCGGTCGAGGATTCGAACGATCGGATCTTTGCATCTATGGCCAGCTTTATTCTTCTGATAATCTGATCTGATCTAAACCTTTTATCCTGTCCTGTGATATTTCTCGTATGTTTTTGCACACAATGCTGCTTGCACCGAATCCACTATTTTGGATTCAGCCGAACCCCCGAATTCTTTGTGAAAGATTCGGCCGAATACCGAACCGAATCCGAACACATTTTTTATTTCCTTGTTTTCTGACAAAAAGTCACGCGATTTCCCTCCCGCCCCTAATTTGCATATGCAATTTAGGATTCGGTTCGGCCAGGCAGAAGGAATCCCGAACCAAATCCTGGATTCGGTGCATCCCTACTATAAAGTTCTGCTGTCCTACACTGCAGGGCCGGAACTAGGGGTAGGCAGAGTAGGCACATGCCTAGGGCGCAAAGCTTGAGGGGCACCAGGCACGTACCTCTCACTGCTACCTACCCCTAGTCCGGCTGAGTAAGTGCCGCTCCAGTCCATTCGCCTATTTGTGCGCATGCACGTACATGAGGGGGAGAGTGTACCTGGAGAGAGAGAGGTCGACGCAGCCGGTTAGTGCACGTGTGCGCGCCTTCTATGTGATCGGTCAGTGCGCATGTGGAGCGGATGGGGCGTCACGGCTGGCTGGGTTGCCTGGGGCGCCCAGCCAGCATGGCCCGGCCCTGCTACACTGCATTTTTGCCTGTGAGTGAGTATTGCCTGGGCAAACTAAAAAAGGGCAATTTCACCTAAGCAAACGCGTAAAAAAATAAAATGGCAGAAACATGGTTGACACTGAAACACAGTTCTGAGCAATAAAAGGTTATCTGTTAAAGGGGTTGTCCACCTTCCAACACTTTTTTCAATTCCGTTGTTCCCCAGAAATAAAGACTTTTTCAATTACTTTCCATTATTTATTTTTTACTGTTTTTCCAAAATCTAAGTTTAAAGTTTGAAGTCAGTGTCTGGTGTTTGAGTCTGGCAGCTCAGTAATTCAGGTGCAGACTCTAAACTGTTACAATTTTGCAACATTTAGTTGATACATTTTTCAGCAGCATCTCTGGAGTATTAGCAACTATTGTATCAGCTGCCTGTAATGAAACCCAGAGATTTTGCTCAGCAGGGACAAAGATGAGAAATGTATCAACTAAATGTATCCATTTAGAACAGTTTACAGGGTCGGCGACTCCCCTCCCAGAGCAGCTTCAGAAGGTTAAAAATGACACTTTACACTTAAATATTAGAAAAACCGTCACACATTAAAAATAGAAAGTCATTGGAAAAAGTCGTTATTTCTGGTGATCTAACTGAAAAAAACTAAGCCCCTTTAAGCGCAGAGTAAAATAAAATATCACTTTCAATCATGCCTTACCCTGTGCATAGACCTGCTTTCTTCCCAGTGGTTGGCAGCACTGTTTTTAAAGGGGATAGGTGGGGGGCACATAGATGCTGCTCTCCTGTCCCCTAAGTGTACACCTAAAGTTAGGGAGTGCCCACAGGCCCAGGCCCCAATGTGTCCTAAATGTTAAGTGCAGAGCAGCGTTGGACTGGGGTGTGCGAGTCCCACCGGAGCTGTGTTCCCAATGGCCCCTCTGTGCCACATAGTGTGGCTTTTAAAGCTTAACTTGCAGGTGCAATCAGGCAAAAAGGGGACAGCCCCGGACTGGAGATTATCTGCAGCAGAGTCCTAGGTGAGAGGGCTTGGGTTGGTGGGCATTAAGATTTGGGTACATTTCCAACAGTGTTGGGAATAGCACAGGGCCGTGTGCAGCTGAAGTAACTAACGTTTATGTCATAATTTGGGAAAGGAATTTGGTTTCTCCTTCACATACATACTGTACAAGGTAATGGGGGGGTTTTGAAGGTCGGAGACATGATGTTCTTTTCTGCAATTTGATCAGCTTGAACTTAATGCATCACTGTCTCCAAGTACACTGCATCCTGTGCATTGCATTTAATGCGTAGGCAACTGGTACATCTAGCAGCCAATATGAAAAAACATGTTAGACGCACCCTAAGTATGGGATGCCATACAGCTCAACTTGTGAACGGAAAACGTATTCATGTTGTGTTTTTCAGTCAAATGAGCAAATCCCTTACTTCCTTCATTACCATACCTGTTCCATCAGGGATCGATCTTACAAATGTTGGCAACATCTTGATAATTGCTGTTGGATTTGTGTCTCTTGATAGACCATTTGCCATTTCTGTTCTGAACCTCCCCATAATATCGAGTAAGGTTTCATCGGAAAGGCGCATAGCGTACAGATATTTATCAATCTATAAATGGAAGACGGAAATAAAAAGATACATTAGCTATTATTATGTAAAACGTGTATCTATTAATGTAAAGTCTACAGCCAGCATTTTAATATATACCTTTGACATTTATATACTACAACTAAACATTGAGATATGCCTCACTTGTGGAGCCTTCTGGTATGGTCTAATGGACTATCTGCTGCCCATACATTTGACAGAGGTTCCCAAACTGAAGGTCCTAAAACTCAGCTTGGGAGAAGGGAATTATAAGATGAAATTTGCTATAGGACACAGGCAAAGATAAAAGTATTTAACAAGATAATATGCTTTCCTGAACCTACACAGAAATACAGACAGCGAGCAATTTATATAAAAGAATAACCATACCCCAGGTCTGCATAAAAGCAAATGAAAACATTTAAAACATTATTTGATATCAATAAAGTATATTAAAGGGGTGTTTCACCTTTAAGTTAACTTCTGGTATGTTTAAGAATGGCCAATTCTAAGCAAATTTTCTATTGTTCTTCATTATTTATTTTTTTAATAGTTTTTGAATGATTTGCCTTCTTTTTACTCTTCACATCTTTCAAATGGGGGAGACTGACCCCCATCTAAAAAACAAATGCTCTGTAAGCCCACAAATGTATTGTTATTGATATTTTTTATTACTCGTGTTTCTATTCAGGCCCTCTGATATTCATATTCTAGTCTTTTGTTCTAACCAATACATGGTTGCTAGGTTCATTTGGACCCTAGCAACCAGATATAATTGCAAACTGGAGAGTGGCTGAATAAAAAGCTAAATAACTCCAAAACCACAAATAATAAAAAATGAAAACAAATTGAATTTATGAGCATAAATAAAAATGATCTGATGGCCAAGTTCTCATTCAGAACATACAGTTCTCCCTTATCAGAAACAGTAGTATTGTGCTATAATAGTTAATTAATACGTATGTCTGGCCCAAGCAGCTGGGTACAAAAGGAGAGTTATGTCGAGGATACGAGCTACAGTTATAGAATGTGCAAGTCATGCTGAGGCCGGATTCGGAGACAGAACATGGAGATTAACTTCACTATACATTATTCAGTTTAAAATGGCTATTACCAATAAATGCGTTGGTGTGGGGCTATTTCTATAGCTCTTCTACTTTGCATAAAATGAATTGCATAGCACAGCTTGATAGAAAGGAGAACAAGGAGTTTTATATACATATGTATCCATATAAAAACTTATATCTGTGTGTTGATTATAGATGAATGTTTCTCCTTCATAATGGATTTTGTATTTGTGCTTTAAAATGTTGTCCTATTTTGTTTTCTTTTTTAATTTGCCTCCTTGACCTCCGTTTATTCCTTTATTCTCTGTGCGTGCCAAACTTCAGGGGTAGGTTGAGAGCTAAAAAGAGTATTTAACATGCCTTTTATACTATGAAACCATGAAGTGATAGTCAAGGGTACATGGGCATAATTCTCACTGCAGAAAAAGGTCATGTAAAAGGTTTCTCATGTAGTGTTGCTTTAAAAACAAACCTACAGCTCCCATTTTTATTTAACTCTTGAAACTATGTGGGAGAATGCTGAGAGTAGTAGTTCATCCTCATTTAAATGTTGTATAATTGACATGGAGAGTTTATATTCCCTTTAATTAAACAGAGCCTTATCGGAATAAATTGATTAATTTTAGCAAGGTTCCGTGGAATTTGTGCAAAATTACAATAGTTTCCAATTTATTTCAAATCATCATTGTGTTATTTAACAAAGTTATACGTGATAAAACCACTTGTGTAAATGAGCCCCTTGTGACCACATTGACCTAGGACATCAGAACATATTGCTATCCATTTGCTTTGTCCAATCACTGTTCTCTATATCCTGTATTATTATTAATAAGACTGTCATTAAGTTATTCAGATTAACTGGTTACAGGACTGCAATAAACCTTGCAACACAAATAAAACAGCTTTATTTCGATGACTGTGTCTAATAACCATTAATTATACCCTAATTTGAACTAAAAATAAAACCGCAAAAATCCAGTACATCCATTTTTTTTCTAGTAACTGTGTTATATATTTCTGAAATGCTATATAAAGTTTAGATCTGAACATGCTGCATCTGCACAAACTCTCACGAATTAGGCAAATATCAATAAAAAGTTTCATTCAGATTGAGTTCTGAATTCAGTTCCTTTCCCTGCTTGTAACAAAAGCAGAACTGAGGTATACAGAGGGAGCCTTACTACACACCAGCCTGGAATGCTATTGTGCTTATACGGGTATGGGATCCGTTATTTCGAAACCCATTATCCAGAAAGCTCCAAATTACAGAAAGACCATCTCCCATAGGCTCCATTTTATCCAAATAATCCACATTTTTAAAAATGATTTCCTTTTTCTCTGTAATAATAAAACAGTAGCTTGTACTTGATCCAAACTAAGATATAATTAATCCTTATTGGATGCAAAACCCAGCATATTGGGTTTATTTAATGTTTATATGATTTTCTAATAGACTTAAGGCATGAAGATCCAAATTATGGAAAGATCCATTATCCAGAAAGCCTGTATACAAGAATGGCACTTGCAAGCACAATGCAGGTAACAAATGTACTCTGTAGCAGCCTGCAATCCTTCCAATGTACATTTCCAGTATCCATCAAAAGCAAAAGGTTTCCCATCAATGGTGTAGTAGAATATTTATGCAGGGAGTCATACTGTATCTGCTTATTTATTTAATAAGGAGGAGAAGCTTTCCATAGTGGTTGCAATTTTATTGGAAATCTTAAACTAGACATGACAACTGAAAACTGATTGCTTGACTACTGAACAGCACTGACACACACCTATGTCTTCCATAGATATATGCTTGATGCACTTTTAATTCCTTTGCTGCTAGAATGATAAATGGTGTTGCTCTGTTTCCCTTTAAATGCATTGGGAGTTAAACTGGCAAACTCAGATGATCTTCCAAAAAAGGAATTTACAAAGATATGCAGAGCATGACCATACCTGTCTGATCTAAAGTAAACATATCTCATGAATTCTAAGCAGGCCTAGTAAAATCACAGAAACCTTAAAGTAGAGCACTTAACTTTCTTAACATAGGCCTAGGTTTTAAACCAATTTGCGAGACCTGCCTAGAAAATACTCAACTAACTGTGGCATAAAGGGAATGTAAACTCAAAGTTATTTATAAAAATAACTGCTACTGAAAACAATTTCCATCTTATATTTTCTGGTGGATCTGCCATTTAAAACAATGTAGCAGAAGCCAACAAATTAACCAACCAGTGAGGAAGCATGCAAGGCTGATTTCTGCTATACGTTTTTAAAATGTAATATACAGGGAGTCCTCGAGTTACATACTTCCGACTTACATACAACTCACACTTACAAACAGAGGTTATTACACTAACATAATGTGGTTTGCTTGGCCTTTATTAGCATTAGCTTTAAAGGGGAACTCCACAAAAACATAACAAGCTTTTTGAAAAGTTAACACAATTTCAAGCAATTTTGCAATATACATCAATTAAAAAATATGCTAACTTTTCATGATTTTTAATGGTTTGGAACAGTTCCCTAAGCCTAGCCCCCTGCTCTGCTGTTGATCTTTCTGACTACTTTGCTGAGCTGGCTGACTACTGTTACTTTGTATCAACAGCCATATGTCCTCAGCCTGCATTAGAGTCCTGCGCAGGTCCATTTTTTGGAACCCGTTCCCCACCCGTACCCGCAACCTGCAACCAGGACCCGCAAACCCACATTCTTACCCGCTACCCGACCCGCAAGTGCCTTATCCACAACCCGGACCCGCTGACCATCAAGAATCAAGAAGTGCTGTCATTGTAAACTGGACGTGACATCATCGGAAGTAGACATGATCAGAAAAAAGGAGTAAAAATCGCTATTGAGAAGACCCGCAGAACCGCCAGCCTGCGTCTATACCCGCACCCGGAACTTCTACCCATAACCCGTAGGGTACCGCAGATTTTTGCGGGCAACCCGAGGGTACCCACGGGTACCCGACCCGCTGCAGTGCTGCCTGCATCCTCCATACCCCACAATTCCCTGCACATGTGATTTCAATAAGGAACAGAACATCCCAGTGCAATGCATTGTGGGTTATGTAGTTCCTGCATGCTGTCTGTAAGCTGTGGAGTAGTTCTTACAATCTTTAACATCAGTGTTTTTGTCCCTCCTTCCCTGCCAGGATTTCAAATGATGCAGAAAGAGAAGAACTCTTACAAAGCTGGATTTCAGCATACAAAATGGCATTTATTCATACTTTTTGAAGAAACAGGTAACTGTGGTGTATATATTAGGGGTTTCTGTGTTATGTGGGCCTCTTTATCAAATTTTGGTGTGGAAGCCGGTGTTCCCCTTTAATAAACCACCTGCCCCAATCCCCTCTTGTGCGTGTTGTCTACTGCAGAGCACAGAAAGGTAAAAATAATTATGCACCGTAAATGTACATGTTCCAACTTACATACAAATTCAACTTAAGAACAAACCTACAGACCCTATCTCGTACGTAACCTGGGGACTGCCTGTATATACTTGATATATATCAGGTTTGCTCATTTGTTTGCATTCAATTTTTATACTCAAAAAATAAATGTTTCTATGAATCAAAGGCAAAAAGGGTGATTTGGAACCTAGTTTTACTCTATAGGTTACACAGTAATATGACACTGGTGCCAACTACAAAGAATGTAGAAAAATGCAGTAAAACTGGAAGTAGTAAACTCAGGCGGAGTCCAAGTCCTGGAAACAATAGTAATCCCTGGAAATGCTATCTGGAAATTGTACAAAGGAAATTAAATATATTTGCAGGAGGGACCAGGTATAAATGGAGTAGAAATAGAGGAGTAGTATAGTTCAAAGCTGTGATGTAAAGCCTGCAGCTCTTCAGCTCTTACAGAACTGCAACTCTCATCATACTAAAGCTAGCATATTGGACATTGGTGTTCCAGCTAAACCTAATGAGTCACAGACAGATCACTGATCTAGACAGTAGCCTGTGCTGGGACTGTTGATCAACCAAAGTAGAATATATGACGCTGTACTGTTGGTATTCTGGAATCTGTGTTCTGGATTCAAGTATAAGCAATCTGTTTAGATTCAACCACCCAACCTACAGGTATGGGGTCTATTATACAGAATGCTCGGGACCTGGGGTTTTTCCGGATAAGGGATCTTTCTGTAATTTGGATCTCTGTACTCTACTAACGTCTACTAAAAAAATTTAAACATTAAATAAACCAAACAGAACTGTTTTACTTTAAGTAAATTATTATTTCTTGGTTTGGATCAAATACAAGGTACTGTTTTATTATAACAGGGAAAAGGAAATCATTTTTTAAATGTTGAATTATTGATGAAAACAGAGTCAATAGGAAATGGTCTTTCCGGAATTCGGAGCTTTCTGGATAATGGGTTTCTGGATAACAGATCCTATACCTGTAGTCCCAGATAGAACAGCTTTAGCAATGCACAGTCAGGATGAGAGTGAGTTGTACCATTCATGGAATGCAGTAAAACCGTCCAGTTTCCAGCCAACTTGCCTACATATTTCATTGTAAGCAATAGCCATAAATGGCCAGATTGCACTAATCTGACCCATAAACAATACACCATGGCATTATTGAAGTACAGCTTCATCCTAGATCTGACTGACAAGTGAGTGAATGTACTTGTCAATTGAAGTTATTTGTCTATGAGGTTTTCTATTTATAGCTATCAGCTCTAGTGAGATGGCTCCAAAATGCAACACCAAGGAGCCAGCGCCTATATTTGTTTCTTTGTTTTTCAACAGCCCTGGGCTTGTGCATTTGCAATAGAGTGAAAAGGTTGGGTTTATGCTTAGGCCAAACGTGGCGTTTTTGCGGTGTTTTTACGTTGCGTTTTTAAAAAAAAAAACAGCCAGGCGTTAATTCCCCCACTAAAACCACATGTGACCGTCAACATGCGTTTTTCATGTGTATTTCAGCACGTAGGATTCTTTTCCTAACATGCACTTCTCATTGTTCTCATTGAGAATTTGGACGCCATATTTAAAATACGCTGCGTATTTACGCAAAGTGTGGTTTCAAACGTGCAGATCCCATAGAGTCTATTTGTTAGTTTCTTGACGTACTGGCGTTTCTGCTAAAAAAATGCCAATACTGGTGTCCTGTGGCGGATTTCAGCTTGCAAGCGCCCTGTGTGAATTGCCATAGTGCGTTTTCAATTAGTTTCAGTGGTAGTGCAGTTTATGCGTATTTACGCCTGGCTGTTCTTTTTTAAAAACGCAACGTAAAAACGCTGCAAAAACGCTTCGTCTGGCCTTGCCCTTACTGTTTGGCTTTTTCACCTTACTGCACATGCGCTGTCCCGAAATTAAAAAGTGTTCCATTTTAAAAATCCCATCTTTGTTTCTGAAGAAGGTTAATTTAACTTAAAGGGGTGGTTCACCTTTGAGGTAACTTATTGTATGTTATAGAATGTCCAATTCCTAGCTACTTTGAAATTGGTCTTCATTATTTATATGTTATACTTTTTGAGTTATTTGCCTTTTTCTTCTGATCCTTTCTAGCTTTCGAATGGGGGTCGCTGAGCCCATCTAAAAACAAATGCTCTGTAAGACTACAGATTTATGGTTATTTCTTCTTTTTATTACTCATTTTTCCTGTGCAGGCCCTCTCATTTTCATATTCCAGTCTCTTATTCAAACCAGTGCATGGCTGCTAGGGTAATTTGGACCCTAGCAACTAGATTTCTGAAATTGCACACTGGGGAGCTGCTTAATACAAATCGAAGTAACTCAAAAACCACAAATAATAAAAAATGAAAACCAACTGCAAATTGTCTCAGAACATCACTATCTACATTATGCTAAAAGTTAATTTAAAGGTGAACAACCAATGTAATAGTGACCCATGTCTGATTATAAAGGTATCTAGAGAAGAACCTGATGTATTACATGATATTTCCATAATTAGTGGATTGTATTTGCATGACGCTAATGTACGAAGGCATAATATTTAAGAATAATTTTGTTCATAAATTATTTTATATGTCATTTTGATGAGTCCCCTCCATGATTGGAGCGACTATGGGGTGTTTTACCCACCCAAAATGATGACAGTGAATAAAGGGAAAATGCCTGAGAAGGTGCCATTAGGATGTTGTGCAAGTGCCCAGCGGCATGTTCTCTCAGCTACATATCACTCCTGCTAAAACACAGTTGAACCTGGAGAAAAAAACAGAACGAATTTGCAGATGTTTTCTAACAAAGTACATTAACGGGTCTCTAAATCAACTATATCTGCATTTTGCACAATGAAAGAAAATGTAACTCTAACAAACTTTGCAATAAAAGTAAAGTCAACATTTTCTGTGGTTTTACAGTTATTTGAAAATGTAATTATTCCTCAAAGCAGTATTTTAGCATCCCTTTCTGTTCTCCTCCAGGTCTGTTAATCAGCTGCCTAGCAACATTTTTTAAGGAGTCAGAATCAATAATGCAGATAATGCTTTTAGTAGCAATTGCATTTACAAATAGCGTTAGAACCTTTGGAGATGTGTAATTAGTGCATAATGGCAAGTTGCTAAGAAACAAGTATTTTATAAATTGAGATTGTTATGTATGAACATAGATTAATGGGATATCTAATAAGATCTACCATACTGTTTCCTCTGCTGAGATAAAAGCAATACCATCCATAAATTCCAATAAGAATGAATCCCAGGAGTTTAATGATGATAAACAATGTAAAACAGGTTTCAAATGAAATGTCTCATTAATCATTCACAGGAATATCCTTTCTGTACTGAGTAAGACAGTCGTGGCATCTTTATGCTATGTCAGAAATCATATTACTGTACTCCCGTACTCCTGCTAAAAATGCTAAAATAAATCAATGACATTTTCCTAGCCGCAGATACAGTAAAGTCTGCGTTATGCTACTGTATACATAATGTATGAGAGTACAGTATCACAAAACAAACACACAGGCTACAGCTCATTGCTTCCCTTGTATTTTGTTTCGATAAAGGACTCAATAACACTGCGCAGATCTAAACGGATGCATTATGGGATTTTGAGAATATCTGAGAATGTTGCACACTTGAGTGTTATGCAATTTCACTCGAGCTAAGTAAATGGGCCCCCTACTGTCTGAGGCCAACCAGTATTATATAAAGATCTACTATGGAAAAGATCTTCAATCAGTGGAGCCATTCTGGTATACAGAGACATAAGGAAATAAAGTGACCTTTGCAAGGTCAAAAGGATTTCACATCTCGGAAGTCACTATAACATAGTGGGCTACAGTCAGAATAAGACTGTTAAAGGGGACCCGTCACCCAAACAAATTTTTTACAATCCTATTTTATCACATTAGTCAAGCAAAATGAACTTTAATTACACTATATAAATGATTTAAATCTTGTTTCCTTTAGTCTGGGCATTCATAATTATAGCAAGCAGGCAGGTGCCATTTTGTGGACAGTGTTATTAAGACAAGCCTTGCATCATCTCAGAATCTTGTTTGTGCACCAGAATGGGGGACCTGATGTCCATCCCCATGCCCTGGCTACACAATTAAACAGTGAAGATAATGGGGGAATGTGTGGAAAGCAGTGACATCTATGAAGTGCTGAATGGAAAGTGAAAGTATTTGTCTGCCCCCTCTCTATGCATAAGGCATAGAGGAGGGGCAGACAATATTTGATTGACAGCTGAGATTTTTAATTGAGCGTATAACAGCTATGAATGCTTTAATAAAATTTAAAAATTGGATTTCATGTTTAATTTGAAAAGGACTTTTATTATACAGCTTTTTGTGTCTGGGTGACAGGTCCACTTTAACCACCTCCCAAGGCTCCTATATGTATATGAGCCCCCAGGACACAGCAGAAGTGTGATTATAATAAACTGCTTAACCAAAAGTGGCAGTGAAAAATTCCAGCACCGAGCAGCAGAGGAGCGTGGTACCAGAAGGGGCTCTTTTTGAAACATTTAACTGCATATTAGACTTTTTATTCAATACATTAGTAAGTTTATCAACAGACATCTTTATTTACAGCTAAAATAACAACGTTTCAGAATTCAATGAAATTCACTTTCGCATGAGCCACATAACACTGTGATGTCCATTAACAGGCACAGTTTCTAAAAAATACAATAATTGGAGACTTTCCCTCTGTCAGTAATATACAGTGAGAAGTGTAAATTTTCTAAATGTTCTTTGTGGTTGATCATGCACATGCAGCCTTCAGTAAAGTTAAGACACGTAATGCTGACCAGACACTTCCACTTTTCGGTTATGAAGCTCTAGGCATGACGAGTGCTATCAAAATCTCTTGTGGGGGAAAGCCTAAGCTTCTTTGACTCTAGTTGCACAGTCCTATTCTAGAAAATAGAGGACCAGTACTATGATATATTTTGGTTCTTACTACTCTGTCATATATTAATAACATATGGGAAGGGATCTATTATCTGGAAATATTCAAAATATAGACAGGCTATCTTCAATAGTCTACATGATAAATAATACTATCAATAAATGGTGCCAATTTGCTTTGCATACCATACCGACTGAGGTTTCCCTTAATAAATAAGCCCTATAGTCTCCAATCACATACTACATCATTCACGTCACACCTCATTGGAGCTTGCAATTTAAGGGCCCCCATCATATATGGTCAATTTTATTAGGGGCCTATTAACCTACATGTATGTTTTTGGAAAGGGTTACGAAACTTTCGTGTCTGGAGAATACCCAATAGCATGAACAGAACAGTATAAACTCCTTGCAGGCAGTGTCCTGGCTGGAATCAAACCTAGGACCTCAACAGTCACCTATATAAGGGTTAAAATCACAATTATACTGATAATTTGTAAACTTGGTAACCAGGGTAAGTGGGCAGTTTTAAAAAGAGGGTTAAGGATCACAATTGCAAAAGAAAGGGATTGACCCTGTATGTTAGAAACATGGTAATGCTCTAGCCTTTCTGTTGCTATTATGTTTCCTTGATCCTCTTTGTAAAACTGTCTGGAAGCTAGAGTTGCCACCTTTACTGGAAAAAAAATACCGGCTTTCCTATATATTTATACTTTTTCCCTATTAATAACATTGGGATCAACCATTATTTTTTCTACTGGAAGCACAGAATTATTTCAATGCTCCTGTTAACCAAGTGTTTCTTGCAATACGTAAGCATAACATGTATGGAAGGCCCAACACACCGGAGTAAGTCTTATGTAACACACACATTGAACAAAGAACAAAGACTTCCTGGAAATGAGATATGTAAATTATTTAATATTGCTGTTTACTGTTTCTGTGTATGCCGGGACTGGTGGATATTTACTGGTTTGTTCAGGTCTGGACTGGGATTCAAAATAGGCCCTGGCATGATAAGATGCCCAAACAGCCCCACACAATCCCAATCAACAATGACTGTCTATGGCATCTTACAGCAGCACCTCTGGTATTTGCCAGAACCCAAAGATGGCCGGTCCGGCCCTGGGCTAGTTGTACCACAGCTGAAAGCACAGAGGCCAAAGAAAACAACTTCTACCAGTTAAAAATCAGCACATGAAGTAAAATATCTAATAACTTATATGAACTATTGATATGAACAATGCACATTATCAGAGACAGATATAATAATGCACCATCCTTTAATACTGCCACAGGCAAATCTCTGTCACTTTCCCGAAATTTACTAATATTACATGCACAACAATTTAACATATTCCCTTGCAATGGAATCCTTTAAACCTGATGGGCTTTATAAATTATTTTCTGGATAACGTATCCCATACCTATACTATTAATAATAATAATCATAATACTATTACTACTAATAATATATATAACCATATGTGCCATTGAACATAGGTTATATTTATGTCTGTCAGAAAGGTCAGCCCTCCCCTGAGGAAGTGACACAAGACAGACACACGTAGCAATGGAGGTCACATGCCTTAAGTGCTTCATATTCAAGGGATGCAGTTAAGCCAGCATCTGGGTAGCAGTACATAATGGCCAACTAGGGATGGGGATGCTGAAGTGGCAGTCAGAGCGAATTGTCAGCAGCCCTACCATCTGCTCTGCAGGCAATGACAGCAAGGTGTACCCTTAAATTTAAATCCTTACTATTCTACTGAACAGAGGAAGATGAGGATTAGTAGGAATAACTGCTAGTGAAAGGCAGGCAGTGTGCAAGTGAATATGGTACAGTACTCAGGGCCTGAGCTCAAACGTTAACCTTTCATTATGAACAGAAGGTAAGTCAGACAGCACCACTCACACAGTATTTTAGCTTTGAAAAGGCTCTAATGCATTGCCATTGTGACAGCTTAGATATGAGATATAAATATAGTAAGATAAATAGATAGATGATAGATATATAATAGATAGAGGGACAGATGATAGTATAACCGACAGAGAAAGCATCCCCCTGTCTGAGTCTGTATAGGCCCAATGGCAATAACTTACAATGATAATATGCTAAACATTAACTGGCGTGCGAGATTGCGAGCAGTAACCCCCAATAGCTATGTGGTTATTTGCTCCAATTACTTGAAAAGGGAAAGACCAATAAAGTCTGGTTGGTATGGGTTACTGCATTGGTTCAGTTAGTAAAGCAGCCCCTTGGACACCAAGCTGACACGTATTTTGCGAGAGATAGAGAACACATGCTAGGAGGTTTATATTCTCTATTTGGGATGAATGACAATAATAGAGTAAAACATCAGCACAATGTGAGCATACGTGGAGTTTATTGAATGAGCACTGACAGACGAGTATGGGCAGTATATAGCGATATATATATATTAGGTGAGGGGCATATCTAGGCAGCATTGTGGTGTAGATGGGAGTCTGTGGGTGAGTGGCATTGCCCTGACAGTAAGCCAGTGATGCAGCAGGCATTATAGTAGCAGGCATTATAGTAGCAGGCATTATAGTAGCAGGCATTATAGTAGCAGGTATTATAGAAGCAGGTATTATAGTGGCAGGTATTATAGGTGCATGTATTATAGATGTAGGTATTATAGTGGCAGGTATTATAGCAGGTATTATAGGTGCAGGTATTATAGAAGGTATTATAGTGGCAGGTATTATAGAAGCAGGTATTATAGAAGGCATTATAGTGGCAGGTATTATAGTGGCAGGTATAGTGGCAGGTATTATAGTGGCAGGTATTATAGAAGGCATTATAGTGGCAGGTATTATAGTGGCTGGTATTATAGAAGGCATTATAGTGGCAGGTATTATAGTGGCAGGTATTATAGTGGCAGGTATAGTGGCAGGTATTATAGTGGCAGGTATTATAGTGGCAGGTATTATAGAAGGCATTATAGTGGCAGGTATTATAGTGGCAGGTATTATAGTGGCTGGTATTATAGAAGGCATTATAGTGGCAGGTATTATAGTGGCAGGTATTATAGTGGCAGGTATAGTGGCAGGTATTATAGTGGCAGGTATTATAGTGGCAGGTATTATAGAAGGCATTATAGTGGCAGGTATTATAGTGGCAGGTATTATAGTGGCTGGTATTATAGAAGGCATTATAGTGGCAAGTATTATAGTGGCAGGTATTATAGTGGCAGGTATAGTGGCAGGTATTATAGTGGCAGGTATTATAGTGGCAGGTATTATAGTGGCTGGTATTATAGAAGGCATTATAGTGGCAGGTATTATAGAAGGCATTATAGTGGCAGGTATTATAGTGGCAGGTATTATAGTGGCTGGTATTATAGTGGCTGGTATTATAGAAGGCATTATAGTGGCAGGTATTATAGTGGCTGGTATTATAGAAGGCATTATAGTGGCAGGTATTATAGTGGCAGGTATTATAGTGGCAGGCTGGCAGAGATCCGGTGCGAGGCCTAGAGCCCCAGACTGACAGTCACAGAGGAGAAATGTCAGCGCATCCTGCTCTCAAGGACACTGCAGACGGTCCTACCCTTCCCCAAGCTTCCTGCTCAATTCCCCTCGCATCGTTATTTCCTGTGGCACAGCAGTAGCCTCCTCCTCACACTAATCCCAAGACACAGGCATATTACGCCGACTCCTGGCTTTTCCCTGCAAAATGGCCCTGGCTTGGTATATGATCCTTACATAGGATTCCACTGCTCCCCAGCAGCGAGCCAGAACACAGACGCATCATTGGCCACTCACCTTCTTGAGTTGATCATCTTTAAGTTCTGTAAAGTAATAGGCCAGCAGCTGGGCAGCAATCATCCTGTCGGCAAAGCTCAGAGGCGCCTATAGACTGGCAGAGGAACTCAATGTGCTTGCGCCCAGTTATACAGCAGCAGCAGCCCCTTGATCTGAGCACTAAGCGCTCTCCTTGTCTCTGCCCTACACACTCACAGATGCACATCTACCAGGAACAGTGACATATTAAAGCCGGCCCCCTTTCTGCCCTGTGATTGGCTGCAACTCGCGAGCCCTGCAGTACTTGGAGGAAGAGGAGAGTTGATTAAGGGGGGGTGCAAGATGTGATGCGGCTCGGAAGGAGCGAGGGTGTGGGATGTGCGGGTGGATATTCCAGCTCTAGGGGGCTGGGTGGGCTGTACGAATGAAGTGCGGGGGTGGTTTGTGCACAGGACTCCTAAAAAAATAGAGGTCAGGACTTAGTGTGCAGGGAAGGGCGCCGGCTAATTGCTAGTAACCCCCTTGGAAGGAAGTGGGCTGGTTTATTTGAGGTGTCTCGGCGGCTCTCAGTTTCACGTTCAGCACGTATTATGGAACTGCCAATGTCGTGATGGTCCCACCTCATCACTTCCTCCTAATGTACCAAATGTCTCTCCACAGCAGCAACAGCCACATTCCTAGTCTGTCACACAGCCGACTGCCAGCTCGTACAGGGACACCAAGTCTGACACAAAACATTCTGCTGGTGTTTTTGTACAAGAGGCACAAGGAGACCTACAGAACCTGCCTTAGAGCTAATAATAAATATAATAAAAATAATAAAAGAGGCACTTGACGCAGAAGGAGCCAGGGTGCACTAAAACCCAAGGTGCTTCCAAACCATTACCTGCTGCCTGTGTGGCAGAAAGGAGGGGATAGAAAGGGGTCTGTCATGGATTCATTGCAGTTTAACCACAATTAAAACATAATGTGCCCCACCCTTTTCCCAAAATGGATGCTCCCTATGCAGGTGCCCACAGAGCTGACAATCTTTTCAAATTTAACCACGTTGCAGGCATGCAAGAAGTAGAAGATACGATGACGTGTTTACCACTGCTGTAATCATTTTATATTTGAGGCAAAGGAGATTGTAAGTGCAAGGCAAGGCAGATTAGTTTATGGCTCCCCTTAATTCAGTCATGTTTTTTCTTGATCGATTCATTTCTAATTAATCCTACTTGAGAACTTTATACATAAACTCACCCTGAATTTAGATGTAAATTCCCGGAGCCGCATCCCTCTAAAGGTTAGTTCACACGAGGAGATTTTCATTTTCACTATAACGGATGGGAAAACACACGTAGGCAGTTCGGGGAGATTGTCGCCCAGAATAAGAGTCGATTAATCGCCTCTTCTTCTGGGCGACAATCTCCCCGAACTGCCTACGTGTGGTTTCCCATCCGTTATAATGAAAAGTCGCCTGCGCTAAAGCACACGTGCCGATGCGTTTTCCAAAGTCGCCCAAAGTTGCCTCACGAGGAAACTTCGGGCGACTTCGGAAAATGAACCGCCGCATGTGCTTTAGCGCAGACGACTCTTCATTATAGCGGATGGGAAGACACGCAAAGGCAGTTTGGGGAGATTGTCGCCCAGAAGAAGAGGCGATTAGTCGCCAGGCCGACTAAATCTCCTCGTGTGAACTAATACTGAGTGCTAAAGGGCATAATTTCCTACGGTACCACAGAACTAAAAAAAATATTGTACCACATTTATGCCATTTTTATTCTTAGTATTGTGCCCATATACACTTACATAACAACCATCACAGATTGGTATGTGTAGGAGGGTAAAGAGGAGCTCTGCTGTCCAGATTAGGGTAGTCACTGGGGTGACAGGTGCAAAAGTTTTGGAGGGACTGAAACTGACCTGAATAGTAAAAATAATATTTAGGGATGCACCAAATCCACTATTTTGAATTCGGCCGAACCCCTGAATCCTTTGAAAGATTCGGCCGAATACCGAACCGAATCCAAACCCTAATTTGCATATGCAAATTATGGATGGGTAGGGGAAAAAAGTTGACTTCCTTGTTTTGTGACAAAAAGTCACGCAATTTCCCTACTCACCCCTAATTTGCATAGGCATATGCAAATTAGGGGTTGGATTCGGTTCGGCCGGGCAGAAAGATTCGTCCGAATCCTGCTGAAAAAGGCTGAATCCTGGCCGAATCCCGAACCTAATCCTGGATTTGGTGCATCTCTAATAATATTTAATGTCAATGTTAATAGGAAAGATACAAAGATGGTAAGATCAGTAATTTTTTGTCATTGAGCTACCTGTTCTAAGCAACTTTTCAGATAGTCTTCATTATGTTTTCTGAACGATTAGCATTCCTTTTCTAAATATTTTCAGCCTGTAACTGAAAAGGCTGTCTGATTATCAGGGTTGCTGACCCCAGCAACCAAAAACACATTTCCAGTGAGAGTTTAACATTATTCTTATGGTTTTATCAATTATCTTTCTTTTCAGACTCCTATTCATTTTACATTCTGGCTTCCAAGCTGCTGCCTGGAACCCAAAACACACGGCAGTGAGGGTTTAACATTATTCCTAAATTGTATTGCTTCTCTTTCTTTTTTGACTCCTATTCATCTTCAAAGCCTCTGCCTGGTTGCTAGGGTTAATAAGCCACAACTTTTTGTAGCAATTTCAAGCCTGAGTACTGCAGAACAAAAAAAAACTACAAGAAACTATAAAAAATTAAGGCTAACTGCAAGTTTTGTTAGAATATTGCTGTCAACAATAAATTAAAGTTTCATTTTAAGGGGAGAGATATACTAGAAGCAATGTGAAGAGAGCTTCAATCAAATATTAATGTAATATTAATAACATGTAAAAAAAAAAAAACAGCAGTCGGAAGGATAATACTTGATTTTCTTTAATCATCTACTTTCTCTTTGCATTGCTTAACTGACTATAAGCAACATATATTACATTTTTTTTTCTGAATCAGAAAATCTGTTCATCACCTTTACTAAGGTCTTTTATCACCACAAACACATCCTACAGTCAGGCCTGGACTGGCAATGTATGGATTCTTGCAAATGCCAGATGGGCTGCTGTAAGTGCCACATAGACAGTTACTTTTCATTGGGCTGAAAAGGCAGGCAAAATGATGACCTGACTTATAGGTAACTTTTAATGAACACATCTCCAGTTTAACAAATGGCCCCACTGGCACTGCACATTCAACTGCCAATTTACACAGCCTGCTGGCAATTTAACCCTTGCCTGCTGTGACTTTGCAGCATCATGTGTTGTCAGTAAACACACGGCATAGCATAGATCAAAGAGTAACCTGGAAACGTCAATTCTGATGGATTTGAAGTTAGACTGCAGACAGGTGCACAACAAACCACCTGTGGGTATGTAACTTTTTATTTTATACCTATTTTATTTTTGCTTTGCCTCTGACATCGCCTGTATCAAATACATCACTGCATGTTCGCTGTTTAAACACATACGGCGGGGACTGTTGAATATTTCAAGTTAAGTATACATTCCTCATGCCAGGAAAGCTGCAGATCACAATATAATCTGGCCAAGTCATGCTTACAGGCTGTAGTTACACAGCGCACCTCCCCCACGCATTCAGGCCACCATCAGTGTAGTCACTACCGCCCCAGGTGCATTGGTAAATACACTTGTCAAAAGAACAATAACAGAGTCTGTAACAGGCAGGGCTGCTTGGAGTCAGGGTGTGCCTCTTGTAATACTCAACACTGCCCAAAATCTATTATAATATTGCATGGATTATACCATTACCAATAGCTATTGCCTTCTTTTATACATACTGCACTAATGTATTACATGGCTCTTTTACAGAGAATGTCTGATAATTCATATCATTCTTCTGACTTCTGTGTAGTTTCTAATCGAATTCCCCCTTTTGGTTAAGGACAGACGAAGCTGATCCCGACCTGCATTTCTCCTCAGGCTGAGATCCGATATGTCTGTCTCTAGTCTTACAGTCACATTAACAAAAAGGGCCTGCACTCCAAATAAAAAGACCAAGTAGTATTTGAAATAGTCATATATTTAAAAAAAAAAGCTAAATCACATACATAGGTCAAGGCCAAAACATGCCAGTGAATACATACAAAACATACCACTCAGAATATGGTCAAACAGCAATTTGATAAAGAAATCGGATGCCCTTTCCCTGAGAGGAGAATTACCCCGACGTTTTGGCTATTTGCCTTTCTCAAGGGGAATTCTCTAGTCTTACAGTCACTTTGAGGTAGAGTTTAACAGATGCCAGTTAGTCTGCCAGTGTGTATGGACTGTAGGAAGAACCCATAGCATCCACAGGAAACTTATGTAAACTCCATGCTAACCTGAAATCAGCAAATCTATCCACTGAACCACCATGCCACACCAATTATATGTTTCAAGTAGACTTTACTTTCTGTTCATTAAGTGTGATGGCATTTAGCACTCATTTGCATATTAATATACACAAACCAGATGCTTGGTTATGTTGTTATGATGAAAGCATTTAAAGGCAAATGCACACTTATCGAAATGTTTAGTGAGTAATGGAGTGTTCAGGAAAATAGTTGAATCAAACAGCTCCAGGCAGTATTTTTAAACTGCAATGTGTTTATTAGCAGTGTAGGCACACTACATGTTTCGGGCAAGGCCCTTCATCAAGAGTCAAGTTTATCACACTTGATAAAGGGTCTTGCCCGTAACATGTTGTGTGCCTACCCTGCTAATAAAAACACATTGCAGTTTAAAATACTGCCTGGAGCTGTTTGATTTAACTATTTTCCTGAATATTGTACCTTAAGGTGTAACACAGACACCTGAATCTGCAGCCATAAGGAATCGAAAAACGGTGCCTGAACCAAGAACTTTTTTACTAGTGAGTAATGGAGTGTAATTATGGCCCATACCT
The DNA here is from genome assembly GCF_017654675.1 of Xenopus laevis. Taxonomy (NCBI): domain Eukaryota; kingdom Metazoa; phylum Chordata; class Amphibia; order Anura; family Pipidae; genus Xenopus; species Xenopus laevis. Next base: position 22,919,099 of record NC_054384.1, on the reverse strand, counting down.
TTAATGTGGTACCTGAGGACCCTGTGATTATGAACCCATTTCATTGCATCAAGTGTTTTCCAATGGTTAGGTCAACATGGAAACTATGATTTCTAGTGACAACTGCAATAGCTCATGCACAATACGAACCAAATTATTGTGCTGGGAGTGATCTGCAACAGTACTAATACTTCCACCAGGCTGACTTGAATCAGATCAAAGCAGTGACATGTGCATAATCAAGTGTGATTGGCAGCTGCACTTTACAGCCAATTTCAATATTATTGTCGAAAATTAATGAATGTGACATCACAACCGTAACATTATAATATAATTAAAACACTTTAAAACAGTTTAGGCCCATGGCACATGCTTAGCATTTTCAATCTGGCCCTAGTTGCAGAGTGCAGCATTACCTGAGGTAGAAGGCTCTTGCGCTTGCACCCATGGGAAAGTAAATGACCCCTTCAATTTTTACTTCATGTGCCCTTTGGAAATTCCCAGACCATACATCATTACTCTGGGGAGCTGATGAAAAACTACGCTTAGGGGTCATCAAAAATCATCAAAACATTAGCAGAAAGTGAGGTTTAATGTGATGTTATAGGGCTGATTTTTAATTCCAAAATAGTGTGCACTGGCGTCTATGCTGCCATGTAATGTTAATTTGAATTAATTACTAATCAGCCTTGTATCACAACATTTATATTGTATATACTGTATATTGTGAGCCAGTAGCAGAGAACATATTTGGTGAATCAGCAGAAAAGAAGATGAGGATCTACTGTGGGCAATTTCAGAGGCACAATTTTTTACTCTTGTTGTGATACAGCAACACTTTTACACTAATTCTTTGTTGAGCTTTAAAGGGATACTGTCATGGGAAAAAAAAAAATTTTTCAAAATGAACCAGTTAATAGTGCTGCTCCAGCAGAATTCTGCACTGAAATCCATTTCTCAAAAGAGCAAACAGATTTTTTTATATTAAATTTTGAAATCTGACATGGGTCTAGACATATTGTCAATTTCCAAACTGCCCCAAGTCATGTGACTTGTGCTCTGATAAACTTCAATCACTCTTTACTGCTGCACTGCAAGTTGGAGTGATATCACCCTCCCTTTCCCCCCCCAGCAGCCAAACAAAAGAACAATGGGAAGGTAACCAGATAGCAGCTCCCTAACACAAGATAACAGCTGCCTGATAGTTCTAAGAACAGCACTCAATAGTAAAAACCCATGTCCCACTGAGACACATTCAGTTACATTGAGAAGGAAGAACAGCAGCCTGCCAGAAAGCATTTCTCTCCTAAAGTGCAGGCACAAGTCACATGACCAGGGGCAGCTGGGAAATTGACAAAATGTCTAGCCCCATGTCAGATTTCAAAATTGAATATAAAAAAATCTGTTTGCTCTTTTGAGAAATGGATTTTAGCGCAGAATTCTGCTGGAGCAGCACTATTAACTGATTCATTTTGAAAAAAATTTTTTTTCCCATGACAGTATCCCTTTAAAGATGAAAGTAGCTTTGTCATCCTTGGGAAATCACCTTGCTATACGTTAGTTTTGGAATGTAAAACACTTTACATGTGGCTTATATTTTCCATTCAAGTGGCCGTAAAGCAGTAGCCTGGGTTGATTGTATGACCATACTAGAAAAAATACAACAGGTTTGTTGTGTTTAATGATAACAAACAAGGGAAAGTTGTGCTCACCACTAATTTTTAAAATCATTGCCCACCACTTACATAGTCAATCTGGATTGAAAAAAAACAACAGATTTCAACCTATCCAAATAACCCCCAGTGCATACTGTATATGTAGTCACATACCTATAAACACATCCCCTGCCAAGGTCTAGGTTTTTGCTCGCTTTCTTAAAAAGTGAAATTTGTCTAGCAAGATCTATTATACAGTGGAAGACTGTCACCAGCTTTGTCAGACATAACTTTCGTATGAATGCTGTCAGGGGCAGAACATCGGCTGATCTGTTCTTTTACTACTTTATTTGATCTGAATGGTTAGTGACAGGTCGTGAGATTGGGAAGTCCGATCGTTTGAGGATTCGAACGATCGGATCTTTGCATCTATGGCCGGCTTAAATATTTGCTGTTTTACAGGTAGAAATTCTGATAACAGTATACATTTTAAGTTTCTGGCACCACATTGCTTACAGCTAGGGGTGTAAACAATAGTTTGGTCATAATAAATAACATGCAAAAGCTCCAACTGAAAAGAGACAATAGGAACCTTATCGTCCTACGCTGCAAAATCAATAAATGTGTTTAATAGGAAAATGAAAGAAAGAAGTAAAGAAGCAGAGAAACATGAGTTGTATTGCTATTAAAATGCATCAGCTGAATGTACCTACAGCAATAAGTGACATTGCAGGAATGCTAACTGGTTTTGGCTGCTTATCAACTGTATTATTAGCAGCCCGTTGCTGAGAGATTTCATTGTGGGCCAATTAACCCATAAGACAGACTGAGGTGTCTATGGAAGCTGATATGACTTGATGTGAGCTGGCAGACAAATGTTTACCATCATTAATGTGGCTAAAGCTAAGTAATGTGGGGATAACCCTGTGGTAGCCTCTATTGATGATCACTTAGGGGTTACTTATTGAAGTCCGATTTTTTTCCTGGTCGGACTTTTAAAAGGGAAAAACACATATTTTCGTTAAAAAAAAAAACTTGAAAGTTTCGAGATTTATTAAACTCCGATCGTGTTAAAAGTCAGAATAAAAAAGTACTCCAACATAGACCTGCTTAGTTCATGTAGAAGTCAATGGCAGATGTCCCATTAATATCCTGATCTGCGCTGGGTTAGTTCAATAATCCAAAGATTTTGTGGTTTCGGGCGTCAAATCTGAAAAAGTCAGAGGTTTCGGTCGACAAATACAAAAAAGTCGCAGTTTTCAGCAACAAATCAGAAAAATTGATTTTTCACGATGTTATCGAGTTTTTTTCTGGTCAAAATGTATTAATAAATGGGATGGGGGAGTCCGTGTGGAATTTTCAGAGTGGGTTTCAGAAAATAGTGAGAACTTTTCGGATTTTGATAAATAACTCCTTTAGGAAAAAAATAGCGCACTGAGACATTTGTTGCCCGTGTTTACTGCTGAGCTACTGTGGGCAACAATATTCCTGAATTGTTTACCACCGGCAATCACTGATGGGGAAAACATACGTGGCACTGCAAATTTAAAGGTGGGAGAAAGATCTCCCCATATGACATTACCCGAAGGGACTATTTACACTCATAGGAAACCCAGTGAAAATCACTAGTCATACAGCAATATGATGAGTTCATCACAGTTCATTAGATTGCTCAATAGTCTTCTATTCATTTATATTGGATTTTCAGGGTCATAGTTAAGAAAGGGTAAAAAATCCATGTTCACCATGTTAACCCTTAATAAATATGCTTCTTAAAATATGGTCCACCGAAATTACAGAAGTAACCCTGGTGGGCCCCAGCACTGAATGGAGACAGGAGGTTAGGTCCCTCCGTCCCATAGTGGGCACAAAGAAACGATTAGGGGTAATTTACCAATGACCCTTTAGTGTACTTGTGTCCACTACTTTGCTGCACTCTGCGTGAGGTGCCAGCCAGGCAGCCCTGTGCTTACCTGCCATTTACCTTTATCTTTGCAGCATGCACCTGCCTCTTCTACTTGTTAATCTGAATGATGTGCAAGTTAGGAAATGAGAAGGGGTGGCAATGAGAAGCCTTCACGCCTCCTTCCAACCACCTCTCATAAATACAGCTCTACCAAATGCAACAACATGCCAGCAAAAAACATGCCAGTTTGCATCTTTTTTTTGGATTTTGCACCCAGCCCTATTGTCATCAAATGAGTCCTATATGATTTGGGCACAGTAAGGCACTTTGCAATATGCTTTCTTTGTTTTTCTCTACCAAACGTATAAGCCAATGTCTCCTACTTTCCTACAGCTTGAAAAATTAACAACTCTCTTGCTCTGTATTGAGAAGAGAATCAGTGTTCAAGCTGTCACTGGCTTTGAACTCTGTAGCAGCAAAATATTCACACTTTCTTTGTAAATTTACATCCCTTTTAATGACTTCTCCGTCACAGGAGAAATTGCTGTGAAGTGTCAGCATGTAACATATGTGCACAGAGGCTGCTGGAATTCCTTTTTGTCTGCCTCCATAAATAAAATGCAAGCTACAAATTTCAACTAAAGGTCAAGTATTGGTTTCAAAGTAAACAGTTTAACTATAGGTAATACTATGAAAACTGGAAATTATTCCTCAGTAATCCACCAATTGACTTCGTTAGTCAGACTCTTCAACAGACACAGTAGCCATCTCCACCACGGTATCATATAGTAAAAATAAAATCTGGAGAGTCTTTGAAAGTATGTAGTTTTATTATCGCACTACATGTTTCGGACCCATGCACCAGAGGAAGGACCAGTTGGGTCCGAAACATGTAGTGCGATAATAAAACTACATACTTTCAAAGACTCTCCAGATTTTCTTTTTACTATATAACTATAGGTAATACTACATTGCTTATAATCATTATATATAGCCAGAAAAACCTCAGACTAGTTGTGCTTGCTATCATTAGGTCAGCCAGTATTATCATTACTTAGGGCAGTGGTCCCCAACCAGTGGCTCGTGAGCAACATGTTGCTCTCCGACCCCTTGGATGTTGCTCCCTGTGGCCTAAAAGCAGCTGCTTATTTTTTAATAACTGACTTGTAGACAAGTTTTGGTTGCATAAAAAACAGGTGCACTACCAAAATAAGCCTCCTGTAGGCTGCCAGTCCATATAAGGGCTACCAAATGTCCAATCACAGCCCTTATTCAGCACTCCCAGGAATATTTTTCATGCTTGCGTTGCTCCCCAATTCCTTTTACATCTGAATGTTGCTCACGGGTAGAAAAGGTTGGGGACCCCTGACTTAGGGAGTCCTGCATCGGGTTGGGTACCTGAGGAATAAATACCCACAAGGTTGCTGTCCCCTGATTTTGGCCCTGCCTGGGTACTAGGCCGATTGCAGGTTGCATTTGCCCTGTTAGAGTCCTGCAGTTAAATGTAACTGTTTCCCCCAACCTGGTTGATCCTCCTTCCATCCGGCAGTGACGTCACTTGCGGTTTTCACGAGCCGGGTCAGGCCTAAAATTGGAGCACTGTGGGTAGGTTTCGGGAGCAGGAAGGGGGATTTTTTGAGGGCCAGCAGGTTGGGCACTGGTCTGCCCAACTGGACCCGCACAGGACTATATTGGTATAGTGGTATATTTATCAACATTCTCATTCTAGTGGTTTTAGAGGTTTTTGAAAGAAAAGCATGGTATTTATTAAAAGATCCAAATTTAAAAAGCACAAATTAAAAAAGCGCTTAACGATCTGGAAGAAAATAATTTACTTCTAAAAATGCAAGTTTTTCCAACAATTGCTATCAGAAAAAAATTAGGGATGCACCGAATCCACTATTTTGGATTTGGCTGAACCTCCGAATCCTTCGTGAAAGTTTCTACCGAACCGAATCCAAATCCTAATTTACATATGGAAATTAGGGGTGGGAAGGGGAAAACATTTTTTACTTCCTTGTTTTGTGACAAAAAGTCACATGATTTCCCCTCACGTCCCTAATTTGCATATGCAAATTAGGATTCCGTTTTGGTTCGGCCAGGCAGAAGTATTCGGCCAAATCCTGAACCGAATCCTGGATTCATTGCATCCCTAGAAAAAATGGTCCAACAGGATCAGAGTAGCTCCCACTGACTTCTATAGAACTTTGACAGCTTTTATTTGGCACAGTTTTGTATTCGAGTTCCTTGTGGTTTTTACACTCGATAAATATAACATTTATAAAGTTATATAGAAATTTATAAAATTCGAGTTTTTAGAGATTTGTGAAAAAAATGTAAACTTGAATAATTAAAACAATTAATTTGGCTAACACTGAAATGCTAATATAATTTTATACAAATGCAAAAAAATGTATTCAACTATAACACAATGTAAGAAGCAGAGCATACCCATATAATATAATTATATATATATATATATATTCCTCCTACTTAATGGAATGTGTAAAAAGTGATCAAAACATATTATTTATTTTAAAAGGGGATATTTATATTCAATCTATTTTAGTGCATTTTTTAAAAGAATGGTGTCCTAAGACAAACTGTATTTGGCTTTTGTAATCACAATAACAACAAAATCCTGCTCAGAATTAATTTGCTGTCTAACTCCTGGGCAGCAAGCATTTGAAATTTCAGGTCAAACCACAACTATACAAAAACAGGGGTGTAACTATAGAGGAAGTAGAGCCCAGGGGGTACAGTATAATGAAACTTATTTATAAATGAAATAAATATGAAAATTGTCTTATTCCAAAAGATTAGGTATGAGTTTCTCCAGAAATCCATATAATTAATAACAAAAAAGTCAAGCTGCACATTTTCTCTAGATCAAAGTTAATGATAGGGTGGTCAGAATATTCAATATGTTCTGTTGTATTCTCAGTTAGACATAAAACAATGTGATTAGAATTAATATGGTCTTCAGAGAATACTGGCTCCTCATTTTTAAAGTGCTGTAACATGCTGGAAAATTCTCAGACAGGAGCAAAAAAATGAAAAAGAATCAGAATTTCACCAGCCAGCTGCAATTAATAGTAATTCTGGTAGTAATAGAAATGGCCACACTGACCACGGACTGTGTCTTACTCTGAATAAAAAAACAAACAAAGCCCTTAGTGTTAACGGTTTCTATCATTATTTGCAACGGGGAGAGACACCTTTCAGGAAATGAAGGCTATAATTAATTAGAGGGTCGCTTGCTTTTTGCTCAGGTATTTTTAACTATGTTACCATGAAAGCTTTGGAATAAAAAGTTGATTTCTATAGCTGCACTTTGCTTGCAGTGGTGCAGTTACAGTATATCATGTTATACATTTAGTCATAAGGATGCCATGCCATGAATGTGCTCAAGCAAACATGCAGACATGGAATGTTTTATGAAATATTTGAAGCAGACTTGTCTTCAAATATAGAAGGAATATATTATTTTGTGATTTTTTTACAACATAGTTTACGCATATCCACCTTAGATCTCAAAGGCTGTCAATTTTATTTAATGACAGCTAGAGTTTTGTAAACTGGGTTTCCCTCATTTATACATGCTAAAAAGAGAACTATATAGCCCTGTGAACATGTGCAAATTACTTTTTACTATGATTAGCTAATGGGGCCTTTCCAATTCTCTTTGAGACACAATAGAGCTAAGAGCACCTACCTTTTCTGTTATCTGACACACTTGAGCCTGTTGATCTCCCCACAGCTGGTACGTTCTTGCTCTTACTTTTAATAAATAACTTGTTGCTTTGTATCGTGAACTGCCTTGAAGTGCTCTTATATAACAGCCAGATTTCATTCTTTAACAATTCAGCTTTTCAGTCATCTGCTTGGAATGGCATTTTGGTTTTGTATAAAATAAATGACCTTGCAAATTATCCAAATTTCAGCCTGCAGTGAATACTTTTTGTAACAACATGATTCATGCCCAGTGCAGAGGCACTTCTACCAGCCAAAAAGCATTTCTTCCCAGACAAATATCTTATTGGCAAAATATTGCCTATTAGTCACTTTGGTGAAGGTACTAACCAATAAGAAGAAAAACTGTTACGTATTTTTTCATATATATCCTTTGAATTATGTTGATGCTTATTATTAATGATAACACGTGTGAGCAAATTTATTTGTCTAGTAATATTTGTATGATTCAGTCGTTTAAGATTTTTACATATTGTTATAATTTAAATTGTTCATCTTTTGTGTATTCACTAACTGGAACACACATTTACACTTAGCCAATCACAACTGCACTCATGGCTATAAGTGGTCCCTTGAGTTTTTTGCATTTTTTGCCTTGAACTGATGGAATTTACTATTAGCACCCACAGGAAAACTTTTTTACGTTCCCGCAGAGCAAAGAACTGCATGCTGTGCTGCTTCTGCGGCTAGGAGGTGGGCAGCACATGGGTGCATAATGCCACATGCCTAGTCTGCTTGTCATTCAGAATGCTTAATCCAGGGTATGCAAGGAAGTAGGTACCCCATTTTTATATTTACTGTTTTTAATAAACATAATGATAAATACAAACAAAAAAATAACCAGGTTTGTCAGGTCTCATTACTGAAATCGTACATTAAATGCAGGCTCAACTATGCATTTTGCCTCCAGTATCCTGACATTTATTTATATTTCTCTGGGTTTCGCCTAGGAATATAAACTAGAAGGCTAAGCAGGGCCTTCCAGGTCTGTAGCTCAGGTATGTCACTTAAGGGCAATTGTTTTGTGAGCCAAAAGAGAGGGATTCTCGAATTCATGTTATTTGGTGTAGCAAGCTAGAAAGAATGTCAGTAACATAGAACACACAAAACTTTGGAGTCATGGGAATATGTAAGTAGATTTTAATTACTTGGCAGACATCCTTCCAGAATACATGAATTTTAAAACAAGCCCATATCAAGTGATTAAAATGTGTTTCTTGTGATGACATTTGGGACAATTTGCAGTTGCAGAGTCATAGGCATAATATAGGCTTGATGTAGGATAAGTAGCTACTACAGGCATTGAACAAGACCATAGTAGGGGTTCTAATGGTTCTGACCAATCGTTATCTGTTATCTGTCAATTTAGTGTTTAAGTAGTATATAGTATAGTGCAACCATGTGTTTGTATAATGATGTGCTAAATAGTCCACCAGTGACAGTGGGAGAGGTTACATTGGTATCTCTTGTTTCTGAAGTGTATGTTGAAGTCGAGTATTTCTAAAGCAGACTGAGCACTCCTCTTGTATTTATGTAAAAGATTTAGGAATGACTTCTTTAAATAAACCTTTGTATGTCTTAATTTTGAAACTGCAGTAACTTGTAATTTTACCACAATAGTGTGTTAGGTGAATATATCATTGTAATTTTCCAAACTGTATACAGGTAGCCCTGTATTTAAATATACTTTATACAGTATTATATAGAGCATGCCCTTCTTTCTACTAATTTCTTTTCATCTAACTTCCCCCTTGTCATATCTCTCTTTTATTTTTATTTTCTTGTGCTCTTCACTTTCTTTGCAAACCACGCTGCCATTTTAGCCCTTAAAGGGTTAGTTCTAGAGGAGATTCAGGGGGGATTTTGTTGCATGGCGACAAATCGCCTCTTCTTCTGGGCAACAATCTCCCCGAACTGCCTCCGCGTGTCTTCCCATCCGCTATAATGAAAAGTCGCCTGCGCTAAAGCACATGCGGCGCTTCGTTTTCCGAAGCCGCCCGAAGTTTCCTCGTGTGAACTAACCAAATGCACAGATGTTGAATACATTTTACAACTGCAGATACCCAAAGAGAAAATAGAGTTGAGTAAATAAGACAAACCTTGACTGCCTTTTCCTTTTTTGTTTTCTGTTCTCAATTTCCATTTTTACATTATCTATTATGTCTATCTATTATGTCTTCCATAGTGATCTAGCCCCTGCTTTTTTCCCCAATTCTCTTTTTGACACTCTTCTTCAATGTTTCTTTTTTTAATCCTCTCCTCTTTTGCTTAATTTCTTTTCTCTTCTTCAACATTTTTACTGTACTTTTTTCTGATTCCTAATTTTTCTACCCCATATCTGCTTTTTTGCACAATAGCAAAAAAAAACCCTGCAATTATTGAGATTAATTTCAAGCTTTATAAACAAAGCGCTAATCAAGTTTTATATTTGCCACAATTGTGGTTTTTGATAGTCCCGAGCTGTTAAAATCGGGACTATCCCGCAGAAAGAGGACATTTGGGAGGAATGCATTTCTTGCCATAGTCTCTATGTACCTTCCCAAGGTTAAGAACACCAAGAAGTAACACCATAACTATGGATGTCTATACAAATGTCTATGGTTTGTGGCAGTGATTACCTGTGATAGACAGTCCTTGGCATTTTGCATTTTTTGCTGCTTAGATTAATGACCTAAATAAAACAAAAAGTCAATGTTGCAGTTTTTCTTACATATATGTCCTGGTAATTGTACTATACATTATATTACATGAAACTTTTTATAATCATATTAAAATCATTATGGGCTAAAGTAAAACTTGGTGTTTTCTGTTATGTTCCTTTGAGGCCTATTTATAAAGGTCAGATTTAGTGGTAGGTTATTAGAAACCACAAAGCATTAAGGGCAGAGACACACGCTGCGATTCGGGGAGATTAGTCGCCCGGGGTGTCTAATCTCCCTGAACTGCCTTCCCGCTGGCTAGAATGTAAATTGCCGACGGGATGGCACTCGGAGCGCTTCGTTTTCCGAAGTCTTCGGAAAAGGAAGCGCTCCGAGTGCCATCCCGCCGGCGATTGAATTTTATGGGTTTGACGAGGTCACCAAATGAGCTGATCTCTCCCCAAAGATCCGACTGGTATTTTAAACCTGCCGATTGACATCTGGATGACTTTGAGCCAGATATCGATTGGGGAAGCCCGTCGGAGGGCCCCATACACTGCCCAATAAGCTCATGACTTAATCTTTTGGCAGTTTATATCTGCTTGTGTATGGGGACTTTAAATGGGTTGTTCACCTTTGAGATAACTGTTAGTATGATGTAGAGAGTGATATTCTGAGACAATTTGCAATTTATTTTCATTTTTTATTATTGAAGGTTTTTGAGTTATTTAGCTTTTTATTCAGCAGCTCTTCAATTTGCATCTTAAGCAATCTGGTTAAAAGGGTCCAAATCACCCTAGCAACCATGAATTGATTTGAATAAGAGACTGAAATGTGAATATAAGAGGGTCTGAATAGAAGGATCAGTGATAAAAATACATTTGTAGCCTTAAAGAGCATTTGTTTTTTTAGTCAGAAGAAAAAGGCAAATAACTATAAAAAAAAAATAATGAAAACCAATGGAAAAGTTGCTTACAATTGCCCGTTCTATAACATAATAAAAGTTACCTTAAAGGTGAACCACCCCTTTAAGTGAAGTGTACATGTAAATTTACTGGTTTTGTAGTAAATATGCATAGCAGATATATATCACACATATGTACTTGCAGGACAAAAGCAGCTGAACATAAAAAACATCAATGTGTAGGGGTCATCCCACCAAGACATTGGGGGACATATTGTAAAGGAAACTTCGAAAAAATGTTCAGTGATTTTTCATTTACATCAATATCATATTTTGTTTGAATATCAGCCAGGAGCAGTTGTCTCCAAAACCACCCCATTCTGTGTTGATGCACATTTTGCCTTCATCTCCATCCACTAACTCAATATTTTTCATTTCTTCCATGTAACAGACATTGCTTCTGGTCCCTAAAAGAAAGAGGAGCCTTCATTTACATCATCACCTGATACCAACCTGTTGTAAATATATTTACTTTATGTAGAATGTTTTAACCAGTGGTGTAGTAACAAAGGAAGCAAATCCTGTGACTGCTGGGGGCAGGGCAGCAGGTATCTTGCTGTCATGCTAAAAACATTTTTCATTACAGTTTCCTTTTAGGGCAGAGACACACGGCAGATTCAGGGAAATCGCCCGGCAACAAAAATCCTCTTCTTCTGGGCAACTAATCTCCCCTGACTGCCTTCCCCCACTTTCCTGCCGTCCAGAATGAAAATCGCTGACGGGATGGCACTCGTGAGGCAACTTCACGCGACATCGGAAAACGAATCGCTCCGTGTGCCATCCCCCTGGATATTTTTTTTCATTCTGGACAGCAGGAAAGCGGGCGAAGGCAGTTTGGGGAGATTGATCGCCATGAAGAAGAGGAGATTTGTCGCCGGGCGACTAATCTCCCCAAATCTGACCATGTGTCCCTGCCCTAAGCAATTCAAAAAGGATTCTGAAATTCAAGACCCACTTTATTTAAGGGACCTGGGTATTGCAGACTTAAAGGAGAAGGAAAGGCTAACATTAAAGGGCACTGATGAATATTGTTTCCAAAGATTAGGAAAACCATAGAATGTTTTTTGCTATGGGAACCAATCCATGCTCCCACAGCAAAAATCACTTCAACTTTGAGAAGAAATTTTGTATAAACATTAATTGAAACTGCTTATTAGTCAGTGCCCCACTGGGTCCCCTAGCAGCCATGACAGATGCATGGCAATGGCACTAGCGGTGCTTTGATTTCTGGAATTGCCCGAAGAAACTTTGGGCGGCTCGGAAATTGAAAAGCCGCGAGTGCATTGGTGCTGGCGCTTTCTCATTATAACAGGCGGAAGGCAGTTCAGGGAGATTATTGCCCCGAAGAAGAGGCGATTAGTCGCCAGGTGACTAAATCTCCCCGAATCTGCCCATGTGCCCCTGTCCTAAGATGACATTCCACACTTCTGGGGTGAGATGAGGGATATCTTGCAACCACTTATCAAACAGCTTTTTAAGTATGGGGTCTTTTGGTGTGTTTAGGAGATCTTGAGGCTGGTTTAGATAGGTAGGGGATTATCAGATACCAGTAATATGATAATCAATTTACATGTACCAAGAAGAGGATACAGTGCATAACGTGGTGCCATTACCTTATCAATTCAATCTTGCTTGCAAGGAAAGGAGAATATGAAACCCAGTGGTAAAGGGGCACCTTTAATTCCCATGTAGTCAAAGAGCTAGAAGACAATAGAGAATATAAGGTGCAATATGTCAAACAAACAAAAAAAAAAACAGACATGCAAGTGAAACTGTCATCACATGAATGATCCTTTTTTATTTATAGTACCATGTGTTTTTTTACACAGGCTTTAATGGTGTTTTTTTTTTTTACAGTCACTAAGGTTTCATTAACATATAAAAGTTCATTGTAACTGTTTACTTTGCTTCAGCTAAGCTTCCTTATCTCTTAAATCAGCCACAGGCTTTCCAAGCAGTATTGTAATAAATGTTAATAAGTCAATAATGTATGTTTGCCTGAAAGCAACTAGAAATACCTGGGTACCAGGAAATGAATTTCTCAGTATAACGCTAGTGTTGCACACAGAGTTTACTACCCCAACATTGGAGCAAATGCTGATCCACTGCCTTCCCAATACATCATTCAGAGCATCCGCCTGTCTTCTCAATAACAATGTTTAAAATTCCAAGTAACCTCTTCACCTGTTCCTTGCATGATTTCCAGGGGAATTGCAAAGATCTTGTTGTACATCCTCACACATTTTCTCCGTCCACTTTGTATTTTCACAAGTAGGACTCGGAAATTGAAGGCCTATTCGATGTACCTTAACTAATCATTGCTGTATCAAAAATGACAAAGTGTTTATACATTCCTAATGTCTCAATTGTACCCTAACCTTTTAGTTTGTAAACCCTATTGTACTCTGTAATCCTTGTCTGTTATCCACCATTTATTCCCTGTTTGCTATAACTGCAGTAAAGCACTGCGTATCTTGACAGCGCTATATAAATAAATGATGATGATGATGATGATGATGATGATGAAATTGGTTCCACCAAGATCGAGGGCCAAGAACTTACCCCATTCTGCAATGCAGGTATTTCATCACTGAAAGGCACTGGGATACCAGTAAAAGTCATATGCTAACAACTATCAATATAAAGCATGTATAATGGAAGAAGGAATAGCTCAGTGGTTAGTATTGCTGCATGGCAGCTCGGGGCTCTTATGTTTCATTCTTCCTTGGGCTGTGTCTGTGCTTCAAACCACTATTACCGCTGCGGAGCACTGATCAAAGCATTTTTGGAGTCTGGTATAATTAATATCAATGTATCGGTTTTATTTATGCGCTTTAAAAATTACAAAGTAATTATTTTTCAAATTAATACACACACAATCATGAGATTGGTATTATATTTAGAAATAATGAGTGTCACTTTTATACAAGTATTAATTTGCATTCTATATATAATTCTATGAATTTGTTTTTTCACTAGAATGTTCTTCATCTTTAAATTACTAATGATATGCACGCATGTCTTATTTAAACACTAATAGTGTGCACTAATCACTCTGATGAAGTGTCAAGTCTTTTGACACGAAACGCGTTAGATGTAAATCCCCTCCTTTGTAATTTGTAAAGGGCATAAATAAAGCCGATACATTGATATTAATTATACCAGACTCCAAGAATGCTTTGATGAGCTCCGCCATTGCCAAATCGCTGTTTCTTGTCTGTATCTGTGCTTGCCTGGGTTTCCTCTGGTTTCCTCTCACCCTCCAAAAACATGCTTATCTGCAACATCAAAAATGTTTTTAAAAAAATTGCAATTTGAAAAAGTTCTGATTCAACTGGGGATTTAGTCAAATATTTTGTGACAAATTCAATATTTTGTGGCTCATTAATCAAGGGCTTGGCACAGGTCCAGGACCAATAAAGCCACACAATGAAATCCCTTGTATTCCAAACACAAAGCACTTATGCAGTATATTCTGCACTTTGCACCAAATTGAAAATCAGAGAGGTGCAAGCAGGCAGTAAGTAAAAGTTTTCCTGAGACCCTTTCCGGGTCGCGGGCTTCCGACTTCCAAGTTGAACTTTTATAGACGCGCACCTGCCCCTTTTGGGAAGTCATTGGCGGGGCGGCACGGGAAAATCCCGACCCGCACATCACTATTCCTGATGCCTTGCATCTCCCAGTGCTCCTGGTTAGCAATATCAGGAATAATGGAAAATATATGGCCATGGCTGGGGTACAGCCATGAGCTGGCCATATCCAACCCCATAACTCCCAAACAGAAAATGGGCTAAAAAGATTTGGGGCATGAAATTTTTGTGGTCACGCCTATTTTTGTGGCCACACCCGCTAATTACCATGTTCATTTTACATAATTTGGCGGGTTATGAACATTTGAACACATTTCTGTGTTTTTTTTTATATGTTATTACAGTTTTGCAAATGAAGGTGAATTGCCCTTTAAGCTGTGAGTCTTAAGTTCTTATCTTATCAAACTGTCACAAAAGTATGTCAAGTATCTATTCTGGGCTGTCTGCCAAGACGCAATTAAGTTAGAAACTTTGTATCTGTTTCTGGCTGTTCAGTGCAGCAGCTCAAAGAGAAACCCAGGACTTATCAGTACAAATCCGGACTGAGAAATAAAATAGGCCCTGCCATTTAAGGTACACAGAGGCCCAAACAGCCCAAACAGAGGCCCAAACAGCCCCCACCAGCCCACTAAATACTGATTTTCTATGGCACCTTATAGCAGCCCCTCTCGCATTTGCCAGAACCCACAGATTGCCAGTCCGGGCCTGGTTGGGAGGTATGCAACCCCTCTATGTGCCATATTGCCAAGAGCAGGCAGAACTGCATGCAGCACAACATGACACCTTAAACCTGTTTCTTTTGCAACTTGCCCTTGGTAAATCAGTCCTGTTGTCTATAAATACAAAATACGGGTCAATCACTGGTATGGTACATGCAGTCTAGTACAGGACATTTAGCAAGTGGTACAACCATTCCGGGCATGTCTGTACATGAATGTCCATTAATATAGGGCGTGTCTTTGTCACATAGTGACCACACCATTTATTCAATATAAATATTTGTTGTATGTGTATTTGTACCTGTTCCATCTGGTGTACCATACACAAATGTTGGCAGCATTTTCACTGTTGCTGAATCACGAGTTTCTTTCTTCAGTCCATTTTTAAGTTCTGTCATCATTCTCCCCTTAATGTAAAAAAGCTTTTCATCAGAGAGCTGAAGCGAAGCCAGGATCTCATCGATTTGCTTGTGCTGTGACAATTGTCTGCATTCCACCGCTGTCACCATAGCTTTTGCCACTGACGCTTTCTGAGAGTAGAAATCGTACAATCACAGTTTGGAACAAGTCTCCTTACAACTTTGTGCAAGCGCTAAAAAAGGTATAATAAATTAAAACTTATACTGTGGCCAAAGCACAAATTCTTTTATAATGCTTTTATTAAAAAAAAGTCTATTAAACTTTACTGGATTCTTAAGTCACCCCCAATCCTGGTATTGATAGCCCTGTGCTCTTAATTGGTGATGTCCTATGGCAGAAGTACACAAAGCATATTCCAAGTATTGTAATCGGGGCACATACCATGTTACTGGCAGGACTCCAGATTTCATTTGATATTTTTGGTTGTATTGGGCTACTGTACATGGGATGTCATAAATCATCTGAATGTTATAAAATAATACTGTCCTTTGTTTAAACAGATCAACATTTTTAAGAGCATAATATTGGGGCAAAAGTTTCAATAAACTGGTAATAGAAGGAGCTAGCGTTCCTTGAAGTGGAGGCAATACAATCTACAATGTGATTTAATATTACATCATGAAGGGCATGATTCCTTGTGCTTAGTACAGAATCCAACATGACTGTTTTTTATAAACAGTTCTATCCATCCCTACTGTAGTCCTCATCCACTGTAACTTCTTATTCTCCCTAAGGGTAGGACTACACAAGCATTTTCGGCGCGATCGGACGCGCTGCACAAAATCGCAGGCATCAAGTCGGATGCGACAGAAATAAGGTAAGTGAATGCGAATGGTGTCGCAGCGTTGATCCGACGCAACACAACTGTCGGATGCAGATGCTGCATGCTGCGTCTGCATCTGACAGTCGTGTCGGATCAACACTGCGACTTCGTCCAACATTTCCATTACTTACCTTATTTCTGTCGCATCTGACGTAACGACTACGTTTTTTGTGCAGCGAGTCAAATCGTGCCAAAAATGCCTGTGTAATCCGACCCTTAGTTGGTTAAGTATTGCAGCAAGTGCAGTTCTGGAATGGAAGGCTGACCGGAATGAGACAATGGTGCAAACATGCTGAACAGCTATGCAGTCGTCTAGTGAAATTAATATCTGATTTGTGTTATACAGACCTTCCCTGTACCTGATTTTGAAAACAAAAAGAAGCTGGTTATATATCCCTCTACAACTGAATGAGCACTCATTTGGGTCTGTAACCAGAGCCACTGTGTTTACTAGAGATGTCGCGAACTGTTCGCCGGCGAACTTGTTCGCGCGAACATCGGGTGTTCGCACTCGCCGGAAGTTCGCGAACGTCGCGCGACGTTCGCCATTTTGGGTTCGCCATTGTTGGCGCTTTTTTTTGCCCTCTCACCCCAGACCAGCAGGTACATGGCAGCCAATCAGGAAGCTCTCCCCTGGACCACTCCCCTTCCCTATAAAAACCGAAGCCCTGCAGCGTTTTTCACTCTGCCTGTGTGTGCTGAAGAGATAGTGTAGGGAGAGAGCTGCTGCCTGTTAGTGATTTCAGGGACAGTTGAAAGTTTGCTGGCTAGTAATCGTTTTGATACTGCTCTGTTATTGGAGGGACAGAAGTCTGCAGGGGTTTGAGGGACATTTTAGCTTAGGTAGCTTTGCTGGCTAGTAATCTACCTTCTACTGCAGTGCTCTGTATGTAGCTGCAGTGGGCAGCTGTCCTGCTTCTGATCTCATCTGCTGACTGCTGCAATAACAGTAGTCCTTGTAAGGACTGCTTTTATTTATTTTTTTGTTGTTTTACTACTACTACTACTACTACTACTATAAGAGCCCAGTGCTATTAGTCTAGCAGTGTTGGGGAGTGGGACTGGTGTGCTAATCTGCTGCTCCTAGTAGTTCAGCAGCACCAACTTTAATTTTTTTTTTTAATATTCATTTTTTTTTATTTTACTTTTTTTATTTTACTACCGCTGTAGTAGTGTATAAGTTGACCTTTTAGGCATTATTTGCCCTGTAGGCATTATTTGCACACTGTTTTCTTCAACCCGCCATCGAGCTGTGTGACCTTGTTCCCATTCTGTCTAAATATCCATAATATTACCGTCTCCAGAAAAAACACCGGAGTCACTTTTTTCAAGCAGCCATAATATATTTTACGTAATCCGTATCCACCGCTGTAGTAGTGTATACGTTGGCCTTGTAGGCATTATTTGCACACTGTTTTCTTCAACCCGCCATCGAGCTGTGTGACCTTGTTCCCATTCTGTCTAAATATCCATAATATTACCGTCTCCAGAAAAAACACCGGAGTCACTTTTTTCAAGCAGCCATAATATATTTTACGTAATCCGTATCCACCGCTGTAGTAGTGTATACGTTGGCCTTGTAGGCATTATTTGCACACTGTTTTCTTCAACCCGCCATCGAGCTGTGTGACCTTGTTCCCATTCTGTCTAAATATCCATAATATTACCGTCTCCAGAAAAAACACCGGAGTCACTTTTTTCAAGCAGCCATAATATATTTTACGTAATCCGTATCCACCGCTGTAGTAGTGTATACGTTGGCCTTGTAGGCATTATTTGCACACTGTTTTCTTCAACCCGCCATCGAGCTGTGTGACCTTGTTCCCATTCTGTCTAAATATCCATAATATTACCGTCTCCAGAAAAAACACCGGAGTCACTTTTTTCAAGCAGCCATAATATATTTTACGTAATCCGTATCCACCGCTGTAGTAGTGTATACGTTGGCCTTGTAGGCATTATTTGCACACTGTTTTCTTCAACCCGCCATCGAGCTGTGTGACCTTGTTCCCATTCTGTCTAAATATCCATAATATTACCGTCTCCAGAAAAAACACCGGAGTCACTTTTTTCAAGCAGCCATAATATATTTTACGTAATCCGTATCCACCGCTGTAGTAGTGTATACGTTGGCCTTGTAGGCATTATTTGCACACTGTTTTCTTCAACCCGCCATCGAGCTGTGTGACCTTGTTCCCATTCTGTCTAAATATCCATAATATTACCGTCTCCAGAAAAAACACCGGAGTCACTTTTTTCAAGCAGCCATAATATATTTTACGTAATCCGTATCCACCGCTGTAGTAGTGTATACGTTGGCCTTGTAGGCATTATTTGCACACTGTTTTCTTCAACCCGCCATCGAGCTGTGTGACCTTGTTCCCATTCTGTCTATATATCCATAATATTACCGTCTCCAGAAAAAACACCGGAGTCACTTTTTTCAAGCAGCCATAATATATTTTACGTAATCCGTATCCACCGCTGTAGTAGTGTATACGTTGGCCTTGTAGGCATTATTTGCACACTGTTTTCTTCAACCCGCCATCGAGCTGTGTGACCTTGTTCCCATTCTGTCTAAATATCCATAATATTACCGTCTCCAGAAAAAACACCGGAGTCACTTTTTTCAAGCAGCCATAATATATTTTACGTAATCCGTATCCACCGCTGTAGTAGTGTATACGTTGGCCTTGTAGGCATTATTTGCACACTGTTTTCTTCAACCCGCCATCGAGCTGTGTGACCTTGTTCCCATTCTGTCTAAATATCCATAATATTACCGTCTCCAGAAAAAACACCGGAGTCACTTTTTTCAAGCAGCCATAATATATTTTACGTAATCCGTATCCACCGCTGTAGTAGTGTATACGTTGGCCTTGTAGGCATTATTTGCACACTGTTTTCTTCAACCCGCCATCGAGCTGTGTGAGCTTGTTCACATTTTGTCTAAATATTGATAATATTATCGTCTCTAGAAAAACCACTTGAGTTACTTTTTTTCAAGCAGCATTCATATATTTTACGTAATCCGTATCCACCGCTGTAGTAGTGTATACGTTGACCTTGTAGGCATTATTTGCACACTGTTTTCTTCAACCCGCCATCGAGCTGTGTGACCTTGTTCACATTTTGTCTAAATATTGATAATATTATCGTCTCTAGAAAAACCACTTGAGTTACTTTTTTTCAAGCAGCATTCATATATTTTACGTAATCCGTATCCACCGCTGTAGTAGTGTATACGTTGACCTTGTAGGCATTATTTGCACAGTGTTTTCTTCAACCCGCCATCGAGCTGTGTGACCTTGTTCACATTTTGTCTAAATATTGATAATATTATCGTCTCTAGAAAAACCACTTGAGTTACTTTTTTTCAAGCAGCATTCATATATTTTACGTAATCCGTATCCACCGCTGTAGTAGTGTATACGTTGACTTTGTAGGCATTATTTGCACAGTGTTTTCTTCAACCCGCCATCTAGCTGTGTGTATTATCGTTTCCAGAAAAACCAACTGAGTTTTTGTTGTTGTTGTTGTTTTTTTAAAAATAATGCCAGGCAAAGGCAGGCCGCCACGCAGAGGCCGTGCTAGGGGCCGTGCTGCTATGCAATCCTGTGGCCCTAGCAAATTGCCCAGTTTTAAAAAGCCAATGACCCTGAACTCCCAAAATGCTGAAGAGGTAGTTGACTGGCTTACACAGCACACCCCATCCTCTACCGTTTCTAACTTTACCACAACATCCTCCTCATCCTCCACTGCTATGGCCACCCCACGTAACACTTCCTCCACCACCGGTGCCCCTTCTTCACTGGGGTCAGAGGAGTTATTTTCCAATGAGTTTCTTGAACTGAGTAATGCGCAACCATTATTGCCAGAAGAAGATGAAGGAGATGAGGACCTTACACCAGATTTAATTCTGGCAGAGAACACGATAGAGATGGACATAATGAGTGATGAGGAGGAGGTCCCCGCTGCTGCTTCCTTCTGTGATGTGTCAGAAGAAATTGATGCATCTGAGGAGAATGATGATGAGGAGATTGATGTTTTGTGGGTGCCTAGTAGAAGAGAGCAAGAGGAGGGTAGTTCAGATGGAGAGACGGAGAGTCAGAGAGGCAGTAGGAGAATAAGACTTAGAAGAAGCAGGGAGGACAGCCCGCAGGGATCAGTAGGGCAACAACATGTATCGGCACCTGTGTTCAGCCGGCCAACGCACCCGCCATTGCCGCCAATACCGCAAACTCCGCCAACTTCTACTGTTACCGCCAGATCGCACACTTCCAAAAAGTCAGCAGTGTGGGATTTTTTTAATGTGTGTGCCTCTGACAAAAGCATTGTAATTTGCAATGAGTGCAGTCAGAAACTGAGCCTTGGTAAGCCCAACAGCCACATAGGTACAACTTCTATGCGAAGGCACATGAGCGGCAAGCACAAAGCACTTTGGGAGCAACACCTCAAAGGCAACAGGCAAACTAAAAGCCACACTCCTTCTGGTCCAGCATCTTACTGCTCTACCTCTGCTCTCCTTGACCCGTCTGAACCACCCTCCACTCCGCCTTCCACCTTGACCACCTGTTCCCATTCCCAGTCATCTGCCACCAGCCAAGTTTCTGTGAAGGCCATGTTTGAGCGTAAGAAGCCAATGTCTGACTGTCACCCCCTTGCCCGGCGTCTGACAGCTGGCTTGTCTGCACTCTTAGCCCGCCAGCTTTTACCATACCAGCTGGTGGACTCTGAGGCCTTCCGCAAATTTGTAGCAATTGGGACACCGCAGTGGAAGGTACCCAGCCGCAATTTTTTTTCTAAAAAGGGAATACCACACCTGTACCAACATGTGCAGAGCCAAGTTACCGCATCTCTGTCACTTAGTGTTGGGCCAAAGGTCCATATGACTACTGACGCATGGTCCTCCAAGCATGGTCAGGGCAGGTATGTCACCTACACTGCCCACTGGGTGAACTTGGTAATGGCTGGGAAGCAGGGAATGGGTAGCTCAACAACAACAGTGGAGTTGGTGTCACCGCCACGGATTGCACGCGGTTCTGCCACCACCTCTACTCCTCCATCGCTCTCTACCTCGTCTTCTTCTTCTTCTTACTCTGCTGCTGGGTCCTCCTTCTCCTCCTCCACACCTGTGCACCCCCAGCTCCCCCTAGGCTATTCGACGTGCCAGGTACGCCGTTGTCACGCTGTCTTGGGGATGACGTGCCTGGAAAGCAAAAACCATACCGGATCTGTACTCCTGTCATCTCTGCAGTCACAGGCCGATCGGTGGCTGACCCCACACCAACTGCAGATCGGAAAAGTGGTGTGTGACAATGGAAGCAATCTGTTGGCAGCGTTGAGACTAGGCAATTTAACACATGTGCCCTGCATGGCACATGTGTTAAATTTAATAGTCCAACGTTTTGTCTCCAAGTACCCAGGATTCCAGGACGTTCTCACCCAGTCCAGAAAGGTGTCGGCCCATTTCAGACGTTCCTACACAGCCATGGCACGCCTTGCTGACATTCAGCAGCGCTACAACATGCCAGTCAGGCGTTTGATTTCTGACAGCCAGACTCGCTGGAATTCAACGCTCCTTATGTTGGAACGTCTGCTGCAACAACAAAGGGCCGTCAACGAGTACCTTTTTGAACTGGGTGGTAGGACTGGATCTGCACAGCTGGGGATTTTTTTCCCCCGTTACTGGGTGCTTATGCGCGATGCCTGCAGGCTCATGCGACCTTTTGAAGAGGTGACAAATATGGTCAGTCGCACCGAAGGCACCATCAGCGACCTAATACCCTTCGCTTTCTTCCTGGAGCGTGCCGTGCGACGAGTGACAGATGAGGCTGTAGACCAGCGTGACGAGGAGCTGGAAGCGCGCGATTTCTGGTCGGAATCACCAGAACGAACCCAGGCACCTGCTGCAACGCAGGGAGAGGTGCCAGAAGTGGAGTCAGAGGAGGAAGGTGGCTTTGTGGAGGAGGAGGAGGAGGACCAACAGGAGCAGGCTTCCCAGGGGGCTAGTGGTGACCTTTTGGGGACCCCTGGTCTTGTACGTGGCTGGGGGGAGGAGACCGTGGATGATGCAGTCCTTGATAATGAGGAAGCGGAGATGGATAGCTCTGCATCCAACCTTGTGAGAATGGGGTCTTTCATGCTGTCATGCCTGTTGAAGGACCCCCGTATCAAGAGGCTTAAGGAGAAGGACCTGTACTGGGTCGCAACGCTACTAGACCCTCGGTACAAGCATAAAGTGTCAGAAATGTTACCAACATACCACAAGTCCGAAAAGATGCGGCATTTACAAACCAGCCTGCAAAACATGTTGTACAATGCTTTTAAGGGTGATGTCACTTCAGGAACTCATCAACATTCCAGGGGCAGAGGTGCCAGTAATCCTGCCACGAGCACACCTGCAAGGACAAAGCCCTTTGGCCAGTCTGTAACGTCAGACATGCAAATGTTTTTCTGTCCAAGGCAGCGCCACAACCCTTCTGGATCCACCCTCAAAGAACGCCTCGACCGGCAGGTAGCGGACTACCTGGCATTAACTGCAGATATCGACACTCTGAGGAGCGATGAACCCCTGGACTACTGGGTGCGCAGGCTTGATCTGTGGCCAGAGCTGTCACAATTTGCCATGAACCTCTTGTCTTGCCCAGCCTCAAGTGTGCTCTCAGAAAGGACCTTCAGTGCAGCAGGAGGGATTGTAACTGAGAAGAGAACTCGCCTAGGTCACAAAAGTGTCGATTACCTGACCTTTATTAAAATGAATGAGGGGTGGATCTCGGAGGGTTACTGCACGCCGGAAGACTTGTTCTGACTTCTATGCAGCTGTCCTTCTCTTCAAGCCTCATGACTCCACACACAGCTGTCCTTTAGCGTCCTCCTCCTCCCTCCGCCACCGTTACAAACTAGGGTGCAAACCCTACTGGTTTAATTTTTTCTGGCCTCTGTGCTTCAGTGGCTGCGACCAAAAAAATGCCTATTTTCTGCATTTATATGACATAATTTTTCTGGCCTCTGTGCTTCAGTGGCTGCAACCAAAAAAATTTATATTTTCAGCATTTATATGGCATAATTTTTCTGTCAACTGTGCTTCAGTGGCTGCGACCAAACAAATGCATATTTTCTGCATTTATATGGCATAATTTTTCTGGCCTCTGTGCTTCAGTGGCTGCAACCAAAAAAATTACTATTTTCAGCATTTATATGGCATATTTTTTCTGGCAACTGTGCTTCAGTGGCTGCGACCAAAAAAATGCATATTTTCTGCATTTATATGGCATAATTTTTCTGGCCTCTGTGCTTCAGTGGCTGCAACCAAAAAAATTTATATTTTCAGCATTTATATGGCATAATTTTTCTGGCAACTGTGCTTCAGTGGCTGCGACCAAAAAAATGACTATTTTCAGCATTTATATGGCATATTTTTTCTGGCCTCTGTGCTTCAGTGGCTGTGGCCAAAAAAACTGGGCAAACAATGCCTACAAGGTCAACGACGTTGACCTTGTAGGCATTGTTTGCCCAGTTTTTTTGGCCACAGCCACTGAAGCACAGAGGCCAGAAAAAATATGCCATATAAATGCTGAAAATAGTCATTTTTTGCCATACGTTGACTCAACGTATATGGCAAAAAATGACTATTTTCAGCATTTATGTGGCATATTTTTTCTGGCAACTGTGCTTCAGTGGCTGCAACCAAAAAAACTGGGCAAACAATGTCTACAAGGTCAACGTATGGCGAAAAATGACTATTTTCAGCATTTATATGGCATATTTTTTCTGGCAACTGTGCTTCAGTGGCTGCGTCCAAAAAAACTGGGCAAACAATGTCTACAAGGTCAACGTATGGCGAAAAATGACTATTTTCAGCATTTATATGGCATATTTTTTCTGGCAACTGTGCTTCAGTGGCTGCGTCCAAAAAAACTGGGCAAACAATGCCTACAAGGTCAACGTATGGCAGTTGTTTAAAGAGAACAGTAGATTACTAGCCAGCAAAGCTACCTAAGCTAAAATGTCCCTCAAATCCCTGCAGACTTCTGTCCCTCCAATACAGAGCAGTATCAAGCAGATTACTAGCCAGCAAACTTACTATCATCTGTCCCTGAAATCACTAACAGCTCTCCCCCTACACTATCTCTTCCAAGCACACACAGGCAGATTTTTCAGATACATTTTTGCCCTTGATCCCCCTCTGGCATGCCACTGTCCAGGTCGTTGCACCCTTTAAACAACTTTAAAATCATTTTTCTGGCCAGAAATGTCTTTTCTAGATGTTAAAGTTCGCCTTCCCATTGAAGTCTATGGGGTTCGCGAACCGTTCGCGAACCGCTCGCATTTTTGCGCAAGTTCGCGAATATGTTCGCGAACTTTTTTTCCGACGTTCGCTACATCCCTAGTGTTTACCTTGGTGCAGGCACATGGAGTGAATTTCTGAACCAAAAATACATGAGCGAAATTCGCCTTGTGTGCCTGCACCCGGCTGACGCGTTGGGTCTGGGTGCAGACACAGAAGAACGCTAATCCAAGCATAGGGGCTGATTCTCATCTGAAATACATATCACATCACGTAAAATAATCTTGTAGATGTATGGTAATGCATTAATTGAATGATTCCTAAGCATATTTATATACAGAAATCATACAGTAGCACATCATTTAACAATATGCATTCCCATATAAAAGCAATAGTAGCATGCAGGAACATGGCACAGTGTATCAAAGCTTTCTAATATTGCATGCACTAATCAAGGCCATTATGAATGAAACATTGTATCTATAATAATCATTATTTTTGAAGTTTTCTTGTGCACAGTTCCCTCTCCATAGATAGATAAATAGATAGAAATAAATGCAACCTTATGCATTCTAACAAAAAACTTTGGAAAGCTGAAGCAATCCGAGTGCCATCCCGCCGGAGATTTACATTCTAGCCGGTGGGAAGGCAGTTCGGGGAGATTAGTCACCCGAAGAAGAAGCGATTTGTCGCTGGGCGACTAATCTCCCAAAATAGCAGTCTGTTTGCCCATAAATATGCTAGAAATCAAGTTTTTAACAACTCAATCCAGTTTAGTCATGATTTATTTTTAGGATCAAAAAAATCAAATTCAAAAACTGGAATAAATTGTTCCCATCCTGTGAATACTACAGTGAACACTGTTATCCACAGCCTTCCAAAATAACTCTTCCTTTTTTGGGTAATTCATTGAGCAAAAAGAGAAAGATGAGTGTGGCCATTCCAAGTACTAACATTAATTATACTCCTTCAACAATGTGTTCCATCATATTTCACAGTTTTTATATTGTTTTTACTCATGATTTAAGTAAAAAAGCTAAAAACAGGAGCAGAATTCATACAATCAAGTGGTCAGTGCCAAGGGCTAAAAAGGTTATATCACACTGTTACACTATTTGGATGGTTATGTTGCTGTTTACAGTATATTTTAATTTAAGTATATGGTGCTGACTCTTTGATTGTATGAATACAGCTGGAGCAATTGGTTGTTGCAGAATATAATATTAGTCTGGGTTGGCATATGTCTGTTACAGATTTTCTGATCTAACAAACTGATTCCAGAAATTTGGGGGGGGGGAGCACTATGAAGAACAATTATGATTTTGCTTAAACCTGGAGCAAAATGTTAGATTTAGGGGCAGATGTATCAAAGGTCGAATTTCGTAGTTATGTGAATAAATACATTCGATAAATAAATAATAATAATTTATAAATAATAAATTCGACTGTACTCACAACTCGAATGGGAGGTTATTTATGAAAAAACTTGAACATCTAATATTCGATCGAATAGGAACAACTTGAAAATTCAAATCAAATTCTAATAAAGTTTTCCTTTGAAAAACTAAATTTTTGCACTTTAATGTTTTTTACTTGCGACAGTTTTTTTCTCTCATTGGAGTCTATGGGGCGTCATTTTTGCAGCAAAGCTTGGCAAAAATTTGGTTCATCACTACTCTTAATATCTTCAAATTCAAGGGACCTCTGCCATTGACTTCTACATGAACTCGGCATGTTTTAGGTGGCATTCGAATTAGACCTGTTTCCAAGGTCGAGATGTCATAAATCTCACATTCGAATTCAAATTCAAGTTGGTGCTTTTAAATTCAAATTTGTGAGTTCTGACCAAATTTTTTTTCCCGAAAATTCAATTTACCATTCGAACCTTAGTAAATCTGCCCCTTAGAAAGCAACTGACATTAAACATGGGTAATATCAAAGATTTGTGAAACAACCTTATTAAACAAGAACAAGCGGGTTGTGCCACATTAACAAGTGCCAGGACTTCCACATTTGTGCACTGATGGAAGAAAAGACAAAATATGCAACAATGACTCTATGGAGATTTCCAGACGCAACTTTCCCAAAATCTGATGATGATTCCGAGATACTTATCTACTGGCAAGTAATTCCCATTCAGGCGAGTTTCACAAATATTTGTGTGACATAAGTCTTGAATCCAATGACCGCTGTTTAGATGTTCCGATAATTTGTCTCACAGCAATAGGATCACTAGGGGGCAGATTTACATAGGGTCGAATATGGAGGGTTAATTAACCCTCCATATTCGACTGCCGAATGAAAATCGAAGGATTTACCGCAAATAGTTTTTCGTTCGATTCGAAGGATTTTAATCCATTGATCGAACGATTTTTCTTTGACCTAAAAATTGATAGAAAGCCTATGAGGACCTTCCCCATAGGCTAACATGGCACCTCGGTAGGTTTTAGGTGGCGAAGTAGGGGGTCGAAGTTTTTTTTAAAGAGACAGTACTTCGACTATCGAATGGTCGAATACTCAAATGATTTTTAGTTCAAATTGTTCGATTCAAAGTTGTAGTTGAAGGTCGAAGTAGCCAAAAATAACCATTCAAAATTCAAAGTTTTTTTTTATTCTATTCCTTCACTCGAACTAAGTAAAAGGGTCCCCAAGTCTCAAAAAATTATTTGAGTCAACAAAGGGAGAAAGCCTGCCATTTTGTTTAAAAATGACTACATTGGGGGAGATAGTTGTGTGTGTATAGTTTTAAAAACTGTAAACAGAAAATCACATTTAAACAAAAAAATAGAAAGCAGCTGAAAAAAGTAAAATCCTCAGTATTATATATTACGAAATATTGCAAATGTTAAATTATTTGTGGTGCGCAAGATGGTGGACAGGATTGTTAGTAGTTTGACAGGACATGTTATACGACTACAAGTATAAATCTGAAGCCAATGTTATATATTTAGACTTTATGAAGGAATTTGATACTAAGAGACCTAATGTGGCCTAGGAGAGAATCTGTGCCGTCTGTGTATGGATAAATAACAAACTGAAGGTCAGAGAACAAAGACTTTTTGTGAACATTTATATATTGCCTGTGTAGCCTTCACCCAGAATAGCGTTCTCAGCATTTGATTACCAAAAGGATATTATGGAAACTGAACCAGTTCTTTAAAGGATAACAGAAGAGCTAGAGAACTAATAAAGAAAGGCTTGCCAGATTAAGTTTGTTTTCAGTAGAAAGAGGCTTTTTTAGGGGAATTGATTAAATATGCGTATTTTCCACTTTCTAAGAGGAACTAGTGACTCTGCCCATTTGATCTGAGACTTGTAGTTTCTAGTTTCTGGTTTCAATTGGGTTGCCGCTTTTTACACTATATGGCACAAAGGTGTATGACTGCTTATATTTTTTTTTTCTTTCATTGGAAGTAGGGGTTTTTGTAGGTCTGAAAACCAGACAGTCTTTTCAGAACTGCCAAAACAGGGCTGTCTGGTTAAAAACAGATAGGTGGTAACTTTAAGCTTAAATGAGAGGGAAGGTGTGTCTCTAAAACAGGGGACCCCAATCTTTTTTTTTTACCTGTAAGCCACATTAAAATGTAAAAAGAGTTGGGGAGCAACACAAACATGAAAAAAGTCCCTGGGGGTGCCAAATAAGTGCTATGATTGGCAATATGGTAACTGTATATCCTCTCCTATAGAAAACTGTAGGAGTGCTACTTAAAGGGGAAGTAAAATCTAAAACATAACATGTACTAACATGAACTTACTGCACCACAAGCCTAATCAAATAAATGATTTATGCTTTCAAAGTTGGCCACAGTGGGTCACCATCTTGTAACTTTGTTAAAAATCTTTGCAAGACCAAGACTGTGCACATGCTCAGTGTGGTCTGGGCTGCTTAGGGATCGTCATAAATGATCAAAACAGCACAAGTCAAATAATATCTGGCAGAAGCCGATACAGCAAGACTGATTATGTAATCTAATGTGGATTTTATAGTTTTGTATTGTTTAATACAAACTTCAACTCTGCAGAACCAGTGGCTGCAGCAAAATAATCTGCCAAATAGAATCCCAGTTGATCGGTTTAAATCTGTCTCCACAATGTTTTTCCCTGCAGTTGGAGTTGGAAACAGTAAAGGGTATAACAGTGCTTTATTATCAGGTTCATGCAGCCATTACACTTCAACAGGAACTTAAACTCTAACACATTTAGCAGTACTTTACCTGCAATTGCAGTGTAGAAAGTACTATGTATGCACAGTATAATTCCTGTACACAGTGACACCTACAGGTCATTTGTATAAACACCACAGTCATGATATCCATCAGGGTTTACAGAAAGACAAATCTATGAGGGCTCATAATTAGAAGCAATGGACACCAAATACTTGTAAGGCAAGAGCAAATCTTCTATGACAACTATTTCATTTTTTTTCATACTTCTATCGGGCTCCAGAAGACCAAGTGGGGTTCTAATGGTAGTTCTGCTTCTGTTATTGGATGAAAGAATAATTAAGGATGTTTGCAATAAGGACATCCAATGGTTTGTCAGTGAAGGTTATATCAAACTGCCTCATTGTCATCAGATATCTGTGACAGTAGACCTGGACTGGAAATCTGTGGGTTCTGGCAAATGCCAGAGGGGCTGCTGTAAGGTCCCATAGACACTCACTATTTAGTGGACTGGTGGAGGACTATTTGGGCCTTTGTGTACTTGGAGTTCCAGGGCCTATTTTGACTATAGAAGATCTGGGTGCGGGTATAGGCGCGGGTCAGCGGTTCTGTGGGTTTGTGGGTTGGGCCGCGGGTCTTCTCAATAGCGATTTTTACTCCTTTTTTCTGATTTTGTTTACTTCCGATGATGTTGTTTACAATGACAGCACTTCCCGTTTTACTACTTTTTTTTCGGATCACGCCTACTTCCGATGATGACAGCACTTCCTGATTCTTGATGGTCAGTGGGTCAAGGGTCCAGGTTGCGGTCCAAGCGGGTAAGAATGACTGTTGCGGGTCTGGGTTGCAGGTGTTGGGTATGGGTTCCTCAAAATGGACCCGCACAGGACTCTACCTCCATCATACACTTTCCTCTGAGTGACAAAGAAGAAAGTACTGCGTATTTTTTTTGTTTGGGTAGGCTAAGTCTAAAGTTACCTCAATTTTCCACTCGCGAATTCAGTTCCATATTATAAGCATTGACAAAAGTTGTAATTCACCTGTCTGAGCACACAGGGAGGATTTTTGTCTGCTCTATAATCTGAAATCTGTGCCATGCATGGGCTGACTTAAAGGACCAGTAACATCAAAAAATTAAACTGTTTTAAAGTCATACAAATATAATGCAGTTTTGCCCTGCACTAGTAAAACTGGTGTGTTTGCTTCAGAAACATTACTATTGTTTATATAAACATGCCTCTGTGTAACCATGGGGGCAGCCATCCAAAGGAGAAAAGGCTCAAGTTACACAGCAGATAGCAGATAAGTTCTGTAGAACATAATGTTATCTGTTATCCACTATTTAACCTGTGCCATATAGCCTTTTTTCAATTTCCGTCATTGCTACTCAGCAGTTTGTTTATATGAACTATAGTAGTGTATATGAAGCAAACAGATCAGTTTTACCATTACATGATATTTTCATTACTTTAAAACACTTTCATTTTTGGTGTTACTGTTCCTTTTAGAGCTACTAACTGATGTTCCCACAGTACAGTTATCACAGTACAGCATATGCATTTAATATGTTTGAGTCCTGTACATTCGTATACATTTTGATTCAGTTATGATTCTGTATCTGTTACCCCTATACCAATTGAACAAGTAGTATGAATAGCTATGCCACTGCTAGCTTGTCATCTCTGACATTAAGGCTCCTCTGTGGCCTCCAGCCAGGTTTGCCACACCAGATCATACAGTGTTGGTCTGGGATGCCAGGGGCCCACCGAAAACCTTAGGCTGATGGCCCACTTTTCAAACTACTATACCTCCTCTCCTCATTCAACCTCTTTATTCTCCTGGTCTCTTTTCTCTAAATACTATACTCTATTCTTCCATAATTAAGCCTCTTTGTTCTCATAAAGAAATATGGAATGACCATGAAATAGGCCAAATCGTTAGAAGCAAGAGGCCCACTTGACCCCTGGGCCCACCAGGAGTTTTTCTGGTATCCCGGTGGGCCAGTCCAACACTGAGATCATATTTCTGGGGACAACCTCTTGCAAGAGAGTTGTATTAGGATTAGGGTAAGTGTTGTTTTCAGCAAGTTTAACCAGCCATTAAATGTGGGGGATTGGGGAGACATCCAATTCAGGAGGATACATTTCCTGGCATAGAATAGTACTGCACAGAAAAGTATTGCAGCTGCCCTTGGGATGACCTCATTTATTACACCAGGAATGTATACCTAGGGGTTATTCGTTTAGGTAGTGCTGTTTTGTCCTGAATATAGTTGATAACCTGGGACCAGAAGACTTGGATTCGGGGGCATGACCAGATGAGGTGTAGGTAAGGTGCCTCTGAGGCCCTGACACTGTGGTGAGTCAAGTCTATTGATACGGAACAGCATAGATGGGGTTTAGTGGAGTCTATGTAGGATTTTGAATTGGACCAGTCTATCTCTAGGTTGAGATGAGGTAGTCATAGGCCCTGTCAGTTGCCTCTTCCCAGTTCCCATCCTCCAGCTCTGGTCTCTACTCCAGGCTGTATACACTGTGTTAAATGCAGGTTTAATGGTAGCTAGGAGAAGTGAGTATAGCCTGGTGACAAGTTTCCTGGTGGTGGGGGCGCTAAGGGCTGATGTCGCCAAGCGAGCGGAACTCTCCCTGAAATGACCACATTGAGGTGGGCAATATCGGGATGATACGATCGTGGGCCAAACAATCTGATCAGAA
The DNA here is from genome assembly GCF_017654675.1 of Xenopus laevis. Taxonomy (NCBI): domain Eukaryota; kingdom Metazoa; phylum Chordata; class Amphibia; order Anura; family Pipidae; genus Xenopus; species Xenopus laevis. The sequence continues at coordinate 22,887,484 of NC_054384.1, read as the reverse complement.
TGGAGGCCATACGGGCGGTCGGATGAAAAAAAAAAACAAGACACCCGGTCCCGATGGCCTCCCGTTGGACTAGTACAAAGTCTCTCTTTTGACTCCCTTATGAAAAAAAAAACAGTGCTGGAGGGCGGTCGGATCGCGGGACCACATCAACAAACAGATGCGACCGCAATCTGACGGGACTTTTTACCCGACCGACTTTTGGCCAGATATCAATCGGGGACGCCCGTCAGATGGCTCCACACACAGGCCAATAAACTGCCGACAGTCTGTAGGCAACTTTTATGGGCCTGTGTATGGGAGCCTTAAAACAATGAGCTCTAATCTGGTATGTAAAACTACCTTGGAGAGCAAAGTTGGACTACAGTCATTATTAAACCTACACTATACCAGCATGTACACCTGTGAGCTGCTGAAAGGCAAGAGATGGCCTCTTTACATGTAATATGGATTAGAGTCAAATTTTTTCCCCCTCCGAGGCAAATTGGAGAGACTTCAGATGGGGTTTTTTGCCTTCCTCTGGATCAACTAGCAGTTAGGCGGTTTAAAAAAGAGTTCAAAGGTTGATCTTGATGGACATTTGTCTTTTTTCAACTAAACTTACTATGTTACTATGGATATGCCAATGCATCCCCTATTACCCGCAAATCATGATAGTTATATGAGGTAGACCAAGAACAGGCAATGATAGATGGGAGGTGGTATAGTGTGATTGAACCTTATTATAATAATCTGCCACAATATTTCTCCCACAAAAGAGTTCATACTCATTTTGCTTACTTTATATGTGCCCTACGCGTTTTAAACTTATACTTTTATGTGAACCTATTTCTGTGACTCTTGTTACAGCGCTTTTATTCTTAAGAGTTTCCATTTTTAGATAATGAGATATTATAGACAATTTTACCGCACCCAATCTTCACAGTCTAGGTTTAAATATGCAAAAGTGCCCTTTTGAACCAAATGAGCTCTGGCAACTACTTTGCACCCAAAAGGTATGTCTGGTGTGCTGCAAAGTTCTGGTAGAAATACTTGTTTTGCCATTTATATTTGTCCCCTTTGTTACCGGTTATATATGGGTAAAAGTGACAAAGCCAGCAAGTATCTGAAGGTGAAAAGATTCCACCAGTGCAGTGTACGAGTGTGTAGGAAGACTGTGTTAGCTGGATTCCAAAGACATTATATTGCTTGTGAACCTGTTGTTAAAAGGAAGTAGTTACCAACACTTTATAGTAAATACTCCTGTTTGGTGGCAGAAAGTAAAACCAACATGACAACACAGAAGAGCTTACAAACACGATTATTATAAATAGACTTTATCGAATAAATGATATTTAACATTTGAAACAATGTTATATTGACATATTCCTTTGTTCTACAGATTTTTCTATTGTCCATTTAAAATATATCTAAATCCACAGGGCTACTTTTTTCTTCTTTTTCCCTTTAAAGCTTGTGGAGAGCTGTGATTCCCGTTGTCGTGTTGCCGTGAATGCCACTCTTTTTCCAGCTGTGCTAGCATGTCTGTCGTAAGAAGTCCTTGTTGTACTAATCTGGAGGCAAGCGGTCCCTTCACATTACCAGGCAATGGCTGGACTAACTGAGACCCTTTGGGTCTTCTCTGTCCCTGGGAGTTTATATTGTGTTTGAGGTTTGGAATGTCTTTTTCATGGGCTCCTTGTGCTTCAGAATGATCAGAGGCAGAAGCAGAGGATTCTGAGGCTCGAATGAGTTTAGTAATGTTATACACTCCCATCTGTATTATAGAATCCAATTCTTTCTGTATCTCCCTTACAAGATTAGCATCTGGAAACATATCCATGAAACGATAGCTGCAAAATACATGTATTAGGCATTATTTTTCTAAGCATGTTATTTACAAGGTACACCTAAAACAAAAGCATAAAAATGATATGAAACTCTACCAAAATTCAACCACACTCACAAATACACTGCTCCTACTAACTATCCCAGCCAATCACATGCAGACATCTGCCCTCTCCATACCTCTGGTTCACAATGCGGCCCATTCTAAAATGTCAACATTGGTCACATAAAGCCCACTACCGTGTTTTCCCCCACTTCACTCTCTACACCGGTGATCCCCAACCAGTAGCTTGTGAGCAACATGTTGCTCTCCAACCCCTTGGATGTTGCTCCCAGTGGCCTCAAAGCAGGATCTTATTTTTTAATTCCAGGCTTGGAGGCAAGTTTTGGTTGTATAAAAAACCAGGTGTACTACCAAACAGAGCCTCAATGTAGGCTGACAATCCACATAGGGGCTACCAAGTGGCCAATCAAAGCACTTATTTGGCACCCCAAGAACATTTTTCATGCTTGTGTTGCTCCCCAACTCCTTTTTCTTCTAAATATTGCTCACGGGTTCAATAGGTTGGGGATCCCTGCTCAACACTATTTATTGTTTACCAGCCTTCTTGTACCCATCTTTCCTTCCTCCAAAATGCACCCTGGCACTTATTGGTCTATGTCTTGCTCAATAACGCTACAATGCTTCAGTACATATTCACTCATGTTGCCCTTCCAGTTCCCATTCTAGTATATTGCTGCCAGTGCCTCCCTCCCTTCCCCCATTCACCAATGTTTCCATATTTTACATTGTATTGTTAGTATAACATAAGGCAGCAAACCACTAGGCAGTAATTTAGTTCTGCAAAGAACATGTTTGTTTTAGAGTTAAAGAATTAGCGGTGTGTTTATAATATTTTACTTTAAAGAGTATCTAAAAATCTCTTTATGACCAGAACCATAGGTCAACTCCTGTAAGCAGAGTTTGAGGTTAGTGAAAGTCTTTAATAAGGACTTAATAATGGGCAATATCACTATATCCAAGAACCCATGAACAATAAATCATCTTCCCCATGGTTTGGGGGAACCCTGTAACTTTCCTTGATCATAATTTTTATTTATAATTTACATTGTTTATATTGCATATAATTCACTCTACCATGTAAAATTTTATTCCTGAACCAACAAGTATTTTTTTTTGTCTTGTAATATTGGTGTGTAGGTGCCATCTCGGGTCATTTTGCCTGGTCATGTGCTTTTAGAAAGAGCCTGCACTTCAGGCAGGCTGTTGTTTCTCCTACACAACGTAAAGTCAAAGTGGGACATGGATTTTTACTATTGATTGCTATTCTCATATCTACCAAGGAGCTGTTATCTGGTTACCTTCCCATTGTTAGGCTTGTGGGGAGGAAAGGGAGAGGGTTGATATCACTCCAACTTGCAGTACAGCAGTAAAGAGTGACTGAAGTGACTTTATCAGAGCACAAGTCACATGACTGGGGGCACTTGGGAAACTGACAATATGTCTAGTCCCATGTCAGATTTCAAAATTAAATGAAATATAAAAAAATCTGTTTGCTCTATTGAAAAATGAATTTCATTGCAGAATTCTGCTGATGGGGTTTGAAAAAAAAACAAAAAAAAATCATGTTTTCCCATGACAGTATGTTCTCAGCCACATATTTTTAACTCGGTCATTTCCTTAACTAAACTCACCTTAACCATAGATAGAGATCCAGGATATCATGAACTGACTCCAAATGCACCAAGTCTTTGATGGTCTTTGGGGAAACAACTGGCCAGTTAACAAGTCTACAAATCCAATCAAATGTCAGGGGCTCATTCCGACTGAACTGTCGAGCAAACTGTAAAAGAACAACACACAAGTGTAACACCTCTGTCTCTCACCACCATCAAACTTAAAATGCTATATGGCTGCTAAGCTGAATCAAATCTGATTAATCTTTGATGCAGTTTTTTTGCAAATCAGGTTGTAGATTTGGGGGAGCAAATCCAATAAATATGGATTCAGCACTTTTACTTATCAGAACAGTCACAACAATGGGTGGGGATTGTATACTGGTAATCTAATATCTACCTCCCAAATTCTAGCTTCTTATCCCAAATGTAGGGTTATAGAAGAAATCTGAAAGATATTTTTAAAGTGTCCTGAAAAGAAAATGCATATTCTCAATGGAAAGCCAGATGAACATTATGAGGCTGACAATGGTGAAAAACACTGAAACGTACCCTCAGTAGTGACGTGCAGACAAATGGCTGTTTGCGGTTGATGGGAGCTGTACAAAATACATATCTCGCCCTCAGGTTTAGTGGAATGTGTTGAATCATATCAGCTACAAACTTGAAGTCATCAATGTTGCACACAAAATAAAGTCCATCAACCTGAGAAAGGCTTACAAATATATCCTGCAAAAGAAGAAACAAATGCATTAGAATACAGTAGGAAACCAATATAGCAACTCTCCTTGATACTGTTTAATGATGGTGAACCTGTAAAAGTTGGTTGCAACCATCATGCTTTATCTGAATTACTGAATGTTCACAAAAATGGACGCAGGAATGTGATGTGTGGGCCGGCCCAATACCAGAGGGTCGGGCAGTTTCGGGCCAACCTCGCATCCCCTTTCCGGTTTGCGGCCGGTTGAGCTCTTTTGACTGCTCCCTCCGCCCGTGACCTTACAAATGCCAGCTTCAGACTTCTAAGTTGAACTTCTATAGATACTCGCCTGCTCACCCCGCCCCTTTTATGACGTCATTGGCAGAGCAGGTCTATAAAAGGAACCCGGAAGTCGGGGTTCAGGCGGGCGGGCGCGCATCACACAAACACCTTGATCTGATAAAGATGAAAATGTACCAGGTTCACGCCAAGCAAATCTGCTCAACAAGAATATTTCACTCAAATTTTTATTTGTAAAGTTTTAAAATAAATATACAAAATTTCAAAATTATACTTAATATTAGGGGGTTATTTACGAAGTCCAATTTAGTCTGGTCTGAGTTTTAAAGGGGACAACATCTAAAAAAGATATTATGATCTGCGCTGAGTTCTGTACGATAATACAAAAAAGTTTGGGGCTATAATCTGAAAAAAAATCTGATTTTTTCATGATTTTATAGTCTTTTCCAGCACCAGATATTATGAGTTCATTTATTGATAAATAAGGTCAAAATGTAGATGGTCAACGTGGTTTTAATAAAATAATTTGAAATATTCTGATTTTAATAAATAACCCCCGAAGTGTGTTATAGAGCAACCTATTTTAAGCAACTTACCGTTATTTATCTTGTATTTTTATTTTTTTTTGTAAATGAATAGCTTTCCTGTTCTGCCTATTTCCAGCCTTTAACAGAAAATGCTGGCTGCTAGGGGCAGAGACCCGAGCAGTCAAAAACACATGGACTGCAAGAATTTACTTTAATTAACTATTCTTATTTTTATTGCTTATCTTTTTTTTTTTTTAGACCCTCTCCTATCCATCTTCCACTCTGACTTCCAAACTTCTGCCTGAATACTAGGGTAATTTAGCCCTAACAACCAGATCATAGTTAAAAATACAGGTTATTAGCGCTGGAGAACAAAGAAATGTAAATAAAATAATAATAATTTTTGAGGTGAACCTTCTGATTATTTGGTATATGACAGCAGTTCCATATTGTTTACACTATTTAAAATACATACAGAAATAATACTCTATGTAGAGCCCACTGGCTGAACATTCATTAGCATGATCTCTTCTGTTCATATACAGTAAGGTCCAATTCTGGTAGATTCCTATACAATGGAACAGTAGCACTTGCTCTCAGAACAGCGGCTTTATACTTACAATAAGATTTGATAATGTTGCATCAGGCAGGTGGTAAGCAAACATCTCTATCTGGTCAGCAGTGGGATGTAACCCAGCAGTCTAAAGAAAAATAAAATGTACACATACCATATGAGCAATAATGTGTGCATATACTCTCCTATTATTATTAAATTGTATGTATATAGCGCCAACATATTGCGTAGCACTGTAATAATAAACACTGGAAAATGTTGTTGTTTTCTCATAATAAAAACAGAGAATGTCAACTGCATTAATACATCTGTTGTCTATTTGCTGTTAAATATAACACAAATGCAACACCTGTGCCCATGATGCAATGCCACAATTGCCAAGAAAAATATTATGCGTGAAAACCAATACATTGGTGAGTTTGTCTTCTGCATTTACAATTTTGATGGCATTACTAAAGAACAATATACTTTCACATATTTGCCATGAATCATAAGGTTGGGCCTTGCACTGTCTCTGACCATGGACTACATCTGTAGCATATGATAGTCCCTTAGCCAATGGCATTTTCTGCCTGGCACCATGGATATCTGACTGAGCCCTTATAGAATATCAAAGGAAGGTGTTGTGGTTTCATGCCTTTGGCTACAAGACTGGCTAGCAGCCAATACCTGCTCAAGTTTGGGCAAAGGAGGAAGCTTGGATAAGCCTCTTACCTCTATGGCAGCAACTGGTTTCCTCATGATCTCTTTGAGCAGGGGCAGGTCATCTCGAAACATTGTGGTAACTTCTCCATCCTTAAACATGCTGCTAAACCTGCCAGCACGACCCGATATCTGCAGCGCCTGAGAGGTGGAGATGGTATCAATCTCTTTCTCTCCTTTTTCATTAATGCTCGGTTTTACCAGGGAATTAAAGATGATCCTTTTAATGCTCCTAGGAATGGGGGGTTTCAAAATCAGGCACGTTAGTTTTTTTGGATGTGGTGGAAGTCAATCCAAACCTAACCATGGGCTATAGTGATCCTAGGCCATCTCTTGGTTTCCTTCCCACATATTTAGTGTATGCAGTATGAATGCATACAAATGGTTTTTAAAAAATATCATTTAATCCCAGCAATTAGATTTTAATGAATAAATGTAATCTGTCACAATCTGCCAAATCATACAGGATATTGTGTTAGCCTCAATTCTGAGCCTAAATCCGTATGGATTGGGTTAGTGCCAATGCCCTAGGCAAGCGACAGGCACCCATGTATTTCCCTCTGAATTTGCAACTCTAGGCACCAGTCCACAACTGCCTATAGAAAAAATATAGCACTGGCTAAAATCCATAGATGTGCCTGCCCTGCCATTCCATTAACAACTTCCATATATACTCCATTCCGAAGTCGCCCAAAGTTTCCTCGTGAGGCAACTTCGGAAAAAGAAGCGTTCCGAGTGCCATCCCACTGGCAATTTACATTCTAGCTGGCGGGAAGGCAGTACAGGGAGATTAGTCACCCAACTAATTCTCCCGCGCAGCGCCGTCTGCGCATTCACAGAGCGTGCAGTTAGCGTTAGGCATGCACCAAATCCACTTTTTTGGATTCGGCCGAACACGATTCGGCCGAATCGTTTGCAAAAGATTCAGCCGAATACTGAACTGAATCCAAAGGGGAAAACATTTTTTACTTCCTTGCTTTGTGACAAAAAAAATCTCGTGATTTCTCTCCCTGCCCCCAATTTACATATGCAAATTAGGATCCAGTTCGGCCGGGCACAAGGATTCAATCGAATCATAATTCTGCTGAAAAAGGCTGAATCCCGAACCGAATACTGGATTCGGTGCATCCCTAGTTTGCGCATGGTGTAGTTTGGCATGCACGCCGAGCGGCGCCCCCAAAGCATCACAGTAGGGGGGCGGGGGGGGAGCCCTGAACAGCAGTCCCGGTGTGCCCCATGCCCCTCAGTCCGACCCTGTGTGTCTCTGCCCTTATTGTGAAAACCAACTGTATTTCTTGATACATGTCCTTTTACCGAACATATTTGTAACTAACCTGACTGAACCATTCTCTGTTGTACTGCTGCATGCATTGCTTTTTAAACATTTACCATCTGAGCATCAGTATTCATATGAGGATATGTTATATACAGCTAAACCTTCTTCTAATTTGGAGCTGTCTGGATCCAGAAAAAAGATCCTATACCTGTGCTTAATTATATTTAATCCATTTATGCAACTACCTTACAGAACCAAATACTAAATACACACAAGCCAGCACCCACATCTGAATTACATATGAAATGTGTCTTTACTCACAGATTAAGCCCCATTCCTATAGCATCTGTAGCAACCAGGATTTTGCAGGGATCAGCAGGATCATTGAATTTCTTTGCCTGGGCAAGTTTAGTCCCTTAAAGAAATGCAAGAATATTTTAGCCTTCCATTATAACCACCCACAATTGTTTGTTCCCTATGTAAACGCAGAACTACTATCACAATAGTAAGATACCTGCTTTGACAGTAAGAACACAGACAAAATGCTATGTAAGTCATTTTAAATGGAAATGGGTGGCAGGCAGGGAAGGATACTCCTAGACAGCCCTGCAGTAGTCAAAAGTGCCATAGACTTAGAATGGACTGTTTTACTTCTCTCTGCTATTATTTTAACTGCTATTGTATCTTTTCACCATCCATGGCTGGTTATAGGTAATTGGGAAGGTGGAAATATGTTATGGGCCAGTGTGGGCATATCTGGAATCCAGCATAGCAACCATCTGCAAGGCTGTTATCAAACAGCTGCAGAAATTCAAGAATAAGATCGAGTTATACGAACCTGGGGGAAGGCTGCCATAAATCACGGCACATTCTAAACCACGTGCTTCAATTTGTCGGCTCACAGAATAGATGTCATTCTTATTGAAACAGACTATGCAGTCGCCAGGGCGGAGATTGTCTAGGGATTCCAAAGCATGGTCAAGAATCTTAAGCGGTGTCAGCCTCTCGTAATTTCTCACCTACAAGTACAACACGGATATCGAAAATACACTTAAAGGCTCATAAAGGTTCTTGTTTTGTTTTTAAATCCATACGTTTTCCCGTAAATGTCTGTTTTATAGTTTCCATGAAGCATCTGTGTATTTACACATACAATATTTGTAGAAGCATTTGTATTGGTCATAACACCGAGGAATCTAGGGTTATAAATGTTGAACTATATAGAAGATAAAACCTCAGAAGATACAAATATGGAAAAATATGCTCTGTTCACACTATAGGGATTAGCATTAATTCCTTATTTGTTACAACAAGGCTCAGGGTAGTAGGCCTGGATATATTTGTCCATGCACTTACTGAAGAAGCAAACATGCTGTCTGATGTGGGTCTCCTAAGCTCTGATGTATAATTGGTTGGACACGTCAAGTAACATGATACCTTTGTATATTTATATTGGCTCCCTGTAAACAGGGCAAATCGGCAGATTTAGCTGCCAAACTTTAAACTGTACCTCTACTTCCTCTCCAGTTGTAAACATAAGCTCAGTCACCAGGTTGATAGCAGCTCCTTCACCACAGATATGGATTTCTTCAGCACAGAGACCTAGGATAAATAATTCAATGAATGAGGCATTTCCACCGAGCCCAGCACAAACACTATTCCCTATTGGTGTTTAGGCAACCATCTCAGTTCATTATAAATGATCCTGTGCCACCACAAGCTCAAAATGTGTAATCATGTACAATGTGTGATTATATGATTTTAGTGTATTACCCCCTGTGGCAAGGTCACATTCCGCTCTGGCAGCTACTGCCTCAACTACTCAATTTTTATCCTTTCTTAAGGTGCCCAAACATTAAAAGTTCCAATCGTTTGGCGATCTTGCCCTTTCCCTCCTGATATGCCCAACAAAATTGGGGTTTATATTGGGCTTTTCAGATTGTTTGGTCCGAGGGCCAAAAGATCAAATTACAACGACAGCTTTCCCCTGTATTTCCTCTGTGAGTCAAGCAAGTTCAAGCAGACAATTTACTTTTTCAGGGCTTGGCATGCCTAACTGTACCCTGGGTCCACCCCATTTGTGACAACATTCCCTCTCGCTTTCATTTACAGACTCGTGCACAACCTGCCCCCTCTAGTGATGTCAGTGATGGGGGGCTAAGTACATGTAGATAACTGATGGCAGCATGGTGGGTCAGGTTGGGTCCAGATTGTGAGGATTTATTACCTTACAGTCCCCATACAAAGGCCGATATATAAGCTGCTGACAGATTAAGTCAACAGTTTACTGGGCAGTGTATGGGGCTTCCCCGATCAATATTTGGACGAATGTCGAGCAGATGTTGATCGGGCAGGTTTAAAAATCCCATCTGAATGAGGACTGCAGCGGTTCATTAAAGAGGTTGTTCACCTTCCAAGCACTTTTTTCAGTTGGATTGTTCACCATAAACAAATAATTTTTTCAATTACTTTCCATCCTTTATTTTTTACAGTTTTTCCCAAATCTAAGTTTAATGTTTGTGTCTGGCAGCTCAGTAATTCAGGTGCAGACTCTAAACTGTTACAATTTTGCAACATTTAGTTGATACATTTCTCAGCAGCTTCTCTGGAGTATTAGCAACTATTATTTCAATTCTAAAAGCTGCCTTTAATGAAACTTAGGGATTCTCAGCAGGGACAAAGATAAGATTGGCCATAGACACAAAGATTCGCTCGCTTGGCGACATCGCCAAACGAGTGGATCTTTCCCCAATATGCCATTAACGAGCATGGCTATATCGGGGGCAATCTGAACGTTCGATCCGATTACGATGCGCAATGGGCTCCGGCGGGATAGGTCAGGTCAAAATCAAACCTGACCCATCAACCAAACGACCGATCTCCGCCGGATGAAAGATGTCGGCACTCACCACACACAATCCGAAAATAGTACGAATCCTCGATTCGTACGATAGGATCTGTGCGTCTATGGCCAGCTTTAGACATGTATCAACTAAATGTATCAATTTAGAAGTTTAAAGGGTCGGCGACCCCTCCTCCCAGAGCTGGTTTAGAAGGTGAAAATGAAACTTTACACTTCATTATTAGAAAAAAGGTTACACATAAAAAGTAGAAAGTAATTGGAAAAAGCCTTTATTTCTGGTGAACTGTCTGATACCAACCTGAAAAATGTGTTTGAAGGTGAACAACCCCTTTAATGCGGTCATTGACCTCCCATATCCTTCTTCATTGTGATCCGATCGCTGGGAAGAGAGCTGCTTGTTTGGCAACCTCGCCAAATGAGAGGATCTCTGTATGTATGGCGAGCTTTGCTGTATACAATGGGCTGTCACTGTATGGTATATGGGGTGTTACTAACCTCACTTCATGTATTTAGGATGTAGGGGTATTCTTTTTGTCACAGTAGCATTATTTACAAATGTATGTATAAGCAAATTCAAAGCCTGAACCTAATGGTATAAGGGACAGTTTACAAAAATGTATTGTAGCTGGCAAAGAAACACGTGAAACCACTTCCTATTACTGTAAATGAAAACTAAAATCAGAATACATGGCTAGGAAGTTCATGAGATTACATCCATAGTCCCAAACAGGAATAAATGAGCAAACTGAAACAATAGCAGGCGTTTCTTTCTATATTCTAAAGAATTGTTACCTAAAAGTGCTCTGGTCCAGGCCCAACCTCTAGAAGGATCTCTAATCATCTGTATTTCATCTATGACAGCCACCTCATCTGAGAGAGAACAAATACAAGGATCACAAAGACAAATCAAATATCTGTAGGAGATGGCAGAGGACAATACTTCTGCAACCACAAACAATTGGATTAAGGATTTTTTTTGTAAAATCACAAGGCATAATGAAAACAATACATTTAAAAAATAACAAACGATAAAACAAAATTAAAATGTATTTGCTTGAAACAATTATAGAAAAATAAAGAAATATACACATACATGGTGCTGTCACACTGCACATTTCAATTGTACAAGCTGCATGGGCTGAAGGCCTGCCTTCTGGATCTACAAACACCAGTTCTTCTCCTGTAATAAGGTCACAAGGCACTCCCTGTAGTATAAAACAACAGATGAGAAAGATGTGGAAGAACCTATAAGAAAATATCTGTAACAGCCAAAATACTGAGAGGGCTGGTTTACTATGATAGGAGTCGCAGCACAACCAATATGAGGCTTTTCTTTCATTTTCCAACTGGTTGAAGAAGACCAATTGGTTGCTATGGGTGCACCTTCGTTAGTCTATAAACCCATAAGATTTTTATTTAAACAACATATCAGCCATAATGTTTAGGGATTAGTATTGAAGAAGTCAGATTAGTAAATGTAAGGGATTTTATTTGGCAGTTCTGCAAGTGGTGCCATGTTTTGCCCAAACTGGCTTTTACTGAGGTATAATGCTTGTCTCTGTAAGGTAGATTTACATGCAACCAGGATATATGCTGCATTTTAAAAAAAACAACCTCCATTTGGAAAATTGCCTCCAGGTTGTTGAAATGCACAACCCACAGACAGACAGACTAAATTATAAGAGAGATGCCCTGGTAAATTATAAGAGAGATGTCTGGTACAAAAACCCAAACAGGAATAGTTCTTGCCTAACAAATACTCTTTTGAAATTTTTGAACATTTCTATAACATATTGAGAATATATTCTATTAACATATGGTAGAATATAACAGACTTAGAAATTACTTTTTCACTGACTATTATAAAATATATTAACTGTGAAATAAATGGAGATCCATGGGTTAATAAAGCTTGCAGCATACTAACCGAATCATTACTCTTTTGGTAGATTTCATGGGCCAGCAATTTCAGAGGACCACAATACACCCCCGATTTTGCAGACAGATACCTCTGGATTGCATGGTATGTTTTTCCACTATTGGTAGGTCCGGAATGGAAAATGATCTTGCGCTGGATGGCTCTGGCCTCAGGATACCTACGTATAAGTTAACATTAAGATTTGCACAATAATAGCTTGATATTCCAATACAAATTGACGATTTGCAATGAGAAAATTAAAATAAATATTCACACTAAAAATTCAGTTTTTCTAACTGAATTTTCCTGTGAACCTATGCCTTTTTCCATAATTTAGTATCGTTGCATATCTGATTTGTAAGAGTTTTCAATGATTTTTAATTGTTTCTTTTTCATGTTTAAGATAGACAATAAATGATAACAATGTCTTTGTAAGTATCTGGAGTCTTTCCAAAAAGAGAGGAAAAGAAGAAGAAGAAGAAGAAGAAGAAGAAGAGAAGAAGGAGAGAAGAAAGAGTGGAGCATTGTCAACTGGGCAGTAGGGCCAAAGAAAGAAGAAAATATAGCAGAAACAATAGTTTAAATCGACGGTTCACCAAGTATTGGTGATATAATGCTAGTCAAGGAGTACAGACTGACAATTCCTGTGAGGTCCCTTTAATATAAAGGAAGAAGGTATTCTAATGGCTAGCAGCTCTGGGAGGACTCTGCAATTAAAGAGCCTTAACATATAGATTGGTTATAGTTTTAGGCTTAGTCCACACCAGGCGATTTGGGGAGATTTAGCGCCTGGCGACTAATCGCCTCTTCTTTGAGGCAACTAATCTCCCGAACCGCTTCCTCTTCTCTTGCGCCGGCTGTAATGAGTCGCCTGCGTTAGGCCACAAGCGGCGCTTCGTTTTCCAAAGTTGCTCGATCGGAAAACATGTTTTTTCAAAACCCATCAGTTAATAGTGCTGCTACAGTAGAATTCTGCGCTGAAATCCATTTCTCAAAAGAGCAAACAGATTTTTTTATATTCAATTTTGAAATCTGACATGGGGCTAGAGACATATTGTCAGTTTCCCAGCTGCCCCCAACAATGCGACTTGTGCAAGCACTTTAGGATGGAACTACTTTCTGGTAGGCTGTTATTTCTCCTACTTAATGTAACTGAATGAGTCTCAGTGGGACTTGGTTTTTACTATTGAGTGCTGTTCTTAGATCTACCAGGCAGCTGTTATTTTGTGTTAGGGAGATGCTATCTGGTTACCTTCCCATTGTTCTGTTGTAAGACTGCTGGGGGAGGGGGTGATATCACTCCAACTTGCTGTACATCAGTAAAAAGTGACAAATAGAATTTCCATGCTGTGATGACCCTGCATTTACCATTACAGGGATATTCATCACACTCATTGACAGTGGTCACAACCTCAGCGCAGAACAAAACACCCATTCCACACGTTCATGTACTTGATCAATTAAAAGTTATCAAAGGCCAGGTTTTGTTACATAACACGTTTGAAGACATATTTCTAGTTATTTGTCTAATACAATCCCTTGGTTTTGAGCCAGACAGTTCTGCTTAACTTTTAAGTTGGTTGCTTTAATTTAAACTTTAGTGATTATGTAAAGTTGATGGCATACAGAAAGTTTTCAATGGTGTATAACTTTCAATGGTGTATAACTATCTTATACGTATATGAATAATAAACATACTTTCTATGATAAATGGGTCTCAGCAACAAACAAGCGAGTGTTCTTGAGTGATTCTCGTCTACCGGCAGGAAAGGGAATGGAAAGGGACACCAGCTTAACTAATATGCAACTATGTATCCTATGCAAGGTTTACCACCACTTAAACGGTTTATACTGTACCAGTTAGGAGGTAGCCTCAAATCGCTAATTTTCCGAAGATCATCCATACAATCTAGCATTGGGAATATCTGTTTTGAGTGTCTCATAAAAAATGGGAACAGGTCATCAACGTGGCCTACAAGGGGGGCAAAAAGATGAGGTCTCTAAAATGGTTTTAAGTATTTATATACTAAAAATCTATTTTTATGTGTAAAATTTCAAATTCAGATAGCACATTTCCACCAGTAACCAATGAGGCTGCCTACCTTTGTAGTGAACAGCAACCACCTAACTCCACTGGTAAGAGGTGGATGCCATTTATGTCGTGACAGGTATTTCTTTTGCACTATTTCTCTGTTGGCATGCTCTATTATGCACTATTTCTCTCTTGGTATGCTCTATAATGCACTATTTCTCTCTTGGTATGCTCTATAATGCACTATTTCTCTCTTGGCATGCTCTATAATGCACTATTTCACTCTTGGTATGCTCTCTTATGCACTATTTCTCACTTGGCATGCTCTGTTATGCACCATTTCTCTTTTGGTATGCTCTATAATGCACCATTTCTCTCTTGGTATGCTCTACAATTCACTATTTCTCTTTTGGCATGCTCTCTTATGAACTATTTCTCTCTTGGTATGCTCTATAATTCACTATTTCTCTCTTGGTATGCTCTATAATTCACTATTTCTCTCTTGGCATGCTCTATTATGTGCTATTTCTCTCTTGGTATACTCTATAATTCACTATTCGTCTCTTGGCATACTCTCTTTTGAACTATTTCTCTCTTGGTATGCCCTAAGTGTTGCAGTCTTTTATAATCTTTTATGTGTAGTGACTCAAGAGTTTGCTTCTCTAAATATGTATGTAAAAACTGTAATACTGTTTCTTGTACCAATTAAAAATATATAATACTTTACAATAAATATCAGACTATGCTTGAAAGACTTGACATGCACATATGTTATACTTACCAACTCCACAGCAAATATCATTCAATATAATGTGCAGGTCCACATGCAAAGGGTCAGTCTCCATAACATATTTTCTAAAGCTTATAAAAGCTTGGTGGAAAAGACGAGCTAGGAATGACACAGAAATGCACATTAACAGATCATCCAGGTATGGCTTGGACAAGAACCAAAAGTGCTTAATATATGCAAGTGGCATTTATGTACGTCTCTCTTACCATCCAGTCCATTTTCGGCTCCCAATTTCTGCATCTCTTTCCTTTTGTAAAACTTGTTTAAAACTTTCAGGACGTCACCTATGGATTTAATATAATGTTTAACAATATTTATTAAGCAGAGGAAATTAGATGTCAAATGGACATTTTTAACTAAGTGCAAAGCTTTCAAAATGTTTTTTTTTTTCAGGAAGCAATTCAAGCATCTTCTAAGTTTCTTTTTTGCCTTTTATTCCAAACAAAAACTTTAAATTAGCATGAGGCTACATTTTATTGTTATTCTTAAAGTATTTACCAAATAGTCTGGTTGCTATGGTTAATAATTTAAAAGCAGAACTAAATAAGTTTGCATTTGCAGGCGGTGTCTCCAGTGGAAATCAGTTCTGCATACTTCATGCCCAGTATCTGGGGGGTTCACAGTCGTAAGCAAAAAGCTGGAGTCTAAAATGGTTTCACTCCTACCCCAGTTCTCCTTCTACTGCCGTTTGGGTCATGACACTTTTTGACACAGGCCTAATGCTCTTACTTTGAGAAAAGTGAGTGACTGCATCTGGTCCATGTCAGAGCATAGCCAGGACCTGGTTAAGAGAGAAACTGTGCTGGAATGGAGGGAAACAGAACAGGGGACAACTGTTAATCCCCCAGGGACTGGATAAGCAATTTGTAGTCACCTAAAAATCAAAATTAAGTCTTAGACAGCTGGCTGAGCTGCAACAGTAGTATAAGACTGTTCATGTTTTAAAGGGGTTGTTTAACTTTAAAGTAATTTTAGTATGATGTAGACAGTGATATTCTGAGACAATTTGCAATTGGTTTTCATTTTTTATTATTTGTGTTTAGGTTATTGGCTTTTTTATTCACCTGCTGTCCAGTTTGCAATTTCAGCAATCTGGTTGCTAGGGTCCAATTTACCCTGGCAGCCATGCATTGATTTGAATACGAGACTGGAATATGTTCATAAAAATATGAACAATAAAAAGTAGCAATAACAATAAATGTGAAGCCTCAAAAATAATTTGTTTTTAGATGGGTCAGTGACTCCCATATGAAAGCTGGAAAAATCTGAAGAAAATGGCAAATATATGAAAAACTATAAAAAATAAATGAGGACAAACTGAAAATGTGCTTAGATCTGGCCATTCTCTAACATACTAAAAGTTAACATAAAGGTGAACCACCTCTTTAGACAACACAAAAATAGAAAAAGAACATAAAAAGTTAATTTAATTTAAAATGAACAACACCTTTCATTGTATGTATATTTTTTAAACTGTCTCTAGAGTAAAATTAATAAGTAGAGTGTTTGGATTCAGCATTCTAATATAAATACTGAGTAAAAAGCTAATTCAATGTGCAGAAGAGGAAACTGAGAGGTTTGAAACACTCCCTGAAGTAGCAAGAGTGTGCAACCCCCAGCAGAACAACATGGAATTCTCACAGCATGAAATATACTGGTGTACATCATATGGTAAAAGTAATTCTTAAGGGGGTGGTTCACCTTTAAGTTAACTTTTATTATATTATAGAATGGTCAGTTCTAAGCAACTTTTCAAATAGTCTTCATTATTTATTTTTTAATTATTTATTTATTTATAATTATTTGCCCTTTTCTTCTGAATCTTTTCGCCTTTCAAACAGGGGGTCACTGACCTCATTTAAAAAAAAAACAAATGTATTGTTATTGTTACTTTGTATTACTTATCTTAGAATTTAAGATAAGAATATAAAAATGTATTCATATTCCTGTCTCTTATTCAAATCAATGCATGGTTGCTAGGGAAATTTGGACCCTAGCAATCAGAATGCTGAAATTACAAACTGGAGAGCTGCTGAATAAAAAGTGAAATAACTGAAAAAAGCACAAATAATAAAACATGAAAACCAATTGCATGTTTAAAGGGGTGGTTTGCTTTGTATGTTATAGTTTTATAATTATTTCCCTTTTTCTGACTCTTTGCAGCTTTCAAATAGGCGTTGCTGACCCCTTCTAAAGAAGCAAATGCTCTGTAAGGCTACAAATGTATTGCTATTTCTAATTTGTATTACTCATCTTTCTATTCAGGCTTACTCCTACTCATATTCCAGTCCCTTAATCAAATCAGTGCATGGTTGCTAGGGTAGTTTGGACCCTAGCTACCAGATTGCTCAAAATGCAAATTGAATAGTTGCTGAATAAAATGCTAAATAACTCAAAAACCACAAATAATAAAAAACAAAAACCAATGGCAAGTTGTCTCAGAATATCACTCTCTACATCATACTAAAAGTTATCTCAATAGTGAACAACCCCTTCAAGGTAGATGCTAATGTGCAGACCTGCAAAACATACAAATGAACCTGCCCCTGCCATGAGCATTTCCAGTTATTCAGGATTGGATCTGATCGACCAGAATGAAAACACTGGTTCATCAAATAACCTCATAGTAATATCTTGGTGGTGATGGAGGTATCACTAAATCACTAACAGGGCGAGGCCCACACTGGTATACTTATTGACAGGCCACGGCTGGCAATCTGTGTGTTCTGACAAATGCAAAAGAGGCTGCTTGTAAGGTCCCATATAGACAGTCAATATTTAGTGGGCTGGTGGAGGACTATTTGGGCCTCTGTATACTTGGAATGCCAGGGCCTATTTTGACTCCCCTGCTTATTGATCAGCCTCCAGTTCTACTTGGCAGGGTACTGCAATCCAGGGCAGCCATCAGGGGGGGAGAGTTGTACGGGGCCCCGAAGGGTAAGGGGGGCCAGCCACGCCACACTTACTTGATTAGCCGGCCCCCCAAATTTCTGAGAGCTGCTGACTTCGGGAAGGCATGGACATTTAAGGGGCCCTGGCCACCAATGTTCTCATGATGTGGGGGGGGCCTGGCCATCAATTTTGGGAACCAATTTTTTTTTCTCATATGGGGTCTTAGCCACCAATATTTTTTAATGGGGGGGCCCTGGCCACAAATGTTTTTTTATGGGGGGCCCTGACCACCAATAACTTTTTATTTTTTATTAACATGTGGGAACCCTAGCCACCAATATTTATTTTGTTTTTTTTACTGTGTGGTGGGGGGGGGGCGGATCTGTGGGGTGGAATAGGGCGGACCTGTAGGTGGGGCGGATCTGTGGGGTGGAATAGGGCGGACCTGTAGGTGGAGGTTGCGGTGGGCGCAGCCCAGGGGGCCCAGGAAATTTTGTCGTATGGGGCCCTGCTGCAATCTGACCATTAGTGAGGTTTAAAAATGCTGGAGGGTAGTTTGTCCAACTCGTGGACCTTCAGCTGTTTTACTGACAATCTATGGATGTGGCATGTCACTGAAAGTTGTAGTTCTGCAGGGCGACAAGCTCAACACTCTTACTCTTATTGAGAGGCTGCGTCAGTTCAGCGCCGATGTCCGTGTCCCCATTCTCTGCGGGTCTGAGCTGAACAGGAACAAACAGCGAGGTGTCTGGGGGTTTGCTTTCTCCTCCGTACAAGGTCCTGCTCTGCGCCCCCAGTCCATGGATCCTAGATCCCGTTACAAGGGCACGGGGCTTTCTATAAATACATGACTGAACGTCCCGAAACACCGGCTGAAGGCAACAGCGAATAACGGGGGGCAAGCGCTTCAGATACATCGCCATAAAGCCACATAGAACCAAGATGTTCTGCAGCTGCACTAGACTTGTCCCAGAACAATCCGCATGCCCACCGAGAGCAGCAGCAGCATGACAACAGCGGGCGCACTCTGATGGCGTCACACGGAAGGACCTAAGGCATTTAGCAGCCGAGCTATTGCCTGTTTGACATTGAAAGTGTGGCCCTCCAGTAACTCACAAAGTACAGGAAATAGGGGGAATTTATTTCTAAAGTACGGGGAAAAAACGCTGGATGTTAATATAAGTGGTATGTGTATATTGCATGAGCTCTAGCATATTATTCACCCTGCCGTGTTCTTCAGGTGCTGTATACACACACAGAGCTGTCATCTACTTACACCAATGTGACTCTCACTGAGGAAACGCATTGCCTCCCAGTGCTCCCACTGTCCCCCAGACAGTTCTTTAGGTGGTGCTGGATTATTGTATCAGGGCTCTGACTAGGGTTGCCACCTTTTCCTGAAAAAAATACCGGCCTTCCTATATATTTTTCTTTTTTCCATATTTATAACATTGGGATCAACTATTATTTTTACCAGCCAGGCCAGAAAAATACCGGCCAGGTGGCAACACTAGTTCCACCTTTTCTGGAAAAAAATACTGGCCTTCCTATAATATTTATCTTTTTTCCCTATTAATAACATTGGGATCAACTATTATTTTTACCAGCCAGGACTGTAAAATACCAGCCAGGTAGCAACTAGGGTTGCCACCTCTCAATAAAATTTGCACCGGCCAGTCTTGGGGGCGGTAAAAATAGGGGGGATGTGATGTCAAAGGGGGCGGTGCAAGACGTCAAAGGGGGCGGCGTGCAATTGGCCAGGCGCCGAAGAAAAGGTAGATTTTGTGCAGATTGGGGCAGACCAAGAGCTTTAGTTAGGGATATTACAAATTTACCAGCAACTACATTGCCGGTAAATCTGTAATACCGGCCCCAGCCTTAGCGGGTGTTTTACCGGCTAGGCTGGTAAAATACTGGCCAGGTGGCAACCCTAGTGGCAACCCAAACTCTGACAGGAGGAGTTATAAGGAACAGCAATTTTAGGGCTGTACAAATAGTTGGTACTCTTATGTTCTCTCTAAGGTGCAGTGCACACTCAAATCTTTAGGCCAGCGCACACAGCGAATTGTGGTGTGCACAAAGAATTGTGTGTGAAAACACCAAATTTTGTGTTAATTCTGACTTAAAGGGGAAGGAAACCTTGTCGGCGTAAACCCTCCACCCCCCCTCCCGTTTGTTGCCCACCCTCCCTCCTCCCCCCTGGCCTACCCGTCCCGCTGGGCAAATGCCCCTAACTTGTTACTTACCCTTCTGCGCAGGTCCAGTCCAGGGAGTTCACAGACGACATCTTCTTCCACGCGATCTTCAGGCTTGAGAAAGGGCAAGACAAGGCCCGAAACGTTGCCTGTTACTGACCAATTGCAATAAATTTTTTCACATTTTGCAAATAAGAGGTGCTGCAGTTTTTCCTTTTTGCTGTATATTTGGCCCATGGCAAGGGCTTATACACTGCTTTGCACTCTGCCCGAAAGGAACCTATGTGAGGTGGTTGAAGCACACACAACTGTATACTCAGAGCATTTAAAACTAACATAGGCTGTGGCGTTAAAGGAACCCACTCCAGGGTATGCATTTAGCAGCTTACCGGTCTGCTGCTACACAGTTCGGTGCTTCGAATGCGAAACCGCTAATTGCACTGCTAAGTCCAGGCAATGCCTGGTAGTGACAGGTTGAAGTCTGATTGACTGCCTTGCCCACTCAGTTGGGTCCCCATAAAGTCCCCCCACTACCAGCACAGTGCCCTCCCAACCGATAATTGGCCATTGTAGCAAGTTCCGACGCCCTGTCTAGTAAATCTAAAATAGAAGAAATTGCGCCGGACACAAGTTTCGCTCAGTACACTCAAGCTTTATCAAAGCAGATTGGGTGCAAAAAACATGAGTACCAACTGATTAAAAAACGCTAAAGAAAGGAACACCTTGACCCAAAGAGTCTACAATCCAAAAAGGCTGATTTAACAAAAGGTGAGATAAGAAAATCATATTTCTTCCATACAATTAAATTTTTTTCTATTTTTCAAGTTAAAAAATGGGCACATCAGCACCAGTTTACATTGAAGTCTTCTCATGACACTTAGTCAATAATGTTTGACTTACCATTAAAGTTGATAGGATTTTTGTACAATGCAAGAAAAAAATCCATGACTGTTTTCTCAGTTGAGAAGCTGACGGAAAATCGATTGCAATCAACATAAACATTCTAAAGAAAAGTGCCCCAAGCCTCCCGGAGCCGAGAGTTTGATATGGCTGTAGGCCGCAGAAAGCGTAGTTCCTGTAGTTGCCTCCTGGTTTCATTTGTACTCCAGCCTATAGAATGATTGATTTGTTTTGACTGTGATTGTAGGAACCAAGTAGAATATGAGATTTTGCATTCTCACAATGAAATCCACTGCCTGAGCTATAGGGCACCAAGGCAAGTACCTCCAGCACAGCTTGCTCCTTCATCACCAGGGAGCATGGGAGTACTCACACGCATTTGTCTTTTATAATATTGTTTCAAGAAGCAGACCCAGAAAACAGAAAGATATATACAAATATTGCTTGAAATTGGATTGTGTAAAATGATTGAGAATGCTTTATTATATACAGTATAGTGTTTTACTTTGTTTCTCATTACACAAAAAATTATTTTTTTCGCACAGAAACCCATTAAAACATTCAATTTGACTTGAAGTGAAACTCCTTAAATTAGATTCCTATCTTTTCAAGATCAGCTGACAACATCTAAATATAAGATTTTTTTTGTCTCTCTGCTTAAGAATATAAATGTATCACTATTATTAATTTCCTATATTCATATAGCATCAGTAGAGCTTTACTACTACTTTATTGGCTGGGAAAAGGGTTAAGTAGACATATTTGAACACCATTAGAAGCTTTATATTCTACAAGCCAATTGGTCCCAGTAGAACTATTAAGGATATCGCTTTCAATTTTACGGTTCCTTGTAAAAAATATATATTTAGTACTGTTTTGTAATAACAATATTAAATACTTTTAAAATGCCCAGACCAACCTCTGTCTATAACAAGGAACGGGTCAATACAATGGTTCATAGACCATGAAATATTGCTACACAGCAGCAGTTGGGAAAGGTTTATATAATTTGTATGTGTGCAACCCTCACTCCTGTGGCTGAACTACTACACCCAGCTTCCTTTAGTTAACTATATGAACTTAATTTGAGATTTCTGTAAATTGTGGGCTTGTGTAATGTTTGTCTTTTCCTTTCTTGCACCAGCTCTATTAAATATAACGTGATAGTGAAAAAGCTTTTGTGTGTTCCTTTTTAGGAGCAATATTGTTATAAGTACTTTTGGGTCTTTCTCCTGTAGTTGTACTACTACATGTACTACCATGTACCCATGTCAACACCAGGCCTAGATTCTCTCCTGAATACACAAAACATTGGGGCCTGAACGTTTGCTACTAAACTGTGTGGCACAACCCTAACACATTATATCACAGTAGCTATGGATACACTATACCCCCAACACTCAAAATGGCTCCATTCATGATACATGTTATGGATATATAACATGCTCAATACATATTATAATGAAAACAAATATCATAACTATATCAATAAACATTTAATAAAATTAAAATTTGTAATTTATAGCCAAGAAAAAATTTCCCAACTTTAACCAATTACTGATGAAGAACAGAAATGATCCAGTACTAAATGACAGGGACTTACTGATGATGCCGTAGAATTTATCTTTTTGGGTTCCTATTTAAGTGCAGTTTGTGCCGGCCATATGGATGGCTGCAACTACATGTTAATCCTTCTAAATAAATAGGTTGGTTTTTTTCACAACATGAAATCTAAGGCTTTGGCAAACCAAAGGTGATCCTCGATCCAAAAATTACTCCTCTCCCCAATAGATGTAGGGCAGAATTTCTTGGTAAGAAGAATCTTTGTGGGTCAAACTTTTGGCATTGCTGTCTGGGGCCAATACTTTGCAAGGGCTCAGAGTTGTGGAATAGGGATGGAAGCAGAGCTGGAGGGGTGAGCATGGAGCTGAGGGAGTAGCAAGGAGGGTGACTATAAGAACCAGCTATGGGCATTACTAAGCTTCTGGTTATGGTTACATTGAGGCACTAACTAGAGAGTAACCTTATAACTGAAAATAACAGGTTGAAGATTATTTTAGGTATGTGGATGATATAAAGATCGGAAACAAAAGGTAAAGGACCGCTACTGCTCACCGCATACACTTATCCAGGTGCTCTGTCTAGCAGTGTCCCCACTGCTAACATTCAATAGACTCAAGACAGGCAGACGGCACTTCTGGAAAAGGTTTATTGGGGTTGCTGCTGTGAAACCTAACGCGTTTCGGGAATAGATCCCTTAATCATAGGTCATGTTATGCTATGATTAAGGGATCTATTCCCGAAACGCGTTAGGTTTCACAGCAGCAACCCCAATAAACCTTTTCCAGAAGTGCCGTCTGCCTGTCTTGAGTCTGTGGATGATATATCCTTGATTTGCAATTCCTTTCAATTTAAAAACAGTTGCATCTATCCATGATACGCAACTCTTGTATAGTACATATAAACCCTGTAAAATACACATGTATGAGTGCAAAATAAATGCATCAAACAGGTCTAGACACAGTAAGGGCTCAAGAATCACACAAAGTGGCCTGGGGGGCCTTCCTCAGAAAGCTCTAATTTCGCATATTTACAGTATTCTGAATACAGCTATAGGGGATCCCCCTCCCAGACATAAATATATGCTACAGTGGGAGAGGGAGCTCTCCATTACGTTGTCCCAGGAACAATGGGAGGACATATGGGAAAACGCCCGCCGAGGTGTCACATGTGTGCGACAAAAAGAGAGTGTCTATAAGGTTATGCTTTCTTGGTATTACACTCCGGAAAAACTCAGTAAAATCTTCCAGGGCACCTCGGCACTGTGTTGGCGAGGATGCGGGCAGGGGGGCTCTCTCTCCCACATAATGTGGTCGTGTCCCAGGTTATCAGAATTCTGGAGAAATATCCGGGGGCTCGTAGCGAAGCTCCTCTTTGTGGAAATACCGATTCAAGCATCTAATGCTCTTTTAGGTCTCCCCCACTTAGACATTTCCACCTCTGAACAGAAACTACTGAATTATATTTATACAGCAGCTAGGCTCTCTATTACCTCTAAGTGGAAATCGATTGAGAGCCCCACCATTACTGAAGTAATTACACGGGTTCGGGAGATGAAACTGATGGAGGAAATGACAGCTAGGCTTCGAGGGAAGATCCCCCAACATGAGAAAACCTGGTCAAAGTGGGATTACTATATTTCTCACAGGGTATAACATGGTGTTGCAGGGCTTAACAGGGTAATAATGTGGTTGCTGAACTAAGGTTAGAGCTAGGTATTGTCTTTTATATATGTGGAGATTATGATTGTATCCTTACCATACAGTGTAAATTTGTTCTTGAGGCTGTGTTTCTCACCTTTCTTCTCCCTCTCTGGTTATTCTTAATTCGAGAGACTAGTACATGTACACTTTGAACACCGTAATGTCATGCAATAATTGTATTACTGTCAATTGTGTAACTATGTAATGCTTGAATTTTTGTATGCTCAAATTTGAATAAAAAATTCTAAGTTGAAAAAAAAAGAGTCACACAAAGTGAATAAATGAAAAAATTCTGCCAATGAAACAACACATCACAGTCACACAGCATTGGTTGAATTAGCACATGTTTATACATGTGAGCAGTAACGCCACGTCAAGGCTTCAACCTTGTTACCGGCACGCCGGGTGTAACGCCTCACACAACAGGACAAACGTGACAAACAAAGACAACAAACGAGGTTTTAACTGCACGTGTCTATGAAGTCCCACCCTTTGCTCATTTAACATAGAAACTTAAGGGACAAGGTAAAAAAAACCCCATCTTACTTCAGATGGGAAAAAACCCTTGCCCTTGTAAAACTATAAAACTATTTACAACTAACAGGGTATAGGATCTATAGACATGATGTGCAGGAAGACAAAGCAGGCTGTGATCTTAAGGTGGCCATACACAGCCAGCTTAAAGCTGCCGATATCAGTCCTTTAGACCGATCTGCCCATGTGTGGGGGCTCCCGACGGGTCCCCCCAATCGATATCAGGCCAAAAATTGGCCAGATATTGGTCAAGTCTGATTTTTCATACAATCCAGGACCGCATCGTCTAGTTGATGCGGTCCTGCGACCCGTCGGAGCCCATTCGTAGTATTGTAATCCGATCGTTTGGCCCCAGGGCCGAACGTTCGGATTCATCTGATATTGCCAAGCCTTTAGTGGGCATATCGGGTTAAGATCCGCTCATTTGGCGACCTTGACAAACGAGCGGATTTTATAGTGTATGGCCACCTTTAGACTCTGCTTTGCCTTCTGTTACACCCTTATCCTTTCATATCTCACGTTCACTCACACATTCGCTCACATATATTTGTACTTACCATACCTACCCTCATGTACCCAGATGAGTGACTGCCCCTCTAGGCCTGATGTTACCCAGCAGTCCCATAAGATGGTATACAAGATGAAGGGAGAGCAGATGGTTTAAACAGTAGAGATGACACAGCCTTGATGCAGCAGGTGGAGTTGTTGAAATCCACAGCTATGCCCAGAGTCCATTGATGTTATATACCTGTGCTAGACTGAATAGCATGTTGTTATTGTTGGCTGGACTACACACCTATCTATACTTACGTCAGCCAGGTGGAACTCTGAAATGAGAAGCCGGCAATGATGTCACTGTCCCCTGATGTAGCTTTATCCTCCTGGGACCCAATGAATGACAGCTTCCCAGTATGCGGCTTGTATAGCTCGGCTGATGGCTGTATTTAAAAGGGAAAAAAGAATTTTAATCAACATGAAGAAAAATATCTATTATGAACAAGAGGATGGTCATTGTAGTATGAAGTTCATATGAAGGGTTTTGATTCTATAAAAATAGCAGTTTGTGTTTCAGTTTGCCATGCATTTCACTATACATTAAAGATTATAATGGCAATATACAACCTTTGTAGATGGAGGTGCTATATTTTTTGCAGGGAAATTTTCCATAGATAGCAATGCTACAACACCCCTAGTGGTCATAAATATTCAGAGCTTTTCCGTTTTCTATGCAAAAACATTCTCGTTTTGTGACATTGTGATTTATTATAGTAATCCAGAAGGTTCGTTGATTTAAATAATCTCATTACTTGTACCCATAGAACATCCCTTCTGCCTTTTGTGTACAGGTTTACCATGGGCTTTTATGGCTGTGTATGGGGACTTTTAATTCTTAAATGCAAGTTCCACAAAGTAAACGTTCTGCTTTCTGATTCACTTATTTCACATGTACTTACTGTTCTCGGCTGGAATGGGGGCTGTAATCCATCCTCTTCCAGCGCCACCCAATCGATGGGTTTATAGAATGGGTGGCTCCTGATGTCTCCTCGAACACCAAGCCGTTGCTTCCGATCTTTTACTAGTAGCTAAAGGATCAATGGACAATGATTAAAAAAAGAATATAAATATATTTGTGATTGTGCCAATACTTCTATCCCACTGTTATTACCCACCTTGCCCAAAAGATGCTGTAGATCTTTGTCCAGCCAGTCAGGTATCTCTGGTTCATGGAACTTGATGGAATCAATGAGCTTCGGGATGTCACTGTCATTAAAGGGTGACATGCCAGTGGCAATTTCGCAGATGGTGACGCCGAATGACCACCAATCTACTGCTGCGTTATATGGGTTTGCCTGCATAAGCTTAAAAAAGAAAAAACAATCATTTACCAAGCTGTAAAATGGCCCAGTTTAAGTATGTATTATGGGAAAATATTGGCAAAAGAGTTGAATGGATTCAGCTGGACATTGAGGGGCACATTTACTATGGGTCGAATATCGAGGGTTAATCAGACTTAAGGTATGAAGATCCACTCAATCACTAAATTACTTGGAAATAGACATACAGTATGTGAACAGTTGGTTGCATGCTGGGGTCCTCTAGTGACCAAATAGAGGTATAGCCTCAATACTTTTTTGGAAGTATTAAGGTATGAACATCCAAATTGCAGAAAGATCCATTATCCAGAAAACCCCAGGTCCCAAGCATTCCGGATAACAGGTCCCATATCTGTATTATATAAGCTGTATAGGTAAAAATTAACTGTGTCTGCAAATATGATGTCTAGCACAACGTGGGTTTCACTGAAGCTCTGTTTATCCCAAATCATGCTCCTATTGCTAAAAAAAATCTAGGGATCTTTCCTACTAAGTGCCCCACTGTCATCTTCTTATTATTAACTGAGCCCCCCTTGCACATTGACTTCCACATGATTTCAACAGGTTTTAGCAGGAGTATTATTGTATTTGAATTTTTAGCAGCCTCAGATCATAATAAATCTCTAAAAAAGTTTATATTTTTCTGTAAATATTCAAGTTTTTCCCCTTTAAAAACTCGACCACAAAAATTTGAGCTTTAATAAATAGGCCCCTAGGAGTCTGAAGAATGCAGGAGGAAGTCTTGGGTAATATAGGTAACATGGAGGCATGGCGCCTAATATTCCCTAATATTTAACAGCAACACTGGTTCAGGGAAAAAGTTATACATTTATTACACTGGGGGTGCCTACCCCTCATGTCCTTATTTGCCTAATACTGGAACTTCTATGTTTTGGAAAGGCATCAACTGGAATTGTAATTCTGTTCTATAGTCCTGTGTCCTCCTTTACTTCTTACATTCATTATAAATAAAACGCAATTGCAGATCTCACCTCCGGCGCCATGTATCCCAAGGTTCCAGCCCAGCCAGTTGTAAGGTCATCTTCAAAGATGCTCTGCTTTGCCAGGCCGAAATCTGAGATTTTAGCATGTCCCTGATGGTCCAACAGAACATTCACAGGTTTTAGGTCTCTGTAAAATAAAGATAAAAGGAGTTAAAAAAAAGAAAAAACTGCTGATTTGCAGAGTAACCTGTGTGTGGCCTCTGACGAATGTTACAGAAATTAATAGATCCATACTGACCGATGGATAATCCCGACGCCATGCAGGTACTGAAGGCCGCAAATCATCTCTGCTGAATGGAACCTTTTAAACAGGGAAATAATGGTTAAATCATGTAGTATGTTAGCTTTCATTTAAGAAAATGAGAAGATAATTGACCAATACATTTGAATATGATGCTGCCTATTGCCAGAATGCCTAAATATTCGGAAGGGGTTTTTTTTTTACAGTGAGAGCTGTGAAGATGTGGAATTGTCTCCCTGAATCAGTTGTACTGGCTGATACATTAGATTTAGCTTTAAGCGGAAGGGGTTGGATGGCTTTTTAACAAGTGAGGGAATACAGAGTTATGGAAGATAGCTCATAGTACAAGTTGATCCAGGGATTGCCATTTTGGAGTCAGGAAAGTATTTTTACCCCTCTGAGGAAAATTGGAGAGGCTTCAGATGGGGTTTTTTTGCCTTCCTCTGGATCAACTAGCAGTTAAGGTGGCCATACATGGATAGATCCGCTCGTTTGGCGATGTCGCCAAACAAGCGGATCTCCCTCCGATATGCCCACCTTGAGGTGGGCAATATCGGGCAGATCCGATCGTGGGCCCTAGGGTCGGATCGCTGGACCACATCAACGAACAGATGCGCCCGCTATCCGACGGGATTTTAATCCCATCCGATCGAGATCTGGCCGACTTTCGGCCAGTTCTCGATCGGGGAAGCCGTCGGGCCCCCATACACGGGCCAATAAGCTGCCAACTTGGTCTGTCGGCAGCTTTTATCGGCCCGTGTATGGCCACCTTTAGGCAGGTTAAAAAAAATGTAAAAGGTTGAACTTGATGGACGTGTGTCTTCTAATTTACTATGTTACTATGTAATGTGCATATTGTATTATCACATCCTTCTTATAGGTGCAATAAGTATAAAGCTATTTATTGATGATATTGTTCCGTGTAATACTTACCGTACTCTGTCCATATCCAAGGTCCCGTGTTTCAGAAGCTCAGTCTCGAGGCTGCCCCCACTCAGGTACTCCATCACGTAAAAGACATGCCGCTGGTTAAACAGACAAATGGAAAGAGTAAAAGGGAGGAAAACATGGTACAACGTATCTTGTAACTTATCTCTGCAGGCAGAATGCAGTTCTGGATATAAAGATCCTGCATGAACATGTAAGGGGAGCAGGTCCGGACTGAGGATTAAAATAGGCCCTGCCATTTCAGGTACAAAGAGGCCCAAACAGCCCCCACCAGCCCAGTAAATACTGACTTTCTATAGCACCTTATAGCAGCCCCTCTGGCATTTGCCAGAACCCACAGATTGCCAGTCAGTGCCTGAAGGGGAGCATAAGGCAAACAGGCCTTATTTAATGTGTATGGAGTTGTACTGTATAATCAGTTTGTTTGTGATAGTCATTTGTAATGACTATACAGGCAGTCCCGGGGTTATGTACGAGATAGGGACTGTAGGTTTGTTGAAAGTTGAAACACATACATTTACTTATTAAATGCAACTAGGGTTGCCACCTGGCTAGTATGTTACCAGCCTAGCTGGTAAAACACCTGCCAAGGCCGGTATTACAAATTTACCAGCAATGTAGCTGCCTGTAAATTTGTAATACCCTTAAAAAGACCCCTCAGCCCGCCCCCAATCCCCTGTAAACGTAACTTTTGTCCTCCGTCTTGAAATCTCCGTGGTCCCGCCCCTGTTTACGGCATGGTCCTGCCCCTTTTGATGTCACACTCTGCCCCTTTTTGTTCCCGCCCCCCACCAGCCGGTAAAACATTTAGGAAAAGTTGGCAACCCTAAATGCAATTTAGACAGATGTCTATCTTAACATAGTATTTATTTTTACCTTTCTGTGCTCCGCAGTAGACAACACACACAAGAGAGGATTGGAGCAGGTGGTTTATTAAAGCTAAATGCTAATGAAAGTCAAGCAAACCATAATATATTACTGTAATAGCCTCTGTATGTAAGTGTTGTATGTAAGTCGGGTATATGTAACTTGAAGACTCCCTATATGTGTGTGTTTGTGTGTGTGTGTATATATATATATATATTTAAAATGTGGGAACAGGTGTATGACTAGAGCTATCATCTAGGGGACACAGGAGAACAGTATTACAAACTAAATGGCAATATGGAGTCAATGTTGTACCTGGGTTTGAAAAG
Source organism: Xenopus laevis (assembly GCF_017654675.1). Lineage (NCBI taxonomy): Eukaryota > Metazoa > Chordata > Amphibia > Anura > Pipidae > Xenopus > Xenopus laevis. The sequence goes on along the minus strand of NC_054384.1, from coordinate 22,857,254 downwards.
CAGCAAAGCCTTGGCAAAGAAAGGGGCTGTATCTGGCGATGTTCAGCACTTGAGACTCAGTGAGAAGACTGTTGTAATCGGTCTCCTCTGTTTTTTTGATGGTCTTGACAGCCACATATGACTTCTTGTCTCCTAACATAGCCAACCTAACCTGAGAAAGGCAAGAAAAGAGTTATCACTGTGTATTTAAAGCACTAAGTGGGACATTCACTAAGATTCGTTATTGTGCCAGCGTCCGCTTCGCCGCGCTTTGCCACACTTCGCCAGGCGTATTTTCGCCAGCGCTATGCAAATTCACTTAAATCCGAAGTTGCACTCAGGGAAAGCGTAAGGTTGCGAAGTTGCGCTGGCATTAATTCGCCAAGCAAAGCGAAGTTATGCTAGCGATGCTTAATTTGCATACAGCGCCAAATTCAAGTTACAATGGAGGTATATGTAGCAGCACTACACAAGCCTGGGAAACCTTCAAAACAGCAAATAAAAATTTTATTTTGCCCTACACATGTGCCCACTGTATAGTTAAGTTGCCATGAGTTAGGAAATGTAGGGGGGAAGGAGGGTAGCCCTAAAAAAAATTTCGATCTTTTTCAGCCTATCACCTTGGAAAAATGTTTAACTTTTTTTGAAGCAATCCCTATCTACTCTATTGCACTTCGCCTGGTCTGAGGTGGCGAAGGAAGTCTGGCGTAAAAGGTAGCGTTCAGAATAATTTGCGCATTAGTGAATTTGCGTAGTTACGTCCGTTGCGCAAATTCGCCAGGCGTCAGGGTGCGAAGTAACACTAGCGAATTTATGCCAGCGTCCGTTAGTGAATCAGCGAATTAACGAAAATGCGCTACACTGGCGTATTCACGCTAGCGTTAGGCGCTTTGTCGTTTAGTGAATTTGCCCCTAAGATGGAAATAATTTTCAGATCTGCTTTTTGTTTCTTTAACACATCATTGGAACTAGTCCCCACAGCACTGAGGTTTAAATCCTACTAAAAAAGAGCTGCGCCTAATGGGAGCCAGTAACTTACTTTGCCAAACGATCCTGCTCCCAACACAGAGCAGAAGGTATAACTGGTCACACTGAGTGGGTTCAGCCTTGATGATTGAGCCTCAGAGCTCACAGGTCCAGCTCCTCCTAGAGGGGAAAAGAGATTTTTATTTACATATAGTTATTTCTAATAACAGAATAATAAAAGTTAATTATAGCGCTGCCACAGTTAATTTTGATGCTCTCAAATAGTGCACTCATATAGTGCCCCATAAGAATTCTCTTCCCTAACAGCACAGGAGAACATGGTCCCATGGCTAAAAGACTCAGGGGCACCAGTACCAGGAGGCAAGACAAAAAGATGCTCCTACTTAAGTCAGTTCCTAGTAAAGTTCTGAAGGGTAAGCTCTTAGGGGGCAAACACTGCAGTTTGGGCAGAGACAGAGCATACGAGTTTCAGTGTGAATAAATGTTAAGCCATGCAACTCATAATAGAAAAAAATATATGATTTCAGGAGAACAGGTGTGGGAATGGATCAGGCCCGGACTGGCAATCTGTGGGTTCTGGCAAATGCCAGAGGGGCTGCTATAAGGTACCATTGAAAGTCAGTATTTAGTGGGCTGGTGGGGGCTGTTTGAGCCTCTGTGTGGGCTGATTGGGCCTCTGTGTACCTGATATGGCAGGGCCTATTTTAATTCTCAGTCCGGACCTGGAATGGATAATGCTAGTGGGTCACAGTAATATTATATGGTGGCCCCCACTGTACTGATATATACTGGCCCCAATGTACTGATATATACTGGCCATCTTAATTTTCTCTGTGGTTTTAATATAAAATTATATGCCAGGCCAACTATACAGATATATGCTGGGAGTGTCTGCACCATTAGATGCTGTACTGGTATTTACGAACTGTCAAACACAAGCTTATACATCCAGTATATATTATTATTAATAACACATATTTATAAGATGCCAACATTTTCGGCAGCACTGTAAAATAAATGGGAGTCTACATTGGGTGTCTAGCTATCACGTTGGGCCACTCTTTTTTGCAGTTTAGGCATTTTGAGTGATTTCTTTTTACCTTCATCAGTCTCTTCCCTTCTCTGCTTCTTCTCCCTGCAGCACTCATCTGGCAGCTGCTCGTCTGAACTTCTCTCCCTCTTCTTCTGCAACTCTTGATCGTCATCTTCTTGGTGTTCTCCTTTTCTTTTCTTCTCTTTTGAGAGCTGGGGGTCCAAATCCCTGGAATGAGAACGTATTCTCTCCGCTTTGCAGCCCTTATCTTCAAGCTGTTCATCCAAACTCCTCTCTTCCTTCTTCTGCAACGTTTGGTCTTCATTCTCACTCTTCTTCTTCTTCATTTCCTCTACATCATATTCCGTTCTTCTTTTCTTCTCCTTAGAGGGCTGGGAGTTGGACTGTCCCGAATTCATACGTATCCTCTTCATTTTCTTGAGTGGTACTGTCTCCTGCGTCTTCTCTCTCTGAAGTTGTCACATCAACTGTCACTGTCCAACAGTTGAGGTCTCATGCCCTGTGCCACCTGATGACATCATCACCTGGGCACAGGCTTGAAGATACCATTGCAGCACAGAGCCAGGTACATATCCCAACCAGGGCACAGGCTGGAAGATACCATTGCAGCACAGAGCCAGGTATATATCCCAAACAGGGCACAGACTGGAAGATACCATTGCAGCACAGAGCAAGGTACATATCCCAACCAGGGCACAGGCTTGAAGATAGTATTGCAGCACAGAGCAAGGTACATATCCCAACCAGGGCACAGGCTGGAAGATACCATTGCAGCACAGAGCCATGTACATATCCCAACCAGGGCACAGACTGGAAGATACCATTGCAGCACAGAGCTATGTGCATATCCCAACAGGGTCACAGGCTGGAAGATACCATTGCAGCACAGAGCCATATGCATATCTCAACCAGGGCACAGGTTGGAGGATACCATTGCAGCACAGAACCAGGTATATATCCCAACCAGGGAACAGGCTTGAAGATAGTATTGCAGCACAGAGCAAGGTACATATCCCAACAGGGGCACAGGGTGGAAGATACCATTGCAGCACAGAGCCATGTGCATATCTCAACCGGGCACAGGCTGGAAGATACCATTGCAGCACAGAGCCATGTACAAATCCCAACCAGGGCACAGGCTGGAAGATACCATTGCAGCACAGAGCCAGGTACATATCCCAACCAGGACACAGGCTGGAAGATACCATTGCAGCACAGAGCCATGTACAAATCCCAACCAGGGCACAGGCTGGAAGATACCATTGCAGCACAGAGCCAGGTACATATCTCAACCAGGGCATTGGCAGGAAGATAGTATTGCAACACAGAGCTGGGTGCATATAAAATGTTCATTATTAGCTCATGGTGGGTTTCTTGTACATTGGGAGAGATTTATAGAGTGTGAGCTCAATGGAGTTTGGGCATACATACATTTCCATTTAAACCAGAAGGTAATGTGATTATTTACAGAATATCTATAAAAGTAGGAAGTGTAGCTAGCAACCGCCATATACTGGGGGAATACAACGATCATCCATCGTGACTTTTTACGCTGTTTTCCCTAGAGCAACTTCCGGTGGAACTTATTTGCAGCTTGAACTTTCTCCATTGACTTTATTGGATTATGCAAGGTCTGAAGTGGCTTAGATAACGGTGTTGTATCCGTTGTTTGGATGGCGTAAAAAATCTTGATAAATTTGTCATTTATTTCACAAAGTTTTTAATGCAATTTTTTCAGCACGGTTCCTTTTATACAGCATAAAAAATAGGCCCCTTAACATATATATATATATTTCATTCTGTTTGTCCAGCTGTGATCCAAAGCAGTTTCTGAGCTTAAAAGTGAGTCACATCCCACTGTCCTCTTTCCATTTACTAATGAGGGGTCCAATAGTTCTTCATCATCTTAATTGGGCTCTTTAGGGGTATAAAAATAAATATATATACAGATGGGGTAAAGTTGTCTCTTGAATCTCTTTGTTCACATTTCCCCCCCCACCATGTCCCTTTAGATGAGTAATCCCCAACATGTTGCTCACCAGTCCCTTGGATGTTGCTCTCAGTGGCCTCATAGCCGGTGTTTATTTTTGAACTTGAGGCTACCAAATAGTCAATCATAACCCATATTTGGCATCCCCAAGAAATGTTGCCATGCTTGTGTTGCTCCCCAACTCTTTTACATTTGCATGTGACTCGTCGGTACAAAAGTTTGGGGACCCTTGTACTAGATCATTAGGGCATGAGTTTCTACTGAAACAATTGAATTTAATTTTAAATATAATTTTAAGTATATGGGGTTGTTTCTTAAAATTACATTATTATAAAGGGACACATCCAAGGTTGCAAACCCCCTAGTGAACCCTAAAATGACCACAGGTCTCCCCTGGTTACCCCAGAAAACAGCAATTCTATCTGTGTAAGAATATTGGTCACTAGTGAGTGCATTTGAAAAACAAAACAGTGCAAGTATATTAATAAAACAAATCGCATACTATTATACAATAAGAATAAAACATTCTTTGGTGGGAGCTCCCAGCACTTCTAAAAGCCCAGGTCGGGGGTGAAACATGCGCCGGTGGTGTTCGTGCTTAACGCTTACCACAGCAGCACCAGGAATAGACAGAACTTGAATTTGTATCGGCCATCATGGAACTCAGTACAGGGTATATGAAATGTGCCTGCAGGTCCCCGTATGGTATGGAGGTTCAACATGACTAAATAGCCAATTCGTGAGTAAAGTAACAAACTGGCAACAAAAGAACAGTATCATGTAATGGTCATATGACTGGTATTAGGTCTATGTCCAGAATATTGCACACAAAAGTGCTGGGACTGTACAAGTCAGTCATGTCAGTTGAAAGGGAGCGAGTGGTTTAATAAGAGGGTGAATATACAAATGTGAGATGCCCATAAATAATAACATGAATGTGCTTGGTTTGATGTAATTGAGTGGAACTATAAATCAGTCGATTACAAATGAACTTTGGGCTAACATACAATAAGACTTTACATGTAGCCCAGATAGAAACTGAAGAGATAAACTGTGTTATATGAGATGACTGGACGCCATTTGGTGTGTGTGGTGGGAGCTCCCTCTAGAGAATGCTTTATGCTTATTGTATAATAGGATGTCATGTGTTTTATTAATATACTTGCATTGGTTGGTGTTTCAAATGCACTTTATGGACAAATAATGTATTAATGATATCCTGGAGAGTGCTGTAAATAAGGCTCTAATGACCAATTGTGTAGTGTTTGTTGCCTTAGCACCACCCGTATTGCGGTTATACAGGCATGGCCGCCATCAGGGGGGACAATCATCCCAGGCCCAATGGCCTCTATATGTTAAGGTGGGGGGCCCAGCCATGCTGCATTTCCTGGATTAGCTGTGCTTACCTAGAGCTGTCAAAGTAGGAGCCGAGTTGCACTGAAGTAGGAGCCGAGCCTTGCTGAAGTAGGAGCCACCACAAAAGTAGTAGCCAAGCCGCAGAATGGAGCCAAGGAAGAAAAAAGGTAAGTTCCATTGAACACCGATGGTCTTATTTTTTTTTAAACCTTTGGGCACAAATTTTTTTTTTTACTTGTAGGGTGGGGCCCTGGCCACTGATGTTTTTTTTTTAACCTGGGGGGCCCTGGCTACCAATAATTTTTTTTAACTAGGGGGTGCTGGCCACCAAGGGTTTTTTTTACTTGTACAGGTACCTGACCACCAATTTTTTTTTAACTTGTAGTGGGGCCATGCCACCAATGTTTTTTACTTGTAGGGGGGCCCAGAAAATGTTGTACTGGGCCCTGCAAATTCTGATGGTGGCCCTGTATCCAGGTGTTGATAAAAGGGCAGTGCACTTAGTCATATTGTTTATCCTATATGTGTAAGAAAGGTACAATCGTGCCTCACATCTGAATGACTTCAGTTTAGGATTGATGTCTTGCTGCATGACCCACTGTCTCTCGAGATCCAGTTCACAGACAGATGTCTTGACATTTCCTTTAGAATTCTCTGGTAAAGGTATGGGATCTGTTATCCAGAATTCTCGGGACCTGGGGCTTTCGGGATAATGGATCTTTCTATAATTTGGATCTTTATACCTTAAGTCTACTAGAAAATCATGTAAACATTAAATAAACCCAACAGGCTGGTTTTACTTCCAATTAAATTATACCTTAGTTGGGATCAAGTACAAGCTACTGTTTTATTATCACAGAGAAAAAGGAGTTGTTTGAAAATCAGATGATGTTTTAGGTAACATTCATATAAAAATTTAGAGTTTTTTTCACAAATGTTTAAGCACCAATATATATATATAAAGAAAAAAAATGTGTCTTTGTTTAGACTCCATAAACTCATTATTTTAATAAACCGTCCCTCAAGCATGTGCTATGACAAGTAAGTGTCTCTCTTCATAAATAAGAGAGACAGCACAAACCCTTTATAATTTACCTAAACAGAAATATCCCCCAACTGGTCTTCAGGTACAGGTGTCAATATTTGTTGAATATCAAGTAATATCTTGTCTCTAGGGATTTAAACACTGATGTGGGGAAAATTGCATAAGGTGTATGGCATCTGAACGGATTGTAGGTTAAATGCATTTTACTGACTTCTGCAACATTGCTTCAATGCCACACAGTCAGAACCAGCAGTGCAGAGAATAGGAAAGGACAAGCAGATCCTGTTTTCATTTATTGAAAGTTTGCAATTAATGCGTACTGTAAAGCTGTGAAGGATTGGCTTTGAAACATTGGGAGGTCCATTTATCAAAGGTCGAATTTCAGAATTCACGTGAATTTTTTAAAATTTGAATATACTCACAATTCAACTGGGAGGTTATTTAAGGAAAAAATCCGAATGGCTAATATTCGATCAAATTGGAGCCAAATGGCAACACAGAGCCAGCACTTTCACTTTTCCCTAGAGTTCACAAGATGAGCAAAGCTGACAGCAAAGGACAAATCATTTTTAAACAGTAACACCTTATTCTATTTTAGACTTTACATGCCCTTTAATCAGTTTCAGTGGCGGAACTACCGGGGGAGCAGGGGGTGCGAGCGGGCCAGAGCCTGAACCCCCTCAGGGCCCCCCGGCAGTCCGTGAGCCACATACAAATGCGGCCAAATGCAGCCGTACGGAGGGGGGCGGGGCCCGGCTGCGCATCACGCACCAGGGCTCGTCCCCCTCTAGGATCGCCACTGATCAGTTTACTATGCAAAACATAAAGGGTACAAAGTGAATGTATTTCCAGACTGGTACAATAGCCAGGGCACACTAATCTTTCAATCAACTACCAATTAACTGTCTGACAACAATTCTCAACATTCCCTGTAAAGCCCAACACCGCTGCTCCCATGGGCGGAGCCAGAGTCCCCCAGCACACGGCGCCACTCACCCAGAGTGATCTCCTGAGCGAAGACAAGACATATGAGCAGCAAGGGCAGCCCCACGGCAATGCAGGACACGACCTTATCCACCGCCAGCTCCAGTCGCAGCCCCTTGTACTTGGACTCCGGGGCATGTTTGAGCAGGAAGTCAGAGAAGACGTACTCGGTGGCGATATGAGCTATAGCCATGACAGGAGACTGGGGCTGTCATTGGACTCTCATACTACAATCACCGCCACAACAAACTCACTAGCGTGCTGCTAATACGTGCCCGCGCCCTGGGTGGGAGGAACCAGAGTGCACGCGCGGCCACTGGAGACAAAGTATAAGAAGGAGGCGGGACGAGACACTCTCTGTCTGGACATGAGCTGCTAATGCACCTGATAGGGGGGAGTGAATGCAGTGTCACGTGACATTAGTTTGGCCAGATGGAGTATTAGTATTAGGAGTTGCTATGGGTCAGCAGCAGGGTCACATGGGGCATAAAGGGACTCTCTTGTCACGTGCTTTATTCTCATTAGAATAATGACTTGGTTTATTAGATGTATTTCAGCAGCTAATGGCAGACAGTGAGATCTGATTTCTGCTCATAAAATGGTTGAATTACTTCTATGCGGTTGGTCAGTTTTACTAACTGGGTACATTTACTAGGGCAGCAGGGCCGGAACTACTGGGGGTGCATAGGGTTGCACCTTTTTTGGAAAAAAATACCGGCCTTCCTATATATTTATCTGCTAGAAAACATATTGATGGAACCCACTAAGAGAACCAGGGAATTACCAGCAGGACCAGGACCAGGTCATCAGAACTAATATTAAAAGGAAGATGGATATGAGCCAACAGTGGGCTTGGAGGTTATTTGGGATGTCTCCCTATTAAAAAAAACACACAAGAGGTCAATGTAATTTTAAGATGTTTATTGAAGAATGTAAAATATCATTTTGATGTTAATCTTCTAAAGCTGATGTTGTCAATCTTCTAAAGCCGCCATCGGGACCATGTTTTTCTGCGGGGCCCAAAGATGATATTAGGGCCCTGCAATTGTGCCCCCGTCCCTCCCCCGATGGCTGCTATTTCTTCAGTTCTTCATTGCTAAGGAAAGATTGATCAGTGTTAGTCATGGAGAAGCTGTTTGTACAATAATTCTGCCATTTTATCTCTGCTTTATATGTGCTGCGTGTTTTATATCCCATCCCTTTTGCTAATTAATTGGTCAACTACAACTATTTAATAATAACATTTTCTCCCATCTCAATATGTTTGTCTCTCTCATAGATTTGGCCTAGTTCAATGACCTCTGCAGTCTTGGCCTTTATTATTGCATGAATGAGCAGTAGATGGATATAGTGTATACATCAAGTGAATTATAATGAGAATGAGCAGTTCCCTTACCTTAATGCACGTACCACTTGATGGAATCAGTCACACCCCTTTCATTCGAGATATTTGATATAAAGGGGTGTGACAGTAGCTGCTCTGCAGAGGGTCTCCAAGCTGCATTCTTTTGGAGGATTTCTCTGATGAATGCACGAAAGTTGTCACTCCTGGAAAAATAAAAAACAGAGGCAAAATTTAAATTTGGCAGAGCTCACACATGTAAAAGGCTGTGAATAAAACAGCACAGCCATGTGCCCTGTATCCCCCTTAAGCCTCTATTTCACTGACAGTCCTTTTATTAAACATTGATGATGTCACTCTGCACCCAATCACATCACAGGCAGACAGAATCTGTTCAAGAAGCTAATAGAGGACGAGCCCCTTCCCTTATAATGCTTCAACTGATCTGCCTTAAAAAGGGGGGGGTCTATTTGATCCTAGCCACCAGATTCGACCATAATGTTTTGCCAATGTCTTGGCTGCCAGATAATAACCCCATGTTCGCAAGCTAAGCATGAGATTAAGAATCTGTGCATTCAAGAGCTACACATATTACACTTTACCTTCACTTTTACTTCTTTCCCATTTATCCATTCCCATCCATACTTCACCCCAATTCCCAAGTTTACTTGACTCTCTTTCTTTCTTTTCATTTACACACCCCTTTACCCCCTGTCAATCCCCACCCTCTCCCCAATTTCTTTTTCATTTCCCCACCTCTCCTTCTCACTCTCTTTTCCGTTTAAGTACAAACGACTCACCATTTGTCCCATAGTAATGTTGGTGCGGGACCATGCATAACCCTCTTCATTAATTTGTTTTCGGGAAATCTGCTGAATGCTAGGTTGTAAGAAAATACAAAATGAGAATAAGACGACTGACAATCACAACATTTGGGGGGCAATTTACACAAATTTTAACTTTTAAGCTTTTTCATATCTTTAAAAAAAGTCAAATTAACTCAATTGTGTTCCGGGATCGGAAACATAATATTAAATTATTGAATTAAAATTTTCATATAAAAGCCCCTTCGTTTTTCATATTTAGTAATACATATAAATGCCCTCTAACCTTTTGACATACAGTTATTTATGGACTATAGTTCACACATACTGGGGTTTACTTACGATAATATCCTTCTGCCATTTCCAGCGCCGATATTCCCAATGACCATATATCAGCCTAAATATTAAAATTTGGGGAAAAAGGCAATTAGACAAGAATATACACAGGCCACATGAAGAATTCCAATTACAGATAATTCAGGCACTTTTGCTATGTATCTATCCACACCCTGACAGTGATTCTATTTGGAATACACAATATCAAAAGATAGCAGAACCCATTTTTATGTGTTTCAAGGGACCAGAAAAGAAATTGTGTAAACATATAAACTCAAGGAAATTTATGAGATATTTTATAATGTTGGGGTCACAACAGAAATGTGTAGACTGTGGGAAAAACATAAAATCAGTGGTGTGAAATGAAGGTTTCTCTGTATAAAATACAAAGTACGACTTTTGTACTGATATGAAACATTTCAAAGAGTGAAGTGATGTGACTGTCATCTCTAAAGAGTGACCCCAAAGACCCCAGACTGAGTGTGTCTCAATCATAGAAGCCACTTTACAGCTTTATGAGAGGGGTATGTGAAGTGAGTGACGTTACATATAAAGCGAGAGAGAAGACATCACTATACCTTAGAGTTGTAACGGATGGTCTTGGTACTAATGTTGCTGAGTACTTCTGGGGCCATGTATGGAATAGTCCCAGAAGTACTAACACTGCTTATTCCCATGGTGGCAGAGCTGAAGTCGGCTGAAATGATAGGAAAAAAGCGAGAATTTTATTTTAACGTTCATTTATTAATGTGACCCACCAATATACACCATGGAGATAGAAGATACTATCCCTTTGTTCAGATTCCAAGCGTCACTTACTGATCTTTACATCAGCGGATGATGTCACTATGATATTCTGGGGCCTCAGGTCGTGATGGATGACCTCCTGTTTATGAAGATGACACAGGCCCTGGGAAACGAATAAAGAAAAAGTATAAATATTTGTCACACTCTTTAATTAATTAGATTTATCCAAAAGAGTATTGAGGAGATTCACATGAGACATACCTGTAGCACCTCCCTGCAGATATAGGCAATCCAGTCCTCTGACAGGGAGCGTCTGGTGTTGATGAGGTCTTGCACGGATACACCAGACCAACGCTCCATAGAAATCTAGAACACAAACAGAGAATGGTTGATACATAGATGTGTGTGGCCTACAATGTAATTGGAATGTCTGGGGAAAGGGCTACACAAGCATTCTGGATGTAAATACAATATCTGATACAACTGAGAACAAAGTGGTTCACATGCACTGGACACTTTCTTACCAAACTGAATCATATTTGCATCCAAATGCTAGCTTGTATTAGAGCTGCTGATGCATGAAGGTGTAACATATCTGAATTAACACTTCCTTACCCACAGCCCTTCACGTTCCGGCATCTTCACAGAGGCAGGGTGGTAAAATGCCCCGTAAAAGCCGATCACATTTTTGTGGCCCTTCACCGCTTCTAGGATGTCAACTTCTCTCTGGATTGCTTTTTTGTTCTAGTTTCAATCAAAAGAAGCAAAGTTAATACAATGGATAAAATGACCATTTCAAATACCCCAACCTAACTTGTAATTCTGAAAAATAAAAGCGTGTCCCCTACATAAGATTGACTCTATTCTTTTACTTCTTAAATCTCATACTTGTTGACTTATTTTTATAATTACATAAGTAATAGGGGTCAGGATATTACAATGACTGGTGCAGAAATGAGAACATAGCAACAGAGCAAATTCTCCTTCTACTTACCAATCATAATATATGTGTAACAAAAGGCTTATTAGTATCTGGTTCTAGTAATCGTATCAAGACATGTTACCTCAATATCCTTAATGATGGTGATGGCCACTTCTTTTTGCTCTTTACGGTGCCATCCCTGCAACAAAAGTAGAAAAAGAGACTCCAATTATTACTGTGCGGAACATTATGGGAAAGCAAACACATATACTGTGTGGATACGGGAAAGTTTATTGGTAGTTTCAGGAGCACAAGTAGGGACAAAACTCTAAAGGGTACAACCAGTTGGCAGAATAAACAGGATCAACCAAAACATGACATAAAATGTGCCATTTTAACATATCTTACATTATAGTTCTTTCCATAGTTGTCCTCACAACCCGGCTCTAAGAGCTGCAGATATCTCCTGGGCATCTAAAAAAAAAAACATTTTATTAAAAACATGACAAATACAATGACATTGGACAAATGAAAGAAGCACAGGAAGTATAGGGGGAACTGGGAATTGGTGTATTCGGGAGAAGGCTAAGGGTTGGAATATTTAATTCAAACCATTAAAGTTGTGCTTTTGCTTTGTTTAGTGTTCCAAAATACAGTTTAACAGCTGCTTACCGGGTATTTATCTGCAATTTTATGTTGATTCTCCTGGGGAAGACAAAAAAAAGTTTTTTTCAGATCAACTGTTTTTGGAAACCTGCTAAAATTATAATCTGAACGACAGGGATAGGGGTCAGGTCCGGACTTAGAATAAAATAGGCCCTGGCATTTCAGGTACACAGAGGCCCAATCAGCCCACATAGAGGCCCAAACAGCCCCCCACCAGCCCACTAAATACTGACTTTCTATGGCACCTTATAGCAGCCCCTCTGGCATTTGCCAGAACCCATAGGTTGCCAGTCTGGGCCTGATAGGGGGTGTCTATATGTTAGTTAACATAATTAGGTTCACACATATAGGGGGTTATTTATCAAGGTCCGAACTTATCTCAATATTGGCTGCTACAAACTCCGATTTAAGCCGCTCAGGCTTTTAATGCTTATTTATTATTAAAGTTTATTATTATTAAAGTTTGTCAGCTTTGGCCATAAAAATAGTCAAAATTTGAATTTTCACTTTGACCCTTGATAAATCTGCCCATTATAAAGTTAGTTAAATGATCAACTCCCTATAATGCTATAGTTAAATCTCTAAAATAATTTTGGTAAAATTCACACAACTTCAAACAATGTTATGTTTCTTTACTACAATTGGTATTGGTATTGGTTTTGCCAGGAGTTTCTGGTGGTTCCTGGTTAAGAGATAAAAGTCAAGTTATCAAATCAACTCAGCTTTTTAGAGAAGTGTAAATAATTTAAATGTAATATTTAATGATAGGTGTTTTAATTGCAATTATTCTGTACTTACTTGGCAGATGGTATTGGATGGTTCAATCGGAAGTTCCTGGTTCTCAGTGTTTTCTGATGGTTCCTGGTTAAGAGATAAAAGACAAGTTATCAAATCAACTCAGAATTTTAGAGAAACTATGTAAATAATTTAAATGTAATATTTAGGGATGGGTGTTTTATTTACAATTATTCTGTACTTACTTGGCAGATGGTATTGCCAGATTCAATAGGAGCTTCCTGGTTGCCAGTATTTTCTGGTGGTTCCTGGTTAAGAGATAAAAGACAAGTTATTGAATCAACTCAGCATTTTAGAGAAACTATGTAAATAATTTAAATGTAATATTTAGGGATGGGTGTTTTATTTGCAATTATTCTGTACTTACTTGGCAGATAGTATTGCCGCATTCAATAGGAAGTTCCTGGTTGTCAGTGTTTTCTGGTGGTTCCTGGTTAAGAGATAAAAGACAAGTTATTGAATCAACTCAGTATTTTAGAGAAGAAGTGTCAATAATTTAAATGTAATATTTAGGGATGGGTGTTTTATTTGCAATTATTCTGTACTTACTTGGCAGATGGTATTGCCAGATTCACTAGGAGCTTCCTGGTTGCCAGTATTTTCTGGTGGTTCCTGGTTAAGAGATAAAAGACAAGTTATTGAATCAACTCAGCATTTCAGAGAAGAAGTGTAAATAATTTAAATATAATATTTAGGGATGGGTGTTTTATTTGCAATTATTCTGTACTTACTTGGCAGATGGTATTGCCGCATTCAATCGGAAGTTCCTGGTTCTCAGTGTTTTCTGATGGTTCCTGGTTAAGAGATAAAAGACAAGTTATCAAATCAACTCAGCATTTTAGAGAAACTATGTAAATAATTTAAATGTAATATTTAGGGATGGGTGTTTTATTTGCAATTATTCTGTACTTACTTGGCAGATGGTATTGCCGCATTCAATAGGAAGTTCCTGGTTGTCAGTGTTTTCTGGTGGTTCCTGGTTAAGAGATAAAAGACAAGTTATTGAATCAACTCAGTATTTTAGAGAAGAAGTGTCAATAATTTAAATGTAATATTTAGGGATGGGTGTTTTATTTGCAATTATTCTGTACTTACTTGGCAGATGGTATTGCCGGATTCAATAGGAAGTTCCAGGTGGTCAGGGTTTTCTGGTGGTTCCTGGTTAAGAGATAAAAGACAAGTTATCAAATCAACTCAGCATTTTAGAGAAGACATGTAAATAATATAAATGTAATATTTAGGGATGGGTGTTTTATTTACAATTATTCTGTAATTACTTGGCATATGGTATTGCCGGATTCAATAGGTTGTTCCTGGTTAAGAGAGGAAAATAGATCAGAGCCACACACCTTTGCTAAGTGGAGGGGCAGTGGGAATAGCTATTGTATGTACAGATCCATATGTGGATGTGAATCATATTTCTATCACAAATTGTGGGTTAATTGGTTATAGCACCAGATTATCCGGGTTAAGAGCAATGGTATAAGATGTTAGCTCAACGCTCTTCTCTGGAATATGTTGATGTTCTGGGAAGCTAACAGCTCTCGTATTCATATTTTAAAAAATGGTTGAAAAATTGAAAAGGATGCCCCATTAAAAAGTGCTAGGAAACTGACTAAGGGAGCCCAGACCAAAGGAACCAACCCAGTAACCATCAGTTAAAGGGATACTGTTATGGAAAAACATATTTTTTTTCCAAAACATATCAGTGAATAGTGCTGCTCCAGCAGAATTCTGCACTGAAATCCATTTCTCAAAAGAGCAAACAGATTTTTTTATATTCAATTTTGAAATCTGACATGGGGCTAGACATTTTGTCAGTTTCCCAGCTGCCCCAGTCATGTGACTTGTGCCTGCACTTTAGGATGGAACTGGCAGGCTGTTATTTCTCCTATTTAATATAACTGAATCAGTCTCAGTGGGACTTGGCTTTTACTATTAAGTGCTCTTCTTAGATCTTCCAGGGAGCTATTTTCTTGTGTTAGGGAGCTGCTATCTGGTTACCTTCCCATTGTTCTATTGTTAGGCTGATGGGGGGAAAGGGGGGGTGATATCACTCTAACTTGCAGTACAGCAGTAAAGAGTGATTGAAGTTTATCAGAGCACAGGTCACATGACTGATGGGAAACTGACAATATGTCTAGTCCCATGTCAGATTTCGAAATTGAATATAACAAAATCTGATGCATTTGAAAAAAAACATGTTTTCCCATGACAGTATCAGTTTAATAAACAAAAAATTGGTATTAATTGTAATAACAGTAAGAGGTCTGTCAGGAACAATATTACTAAATCAATTAACAGTGAGAGTCAACATAACCTGTAAATATTCATTTCTAGTTTTTACAAGGTAGAAGACTGATAAAAAACAGAGGCTGATTGGTTGGTATGGGCAACTGTTTTTGAGCAATTTAGCAAGTTTCAGTAAATATCAGTATTATGACAATTTAAGGAGATTATTCATGAACCGTGTAGCCTAAAGAAAACCCAAGTTCTTTTAAACACATTGGGACCACTGAACAATTCGTGGTTGGTTACCTCACACGTGTCGAGAAGAGGCTCTACATGTCTTCCGACAGTTTCCTGCTCCTGCACCATTAGTTGTTCCTCCTGGTTAAGATGAAAAAAAGATTTTGAAAAATAAATTACACAGCTCCAAATAACACATAGTTTGGGAAAATGTGGGAGAATATGTACATCGCATTGTACCACAAGAAATGTAACATATGTGTGGATTTAGTTCTGGCCATTTCTGCTTACCTGAGGGAGGTCTTCTGCAGGTTCCTCCTGGTTTTGGGGGAAAAAAATAATCTTATCAGTTCAGTCAATTAAAAATATTCTGAAATAAACTTTGTATACAAAAAAAGTGAGATAATGTCAGTCCATTGTGTGTGTAATTAATCACCATGTTTTTTTTTTTTTGATTTTAGAGTTTTTTTTAGAATTAACAGTGGTCACTTGGGGAACCATAGAGCTACCACCAGCTTGAAGATGGAGGTAGCTCCAGGCTTCTCCTGCACATATACAGGTTCCCCAGTGCTGAAGTTGGTTGTGCCTAACAAAATGCCACACCAAGATGAATCTGGGTTTAATATCCCCTTAATTGTTTTGTATTTTCACCATATATTTTATGCTTACCTGATAGGTGTTAATATCAGGTGTTTCTGGAGTCTCCTGGTTAATAAAGGGAAAGAAAAACATTGTATTATTGCCGTTGTAAAGAAGCTAAACTACAATCTTGCATAAAATAGGTGATCTTTTTAGTCTTCACTACTCTCCCTCTCTTACCTGGCAGTTGGTAGTTTCCAGCTCCAGTTTCTGCTCTGGTTTTTCCTCCTAATTGGGATAAAGTTAGTGATCAAATACTGATAATACTACAGTTCAGTATCTAAAATGTTTTTTGTATAAAGCAAATGCACTCAACTTCACAAAATCAAACCATTATGGGGTAAATTTATCAAAGAGTGAAGTTCCGCCACTTGAGTAAAATTCCGCAGCTCACAATTCATTTCTATGGGATTTTGAAAGGCATATTTATCAATGGGTGAAAGTGAAAGTTCACCCTTTGATAAATACGCGTTTATAAATCCCATAGAAATGAATGGAAAGTGGCGGAATTTCACTCTAGTGGCGGAACTTCACTATTAACTTCACTCTTTGATAAATATTCCCCTATATGTTTCTGTACTACTTTACAGCGCTGCAAAATATGTTGGTGCTATATAAATACATGTTAATAATAATAATAATAATAATAATAAATGCTTACCTGGCAGTTAGTATTAACAGGGGATGCTGGTGGTTCCTGTTTAAAAGATAAAAGTCAAGTTATCAAATCAACTCAGATTTTTATAGAAGTGCAAATAATTGTGTTAATATTTAAGGATTTGAGTTTTGTTTGTAATTATTTTGTGTTTACTTGGCAGATGGCATGAGCAGATCCAGCAAGTTGTACCAGAGATAAACTGTAAAATTTGGGTTTACTCATTGGTACAGGTATAGGATCTGTTATCCAGAAAGCTCCAAATTATTGAAAAGAACACATCAATAGCACAGAATGTAGATGGAGAGAGGATGAGAGTGTTTTATAAAGACAGGGGACCAGTGATAAACTGTAAAATGTTGGTTTTACTCATAATATAGGTATGGGATCTTTTATCCAGAAAGCTCCAAATTATGGGTAAGAACACAGCAGCAGCAGAGAATGTGGATGGAGAGAGAATGAGAGTGTTTTACACAGACAGGGGACCTGCAATAAACTTTAAAATGTTGGTTTTACTCATTATATAGGTATGGGATCTGTTATCCAGAAAGCTCCAAATTATGGGAAGAAACACAGCAGCAGCTTCAGAGAATGTGGATGGAGAGAGAATGAGAGTGTTTTACACAGACAGGGGACCAGCGATAAACTGTAAAATGTGGGGTTTACTCTTTAGTACAGGAATGGGATCTGTTATCCAGAAATCTCCAAATTATGGGTAAGAACACAGCAGCAGCAGAGAATGTGGATGGAGAGAGAATGAGAGTGTTTTACACAGACAGGGGACCTACAATAAACTGTAAAATGTGGGTTTAGTCATTGGTACAGGTATAGGATCTGTTATCCAGAAAGCTCCAAATTATGGGAAGGAACACAGCAGCAGCAGAGAATGTGGATGGAGAGAGAATGAGAGTCTTTTACACAGACAGGGGACCAGTGATAAACTGTAAAATTTGGAGTTTACTCTTTAGTACAGGAATGGGATCTGTTATCCAGAAAGCTCCAAATTATGGGAAGGATCACAGCAGCAGAAGAGAATGTGGATGGAGAGAGAATGAGAGTGTTTTACACAGACAGGGGACCAGCGATAAACTGTAAAATGTGGGGTTTACTCTTTAGTACAGGTATAGGATCTGTTATCCAGAAAGCTCCAAATTATTGAAAAGAACACAGCAATAGCACAGAATGTGGATGAAGAGAGAATGAGAGTGTTTTACACTGACAGGGGACCAGCGATAAACTGTAAAATGTGGGGTTTACTCATTAGTACAGGCAATACGATCTGTTATCCAGAAAGCTCCAAATTATGGGAAGGAACAAAGCAGCAGAGAATGTTGGTGGAAAGAGAATGAGAGTGTTTTTTAAAGACAGGGGACCAGTGATAAACTGCAAAATGTGGGTTTTCTCATTAGTACAGGTATAGGATCTGTTATCCAGAAAGCTCCAAATTATTGAAAAGAACACAGCAATAGCACAGAATGTGGATGAAGAGAGAATGAGAGTGTTTTACACAGACAGGGGACCAGCGATAAACTGTAAAATGTGGGGTTTACTCATTAGTACAGGCAATAAGATCTGTTATCCAGAAAGCTCCAAATTATGGGAAGGAACACAGCAGCAGAGTATGTTGGTGGAAAGAGAATGAGAGTGTTTTTTTAAAGACAGGGGACCAGTGATAAACTGTAAAATGTTGGTTTTACTCATTATATAGGTATGGGATCTGTTATCCAGAAAGCTCCAAATTATGGGTAGGAACACAGCAGCAGCAGAGAATGTGGATGGAGAGAGAATGAGAGTGTTTTACACAGACAGGGGACCTGTAAAATGTGGGTTTAGTCATTGGTACAGGTATAGGATCTGTTATCCAGAAAGCTCCAAATTATGGGAAGGAACACAGCAGCAGCACAGAATGTGAATGGAGAGAGACTGAGAGTGTTTTACACAGACAGGGGACCTTCGATAAACGGTAAAATTTGGGGTTTACTCTTTAGTACAGGAATGGGATCTGTTATCCAGAACGCTCTAAATTATGGGAAGGAACACAGCAGCAGTAGAGAATGTGGATGGATAGAGAATGAGAGTGTTTTATAAAGACAGGGGACCAGTGATAAACTGTAAAATGTGAGTTTTACTCATTATATAGGTATGGGATCTGTTATCTAGAAAGCTCCAAATTATGGGAAGGAACACAGCAGCTTCAGAGAATGTGGATGGAGAGAGATATGAGAGTGTTTTACACAGACAGGGGACCAGCAATAAACTGTAAAATGTGGGTTTACTCATTAGTACAGGTTTGGGATCTGTTATCCAGAAAGCTCCAAATTATGGGAAGGCAGTCTCCCATTGACTACATTTTATCCAAATAATCTTTTTTTTAAATTTTCTCTGTAATAATAAAACAGTAGCTTGTACTTGATCCCAACTAAGATATAATTAATCCTTATAACCAGCCTATTTGGTGGTAATTATTGTTTACATGATTTTCTAGTAGACTTAAGCAATGAAGATCCAAATTACAGAAAGACCCGTTATCTAGAAAACCCAAGATCCCCTTTTAGAGGGTCCCACCTTCTGGAGCCCACTCCCCAAAACTGTATTTTTATTGTGGGACGTCTCTAGAAAGCTACACAAGTATTTGCATTCTGCTAATGGAGGTACAAAGAACCAACACTGAGGGGGGTTATTTATTAAAGTCTGAATACCAAAAACTGGAAACATTTGTGTTTTTTACTATAAAATCCCAAATTTTAGTGAAAAAAAATACCTCAAATTTTTTGGGATGTATTATACCAGAGGATAAAAAATTGTCTGAATCCAAAATTCGGGTATCTCAGAACTGCCGACACTGCATATAAGTCAATGGAAGACGTCCCGAAGTTATCCTGGTCTGCCTGATCCGAAGATTTTGTGGTTTTCGGGCAAAAATTTGAAAAAAATCAGAGTTTTCCGGTAGAAAATCCGAAAAAAATTGAATTTTTTCTGTTTTTTCCGGCACAGGATTTTTTCAGGAAAATGTATTGATAAATAAGGGGAAAAAACTTGTGCCGATTTGGTCGGAGTATTTTTCCGAAAATAATGTGATAAATTCGGACTTTGATAAATGGGCCTCTGAGAGTTGTGGAGAGATGAGAGATGTGTTGTAGAGGCCTGTGCAAGTTTGGGTCATACAATGTACCGAGTTGATTTTCTTTAGTGATCTCACTGGCATGTCTGGGGTTAATGCAATGCAGGGTTATCCATTATCATGATCTTTTTGGCCTGTGTGGGGATAATGTAATGTTCTGAATCCATTTACTGCAGTGATCTCACAGGCATGTCTGGGCTAAATGCAGTACTCAATATTCTGCAGTGATCTTACCAGCTGCAGGCTCGTATTATAAGGAATAATGTACCCCCTACTGTAAATAATAAGGATAATAGACGTTACTGAGGAATTATGTCACTATATACAGACACATGGCTGAGTTATACAGAGAACTCTGAGTATCACTCATGTATTATAAGGGATAATGTACCCCCTACTGTAAATGATAAGGATATAAGAAGTCACTGAGGGGTTCTGTGACCATATTAGGGCACAAGGCTACAGGCTGAGTTATACAGGGAACTTTGAGTATCACTCATGTTTTATAAGGGATAATGTACCCCCTACTGTAAATGATAAGGATATTAGAAGTCACTGAGGGGTTCTGTGACAATATAAAGGTACGAGGCTGCAGGCTGAGTTATACAGGGAACTCTGAGTATCACTCATGTATTATAAGGGATCATGTACCCCCTACTGTAAATGATAAGGATATTAGAAGTCACTGAGGGGTTCTGTGATCATATAAAGGCACAGGGCTGCAGGCTGAATTATTCGGGAATTCTGGGTATCACTCATGTATTATAAGGGATAATGTACCCCCTACTGTAAATGATAAGGATATGAGAACTCACTAAGAGGTTCTGTGGCCGTTTAAAGGCACAAGGCTGCAGGTTGAGTTATACAGGGAACTCTGAGTATCACTCATGTATTATAAGGTTTAATGTAAATACTAACTGTTCTTGAGCCCCCATTTGTTCCCCACACTAGTCCTGTGTCTGGCCATTCAAAAGTTCTGTCTCTTCTGCATACAGGCTTCAGTATAACACCTGAAAATACAGAGGAAAGAAACTCGGTTGGTTCCTAAGGAATGCCCCTAATGTCTTGTAAAGGAACAGGAACACCAAAATCTGAAAGTGTATCAAAGTAATTAAAATATAGTTTAGTGTTATCCTGCACTGTTAAAAGCGTGTGTTTTTGAAAGACTTCTACAGTTTATATAAACAAGCTGCTGTGTAGCCAATGGGGGCATAATGGCTACACTGCAGCTTATTTTGTTAATTTTTTTGGTGTTACTGTTCCTTTAAGCGTGCATGTTAAAAAAACAAAGAGAAACGACATAGAGATATTATAGGAGTCCTAGTAAAAATTTAAATCTTTAGATTTTGTTTCTTTTCATTTTTTATATAGCCATCTCTGGACCCTGGGGTTACCACCTTCTCTGAAAAAAACTACCAGCCTTATTAAATGTATTTTAATTTCTGCTCTATTAATAACATTAGCATCAAAAATTTTGCGAGCAGGTGGCAACCCAACTGGGTCCCCAGAGCCCTTTTGCAAGGTCCAGATTGCAATGTAAAAGAGACCCTGGCATTTCAGGTACAATTAGGTCCGAAGAGGCCAATAGTGACTTATGACATCTTACAGCCGCTCCGGTGGCATTTGCCAGATTCTACAGGTATTGGTTATCAGGAAACCTGTTATCCAGAAAGCTCTGAATTATAGGAAAGCTGTCTCCCGCAGACTCCATTTTATCCAAATAATCCAAATTTTTAAAAATGATTTCCTTTTTCTCTGTAATAATAAAACAGCAGCTTGTACTTGATCCAAACTAAGATATAATTAATCTTTATTGGAAGCAAAACCATCCTATTGGGTTTAATGTTTACATGATTTCCTGTAGACTTAAGATATGAAGATCCAAATTACGGAAACCCCAGGTCCTGAGCATTCTGGATAACAGGTCCCATAACTGTACAAATTGCCGGAGCCTGGGTCTCACTGCTAGACAAGCAAGGATATAGTCCCACAGTCAGTCCCAATGCGTGTGGGCTGGTATTTAGTTACACTGTGGCACAGGCTGGGACTGGCAATCTGTGCGATCTGGCAAATGCCAGAGGGGCTGCTGTAAGATGCCATAAATAGTTTGGGCCTCTGTTTACTTGAAATACCAGTGCCAATTTTGAGGGGGCTCAGCCCAGACCTGTGCTGTTCCCCCAAAAGATGGCACCTGGACATTTGGATTGCTATACTAACAATTTCAAGGAATTGAGATAATGTACCCCAATCTTGGCCACCCCCTGTGCCATAGAATATACACCATTAATTCCTTACCATCACAGGTCCTGAGTCCCCTTTGCTAAGTGAAAAGTTTCTGGGAATTTCTCTCATGGCAGTGCCTCCACCTAGTGGGATCCGGGGATACACCTACGGGTGGTCCCACTATTAACAAATGATTAACCACACACCGTTGCAGTATAACAAATGGAACTTTATATAAGAAGAAAGGGCAGAGTAAAATACAATCACTTCTCCACAACCTCTACCCTGGGGAACCCATGTGGTAGTCCCATCCTGGCACCTTCTTACCAGATGCAGTTCCACACTCCACTCCTGGTGGATAAAGAGAGTCACAGTCCCTTTTCCCCCAAGAGTTCTACCTGCCCAAATACCTCTCCAGATGGACAGAGGCAGTAGCTCCCACGTAGCATCACATGAACAACACCTGTTTATTAAACAGGGGACACACCAGAGCCTATCACTACCCTCCCTCAGAGAGACTCACCCGGGGGCTTACACAGATCTGACACAGGCCTCCACAGTGACTCAATCCTCAGACTGGGCTCCCAAGCTTTCCTAGTCAAGCACACAAAACTTGCTTTAATCTTTAGTGCACGCTCCAACACTACACACAGTGAAAGCACAACAGAGCCCCTTTTACTGGAATCCATCTCCAGTCATCTTATTGGGGTCTTGTTACCCCCGATCCCACACAGGGCATCACCACCTATGTGGTTTCTCCATAGTTGAGCTCACAAAGCTTGGGGCCCTGTACCCGAAGCCCCTTGAATTCTTTAGGCCCCTTACATCTTAGCTACAGTCCTGCACTTCTGACTGGAATGAAATCAGGAAGTAGACTAACTGAACACATGGATCTAAGCTATATGAAGAAATTACGCTACAGTATCACCTTCTGGTCAAAACCAGAATCTGACAGGACACACTGCATTAGGCCACCAGACCTCAGACACTGGATTCTGTTAATCAGATGTTAAAATAAAGATTTACCTTTTATCCATAATCCGTGAGCGTGCGATTCATCAAAGCTACCGAACTGCGCTGCTGCAAAGTGTGGTGGCACACTGCATTAGGGACAAAGGACTCACTCCCCCTCCCATTTCCAACCATGTGGTACTTTTAGGACCATACGGGAACTTAACCCTATGGGTCCCTACAATAATATAATATTTTCTTTTCCCCCAGCTCTCCCTAGTCCATACCCCAAAGCCCGGCCCTAACTGTAATTCTAAAGGCTGAAGTAGTAACACTACGCCGCACTGAATAATGATTCCCCTCAGAGTGGACAGCCCATAACTACGTTCCAAACACGTGATGTTCCCGGCAACCCGTCCCTCAAACTCACTATAGCCGCTGTACTTCCCGCTTCACTTACGGTTGCTAAGGCAACTCGTGCCGCTGTATCTATTCGCTCCGGGGGTAACGTTTTTTACAACTGCAAATCACGGAAACGGTATGTTCGTGGTTTACGCTGGAGTGTATTACGCCGACTGGCAGCAAGATTTATCGATTAAAATACAAAGAGTGGGTGGGTCTAACTGCAGATTGGGTGGGACGGAAGGTGGTATATGAGAAGGTTATCACTGGCGGAGGAGGCAGTCTAACTTTTGAATGGGCAGGGTTGGGGAGTTGTGAATGACAGTTGCTGATAATAAACATTATTACGTTCTGTTAGGGGATAGCTGTTGCCATTGGACAGCAGCTCTTTAACTGGGAGCCGGAGACAAGGTATAAACAGGGAAATGGGATGTGCGTGGGGGACCTTTAATTTGCGACTCTGTCTCAAACAGTTCTGGGTTTGTGGAAAGAATGAATCCTGTATTATAAAATCTTGCATTCTGTCACAAATATCTATTTTGTCATTCAAATCTAGCTTGGCATACTCTAGTTAGTTACACTATTATATGTTATGTCCAAGTTTTTTTTTTTAAATAATTTATTCACAGAAGTGTGTCTGTTACATGGAGGTTATACATTTGTGAGACAGATTACTATGTACAGAATGGAGTTCATCATATAATGACATCCTTTTGTGCACTGACCAAATTTTGTTCTCATTCCTTAATAGAAATAAGTATTTTGTGTATTTTTTTTATCAGTGTATGGTCAGAAATACGTGAGAGACATTAATTCTGTGTATTCGGATAGTTTTGTATACAGAATGTATTTGGGACAAACGGCAGCCCATAATAATCTTACTGTTCAACTGCTTTTATGTTTTTTGTCTGATTTGTGTTTCTCTTCACAGATGTAATTATTCCTGCGCTACTGAAATATCCCCCCCCCATGAAGTGGTCTGTTTTCACTCATTAAAAAGACATTATACGGTTCATAAGATTTTATTTTTCATCAGTATTTCTCTCCCCAACACTGGGGTGTATAAAATACTTTTACAATATAATAAAGCAATTTATATACATTGCAAATTAGAAATGTCTATTTAACCATTATGTCAGAGGGAACAAAAAGAAGAAAAAGAAAAAATATTTCCTTATTTAATTATTCTCTGAATAATAGTTTAGCTCTTTATATTAGCTACGCTGCAAATGTGTTTGTCCCACGGTATATATAAAAAATATTGGAGATTTAACCATTTGGCATACAGACAGAGATTGGCATCTTAGAGATGAAACCACAAGTGTCAGATAAAATCCACACATACAAACAGCTTCTGATGTTTAGTAAAGGCCTCATTTTAAAGGTGAAACCCAAGATCTGGGGACAATTTATCTGCCAAATTCCAAACGTATATAAGAAACAAGTTTAGCCGACACAAACAGTATGAGGGGAAAGGCATTTCATTTTCCATTTACACCAGCCTGACATGCACCAACAAAAAGAAAAGGAAATAGTTTGAGCTTTTAATGTTGTTGTTCACCTTTGAGATAACTTTTAGTATGATGTAGAGAGGGATATTGTGAGACAATTTGCAATTTGTTTTCATTTTTTAATATTTGTGGTTGAGTTATTTAGCTTTTTATTCAGCAGCTCTTCAAACTGCATCTTAAGCAACCTGGTAACTAGGGTCCAAATTAGCCTAGCAACTATGCATTGATTTGAATAAGAGACAGGAATATGAATAGGAGAGGGCCTGAATAGAAGGATCAGTAATAAAAAGTAACAATACATTTGTAGCCTTACAGAGCATTTGTTTTTTTAGAAGGGGACAGTGACGCCCATTTGAAAGCTGCAAAGAGTCAGAAGAAAAAGGAAAATAACTATAAAACTTATAATGAAAACCAATTGAAAAGTTGCTTAGAATTGGTTGTTCTATAACATAATAAAAGTTACTTTAAAAGTGAACCACCCCTTTAATGTATGTGCCATGTCATAACCTGAAAATTAAAATGAAGCGAGTTATAAAACGCTAGTCTGAGAAAGGTCCAGTGTTTTTCAGCAAAAGCACTCGATATTTATATATGTACATGTGGAATTACCTCCAGACCCCCAGAATGTTTAGTGTGGTACATTTATGCAGCAGCGGCAGATGAAGGAAGACTATCTGATGGGAGGTTTGGCCTTTAGATGTCTGCTTTCATCCTTCATCTGCTAATGAAATGTACAATTAGATCTCTGGCTCTTCAGCTGATGCTTGTGGTTCCTGGGGCTCAAACCGTTGATGAAAATTGGTTCTTTTCCTGATCTTTTCGGGAGCTTTTCTCCACAAGATGATTTCCTGTTGGGATAAAATGAAAGACATAAGGGTTAGTTTACTAAAGCGCGGTAAAAATATGTGCACAAAACATAGAATAATAAATTTGTCGCCAAAAATTTTCACCAGTTTACTAACCTGCGGTCAATATAAATTTGCGAATTTTCATGCGCAAAAATGTTTTCGCCGGTTATCGCATTCGCTGAAAATAACGCTACGTACACATTAACGCCAGGTTTACTAAACAGCGAAATGTGCAAAAGACAAAATTTAAGCAAGAATATTCGCAAAATTTCACCGCCACCTATGTAGTGGCTTAAAAGAATTTTTTCGCCAGAAAATTCTCAAGGGGCAGGAAATATCCTATAATATTTTTTTTTTTACCCATCATTCTTTGCTGACAGGAGAGAGAACTGTAGCTATTGCTGACAGGATGTTTTGGCTTCTGCTTCTATCAGTTGCAACAGCAGCAGTTTCAGCTCAGAGGTGTATTATTGGCAGCGGGTATCACAGTCCAAGGATTCGTCAGCCTCTACACTTTTTTGGTTTCATTGTGATTGGCTACATTAAACTGTGCATTTATATGAAGCAAAGAGATTGACTGGTATGATTTCTTGTTCATATGATTCTATTGGCAGAAGGGTTTATATGATGCATAAATGTTTGATTGGTGTTACTCTGGTGATGTTGTTGGATGGTATAATCATCAGTCAATAAAGTTTATGAGTTTTAAAGATGCATTTCTGGCCATAAATGTCGCAGTAAAAATTACCATAATAATCGCCATAAAACAAGACTATTTTATAGCATAAATATTCGCAAAAATGTAATTTGTTGCCAGAAAATTCGCAACTCGCTAAAATTACTGCTAACGTAAGCCGGTTCGTTAACGTAGTTACCGCAAGTGATCACAAAGACTTCTGAGCGCATCGCTATTAGTTGCTGCAAATATTCTGGCGGTAAAATATTTTCAGCGATAACATGCGGAAACTTAAAGGTATATTTACCGCACTTTAGTAAACGGACCCCATAGTTACAATCATTACTGTAGCAGTACAGCTTTGTGGAATACGAAGGCTGGTTAATGTTAACTGGAGGCACCTAAAACTCCTCTAAACCATAATATACCACAAATGCAACTGGACTGGAAAATTGCTTTATTTAACATCTGTACAACAGGGACACCGCACACAATTTTAATTAAAAATAAAAAGAAGGAAAAACTTTGCCATGAGAGTGGGCAGAACTACTATAAAAAAAATAATTAAATTACAGACAGGAAAACTCTACCTGTTGTTTGAAATATCTTCTGTCTTCTTCATCAACGAGAACCAGGTTTAAAAAATATCGGACGGAAAACTTTTTGTTGACGTCTCTCATTGTTGGCGTTGGATCGTACCCCGCGATGAACAGCCGAATTGGAATAGATTCACCTAAACACAAAGAGCAGTGAGCAACAGGCACAACCAATGACAGGGGGGTGTATAGGCTTCAGCAAAATAAATAAGGTTTATAATGAAATTGTGTTCTGGTTCTCTATTTCATCAAAAACATTTATTTATTTTTTTTGCATCAAATCTTTTATATTTGATTTGCCTGATCCAGTTTGACACTTGATAGGAAAGAATTACCCACAAAAATACATTTAGATCACAAGTAAAAAAAAAAAATTGTGGGAATTGCCTTATTTTATTTGTGTTGATCCAAAGGTTAGGCAAGATGGAGGCAGTTAAATAAAAATTGTGACTGTGTGCAGATTTACTGCTATTTTTGTTTAACATTTAGCAATGATTTTCCTCGTCTGCCAGTATTCTTGAAATAGGCTGTTACGTGTGCAGTAGAAATCTTAATAGGGAATAGCCACAACTTAAAAATTTTTGACTGCAATAACTGTTAAACATGGCTTCTCATTTCTATCTGCTGCAAGATTATGTTTTGTACATCCATGATAGCAGTGAAAAATAACTTTGTCTGCATTCTGGGATGTTCTTTAAGGACAAATGAATATGAAACAGATTTTCAGAATTATCTTATAAATGTTACCTTTGACTGGCGCTCCATCCATGATTTCATATTTTGCAACCGTTTCTGTTTCTGTTGTAGTGCTTGGGCCTACCAGATAAATCAGATTTTAGCTACTGCCAGTGAAATACATGTATGGACAGGTATGGGACCTGTTATCCAGAATGCTCGGGACCTGGGGTTTTCCAGATAACAGATCTTTCCGTAATTCGGATCTTCATTCCTCAAGTCTACTAGAAAATCATGTAAACATTATATAAACCCAATAGGCTGGTTTTGCTTCCAATAAGGATTAATTATATCTTAGTTGGGATCAAGTACAAGGTACTGTTTTATTATTACAGAGAAAAAGAAAATCATATATAAAATTCTGGATTATTTGAATAAAATGGAGTCTATGGGAAATGGCCTTTCTGTAATTTCTAGTAGACACGAGGTATGAAGATCTGTTATCTGGAATCCCCAAGTCCCAAGGATGCTGGATAACAGGTCCCATACATGTACTAGCAATTTTCAGTGGGAGTTCTTAAGATGGCAGGCTCAGAGTCCAATCACAATACTGCACAATGGAGCTTAAAGACTCACCTATTCCAGTGATCTCTTTTTTTATTAACTGCAACTCCATGTGCTGGATTTTTATTCTGACCAATAGAAAGTAGATTTTTCCAACAATGACATCTTTTAGGTGGTACCTTTGGAGGAAAGAATAAAGACCATTTAAGCTCCAGATAGAGAGAAATAGAAGTGAAGAAATGGAGATGGAAAAAAAAGCCAATAGTGAGCAGCTGTTACGTGTAAGTAACCAAAATGCAAACAAGTCACAAAAGGATAAATTAAAGGGGTGGTTCACCTTTTAGTATGTTATAGAATGGCTAATTCTAAGCAACTTTTCAATTGGTCTTCACTATTTATTTTTTGTTGTCGTTTTTTTAATTATTTACCTTCTTCGTCTGACTCTTTCCAGCTTTCAGATGGGGGTCACTGACCCCATATAAAAACAAATCCTCTGTAAGGCTACAAATTTATTGTTGTTGCTACTTTTTATTCCTCGTCTTTCTATTCGGCCCTCTCCTATTCATATTCCAGTCCAGTCTCTTATGCAAATCAATGCGTGGTTGCTAAGGGAATTTGGACCCTAGCAATCAGATTGCTGAAATTGCAAAATGGAGAGCTGCTGAATAAAAAGCTAAATAACCCGAAAACCACAAATAATAAAAACCAATAGTAAATTGAATATCACTCTCTACAACATTCAAAAGGCGAACCACCCCTTTTAAGGTAATGTTGTTTATTGTTTTATCGTTTTTCTTTAACAGACAACGTCTCCTGTATACTCACTTTGATTTATTGTATTCGAATTCTATATGCAAGCAATCCTCTATCCCGACTTCCATTTTGATGGAGTTATTTACATCAGGGTAGGAAGCCAGCTGGTGAACGATAAGGTCGTATTCTTTGACCAAATCGGTAAGGCGTCGTACTATTGTCACTTTGAGGAAATACCTATTGGAAAATAATAATGAAATAGTAGATGCAAAAGCTTTACTCAGCAACACTTTAGAATATTATCTGGCCCAAAGGAAAAGTATATTCTTTATCTGCAACACAAATCACAAATTGTGGTATATTGTGGCCTAAGGGAATATTGTGCCTTGAAGCCGCTGATGGGCAATTTAATATCATCCGGGTAACTTACACTATATAAAACTTTATATCAACAGATTTATATTAGGCCTTAAAGGAGAAACAAATAAAATAAATAACATAAAAAACCCCTACCCTATGTAGACCCCCTCCTCCACCAGCAGCAGTTCACGGCAGCCATCTTCATTTCTTCGTTAAACTTCGGAAGCAGATGAAGTTTAATGAAGAAAAGAAGACGGCTGCCGTGAACTGTGGGGGGACAGAATCTGCACGGAGGGGTAAGTAAAAATTTAGGGGCATTTGCCCCGGGTACCACTTAGGCTGGGGGGGAGGAGGGAGGGTGGTCTACAAAGGGTAGGAGGGTAGGGTTTTTATATGTTATGGGTTTGTTTCTCCTTTAAGGGACAAAGCTTGCAAAAACAGCAATTCACTTTATAGTCACGGTACATGGCCATTTTTTTCACCAAGTCTGACTGATACAACTGTGAGATTGGTTTTGAATGGTAGAAAATGCAAGACAACACAAACGACACACTTCATATACACAAATCCATTTGGTGATTGTCTGTTTCTGGTCTACACCAACATCCTCTGATGGCAACCAAAACCCAAGTGCTGCATGCTTCCGTGCCAATAGAAAGAAGCAGCAACAGCATTACTCACTGCCAGCTACAAAAAGAATTCATACAGAACAAAAGCGCATGTTCCAAAGAAAAAAAAATGCTTCAGTGTTATGTTGCCATGCTTTCCTTATACAGGCAGTCCCCAGGTTACGTACAAGATATGGGCTGTATGTTTGTTCTTAAGTTAAATGTGTATGTAATTTGAAACATGAACATTTACTTATTAAATGCAACTTAGACAGATGTTTGTCTTAACATAGTATTTATTTTTACTTTTCTGTGATCTGCAGTAGACAACACACACGAGGGGATTGAGGCTGGTGGTTTATTAAAGCTAAATGCTAATAAAAGTCAAGCAAACCATAGTATGTTAGTGTGAGTTGTTTGTAAGTCGGATGTAAGTAACTCAAGGACTCCCTGTATTTATAAATGGTGTTACTGTCACTTAGCGGCAGATTTATCAAGGGTTGAATTGAAAATTTTAATTTTCAAATTATTTTTTATGGTCAAAACTGTCAAATTTGACTAGGGAGTTATCCAAATTCGATTCAAGCTTTTAAAAAAATTCTAATTCGATTTTCAGCATACTCTGGCCCTTTAAGAATTCAAATTTGACTATTCGCCACCTAAAACCTGCCAAATTGTTGAATTGTAGTCAACAGGAGAGGTCCAGGGATTAAATGGGAGATGTTTGCAGTCTTCCTGACATTCAAGGTTTTTTTCTGGGAAAAAACCCGAATCGAGTTTGATCAAATTCGATTTGGATTTTCGGGTCGTTTCAATTTGTCCGGGTTTGAAAATTTTGATTTAATTAATACATTTTGATTGGTCGAATTTATGGGAGTTATGGGGAGTTTTAAAAAATTTGCCCCTTAGATTCAACAGCACATGGTGGTGAGTAGTCTAATTCGAGTTCTTAAAAGGCCAGATAAATCTCCAGATACGTAATTTTTAAAAAAAAAACTTGAATCGAATTTTAACAATTCCCTAGTCAAATTTGACAGTTTTGGCCATAATAAAAAACTCGAAAGTTCTAATTTTTAAATCAACCCTTGATAAATTTGCCCCTCAGTGTCAAACTGGGCTTCCTACAGACCACTAAAGAATTTGACATTCACAGCCCACTCTCGCAAGAATTAAATGGAGACAATTACAAATGGTAGAGGTTATGTAGGCTTATGGTATTTTTATTTATTTTTTTCTTTCATTTTTCCATTTTTTTCACTTTTCATCTTTTTTCTGTTTTCCCTCCTGTTTTTTTCTTCTATGTACCTGTTTAAACTTTTATTGTTTTCTCCTTTAGGCTAGACTATATTTTCTTATTCCTTTCATTTCTATATTCTATTTTTCTGACCTTAGAATAATACTCGGTGAGACACAGTCTGACGGTCCATTCAGAAGGGAGCCCTTAAAACTTGTTCTATATGTGACCTGTTCCATGCCTGCAGGTTACTGCCTTTTTGTGGGGAACCTATAGATACCCAACGTGCTGCAGGACCACCAATGACCAAGTAAACAGGAGCTATTCATCCATAATCTAAATTACTGGTACTGAATTAATTGACCTATATATACGGTACATGCACTAGGAAGCATAGAGCATTGATTCATGTAATGTGCAGGTCTTTGTATATAGGCAAAAAAAATAGTCTTACCTCAGCCTCACGTTTGCCCCATTGTAGGATTCATACGGCTTCTCAACTTGCATAAATTCAAAATCATAACTTCTACTCTGCGTCAGCTCTCCGGGCAAGGCCAACTCTTTCACTAGGTTGACAAATTCATGTGTGTTGCTTTTGTCATTGAAAAGTTCTAGGAGCGAAAAAAATATTGAACTTCGTGTCATCACAGAGCTTCCAATATGTTTCATCATAAGCAAATGTGTACTGTCTGTAATTCAGGGGTTAATGAAGATCTGTGTTACAGCTGGTTTGTTACACGATGAATAAAGTGTAACTGAATAGGTGTATAAAGGGTAACTAAAAAGTGAACATAGTTTAAAGAGATACGGTCATTATTTTTATTGTGTAGTAGTTTTATTTCGTAATGACATTGTTTATACTGCAAATAATTCATTCTACAATATAAAATTTCATTCCTGAACCAGCAAGTGTATTTTTTTAGTTGTAATATTGGTGTGTAGGCTCCATCTCAGGTCATTTTGCCTGGTTATGTGCTTTCAGAAAGAGCCAGCACTTTAGGATGGAACTGCTTTCTGGCAGGCTGTTGTTCCTCCTACTCAATGTAACTGTGTGTTCCACAGTGGGACCTGGATTTTACTATTGAGTGCTGTTCTTACATCTACCAGGCAGCTGTTATATTGTGTTAGGGAGGTGCTATCTGGTTACCTTCCTATTGTTCTGTTGTTAAGATACTGGGGGAAAGGGAGGAGGTGATATCACTCCAACCTGCAGTGCAGCAGTAAAGAGTTTATCAGAGCACACGTAACATGACTGGGGGCACCTGGGAAACTGACAAAATGTCTAGCCCCATGTCAGATTAAATATAAAAAAACAGATTTCAGTGCAGAATTCTGCCGGAGCCGCACTATTAACAACATTTTCCCGTGACAGAATCCCTTTAAGTATAAAGAGCCAAACACTCTGCAGTGCTCTGGATAAGGGCAACAAAAAAACAAGGTGTATAAGGTATATATAATATTACATATACAGTATAGTGGGCTAGTCCCACAATTGGTCTAGTATTTAATGGGGACACACAGGACAGAAAGTTCAAGAAGCTGCATGGGGGGATAATGATGGAAACAGATGTTTTAAACTTACCAATCTGTCCAACAAACTCAATGCGGATACCATGATGCTCTAATCTTTTTCCGGGCTGCTTGAAGACAATATTGACCTACAAGAACAAGAATTTAATGAATTCAAACATACTGAATTCATATCAACGAACATATGTGAGAGTATGAGAAGATAGAAATGGCTGACATGAAAAGAAAAGTTTTCTTAACATGGAAAGAGAGAGGACTGTGTATGTGTTGTATGGTGCATAACACATTCATGCTGCTAAGGTGTACAGCAAAGCCAATGTATTACACAAGAATACTGTTCCTATAGGATTACTCCAGCTCGGTATGCAATGGCTAAAATCTGCATGTCTGCAAAAAGAGTAATGTGGTTAAACAAACTCTAGTTTCATTGCACCAGTGTTAGTCATCCAAAATGAATGACCCTCGAAAGCACAAGCATTATGTTAATAATGGATGACCAGGAACTAATCCCTGCTGAATCAGTCCAATTATAGCTGTACATGTGATTTTGTCCCGTCACCAGCCACCTTAAACCTAATTGGTTCCTTCGATGTCAATGCCCACTGAAAAATAAGACTTCACACTTTCCTGCATCTTTGTTGCGCTCTGCAACAACTTAAGGGTAGGGACACACTGGGCGATTTGGGGAGATTTAGTCGCCTGGCGACTAATCGCCGCGACTTTCCACGACCAATCTTCCCCGAATGCCTCCCCTCGCTCTGCGCCTGGCTAAAATGAAAAATCGCCTGCGCTAATCACACGCGGCGATTCGTTTTCCGAAGTCGCCCGAAGTTTCCTCGTGAGGCAACTTTGGGCGACTTCGGAAAACGAATCGCCGTGTGTGATTAGCGCCGGCGACTTTTCATTTTATCCAGGCGCAGAGTGAGGGGAGGCATTCCGGAAGAAAAGTCGCTGCGATTAGTCGCCAGGCGACTAAATCTCCCCAAATCGCCCAGTGTGTCCCTACCCTAAAGGGGTTGTTTTCGACTTCAAACACTCTTTCCAGTTCAGTTGGTTTCAGATAGATCACCAGAATGACTTTTTACAAAAACCTTCTATGGGTGACCGTTTTTTTATTATTGAACTGTAAACTTTCATTTTTCACCTTCTTAAGCAGCTCTGGGTAGGCGGTCGCCGACTCTCTCTAACTGTTTAAATCTATACATTTAGTGGATAAATTGGTTATTTTTGTCCCTGCTGAGCAGAATCCCTGAGTCTCATTAAAGGGATAACTTTTAGTATGATGTAGAGAGTGATATTCTGAGATAATTTGCAATTTATTTTAATTTTTTATTATTGAAGGTTTTTGAGTTATTTAGCTTTTTATTCAGCAGCTCTTCTCTTTTTTTTTCTTTTTTTTATTTCAATATTTTTTATTGAGAAAAGCGTGCATAACAACAAATCCGTCAGTATTGTTACTGTTATCTCACAGACATAGACAGACATAGACAGCGATGAAAACATCGCTTTGTTAACAGTGAAGTAGCTAAATCCAAACTGAATAACATACAGAGCAGATGACATGATAGCTGAGCATGTATCAAGTCCACACAGTATAAAGGGTAGACACTGCACGTTTTCCTTTTATACATATAATTCAAGAAGAAAAAGGAGAACTGTAAAGTACAGAACAGAAGAGAAAAAGAAAAAAAAAAAACAACAAAAGGAGAAAATCAAATACTATTAAAGAAAAAGAAAAGATAAAATAAAATAAATAAAGAAAATAAAATAAAATTGAATTCCACTGCCTTAAGAACCTTGACCGTTGCAGGCAAAGACTAGCTTTTCACTATCCTCCTCAATATACTAGTGTTGATCGATTAAATCCGGTCGGATAACGGTAGGTGATCCAGGGGTCCCAAACCTTCGCGAATTGTTCCTGTTTGTCTAATGCTATACTCGTCAACTTTTCCATAATAAACACTCCATCTATCCTGGTTTTTACATCAGAAAAAAACAATTTTGGAGTCAACCAGGCTTTTGCTATCACCTGCTTCGTTGCTGTGAAAAAATGTGTAATTAAGGAGTATTGTGCCCTAGAGATAGTGTCAATTTGTTTGTGTAGGAGAGCATCCTCAGGCCGTTTGGGTAGGTTCACTTGCAATACCGAATAGATCATGTGGTACACCCGGATCCATAGGCGTTGTGCTCTGGTACAATGCCAAAATATATGAGCCATTGTTCCAGCCTCGGAACAACCTCTAAAACAATTAGGGTTGGTTTGGGGATTCCATATAGCTATGCGACTCGGAACTAAGTACCATCTGCTAATAACTTTATATACAGTTTCCTGCGCTAAAACATTGGTGGAAGCACGTTTGGCACATAAAAAAATTTCCTGCCAGTCTTGATCTTGCAATGTTAACGCCAGTTCCATGTTCCACCTTTGTACAAATTTTAAAGAAGCTATAGGCGGAGTATTACCGTAATGCTTTGATGGTAAATATGACTAAGAGAGCCTTTCATACTTGGCCGATGTAGGCATAACAATTCAAAAAAAGTGTTAGGGTGAAAGGAGCATTTTTTCTGCACCGAAGTTAAGTAATGTCGGATTTGATTATACCGATACATTTCCCGATCTGGGACGCTATACCTATCTTTTAAAAACGACCAACTTATTATGTTGCCATGTAGTATGAAATGCCGTACATGTGTGAGGTTATTGTCACTCCACCAACTGACCTGTTGTAGCCCAGGCAAGAAAATCGGATTGTTAAATAAAGGCGCCATCGGTTGGTGTTTAGACATCCAGTTGGGATTAGCTTTAATTTTGTGCCATATAGATAATGTGTGTTTTATCGTTGGATAAGTCTCTGATCTATGGGATTGCCTATGTGTCCAAAGAAAATCTCCCAGAAAGTTACATTGACATATAGCTTGTTCCAATACAACCCACTTGGGAGGTCGAAGTAGAACAAACCAATTAAACATTTGAGCTATCTGAGCTGCCATATAGTATTCACGAAGGTTTGGGACACCCAATCCCCCCATGGTTCTATGCCTATATAGTAGGCTCCGAGCAAGTCGTGGCCTTCTATTATTCCAAATAAACCGGAGACATGAATTTTGCAACCGAGACAACCAGTCTGCTGGTGGCACTAAAGGAAGGGTGCGAAACAAATAGAGAATCCGAGGTAATATACTCATTTATATATACTCATTTTTATGATATTAACCCTGTCAAACCACGAAACTGAAAAACTTTCCCAGGATCATCCATCAGGTGCTTAATGAAATTTTTATAATTAGTTTCACATAACGTGCCATAAGAATCTGTTAGGTGGATTCCCAAATACTTAATAGATGTATTCGCCCAGGCGAAATCGAAGTTGAGCTTCAACAATCTTATCATACTAGGGGACATATTAAGGGGTAATGCTTCAGATTTTGACACATTAATCTTCAGACCTGAAATCCCGTAAAATTTATCCAGAACATTAAACAGGTTTGGCAAAGAGATCAGAGGTTTCGATAAAGTCAACAGCAAATCGTCAGCATATAAAAAACATTATTCCACTGACATCCTGATTTTGTCGAATCAATGCTGCCAAGTATTCCATTGCCATCACAAATAAAATTGGTGACATTGGGCACCCCTGTCTTGTGCCCCTTTCAATTATAGTGGGGGTAGTAAGAAATCCATGATGTTTTATTTGAGCCGTGGGGTAATCGTATAGAGCCTGGATATAAGACAGAAAAGTCCCTGGAAACCCATATCGAAGCAGGACATACTTAAGAAAATCCCAGGACAGTGAATCAAAGGCTTTCTCTATATCCAGCGAGAGGAGCACTGCAGGAGTGCCCCTCTCACTGGCCCAAGAGATCAAATCAATTGCCCTGCGGATGTTATCAGAGGGTTGTCTGTTAGGGACAAAGCCGGCCTGATCACTATCAAGGAGATCAGACAGAAACGTATTAATCCGTTTAGCTAATATTTTCCCAATCAACTTCATATCATGATTCAATAAAGTGATCGGTCTGTGATTTTCAACTAAATTACTATCCTTATTAGGTTTGGGAATAGCCGTTATAAAAGCTCTAAGAGTATCTGGAACAAACCGGTCTCCTGCTCTTATTGAATTAAATAGATTCATGATATGTGGGGTCAATTCTTTAGTGAAAGCCTTGTAATATGGGCCTGTGATCCCGTCAGGTCCCGGGGCTTTTTGTGCCTTCAACGATTTAATAGCCCATTGTACTTCCTCCGCGGTAATAGCTTGATCCATAAGAGCCTTTTGTTCCAAAGTTAAAGTGGGAAGCCCTATATCTCGGAACAATAAATCTGCTTTACATTTATCAAAATTCGTATAGTGCTTATACAGTTGCGAATAGAAGTCCTGAAATGACTCCGCTATTTTCTGGGAGCTCTTCTCTTTTAAGCAATCTGGTAACTAGGGCCAAAATGACCCTAGCAACCATGCATTGATTTGAATAAGAGACTGGAATATGACTGGAATATGAATAGGAGAGAGCCTGAATAGACGGATCAGTAATAATAAGTAACAATAACAATACATTTGTTTTTTTGATTGGGTTTGCGACGCCTATTTGAAAGCTGCAAAGAGTCAGAAGAAAAAGGAAAATAACTATAAAGCTATAAAAAATAAATAATGAAAACCAATTGAAAAGTTGCTTAGAAATGGTCATTTTATAACATAATAAAAGTTAACTTAAAGGTTTAATGCATGTGTACACACTGCTTTCTCCTGGAGATGAGCAGCCTATGCACTGCAATTTAAGGAGAATAAGAGCTGCATCTGTAAAAACCCTTAGGTAATGTGGGGCTGCTGGCTGTGGGGAGCACCATAGTGGTCTGTAAAGAATAAAATCCTTTCTGACTTTGTCTTTTAATGACGATGATGATGCATTAAAAGGAGCAAAAAAAAAGTGTGGAACAAATGAGTAAACTTCTAGTCAGGAGGAAGTGGCTAAAAGTCCCATGACTGACTAAAGGAATATCATGATTAAGCTGAAATAACCTATAAATGTAAGAAATAAGTGCCAAAGCCCTGCAAATAGCCTGATGGCAACCACATCTGTTGTACTTGATCATCCTTATTGGAATCAAAACAATCCTATTGAGTTTAACTCATTTTGAAATTACTTAATGTATGAAGATCCAAATGATAGAACAACCCCTTATCCAGAAAAGCCTAGGTCCAGAGTATTCTGGATAGCAGGCCCCATAAAATCTAGGTAAATTCGAAAGTTTTCACGAAAAAATCTTCCAATTCAAACGTTTGCAAGAAAATACGTGAAAATCGGAAATTTACGCCGGCGAATTTTCACAGGAGATTCACCAATTTATTTGGCGTCGGCGAAACGCGGAAATTCGCCACTAATTCATGCCAGGCAAATGTATTCGCCCATCACTAATGATCAAGTACAAGGAACAATTTTATTATTACAGAGCAAAAAAAAAAAAGCTAATGATTTGTAAAAACTAGGGTTGCACCGAATCCACTATTTTGGATTTGGCCGAACCCCCGAATCCTTCACGAACGATTCGGCCGACTACCGAACTGATTCTTAATTTGCATATGCAAATTAGGGTGGGAAGGGGAAAACATTTTTTACTTCCTTGTTTTGTGCCAAAAAGTCACGCAATTTCCCTACCCGCCCCTAATTTGCATGTGCAAATATGCATATGCAAATTAGGATTCGGATTCCGTTCAGCTGGGCAGAAGGATTCGCCCGAAACCAAATCCTGCTGAAAAAGGCAGAATCCTGCCCGAATCCCAAACTGAATCCTGGATTCGGTGCATCCCTAGTAAAAACTTGAATTATTTGATTAAAGTTAAAATTGAGTCTATGGGGAGATGGCCTTCCTGTAATTCATTTGGGTTTCCGGATAAGGGATCCCATACCAGGTCTTCTGCTACTCTGTGTTAGGTAAGAGGTTCATGTATATGTACAATGCATCGGTTTACATTGCCTCCTTGTCTTTTCCAGTATTAATGTTAAGACCAGCCGCAGGTATGCCAAGCAGCAGTGAAGTAAATGTTAATCAGCCATGCAGATGAAAGGTATTGAATTCTACTCTGTTTTGTGGGACAGTGTCCCTTATCCGAAGCATATATCGATAAACGCAGTCATCAAATAAACTAGGCTTTTACTGTTTGATAGAAAGGAAACCACGCAGTTTAAAATTACCAGTGTAAAAACAGTATAAAATAAATGGACAACTTATAAATAGGGATCGTTTCATCTAAAAATTTGCTGCGGACGAAATGTTGCAGACACCCATTAAAGTCTATGGGCGTCAAAAAAAATTTGTTGCGTGGCGAAATTGTTTTGACGCACGTCTTTTTTTTTGACGCACGCCGCCATACAAGTCTATGGGGGTAATTTTTTCGGCGAAACGAGCCGAAAAAATTAGCCCATCCCTATTTATAAAGTTATGTATTTTCTTTTATTCGGCTCAATTCCTGTATTTTATGTGTTTTTTGTATGCCGTTACATCTATGGTATAGCCCACATAGTCAATGGGATAAAACTATGTGTCAAGTAAATTCCCACAGTACAGCAGAAACCCATTATCTAGAAAGTTCAGAATTACGGAAAGCCTATCTCCCATAGACTCCATTATAATTAAATAATCAAAATTTTAAAAAATTATTTCCTTTATATCAGTAAAAATAAAACAGTACCTTGTGTGACCAGTTATCCAGAAAGCTCAGGACATGGGGGTTTTCCGGACGGGTCTTTCTGTAATGTGGATTTCTATACCTTAAGTCTACTAGAAAATCATGTAAACATTACATAAACCCAATAGGCTGGTTTTGCTTCCAATAAGGATTAATTATATCTTAGTTGGGATCAAGTACAATGTACTATTTTATTATTACAGAGAACAAGGACATCATTTTTAAAAAATTTGGATTATTTTGATAAAATTGAGTCTATGGCAGATGGCCTTTCCGTATTTCAGAGCATTCCAGATAACGGGTTTCCGATAATGGATCCCATACCTTTACTTGATTCAAACTAAGATATAATTAATCATTATTGGAAGCAGAACCAACGTACTGGGTTTATTAAAAATGTTTAAATGTTTTTCTAGTAGACTTAAGGTACGAAGATCCAAATTATGAAAAGAACTGAAAAACCCCAGGTGCCGAGCATTCTGATTAACAGATCCCATACCTGTACAAATACAAGAGAATTGCTGTTTTTCACACAGTGTTTTCAGGCAGCTGCTGCTTCTTTAACAGAAAATGTTTACCCTGAAATGCAGAAAAAGCTTAATAAATACCCAATTTTCACTAGGTTGATGCTAAGCGATGAGATGGTGATCTGTGGTATATATAGTAGCTGGGAGTCCATAGAGTACATGGAAACAGCTCCTCTCTATGCAAGAACAATACATACCAGTAACTAATTTAATAGAGAGAAATTTTATTGTGAATTTTCTGGCAATTACACCTGGAAATGTTGTAGAAATGGAGAGTAACACTAACTACACATAGGTGTTTTGTGCCATTACCCTTATATACCAGCATAAAAAACCCTTTCAAAGTGCAACACTTTTTCAAAGTAGAAGTAAACACTTCATATTGTGACACTTCCCATTTAAAAAAAAACAAAATTTCTCCCTTGATCACTTTCACTATTTTCTTGACATTGTTTAAAATATGTTTTTGAGAAAGAGGGCCATCTTTTGTTTCTCTCGGACGACTATTGCAGCAATCGCACTAGGGGTTATTTTACTATATAGGAGCCCGACCTCAAATAAAAAGACTCCAGCATAGCAAGCATTCCCTTGATATCAGTACATTGTGCTAGGCTCAGGAAGGACTGAGCAGTGTCTCCAAATTAGAAAATGCAGACCCCTGCCCATAACAGCTGTCAAAACAATGTGGTGGGCTCAAAGACAAAGCAGTTTCTCCAGAGCAGTGGTTCCTAAATCAGCCATACTAATCCTTTATGAACATGTATTAAAACAATGGAACTGTGATTTTGTTGTGCTTTAATGTACATGATGCCTAAGGATAATAAAACAGAGGGCAATTCCAAGAGTTTTGTCAACCCAAGGGTTTTCCAGATTTGAAACACTCGGGATAGCCCTCCATAAATTGCTATAGAAATAGTTCCACCCAAAAGCCAAGCGATTATCATGCAGAAAGGTAAGCCAGTTAATTTTTGAGGGATAATTGATTGACCTGCATGCTCACCCGCGTATACAAGAAATTCCCCCAAAAATTAATGGGGGCAATTCCTAGTGTTTTGTCCACCGCCAGACGAACTGGAAAATGCTTGTAATCATCCAATGTGCTATTACTCTAAGGCACACGGTAAGATTCGGGGGAGATTAGTTGCCAGCGACAAATCTCTTCTTTGGGCGACTAATCTCCCCGTACTGCCTTCCCTTGGCAACGAATCACCCACGGGGTGGCATAAGTATTGCTTCGTTTTCTGAAGTTGCCCCAGGAGGAATGTTCGGACGACTTTGGAAACCCGAAGCACAAAGGGTGCTGGAGGACAAGTTTCAAGCACAAATTAACAATATGATGGAAACAAATCAGTATAAAGGTGGCCATAGACACACAGATCCTATCGTACGAATCGAGGATTCGTACGATTTTCGGATCATGTGTGGCGTGTGCCGACAACTTTCGTCCGGCGGAGATCGGTCGTTTGGTCGATCAGTCAGGGTTGATTTTGACACAACCGATCCCGCCGGAGCCCATTGCGCATCGTAATCGGATCGTTCGACCATACGGCCAAACGATCAGATTACCCCCGATATAGCC
Organism: Xenopus laevis; assembly: GCF_017654675.1. Lineage (NCBI taxonomy): Eukaryota > Metazoa > Chordata > Amphibia > Anura > Pipidae > Xenopus > Xenopus laevis. The sequence goes on along the minus strand of NC_054384.1, from coordinate 22,815,620 downwards.
ATGCTCGTTAATGGCATATCGGGGAAAGATGTTGCCAAACGAGCAGATCTTTGCGTCTATGGCCACCTTAACATTGGATTATCTGGCTAAAAGTTCCATTCATATGAATAAACATAAATAGGAAGAATAATAATGCTCCCTATGCAGAAAATATAGTGGTTGAGAAAACCATTCCACACGTGTAGAGTAAAATTAAATATCCAGCTTATTGGGGTGATTAAAACAACAAACAGGCATCCATTACATATGTAATCCTACCCTAGGACATGTTAGGTCACCTGACGCGTTTCATGCCTCTTTCTGGCACTTCATCAGAGAAAGAGGCATGAAACGCGTCAGGTGACCTAACATGTCGTACGATTTTACTCTACACGTGTGGAATGGTTTTCTCAACCACTACATATGATGTCTACTGGAATGGAGACCAGCATGAGGAAACCTGCACACCATCGGGAGTAGGCACAATGGAGAAGTGGCCATAGCACGGGCATGTGAGTTTTTCTTTTAATCCCTATGCAGAAAACCCAAAGCCCATATGATTGCTGAGAATAGACAAAGTGTATGTTTTCGCTTTAACCCTTCTACTAGAAAGAGGATTTCTTAATGAGCATGCATTACCTTTCCAGCTACTGACTCGCCATCGTAGAACAAGAAGTGTTTCTCTACTTTGCCTTCTTCGGTTTTAATCTCTGACACTTTCCTGGTATCCGCGTCATTCAGCGCAACTTCTATCTCGCAAATGGGACCAAATAAACCACTCAGAAAACTCTGAAACAGAACAAAGTACATGCAAATGTCAATGAAGACATATCTGTATTATAATACACAAAAGCCATGAATATCCTGTAAATTATATCCTTATAAACGGTGAGTTCTGATGTCATCAGTTATAAACGGTGAGTAGTGATGTCATTTCTGTCACATGACTCACTGAAACTTGTGTATTATAATAAATAAAGTACCCCCAGTTGTAAAATATGAGGATAATAGAAGTTACCTCGGAGTTCCATGACCTGTATAAAAACACACGGCCTTCGGCCACGTGTTTTTATATGGTCATGAAACTCCTCGGTAACTTATAATATCCTTATATTTTACAAGAGGGGGTACTTTATTCACTATATAATTAAACTCAAAGTTCTGCTCTCATTGCAGGATGGCAGCTACCAGTGTATGTGGTGTAGCCTGGATGCCTGTAACATGGATGGACAGTCAGTAATGCATTATTAAATTAGGTGTCATTTCAGGATGTGTTTAATTGCATGTTCTATTGAGGGGAACATATGCCAAGTCTATAAATAGTGCTTAGCAACCATTGGTCTTTCCTGAAATAGACGGCTATGTTAGAGGGCATAGTCTGTGTGTGTGCAGAAAACTACCAGAATACATTTGAATTAGTGCTGCCCTAATACTTGTATTAGCATAATCATTACACTGCAGTTGGGACATTCATTGAAAAAGTCAATTAGCTATAAAATATTATGCTATGCTCTCTATTTAGATTTCCTCTGCGGAAGCAATCAATAGGTAGCTTGCTCTCTTAAGTATAATAAAGTATACAGAGAAGGAATGTGCCATATATCAAAACCTAGATCTAAAAAGTTACAGTCTTTAGTGGTTGCTTCAAGCCCCCCTTGAAGGTCTATCATTTGGTTTGGGCCTTAACTTACAACAAGGTTAAAGGGGTTGTTCACCTTCCAAACACTTTTTTCAATTCAGTTGTTTTTAGATTGTTCCCCAGAAATAAAGACTTTTTTCAAATTCTTTCCATTATTTATTTATTTAAGTTTTTTCCAAAATCTAAGTGTAATGTTGAATGTTTGTGTCTGTGGTGTTTGAGTCTGGCAGCTCAGTAATTCAGGTGCAGACTCTGAACTGTTACAATTTTGCAACATTGAGTTGATACATTTCTCAGCAGCATCTCTGGAGTATTAGCAACAATTGTATCAAGTCTAACAGCTGCCTGTAATGAAACTCAGAGATTCTGCTCAGCAGGGACAAAGATAAGAAATGTATCAATTAAATGTATCCATTTAGAACAGTTTAGGGTAAGGCCACACTAGGCGATAGCACCGCGATTTGACTCGCGGCGACTTTTCGCCGCGACTTTTAAGCCGCAATCGCTGGGGAAACTTTTGCGCTGGCGTCTATGGGGAATCGCGAAAAATCGCCAGCGTAAAAACACACGCGGCGATCTTTTCTCTACTGTCGCTCGAAATTGCCTCGCTAGGCGATTTCGAGCGACAATAGAAAAAAGATCGCCGCGTGTGTTTTTACGCTGGCGATTCCCCATAGACGCCAGCGCAAAAGTTTCCCCAGCGATTGCGGCTTAAAAGTCGCGGCGAAAAGTAGCCGCGAGTCAAATCGCGGCGCTATCGCCTAGTGTGGCCTTAGCCTTACAGGATCGGCGACCCCCCCTCCCAGAGCTGCTTCAGAAGGAGAGAAATGACAATTTACACTTCAATATTAGAAAAACCGTCACACATAGAAAATAGAAAGTCATTGGAAAAAGTCGTTATTTCTGGTGATCTATCTGAAACCAACTAGTTGTTTGAAGGTGAACAACCCCTTTAAATATATAGAAAAACAGTGGTGTATTAAATATGTATGCATAATTCTAGGGTAGCAATTAGGTTCTCACCACAAAACTCACCCTGACTGGCTTTTATGCTGGGCACTAGGTGTGTCTAACAGAGAAAAATGTCATTCTTCCCAAATCTTGCCCAATCTGAGAGACACACACACACACACACACCACACACTTCCAAATCCCATGCCTCGGTATCTGTACAGTTTGGGGACCACTAGTGTGTATCCTCTAAATAACCATTAGAGACAGTGGGGGTTATTTATAAACACTGGGCAGATTTGTAAATGGGCAGTAACCCCTGGAAACCAATCAGATGATTGCTTTCAGTGTTCAACTTGCAGCTGGCTGATAAAAGCTGATCACTGATTGGTTGCTATGGGATACTGCACAGGGGCAAATTTGGCCAGTGTTTATAAATGAGCCCCGGTGACTCCTATATGAAGCATCCTTGTGAAATACAGACCATTGCTATAATTGTATGCATATTTGTCTTGAGACTTCTGGGAGTATAATATTCTATATATTTACCTATATTAGGGTACTTAAAAGGATATTGTCAGCAACAGCAGCTCATAAACACTAGGGAAAGATTGTCACAGAAAAGCTTTTGTGTTGGAATAATTCCATAAATATTTGGAGCCTTTGGTATATAGCTCAGATTTGGTTTGTACAGGGCAAAAGATTTAAACATGATTTTAAGTGTATGGTCAGAACAATGCCAGGAATGCAAGCGTGTGTGAGATTTATGAATAAGTGTGTGTGTGTGTGTGTGTGTGATCAGCGGAGAGCTTAGATATAGTGGGTATGAAACATTTATGAATATACATTACAAACTGTTGTAGGCCTCTTACAGTGCTATTCGGCTACAGTTGTGAACTATTGCCCACCTAATGATATCAGAATGAGGAACAAAGGGGAAACAGACATTTATAACTAAGTGTAAAGACTTCTCTGAATTAGCTTTGTCTCTCTCTCTCTCCCACTGTCAGGCTGCTAATCCTCTGGGCTTTATACGTGTAAGGCTGTAAAAGATTATAAAACATCACAATTTTGTGTATGGTTTGAATTTACTGACCTAAAATTTCAGGGCAAAACTACCAATCAAAAATAATGTATGCTAAGAGATGTTATGGAAGAAGGTTATAAGCCCACTTGCTACCACTAGCCAGATTTGCCTCTGTACATTTACCCATGGCCAAATAAATGCAATTATTGGCTTTTAAGGTGCAGTAAAAGCCAATCATATAAAAAAATAGGGATGCACCGAATCCACTATTTGGGATTCGGCCGAATCCCCGATTCCTTGGTGAAAGTTTCGGCCAAATACCGAACCGAATCCTAATTTGCATATGCAAATATGCAAAGGAAAATGTGGAAAAAATTCTTCTTTTGTGACGATATAGCACACAATTTCCCTACCCTGATTTACATATGCAAATTAGGATTCGTTCGGCCAGGCACAAGGATTCGTCCGAATCCAAATCTTGCTGAAAAAGGCCGATTCCTGGCCGAATCCCAAACCTAATCTTGGATTTGGTGCATCCCTAATAAAAAATCTTTACCTCTTCTTTTCACTGGGGTAAGAAACTGTCCCTTCATTCTGACTATTGTAGGAATCTTTAGACTGCTTGCACAGAATAAAGTGCACAGGTATGGGACCTGTTATCCAGAATACTCGGGACTTGGGGTTTTCCGGATAACGGATCTTTCTGTAATTTGGATCGTCATACATAATATTTACTAGAAAACTATTTAAACATTAAATAAACCCAATAGGCTGATCTTGCTTCCAATAAGGGTTAGTTAGAAATTAGTTTTGATCAAGTACAAGGTACTGTGTTATTTTTGTCTCATTCATCAAGGTCATGGACTTATTTCTACAGATGTACGGTTTTATTATTACAGTGAAAAAGGAAATAATATTTATAATATAATAAATATATAAAAATTTGACTTGGTTAAAATGGAGTCTATGGGAGATGGCCTTTCCATAATTCGGAGCTTTTTGGATAATGGGTCCCATACTTGTATCAGAGTTCAGCCTCACAGTGATGTAGAATACCTCCTTTTAGGCTTCTGACTGAACATGGTCACCCACTTGTCACTGACTAGAACAGAAATCTGCGCTGCCACAGGAGGGTTTTGGATGAAATCATCCCATGTGAGTGATATTGAGACAAAAATTCACTTGCTTTGTTGTTGTCAAGATGAATTTCCATTTTAGTCATTGACAGGTGGGTGACTGGTTTTAGTCATTTTTACTCCAGCAGAGAAAATACCACTTGAATTCCAACACTGCGCAGGACAACCAACAGGCATTCCCTTGGCAGAGAAAGACATGAATGAACAGAATCAACACATTCCCCATAGTATAGCAACTGTCAGCTCTGTGTCTGGCCAATACTCTGGCACTACCCATTACAATATGTAAATCAGGGATTAGTGTAGGACTGCACCTGCCACTAAATTGCTGCAAATTCTTCTGGCTCAATATGTAGCTCATAAGTGCTGTTACATTTGTGGGTTGAAACACAACTCGATAACTAAATAAACAAGGAGAAATGACAGCATGTGGATGGCACAATTTCAGCACACCTCCTCAGAGGGACAAACTGCAGCAATTGTTTTTGTCGCATGAAGGTCCCAAAAACTGCTACAGTTATGGCTGCCTGTGTGATTTGTAGGGATGTACCGAATCCACTATTTGGGATTCGGCCGAATCCTTGGTGAAAGATTTGTCCGAATACCGAACCAAATCCTAATATGCATATGCAAATTAGGGTCAGAAAAGGAAAAAGTGGAAAAATTCTTCTTTTGTGACGAAAAGTCACATGATTTTCCTACCCGCCCCTAGTTTACATATGCAAATTCGGATTCAGTTCTGCCAGGCACAAGGATTCGGCCGAATCCTGCTTTAAAAGGCCGAATCCCGAACCGAATCCTGGATTCGGTGCATCCCTAGTGATTTGTCCCATCAGGAATAATAATAATAAAACCCTACACCAGTGACAGCGATGGAGACAAATGGTTGTTATGAACTTTATAAGAACTTTCCCGTGCCTTTGGCGCTAGCTTTGTATTTAGATATTGAGATTTGGACTCGAAGGGATACAAGTCCAAGCTGGACAAGGATTGTGAACTTATCTGAACCTTGGGACCAGGACTGGACTGGGATTCAAAATAGGCCCTGCCATTCCTAGTAAACAGAGGCCCAAACAGAGCCCAACAGCCCACTTAATAGTCACTTTCTATGGCATCTTACAGCAGCCCCTCTGGCATTTGCCAGAACCCACAGATTGCCAGTCTGGACCTGCTTGAGACCTTTTTTTTTTTTAACTTTATAAGCACAACTGTCATAGAGGTCCCCCTAGTAGTGAGTCAAACTGTCAGGCTGGCCGGACACCTTCCCCTCATTCTGTACGTGTGCTGCAATCACTGGCTCTGTCACTCTCAATTATTGTGTAAATCAGGGGTCTCCAACCACCGGGCCATGGATAGTCCTGAACTGGGCCGCTGAACAATTAATTTGGTGCGCCGAATTGGACACCGACCCCCTTGACCACCTCCCCTGGTGTAAATGATACATTCTGCAGTGTTGCGCTTTCCTCTCTTGTTATTGTCACTCAGATCATGCAGGTTTGTTGTATACATTGTAGGGCCGCTGCTGTATCTGCATAGTCATGTCATATAAATAAATAGCAAAAATGAAGCCCTGATGTAGAATCAATGTGGCTCTGACTCTAGCCCAGCCCTGGTGCCCCCTCGCCTGTGGGGAATCTATGAGTAAAAGACAACTAGGGACACCCAGCTGATTATAACAGGGGGCTCAAGCCTTTAGCCCGAGCACAGCCACTAATGAAAGACTATGTGTCTGCATGTGAACAAGAGAAAGTGACTATTAACATAATGACAGGATGTGACGTGGTGAGTAGAGAACAAGCACAGGGCTCACACACACCTGCACAGGAGGTGGGGAGAGTGCAAGTTGCAGTTCAGCATTAGATGCAGCGCCGCTGCCCGGCATACTACAACTTATTGGAACGGTGACAGCTCAGGCCATGGCTCGAACTCACACTGCAGCGCCAGGGTCCCAACCCTCGGAACTATGAAACTAGAACATTAAGCGCTTCCATTTTGTAATAAAGTACAACTACCAGCAGCACCCCGGGGCATGTGACTTGTCATGCAAAGCCTAAGGCCGGAGAGCTCCCGCTCACTGTTATCGAAAGACTGTAACTGACCCCGACTTACCATTTTCTTTACCACACACTAGACGGGGACCCTCAGCACCGACCTAGCGCGACTTCACCGTCACGTGACTTCGAAGGCCGCACCCACCTGACGTCAGGAGGATTCTCCGCGTAACCCGTCAGCTGACCTGAGTGTGGGCGCAGAGGGAAGTGTGTCATGGCTACAGGCTTGGGAGTTGGGGCGGCAGTCAGTGTGCTGCCAGTGCTTATGTCTCACTATAGGGAGCGTCATGTTGTGATCATAGTCATTATACAGCACTGTAGTATGCGGCGGCGACCTGCTTAAAGGGGTTGTTCACCTTTAAACGAAGTTTTAAGATGATGTAGAGAGTCATTCTGAGGCAATTGGTTTGAATTTGGTAACTTTATTCATTAGCTCTCCAGTTTGCAAATTCAGTGATTTGCATACCTCCCAACATTTTGGAAGTAAAAAGAGGGACAAAAATTTTTTTTCCGCACGTAGCGCAGCAATTTTTGACCACACCCCTTTCTGTGGCCACACCCCCTAATTACCATGTTTGTTTTACAAAATTTGGGCAGGTTATGAAAGTTTGAAAATATTTCTCCTTATCTAAACTGTTTTTGTGTCTTAAAATTGTTACAAAGTATCTTATTTGCACCTGTTAGCTGTTCTGGGCTCTCTGCTAAAAGCCAATTATGTGAGAAACTTTGTTTCTTTTTCTGGCTGTTCAGTACAGAGAAAAGAGGGACTTTCCAGTACAAATGAGGGACTGCGGGTTGAGCTGTCAAAAGAGGGACTGTCCCTCCGAAAAAGGGACAGTTGGGAGGTATGGATTTGGTTGCTAGGATCCAAATGACCCTAGCAACAAGGGTTGCCACCTAGTAGCGGCTAGTTCCTATTCTAGGAAAGGACCTGAAGTCACGGTCATGTAGAGTTGCCCCCGGCCCCAGTAAAATACCTGCCAAGGCCGGGGCTGGTTTTACAAATTTACTGGCAATGCAGTTGCCAGTAATTTGTATACTCTGAGGAAGTACCATGAGGTACGAAACCGGTCAGTAGTAATGACAATGTGCACTGTGTCAAAGCTGACATGCGATTAATATCACAATAAATAAAGAAGCTTTTATTGTTTCACGAAAAAGGAGCCATGGAAATCCATTTTTGAAACCTTTAAAAAAAAAAAAGCCCCTGGCCTGCCCCCAATTGGCACAGAACTTACCTTTTTTCCAGCGCTGTGGACATCTCTGCGATGTTGCTCCGCCCCTTTTGTGGCACACCACATAGCTCCGCCCCCTTTTTGCATCTCGGCCCGTCCCCCACTGGCCGGTAATATTTTTTAGTAAAGGTGGGAACCCTACGGTCATGTGATCCTACCATGTGACCGCTCCGCTGCGGCTTACCTATTCGTGAGCGGCAAATTCAAACATGGGAAAGTGGTAATGGGTTCTAGTGGCGGTAGGGTTGCCACCCGGCCGGTATTTTACCGGCCTAGCCGGTAAAATACCTGCCAAGGCCGGGGCCGGTATTACAAATTTACCGGCAATGTAGCTGCCGGTAAATTTGTAATACGATCAAAAGGAGCCCTCAGCCTGCCCCCAATCCCCTGAAACTTACCGTTTTTTTTGCCTCTTCTAGCAGCCGCGGGTCTCCATTGTGTGGCCCCGCCCCTTTGGACATTACGGCACGCCCCTTTTGACTCCACGCCCATTTGAGGCCCCACCCCCAGCAGCCGGTAAAAAAATGTATAAAAGGTGGCAACCCTAAGTGGCGGGCTCTTGACAGGACCTGCAACTAAATTCCCAGGGTTGCCAACTTGTATTGTAGGTTTAGTACAGGTTGCAACCTCTACCTCAGGCTTTGGGGCAGTTCATTGTGTTGCTGGATGTTTGTAGGGATTGAAGGGATCACTGCCTCTGAATTTCTGTGGGGTGAGGGAGGATCACAGTAAATTAAATATTTACACACCCAAATGCAGCTACAATATTGTTGGAGCTGGGTTTTTTTTTTACCATTACTCTCGCACAATTACGGCGCAACAATGACAAGATAAAAATGAAAGGCAAGACATACTGACACAGCTATAATAATATTATATTCATTAACCATAAACACGTTTGCTTTTCTGCCATGCACTGAAAGTCTCCCTTAATGGAGAACTTGGGAACAATAAATTGTATCGAAACTGTTGCCTTGGTGTTTCATGAGCTGACGGAAAATGTGGAGCGTCTAGTCAAGTAATAGAACATGGGATAACGGTCATGAGAGGGACTTCTATTTAAGGAGAGGATAGTTGCCCCTAAACCTTTTTAAAGGACCAGTGACACCAAGTTAGCTTAACACTCAATTCCCCCCAAACTTCTATATAAGTCAGGCTTACTCTCCCCTTTGGTTTTCTTTTTAAATCATGAGCTTCAATCTGACTTCCAAAGTGCTTCATAACAGAATGTGAAAAGGTGACGGCCGCTTGAATTCCTCTGTGTGCTGAACCAGAAGTCAGCTTCACATGGATGACCTAAAGCACCTAAGGTTTTTTTTTTTTTTTAAGCATCTGCAGTTCAAATGTCTGTTTCTTTTCCTTCAGACAGCTTTGGGGGTAATATTGTGAGCATATATATTAAAGGAACAGTTCAGAGTAAAATTAAAACACTGGGTAAATAGACTGTGCAAGTTAAGGTGGCCAAACACCTAATCTCTTATTATTTCTCCCCAAAAAGTGAAATATTATGAGCATTTTTGAGAGACCGATTTGAGAGAGAAAGCGATTGTGAGAGAGACAGCAAAAGAAGAAGAGAGAAAGAAGCAAAGAGAAGATTGAAGACAAAGAAGAAAGAAGACCTTGAGTGACCCCCTGCCAGAGATTAATAACATCTTTACCTCTGGACAAAGGTACTGGTCCTGTATTTCGCCCTCTATAATATGCGCTTGCAACAGTAAGGTTAGCTTATCCCTTGGCTGTAGGAGTTGCCATGCTGCTCATTATAGATGTAGCTATAGCTGTTCTTCTTTAGCCTTACCTTTGTGAGTTGGGGGATTTATCTTTAGTATGTCCCTGCAGTCCCTCTTGGTTGGTCCCAACCCATTATTGTCCCTAAAATTCAGTCCCCACCCCAGCAATGTACTTTATCCCACTAGTATAAACTGGACTGTATGTTTTTTCTATGCCAGGGCACCCCTAACATGGGACTCCCTTGGAAAATTTCCAGGGTGGGGCAAATTATGTATTATGTAATTTAAGGCAGGTGGGCAGACAATCGGAGCATTTGAATAGTTCCAATTCAACAGGTTCAGTAGAAGCACAAAAAAAAGGGGCATAATATCATGGCAGATAAATCATATTAGTAAACGTGCTTGTTCCTATGTGCTGTCCCTATACATATGGCACCTCTCCACATTAACTCTAACCTTCCCAAATCTCTATTTTATATAACAGGGTTTAGTTTAGTGTTTGTCCTGAGCGTTACATTTCCCATATTTAGAGTTAGAACTTACTAGTGAGAGTTGCCATGTTATTTGCTCTGTCTGTAGAGATCATAGTTACATAGTATACATAGTTACATAGTTAAATCTGGTTGAAAAAAGACAAAGTCCATCAAGTTCAACCCCTCCAAATGAAAACTCAGCATCCATACACACACCCCTCCATACTTTCACATAAATTCTATATACCCATATCTATACTAACTATAGAGTTTAGTATCACAATAGCCTTTGATATTATGTCTGTCCAAAACATCATCCAAGCCATTCTTAAAGGCATTAACTGAATCAGCCATCACATCACCCAGCAGTGCATTCCACAACCTCACTGTTCTTTTCTTCTAGTCTAAAGGGGTGGCCTCTGGTACGGTGATCCACTTTATGGGTAAAAAGGTCCCCTGCTTTTTGTCTATAATGTCCTCTAATGTACTTGTAAAGTGTAATCATGTCCCCTCGCAAGCACCTTTTTTTCCAGAGAAAACAACCCCAACCTTGACAGTCTACCCTCATAATTTAAGTCTTCCATCCCTCTAACCAATTTACTTGCGCGTCTCTACACTCTCTCCAGCTCATTTATATCCCTCTTAAGGACTGGAGTCCAAAACTGCACTGCATACTCCAGATGAGGCCTTACCAGGGACCTATAAAGAGACATTATTATGTTTTCATCCCTTGAGTTAATGCCCTTTTTTATGCAAGACAGAACTGTATTTGCTTTAGTAGCAACAGAATGACCCTGCCCAGAATTAGACAACTTGTCATCTACAAAAATCCCTAGATCCTTCTCATTTATAGAAACTCCCAACACACTGCCATTTAGTGTATAACTTGCATTTATATTATTTTGCATAACCTTGCAATTATTAACATTGAACCTCATTTTCCAGTTTGCTGCCCAGTTTCACAACTTAGACAAATCACTCTGCAAAGTGGCAGCATCCTGCATGGAACCTATAGTTCTGCACAATTTAGTATCATCAAAAATAATCAATGCCCACCTCCAGGTCATTAATAAACAAGTTGAAAAGCAGGGGACCTAGTACAGAGCCCTGCGGTACTCCACTAACAACACTGGTCCAATTAGAAAATGTTCCATTTACCACCATTCTTTGTAGTCTATCTTTTAGCCAGTTCTCTAGCCAGGTACAAATACTATGTTCCAGGCCAACATTCCTTTAATTAACCAGTAACCTTTTGTGTGGCACTGTATCAAATGCTTTAGCAAAGCCTAAGTAAATCATATCCACTGCCACCCCAGAATCGAGGTCCCTGCTTACCTTCTCATAAAAATTTTTTTTTACCTCTAGTAAGCAGATTGTCCCAAGCTTGCCAGAGGTTTTTTTTGCCTTCCTCTGGATCAAATAGCGCAGTTTATCTAATTATTATCAATAAAACTGTGACTTACACAGATTTAACATCAGGTTGCTTTGTGTGTGTCTTTATTCTGGGTATTGGTCACATTTGGGTGTGGTAACATATAGATGGGGTGGGTGGGTGAGAATGGAACAAATAAGAAACACTAAAAAGTTAAAAAAGAATGAAAGTGAAATCTACTCATGTTCTTGTTTTATAAGAAACCCAATCCGTGGAAACCAAGTGAGCTTCAAAGCAGGAAGTAGTTTTCTGTTCTGTTAAACATGCAGTCACTCCAGCCTTTTACATTAAATTGTAACTAACTAACCATGTTAGAAACATGTTTTTTTGCACAGCCTATCTATTTACCCAGTTTTTATTTTTATACTGAACAATTCCTTTAAGCTCAGCATAGCATAGAAATTCAAGCTGCCGTCACCTTTCTGCTATGGAGCACTTTGGAAGTCAGATTCAAGCTCAAGATTTAAAAAAATAAATAAATTAGCGTAAACCTGACCTGGTACTATAGCTATTTGAGGATGAATTGAGTGTTTCAGTTCCTTTAAAGATAAGTTCTGTCATCCCAGTGTCTTTACTATAGAGACTTGACAGGGCTTGTAAACACTTGCAGGCTGCAGCTACATTTATATGCAAAATGTATTTCAATAAGTGGGGAGAAGTTATTGTGGAAAGGGTTACTACACAGGACAGGATATGGTTACAATTTAGCTACATAAGGGAGATGAAGGAAATTATAGACTAAGAAAACTGAAGGGAATGTTCAATGACTGTTCCATTAAAAGAGGCTAGTATGTGTATAGGATATATTTCATTCTTTAGGCTAATCAAAAGGCTGAAGAATTTGTTGCAATTTCTCATTTAAATTGGAAGCTTGTGGTCTAGGGCACTACCAGACGTGTTCTTCACACTGCTGCTACTTCATCTACTTATCTAAGAGAGCTGCAAAAATTAGAAAGTGGCTCATCTTTTAGGCCAAACTGCTTGGCAACTTCCTGCATTAGAAACTGATTGGTGGTCAAATTATTCCCATTCCAACTGAGTTTGAGGGCATGGGAGCTGTAGTATGAAGGGATGTTACAGAGAGTCATGAGCAATTAGTCCATGAAAACTATTCGCATGAAAGAAGGATACTACCTCCAGGTTATGGTCCTCCAAGCTCTGAAATACCTGGAATGCAGAAATGGAGTTTCAGTAAACATATTCAATACATGTTATTATATTTTAAGACTAGAAAGTAGTCTCTGACCCTCTCCCTACTCAAGACATAAGCCTTCATGCATGATTGACACCTTTCACAGAAAGCACCAGCGGCCCTGTACAAGTGGAGAATGTGGAGCTTGGGTGGCACCAAGGAACCAAGGGAAAGGCTGGTCAAGATAAGACATATGGAGCTTCACAAGGAAACATGGGCCTTTACTGCATTAGGGCTGCTGTGTATCTGAACTGGTAACAGTGTCGGACTGGCCCACCGGGATACCAGGAAAAGTCCCGGTCAGTGGGCCCTTGTGCTGCTAAACATTTGGTCTATTTCATGACCATTCCCTATTTTTATGAGAACAAAGAGGCTAAATAGATGGAAAAATAGATTATAGTATGTAAAGAATAGAGACTAGAGGTTGAGTGAGGAGAGGAAGAATAACAGTACTGAGAGTGGGCCCCTGGTCTAAGATTAATTGGTGGGCCCCTGGTCAATGGTTTTCGGGTGGGCCCCTGGTGTCCCAGTCTGACACTGACTGGTAACAATACCCCTAGCACGAGAAACATTATTTCCAACACTTTTTTATCCATAATACATCATTTAAAACCTGCTTACCAGGTGCAAACTTCAAAATGTATCAGTACTGAGATTAACTGGCCACTGCACAGATTACACTTCAAATTCAGATTGTAAAATCCTGCATAGTTCACACCTCTTATCCCCCCTGCACTGTTCACACCTGTAACCCCTCTATTGTTCACACCCCTAAAGACCTTTACTGTTCACATCTCAGACTGAAAGTGCCCACACTCTTCACACCTAATGCAAACTGCTGGAGGGGCACCAGCATTGTGTCACTGTATGTAGCGCAGTATGAACTGCCAGGGCTGGATTTATAATGCAGGTGCCCCTGGGCCTACTGCCACTCACCCCCATCCCCTACCCTTCCTTTGTGTACATGCGGAAATTTTCAGCATCGGGTCTGGAGTACTAGTGATTGGTGCACATGGCATTTTATAAACTATTGTATCTCCTGCAAATTCCTAGTGCTTCCGAACTGCATGCCACCCCCCAAAATTCTACCGCCCTAGGCCCAGGCCTTTCTGGCCTTTCCACAAATCCGGGCCTGTGAACTGCTCATATTAGAGTCGTCCTGATAGGTTTCCCTGTCTCCAGCTGTCGTCTGCCTTCCCTATGTTCCCTGTATGTGCCATACTCTGCCTGCCCTATGCCTCCTGTGTGTGCAATTCTCTGCTTTCCTTCTGCTCCCTGTGTGTGCCAAACACTGCCTGCTCTATGCTCCCTGTATGTGCCATACTCTGCCTGCCCTATGCTCCTTGTGTGTGCCATACTCTGCCTTCCGTATGCTCCCTGAGTGTGCCATACTCTGCCTGCTCTATGCCTCCTGTGTGTGCCATACTCTGCCTGCCCTATGCGTGTCGGAGCTGTGTGTCATACTCCTCTTGTAATGTTCCCACACTAAATATTGTATGTAGGGGGAAGCACTTGCTCTGCGGGTATAGTTTTTAAAAAAATATGCATAGGGCCCACAGGAATACAGAGGGTTGTACCGGGTATTCTACTCGGGAGGCCATATTCATGGTTACAAGGTACAGCTGCTAGTGAGAGACTACAGAGAAACAGAATATCTATGTTTTACCTTTAGCACAAAGCAGCACTCAGGTGCCGGATTTGTGGTCGTCTCTCATGCATGAAATTGGCCCATAAAACATGTTTTTAATGCCTAAATCTATAAGATGGTCACAATAATGTGCTTTAAGGGGCAGATTTATAAAGGGTCGAATTTCTAAGTGTAAAATACTTCGAAATTTTTGAATTCGAATATTGAAGTCAACGTATTTTTCACCGAATTTGGCCATCAAACGATCGAAATCGTGCGATTAAATTGTTCTAATCGACCGATTCGAACAATTTCAGCGATCCATTGAATGATTTTACTTCGACCTCTAAAAATGTTGTAGAAGTTCCCCATATGCTAACATAGCACTTCGGCAGGTTTGATTTGGCAAGTATTGAAGACAACGTTTTTTTAAAGAGACAGTACTTCGATTATCGAATGGTCGAATATTTGAACGATTTTTAATTCAAAACGAAGTCTAAGTAGTATCCTATTCGAATTTTTTTACTTCTAAAATTCCCTCGAATTTACTTCGACCCTTGATAAATCTGCCCCTAATAGTTTTTTATATGACACGTAGGATAAGTCGAGCTGCAAGATGCTGGCCTGGTTAGAAAAAGCAGGGATTATGAAATGAATAAAGGGGAAATAAAATATAATATAAAATATGTGGAGCAGAGCACATTTCATTTCATTTGGGGGCTTATTGAAAAAATAAGTGTTAGCAAATAGATCCGCTACACAAGACAAGGGCAACAGCACATACATAACAATGCCAAGTGCAGATTGGTCACTAAAAAATTATGATTAACCCTTCCCCAATCAACTCTTACAGAACTACAACTCAAAACTGAAGAGGGTTGCAGCAAGGCTGACAGGCCCCAACTTTGAGTCTCTGCAGAGCATGAGGACAGCAACAACAGAATAAGAGGTTGCCAGATCAATTACAAGCAGGCCTTACTAGAACCCAGTATGCCCTGCCGTGGTTATAAACGGTGCACAGAATTGATCTGGTAGCCCATTTCTGGCCCCAGGTGTTGTTCACCTTTAAATTAATTATTAGTATGATGAAGAGAGTTATTCTGAGACAATTTGCATTTGGTTTTCATTTTTTATGATTTATGGGGGGTTTTTTTTAGTTATTTTGATTTTTCAATTTTGATTGAAAAAAAAAAGAAAGCGGCAAATAAATCAAAAACTATATAAAAGAATAAATGAAAGCCAAATGAAATGTTGCTTAGAATTAGGGATGCACCGAATCCAGGATTCGGTTCTGGATTCGGCCAGGATTCGGCCTTTTTAAGCAGGATTCGTATTTGGCCGAATCCTTCAGCTAGGCCGAACCGAATCCTAATTTGCATATGTTAATTAGGGGCAGGGAAGGAAATAACGTGACTTTATGTCACAAAACAAGGAAGTAAAAAAAAAATTCCCCTTCACACCCCTAATTTGCATATGCAAATTAGGGTTTGGATTCGGTTCGGTATTCGGCTGAATCTTTCACAAAGGATTCGGGGGTTCGGCCAAATCCAAATAAGTGGATTCGGTGCATCCCTACTTAGAATTAGCCATTCCATAATGTACTTAAAGTTAATTTAAAGGTGAACCACCCCTTGGAAGACACCACTGTGCAGAAGTTGCTTGCTTCTTATAGACGATCCTGTGAGATTTGTCAATACAATATTGCAGCCAGGGCCTGGCAATAGTCAGTCATGACAGGGGGCAGATCTATGGTTTTTCCCTTTCCCCGACGGACCTATGAGCCCCTACATGTTACCCAGCACGGCCTCCCTCTATAATGAATGGCTAATGAATCATACTCCGGTAACATCCGGGGCTCATCGTTACCAGTAAAGGGACCTATGGGGAGGGTGGTGGTGGGCTCCCAAGTGCTCCAGGGGGCTTGCATGTGCGCTCACACCGAAGGGGGGTATGTGGGCGCTAGGACTGCGCGGCCAGGCACCAGGACCGCCCGCCCACTAAATCCAGTGCTAGGGAACCCCTGGGCCCTGTGCTGTTGTCTGTTAGGGTGTTAGGGTGAAAAGTTTTAGTGACCATGACCATGAATGGTGTGTGAAGTGGTCAGGGAGAGCATAGATTTGGGCAACATTCCCAAAGGAATGAAGCCAGTGATAGGTGGACTGTTAGGTATTCAGACTACTGGACTATATTTATATATTCATATTACAAAAGCCAGCAGAACATGGGAATTCAGATGAAAGTATTCAGAATTACTCTTTTTCTTTCAAAAGTACAAACAATTCCACATGGTGCAAGGAAATATCATTTAGAATATTCATGGGCAAATAAAAATGCAGATCACCAAGGCAGATCCGTTGCGGGGTGGAGACAGGAATAAAATGTTACTTAAAATTTGAAGCAAAGTGAGCTGATAAAATTAATTCAGTAGAACCACTAAGGATGAAGGAGGCCTGGAGCCTTAAAAGTTTTTTTTATGAAAGACTTGTGGCTAATAATATATATATCCTTTACAGACTGAAACATGAACCAATCCTTGAACAATGGACACTGGTTCTATTGGACTGTATCTTTCTAGGTTTGGTGAGGAATACTTTCTATTTGTTATTTGCAATGTGACATTATGGTGTATTTGTGGGTAGGATGAACAATAGTATCCTGATATGTTATTTTATGTATTTATTTTTTCCTCTGGCCACTAGATGGAGACGGGGATACATTGTGGGTATTCGATGGCTGTTAAAAGAAAGGTTACAGTATCAGATTGCTTTTAACTTGCACCTGAGGATGGTGGTCCGAAACATGTAGAAAAATCTAAACTGAATTGCACTGAGAGGCTCTCTAGTTTGCTTTTCCTACGAATGCCACAGATGTGGAAGTGGCTACTCCATAAACTGTTGAGGAGCCTGCACGAATGCACTTGACTAGAGGAGGATCAATGGGACAAAAAACTAATGATGGGAATTCAGGCTACAGGACAACAGTTACACTGTATATTCATAGAAATGAGAAAATCAGAATGAATCTCTTTTCAAGTAGCTTTGTGCAAATACTTACACATGGGGCATGGAAATATAGTTTAGAATATTCATGGACAAATAAAAATACAGATCACCAAGCTTCCTCCAGCTTATCAGTTATGGGCTGGTATAGGAAAGCTTTCTACTCCAGATGATCCAGCATCAAAACACTATCAGCAGAGATGTCTAATCTAAAATGGGCATACTATAAGAAATTGCTGGCTCTAATCTCTCTTAAGACCAATTCATAAGGCCATTATCAAAAAAAGCATCGAAGTATAATCTTGCTCAAAAAACATTCTGTGACAAAAAACAGCCACTAGGTAATTCTCACCGAGTAGAAAGAATGACCTGGGTGTCCAAACCCCAGGTCCGTCACTTTAGAGATAACCAATTAAACTTCAATGTTGAAAAAGGTCAGCAGAGCTTACACTCACCAAATTGGCCAGGTGGCCAGGGTGCCGTCCCCCGAACCCGTAGCTTAGGCAATATAAATCATCTGAAATAATTGTGCACGCACTCCTGCAGCCAAGGCAATTGAGGTTAAAGCATGTTGCTTTATTCCATCATGTTAAAAGATATGCGTCCTAATGCGTTTCGTATCAAACGATACATAATCATAGGCACTTGTTAACAAACAGCCGTTACAGATATTTAAACTTAATTGAAGGAAATGACGTCCAAATTGACCTTACATAAGGTTCTTTTCTACGGACATGTCTTTAAAGCAGTACCCATTGGGCAATTTCAGCGTCTGAGAAGAAACTGTAGTACAGAAACAGAGTTTCTGTCAAAATCAATAGAACTAAGAGATCGATTCTTGGCCCGCGGTTATTCTTTACCTCTTCTGGAAACAGCTTTTGTTAGAGCACTGAGAGAGAATAGAAATACACTGTTAAACAGAACGAAAACTCTTGAAAAATCTGCACAATGTACCTCACCCATGTTCATCACTACCTATAGTAGGCAATTTTACAAGATTATGAAACTAGTGCAAAAATATTTACCAGTTTTGAATGGAGATGATAAATTGTGGAAAGTGATGGAGAATGGGTGTAGGGTTGTAACTCGGCGTACTAGAACACTCGGGAATATTTTGTCACCCAGCGATGTATGTGAAAAAGTAAATAGTCCCAGAACTTGGTTAAATATAGTTGGAACCTATCGTTGTGGGGCGACCCGTTGTGTAACATGTTACCATATGGAGAAATCTTCTGAGTTTGTTAGCAACAGCACGACTACTATATATCACAACAAATGTTACATTAATTGCAACACCACTTATGTGGTGTATTTGTTAGCGTGCAAGAAATGTAACATTCAATATGTGGGGAGTACGTCTAGAAACTTAAAATGTAGGGTGCGTGAACATATTCATAGCATAGAGTCTCGTAGTAACAGCACAACTGTATCAAGGCATTTTTTAGAATGCAACGATTGTGACATTAACAATCTTAAGATCCAGGGAATTGAGAAGATTTAGCAAACATCAAGAGGTGGCGATAAGATCTCAAAGCTTCGGTATAGAGAAGCATACTGGATTTTTACACTGGACACCAGGCAACCGAGAGGGTTAAACCTCCGGTTTGATATTGCGTGCTATACTTGACACGCAAATTATTAAGTAATTGAATAGTCGTATTAATACAATGGTGAGTGGGATACTGAGACCGTTTTAGTCATTCCAATTTTGAATCTTCAATTAATATTGTTTGATCTCCCCTGGCTGGCAATTGACTCAGTCTGATGTATCTATGAGTCGCTCAGATAAGAACATAAAATAAACTTTTTACGCCCATACGCTGATGTTTTGAGGGCTACAGTAGCTCAACATTCTTATGAGTCCACACTAGATGGAAACAATGTCATTTACGTATAAATAGCAACTCTTTCCGAGTGAATCGTGTAATTCTGAGTACCAAATACGTGTCGTTTTTTACATTTTATATTATATTAAATTTGTATTTATGTAAAAAGTGTAACTTTTATTATAACAGACAAGTACCAGTCAATTGACGTAAACTTGATGTATCTGAAAATTACAATATTATTAAGATAAAAATATTTTGTAGTGATAGCTTTTACTATTTTCTATTTCCTGATTGTTAAGGGTTAATTGTTTTACTTTTGAGTCCGTAGAAAGAATTTACGTCTTATGTAAGGTCAATTCGGACGTCATTTCCTTCAATTAAGTTTAAATATCTGTAACGGCTGTTTGTTAGCAAGTGCCTATGATTACGTATCGTTTGATACGAAACGCGTTAGGACGCATATCTTTTAACATGATGGAATAAAGCAACAAGTTTTAACCTCAATTGCCTTGGCTGCAGGAGTGCGTTCACAATTATTTCGGATAATCTAAAATGAGTCCTAGAAAAAGATAGGACAGAAGCAGACTGCAATTTCTTGGGGACGGGTGGATCAGGTGTGGAGCCACAGTGGATCAGTTTTAGGATCTCAAGTTTAAAGGGCCCAGTCATTTCTAGTTACACCACTGGACAAAGGAAGATGACTGGTACATATTCATTGGGCTGTTTATCATTCTGCAGAAAGGTAAAACAAATCCTGAGATGTCTGATTTTTTTTTACCTGAAAGATGGGAAATATATATATAAAATATTGGAGCAGAAAGAAGATGAAAGCAGGTGAAGGAAATAAGCAAAGCCAAAATCTGGAGATAAAAGCAAGTCGGTAAAGTTGCTCTTCTTCGGCACAATTTAGTAAGATGCGCATCTTGCTCAGCTGATTCCTATCACTATAATCTGTACTTTGCAAGCAAACTTCCTCCATATCGCCATAAAAACAAGTTCCTCTTTCATGCGGTTTCTTTTCAGAAAACGGTGGTTACTGTAGTATGCCTTTACATTTAAATCGAGGTCATTTCACATTAGAGAATGCTACAAAGAGCATTAAATTTAACCTCCAATACATTCCATTTGCAAAGAAGATTGTTCTGTTTTTTTTTTTTTAAATTGAAATGCATTTTTAACTATTTCTATGATATAAATGTAAGCTCTGCTTTTAGAATGTAAATTCTTGTGTGCAGAGATCGCTTTGTCTCTTCATGCCATGGTGTTTCTGTGCAATCTATCACCTTACAGTTAGTGATGGGCGAATTTATTCAGCAGGTGTGAATTCATTGCGAATTTCCGCCTTACGCTGCCGGTGAATAAATTCACAAAATTGACGCGAAAATTCACTAGCAAATTTTCGCCAGCCTGAAAAGTATTTTGATGCCTGCTACAATTCCGGAGCTGGCCACAATTTATAGGCGCCCATTGATTTTAATGCACGCATGCGTCAAATTAATGTTGACGCTGGCGTATAAATTCACGTTTCTTGAATTTGACGCCGTTTCGCGAATTTTTGGAGAATTTGCCCATCACGGCCCCTCTAGTTACGTTACTGATCACGAAATAACGTTTGACATATTAACGCAAAGTATGGCTAAGATTTCCAAAGCAAAAATTCTGGTGTAAGTAAAATCTGCCCCTACTAGGGTTGCTACCTGGCCGGTAAAAATAATGCATGATGCCAATGAAATTAATAGGAAAAAATGGCAAGAATATAGGAAGGCCGGTATTTTTTTCCAGAAAAGGTGGCAACCCTAGCCCCTACATAAGGATCTTTTGCATCCTGTTTCTATAGCATTTTGTGGGATATTTCATAAACAAAAACTATGGTCAAATTTATGGGAGCGATTATCCAGAATGCTCTGGACCTGATGCTTTCCGAATAATGGACCTTTCCGTAATTTGGATCTTCATACCTTTAGTCTACTAAAAATAAAACCATGTAAACATTAAATAAACCCAATAGGCTGGTTTTGCTTCCAATAAGGAATAATTATATCTTAGTTTGGATCAAGTACAAGCTGCTGTTTTATTATTACAGAGAAAAAGGGAATAATTTTTAAAAATGTTGATTATTTGGATAAAATGGAGACTATGGAGGAAGGCTTTTACATAATTCTGAGCTTTCTGGATAATGGGTATCCAGATATTGGATACCATACAAACAACAATGGAAATAAAAACAACCTACAAGTCTAACAAATTTGTGCTTTACTAAATCCTTGGGATATATTAGGGGTTTCCACTCACTTTTTAATCTATAAATGCTGCAGTAAAGAGGTACAGATAGTGAATGAATTAAGTGCACTTACACCAAAAATTAGTATCAGGGTTTAGCTGACAGGTCTGCTTTGTGCATGGTACATTTTGCATCAATTAAATGTTAAGGGGCTGTACCCCTGCATCAAAGATTTTGGTGGGAGAGATGTCATCCTTAGGTCCAAGGATTTTGAAATACATATGTGTCAGTACCTCTTTAAGGAGCACATTTACTTAGGGGCGAATATCGAGGGTTAATTAACCCTCGATATTCAACCATCGAAGTAAAATCCTTCGACTTCGAAGTGGAAGGATTTACCGCATTTCCATCGTTCGTACGATTCGAACAATTCAAAGGATTTTAATCCATCGATCGAACGATTTTCCTTCGATCAAAAAAAAGCTAGGAAAGCCTATGGGGACCTTCGCCATAGGCTAACATTGATGCGCGGTAGGTTTTAGGTGGCGAAGTAGGTGGTCGAAGTTTTTTTTAAAGAGACAGTACTTAGACTATCGAATGGTCGAATAGTCGGACGATTTTTAGTTGGAATCGTTTGATTCGAAATCGTAGTCGAAGTAGCCAAAAAAAAACCTTCGAAATTCGAAGTATTTTTTATTCTATTCCTTCACTCGAGCTAAGTAAATGTGCCAAAAAGTATTCATTAGTATTGCAACTGATTTATTAGTATCACAGAGGGTGTTGTAAAGGGTGTTGTAAAGGCCAAGTAGTACAGAAAGCCCTCCTAGACGAAAATAACTACAGTTTCCAACCACACAAGAGGCTGGTGTAACCACACAAAGGCTCACTTTGAAGAAAAGTGTGTGTTTGTTGAACTAATCTACAGCTAAGATATTATCCTTATACAGAGAACTAGAACAGAACAAGTAGGTCACAGTGTTATAAAAAGATACCTGTCATGCCCAGTTCTTTTTCTGTTCATATGTGGAATAAGAAAGCAAATTTAGTAAGTAACCCCTTCAAGGGTGTTTGCAATATCATAAATAAAAAGAAGTTGTGGGCCTGGCATTGTGCTCATCGGCGATTGTGTTGGTCATTAGTATATTACAGAATTCATTGAGTTTTCATAATATTGTACTGCTTTGACTAAATCCCCATTTTTATGCAGACAACTATTTTGACATCTCCCAGATGGAACATTTTTGAAACTTCAAACAACAGCATCAATGGAATTGGTGAAGGACTTTAACTGAGGAGTTTTGTTGGCCCCTGTACTCATGCCTTTGTGGTGAAGCTGGAATGATGAAGATATGGGCAGATGTCTTGTAAGTAACCTGTGGCCCTCCAACTGCTGAAGACCTGCAGCTCCATGAATCTTCTCTGAGTGTTAAGGGCAGAGACACACATGGAGATTTGGGGAGATTAGTCGCCCGACGACAAACCGCCTCTTCCTAGGCGACCAATCTCCCTGAAGTGCCTTCCCATCGGCTAGAATATAAATCGTTTGAGCGGGATGTCACTCGGAGCGCTTAGTTTTCCGAAGTCGGCCAAAGTTGCCACATGAGGAAACTTCGGGCAGCTTCAGACCTCAGACCAGGTGAAGTGCATTAGAGTAGATAGGACTTCCTCGAACTTTAGTCACAGAAAACGCTGGCGTCTTTTACTTTTTTCAGGGTGATAAGCTGCAAAAGAGTGTACATATTTTTTGGGATACCTGGCTTCCCCCCTACATTTCCTAACATATGGCACATAATCTATACACTGGGCTCATGTGTAGGGCAATATAACAACTCTATTTTATTTATTAAGCTTCCCTGGGCTTGTGTAGTGTAATGTATTTGCTGCAACATATACGTCCGTTCAACTTTAACTTCCCGCCATATGCAAATTAGCCAACGTTAGCGAAACTTCGCTCTACTTGCTGAATTAACGCTAGAGCAACTTTGCCAGCGTTCGGCGCCCTGGACACAACTTTGCATGTAAGTGAATTAGCGTTGTCTGAGCGAATTTTCGCTTGCCGAAGTGTTGCGCTGCCTGCAAAGCCGTCACTGGCGAATTTTCGACGCTTAGTAAATTTGCCCCCGAGCATTGAACAACATGTAGAACAACCACAGGATAAAGACACAAACGTACTTATGGAATTATTGCTAATACAAAGGAATAAACTGAAGCACCTTCACTATCACCTTATATTTAATAGAGCTGGTGCAAGAAAAAGATAAACGTTACACAAGCCAACAGAGAGCAGATAATGCTGATAACTTACAGAAATCTCAAACGGAGTTCAAATCGTTAACTAAAGGATGCTGGGAGTAGTAGTTCAGCTACAGTTAAAGGGCTGTGGGTTGCACACATAAAATGTATATAAACCTCTCCTAATCGCTGCTGTGTAACAATATTTCATGGTCTATGAACCATTCTATTGACTCATTTCTTGTTATAGACAGAGGTTGGTCTGGGCATTTTAAAAGCATTTAATATTGTTATTACATCTTAACCGCGGTTTCAGTGGTATAAAACTTCCAATAAACCAAAAGCAGCAGAACAAAACAGTACTAAATATATTGTTTTTTAAAAGAACAGTCAAATTGTAAGTGATATTCTTAATAGTTGTACTGGGACCAACTAACTTGTAGAATATAATGCGTCTAATGTTATAAGGTGATTTAACCCTTTCCCGGCCAATAAAGTACATTGTCCGAAAGGGGGTTAACATCCAGCCGGCAACATAAAATGTACATTTCCAGGTATAAGTCAAGAGACAAGGGGCATTGCTCAGCATTCAGCAACATGCTGTTCCCAGGACAGGGCTGTGATTCTTCACTGCAGGGAAAGAGTTAAACTATTTAAACTGAGCTCTCTTCTGAATAAACAAGATAAGGAACATGAAACATACAGTATGTGTGCAGAAAGCCAGAGAAGTGAACCTGGAACCAGTCCACATGTTGCGAGCTACAACCTTAGTTACCAAATTGCAGTTTGAATTATGTGGAGGGAGGCAAGCCTTCTATACCTGGCACATTATATGAGATATGGACGAATGTACTAAGGAAGCAATAATTTGTACTAATAATAATAATAATAATGTGCTTATCCTGAAATCAGTGGCCTTAAATCTCATTTTGCTGAAATCACTTCTTGTTAAATCTCTTCAAGTTAATCCTTTTTTTCCCAGATTCCTTCTTGTTGGACGCCTTTAGCTCTTGTAAATGCTGAGCATCAGTTTCTCCACCAGATCCTACATCGGTTTCATAGCCTGAGCCAGACTCATCAGTACCAAGTGGTTCATTGTCAAAAGGAAGGTCGTATAGGAGGGATGTCATCATCCTAAAGAGACAAGCATAGAGAACATATTCAATACTAAGGGGCTTATTTATCAAAGTCCGACTTTATCTAAATTTTTTCTTAAAAAAAAAACAGACCAAATTCCCACCGTTTTTTTGACCTTATTTAATAATGTACTTTTCCAAAAATTTTGTTTGCAGGGGGAGAAAAACTGAAAAAATCGTGAAAAATATGTATCGTACAAATTTTTCGGATTTTCCACCAGAAAACTCAGTTTTTTTTTTGCCCAAAAACCCTGATATCTTTGGGTTATTGCACGAAACCCAGCACAGATCAAAACTCTCATCGACTTACATGCAACCTCGGCAGGCCTGAGATGCCAGATTTTTAGATTCAGACTTTTTTCCATCCTCTGAGTATAATAAATTCCTAAAAATTTGTGGGTTTTTTTCCACTAAAAATTCAGATTTTTATACTAAAAAAAAAACACACACATTTTTCGGGTTTTTGGCATTCTGAGCAGTACCGTAACTAGAGGGGATGGGCCCTGGTGTGTGACGCGCAGCCGGGCCCCGCCCCCCTCCGTACGGCCCGCATTTCAGTGGCGCGCGGGCTGCCGGGGGCCCTGAGGGGGTGCGGGCCCTGGCCCCACTGATTCTGAGTTTAGTAAATAACCCCCTAAATGTCAGTTCAGCTAATGTAAAGGGAAACTATAAAATACAACTTGAAAATAAATATGTGAAATTGTGATAACTGAATATGTATGATGTGGGCCATTTCAGTGGTATTGGGGATCAGTTCTCAGCGGGCCTGTTCATGGGGTGGGCAGTGTGCAGGAAGATATGCAGTCAATCAGAAAACTCTCAACAGGGATAATAGTGCAGACACAACAAAAAGGTACATTACTACCAACACTCATTTTTTAAAATGTGTTGCCTACAAGTGGCACAAATTATAAATATTTAAAATAACAATTTGGGCAAGCTTGTTATTTGGCCATATGAGCAGAAATAATAGCTGGGCATGTGGATTAAAGGGGTGGTTCACCTATAAGTTAACTTTTAGTATACTATAGAATGTCCCTTTCCTAGCAACTTTGCAATTGGTCTTCATGATTTATTTTTTAAAGATTTTGAATTATTATTCTACATCTCTCCTGCTTTCAAATAGAGGTCACTGACCCCAAACAGCTATTGTGCACCATTGCTGCAGGGAAATATGTGTGGCATTCAAGCTGGTTATACAGTGTGTGTTAATAGAATACTAATTTTTGAGAAAATTTTCATTTTCATGGAACCTCCATTCCCCTGAGCTGGTAGAGGTAAACCCTTTGCCTAGCTATAACATTTCTCAACCAATACGTTTTTGGTCTTTGCCAATGTGGAAAAGCAGCCATCTTGCAATCAATGCATCAATGCAAGATTATATTTTTTAAAAGCCCAACAAATTCAGATGATCTGGTATCCCATAAATGAGTCAGTCCAACAAGATCCCATTTTTAAATTCAGTGGAACCTTAATTTTACATCCCCTGATTTTAAGTTTTCTCTTATTTTACATTATTGTTTTGTGGTCCCAATTATATATTATGCAAAATACATTTCCCTGATTTAAAATTTTCCTGGATTTTACACCATTTTTTTCTGGTCTCCTGAAAAATGTAAAATGGGGTTCTACTGTATATCATTATTTCCAAACTGATGCAGATTTTTAGAAGTGCAAAATACGCATAAATTCCTAATATTTATCCTTACAGAGCAGCAGCACGGTTTAGGGCATTGGTGGGTCAAGGACTAAGATATCATTTGTCCACAACAAATCTGTGGAGGGGGTTCTATTCCCTACTTAATACCATATACATTTGTAATGCTGTAGTAAGGCATAATCTATGGGGCAGATTTATCAAGGGTCAAAATATTTTTGTGTACTTTGACTAGGGAATAGTCCAAATTCTATTAAAATTTGAAAAAAATTTGAATATCGAAATGTATCATGTACTGTCTCTTTAAAAATTTGACTTCGACCATTCACCATCTAAAACCTGCCGAATTGCTGTTTTAGCCCATGGGGGACCTCCTAGAAGCTATTAGTGGACTTTGAAAAATCTAAGTTTTTTTGTTTTGAAAATACTTCAAATCAAATACGATCTTAATTCAATTTGAACGATCGAATACAGCCTATTCACCTGCAGAAAAAAAACTTTTATTAATACATTTCGGTTGGTCTTTTTTTATTTGAAGTTATGGGAGTTCAAAAAAACTCCCATTACTTTGAAATTCGACCCTTAATAAATCTACCCCAATGTGTAAGGGATTAACTGAATGTATAAAAACACCCGAAGTTCCTTTAAAAATATCTTATAGTTTGTGCCAGGGTCGAGCCAGGGCAGCCGGGCACGCTAGACAACCCAGCCGGCAAAGGAGCTGAGAGCAAGAATGGATTGTTTTGAAGTTCTATTACAGGAAATATACTTCCCCTTAAAAAGTTATGTTGTAGGGACATAAAGTCTGCAGGGCCTGAATGGCTACCCAGTTCTCTTTCACCAGGAAGAGGATGCAACAACCTTCTTAACTTGTGCTCAGAGAAATAAACACTATTCGAAATATTTTACTTACTTTGCTTTGGATGTCTTTAGCTTTGTATTACTAAGTGGTACTTTGTTTTCCACACAGTTTTTGTCTTCTGGTTGGCATTTTCCTTTAATTTTTCTCTCTTTTCTCACTGATACACCTAGAAGAATATACATGGACTCATAAATGCTTTTTAATACTCATGTAAGGGGAATTAATGTATGGGTCAAGGATGAATGGGACTCTCCAAAATTACAATTCTCAGCATTTTCAGTCAGCTGAGTAGGCAAGTTAGCTGAGGTTCTTAGTTGTGGTATAGTAAAGCATCATTTCTGTAGTGTCATATCATGCAACTGCCACAGATCCCCATCTAATCAAATCTATTATCTGCTCTATGCATGTTTGAATACATTTATTTTGTTAGGTAGCAACCAATACAGCTCAGAAGCAGCAGCACTGAGCACTAAAATGTATCTGAATTATACCTGAATCTGAATACTAATTAATTCATTCATTTCTGGTGGTGGGCAGATTGCTACCCTTGGCTTGGATGCCAAAGCTTTCTGGACCAATTCTGATACAGCATGGGATTCTAGGATACGCCCGATAATTTTAATTTTAGGGTAAGCAATAGAGACCCCAGACCAGCTGCTCTTGGGAAGCCCAGAATTTCAGATGCACAGTTATGTAATTTCACAGCAGAAGTTCTGTGGGGTGAAGGGGCTCTAAAAAAGTCTAGTAAGTAACACTTGTGCTGCTGTTCATGGACAAGAACTGAAAAATAACCCTCCTGTGCTACAGATACATTTCATTGGGGTTAATTCAAGTTAATTTGTGTCCTATATACAGTATCATACCACACACTATACCACAAAAATATATTAGGAGCAGCAATAGGACAATAAAGGCTTAGGTTGAAATTGCACTTATTTAAATTTTCCCTGAAATCACTTCTCCTCCATTCCTCCCTAAGGGCAGAGACACACGCTGTAATTCGGGGAGATTAGTCGTCTGGAGACTTCGGAAAACAAAGCGCTCTGAGTGTCATCCCGCTGGGATTTTCATTCTAGCCGGCGGGGAGGCAGGGGAGGCAGTTCGGGAAAATTTCCTAAAGCTTCTAAGCAAGTCAGGTCTGGAAGTTCATGTCCAAAAAGGTGTCAAATTCACAAAAAATGGTTTGTGCAAATGTTAAAGGAAAAATGTTGTTTTCATTTAGTAGTCTCTTAATATTCAAATATTAAAAAATTGCATTTGCCCAATATAATTCATAATAATCAGTTCCAATGTAACAGCAGAGACAACCAGGCAGGGATGTAGGGCAGCAACTAATAATACAAAGGCTTTACAATGTAAATAGTCATGGCTGCCAAATCCATATACATATTTTATTTGCAACTAATAGAGAGACACTTAAAACCTAAATAGGTTGATGTTACTGGACCTTTAGGGGAAGTAACATGGGATGAGTTGATTAAAGATAATAGAAATAATGAGTACACAGTGATTAAAAGGAGCAGACAACATGAGAATAAGTCATTTTCTTTCATATGCGTCATCAGTTGAGTCAGCTTTCCGTTGTTCTCCCCCATAGAAACCCATGGTTTAACTTGAAATAATATAGCAAGCATGCATTTCCTAAAAAACCTGACTATAGTTGGGAAGGGTGGGGGCTACAACATGGAGCTGGTCACTGCTCCTGTATAAACTATAACAAACAAGGAAAAGTTGTGCTCACCACTAATTTTTAAAACCATTAGGCGGGGGTGCAATGAGGCTGTGCCCACAAAATGCTTATAGACAAATACAAGAGTCCTCTGCACTCAACCCATTATCAATATATTTAAGACAGAGACATTTTGTGCATACTGCTACTAAAAATGTCTTACCCTTTAAACCAGCTCCATGTTGTAGCCCTTCCCAACTATAGTCTGGTGATCCCACTGGTATCTTATAAAAGGGCAGCCAAGTTTGGGAGTTTTACTTTGAAAGCAGCAAGTAATTTGCAGGTAAAATTTAGTCCCTTTGTAAAATGTATAATGAAGCAATAGAATTCTTAATAAATCAGATGAAAATTGAGCGTAGGACTGGCCAGATATGGGATGACTTTGACGTAGTTGGCCAGCTTAAATATATTGCAATATATGGATAAACAATCACGCATTTATGGGAAAAATTATGAATTGAGTGAACATGTATGTACAACTAACGTTTTGTTCCCTGCTTGGGACCTTTCTCAATGTACAGATACACAGGTGCTAACATCTTATGTAACTCCCTCCCACCACATCATTGTGACATCATAAAGTGCTTTTTAACTCTGTCTCCACTTATCACAATTTGTGTATATAGTTGTATAAAGTCATTCACAAAAAAAGGAATTTGGCTTAGAGAGAATAATAAGCTGATCTCACCTTCAGCGAGAGCTCCAATAAAAATTACCATTAAGGCTCCCAGCAAGATGTACTTGATAGAGGCACCGCTCATGATGCTGGAGCTGTTGTTGCCGTCTTCTGAATAAGATACAGTAATGTCACAAGCAAGTTCCTCTGCCAAATTTATTTTCTAACAGCAAGCACCAACCCACAGCTTGTCATAACTTCCTGCATGAATGTGTGAAACAGAGCTATGTACACACCTAAGGTGCAAATGTGGAGGAAACAAGTTTAGAGAAATAACACAAATGGCACTTTCTGTCTTTTTTTTTGCTTCCTATATATTTTTTCTTTGTTTGTATGAGAAATGAGTATACTCTGGGACAGAGAAATAAAACAAGAGCTGAGAATGTTCAAAATGAGTTTTAAGGGCATTTCCTTGTCCCCCTGCCATAGCACTAGAGTTGTTTAAGGGATGTCCAAATGGGACATGGGTAATTTGGGCAAAATAGATCATTTTCCTAAGGGTTTTAGATAGGTATGCACCGAATCCAGGATTCGGCCAGGATTCGGGCTTTCTGAGCAGGATTCAGATTCGGCTGAATCCTTCTGCCCGGCCGAACCGAGTCATGTGACTTTTTGTCACAAAACAGGGAAGTAAAAAATGTTTTCCTCTTTCCACCCCTAATTTGCATATGCAAATTAGGATTCCGTTCAGTATTCGGCCAAATCTTTCGTGAAAGATTCTGGGGTTCGGCCGAATCCAAGATAGTGGATTCGGTGCATCCCTAGGCATTTCTTGTCCAATAATGTAATATTTTAAAATGTACTAGATTATTTGGTGGGTTCTTTCGGCACGTACAGTACATTTTGTGCTCACAATTACACAGCTGATGTCAAATAGCTATGCAGAATAATGTATTTTCTTATTTTGACATACATATATAGGTATGGACTTCGTTATCAGGAGACCTGTTATCGATAAAGCTCTGAATTATGGAAAGGCCATAGATAAAGATAATAAAACAGTACCTTGTACTTGATCCTAATTTAGATATAAATAATCCGTATTTTCAGCAAAACAACCCTATTGGGTTTATTTATGGTTTAGCTGATTTTTTTTAGTACACAAAGTACAGGAAGCCAAATTATGGAAAGCTCTCTTATTCAGAAAACCACAGGTCCCGCTCATTCTGGATAACTGGTCCCAAACCTGTAGTTAGAAAGCACATTCTGCTCTATTTTCTTTCTACAAAAAATATGGTTATGATATATCAGCCAGATGCTAAACCAGAGGCAGGATCTAAATTGTATCCAAATGCTGGAGCAAATAGTGTATTTTTTTTTTTAAGTTTTTATTTTCCAAATTTTGCATAATAATATAAAGGATGAATGAAAGGTAAGGAGATAAGAGATGAGAAGGAAGAGGTAAAGAGGAAAATGAGCCAGGAGAACAACATCAACAGTCTTACGTTCAGACATTAAGGTGTACAATAGAACAAAAAGCAGCCATGTTCTTAATAACAACCAAGTATCCCAGATGGCATGACATTGTTTGGGGCAGCCTTTAGCAATACATGCTTGTTTTTGATAGCAAGTTATCAATCATTTTCTCTATAAAGTGAACGTGGGACCAGAGGTCTGTTTCTAGTGCTAATGGATCAACTTTTTGGTGTAATAAACAGTTAAGCTAGCTTTCATGTAGAACCTCTGTATGATGGGACAGTCCCAGAACACATGCAAAAGGTAACACATTTAGGACAAAGAAATACTGTAACTTGGATAAGTCGTATGGAATGAGGTAGGCTCTGTTTAAGAATTTGATTCTTGATCTTTAAGGGAAATGGTAAGTTCAGGCAGGAACAAGGGCCCAGAGGGTATTTCCAAGTGTCATTTTTCAGGTCAGGAATATCTAAGGGGCTGAGATTAGCTTGAAAGCAGTATTGCATAGCACCAGGATAGGGGCTTACATAAATCAGGTCTAAGGAGATATCCCTCCGGTGTTGTTACACCCAGTTCAAATGTTCCCCTAGGAAAATGGTATTTAAATGCATGTCACAATTGTAAATAGCTAAAAAGCATCCTGGAGGGGAGCTGGAAGTCTTGCTGTAGAGATCATCAAATGTCACTATGTCTTGCATAGTTTTTTTTTTTACCCTAGCCAAGGCACATACAGTAATTATTGAATGGTCTGGAAATGCAGTAATTTGTTATTGCCCTAAAGTGGGGTCCACACACGTCAAGCCATCTGTGAGGCCTGCATGGACCCAAAGCTTTTAGAAATAAATGTATGAGCATTGGAATGATCAGTGTCGGACTGGGACACCAGGGGCCCACCCAAAAATCTTAGACCAGGGGCCCACCAAAAGACCTTAGATCAGGGGCCCACTCTCAGTACTATTACAATTCGTCTCATCACACAACCTCTATTCTGCTAGTCTCTTTTCTTTACATGCAATACTATTATTCAATCTATTTAGTCTCTTTGTTCTCATAGAAATAGGTAATGGGCATGAAATATGCCAAATGTTTTGAAGTAGGAGGGCCCTCTGACATCTGAGCCCACCGGGAGTTTTCCTGGTATCCCTGTGGGCCAGTCCGACACTGGGAATGGTGGTACTGTAAAAGACCAAGGTGCCTCTGTAAAGTAATCAGGGCAGGGACCCAAATGATCCCATGACAGTGCACTCTAGGATTACAGCTTGGTCATCTGCAAACCACCACTGTACATAAACTGACTGACGGGGAAGTAGTGCTTAAAATTAGGCAGTGTGAGGCTCCCTGCTGTCAGGGTGGCCTGCAAGGTTTTGAGGCCAAACAATGTCTCTCAACTGCCCACAAAAAGTTGCGCATTATGGTATGCAATTGTGAAGAAATCATTGTGGCTGTGGGATAACTAGAGAGTTGTGCAGCACATACAAAAGAAAAGGCAACTACTAGATTTAAGTTGAGTTTCTCATAGCTGTCCAATTTTTTGTTTAAAGCAGTGGATTTAATTTGCTCCTTGGTGCATGGAAATGCATAAGTTCCAAAGACTTTTATACTAACAACTTGAATTTCCAGTTTATGGGGCGGATTTTTAAATAAAATCTGATTTGGTCAGATGTGATGAGCAAGTTTTAATGCATAATCTCTGACCTTTGATAACTAAAAATAAGACATGTACGTTTTCTTTACTATGAATGCATCAAGTCTATAATTAGGTCGCAGTGTATGCTTTACATGCATATTCCTGAAAGCAACAAAAGATTGTTTAGATTGTACAAAAAGAATGCTATTTGTTGTTATTATATTCCCTTCATGAGTTATCCATTTATGTGTGCTCTTGCACTGGCACCCCGGTGTTTTTTTTAACGGTGCGTTACCTATTCTCCCTTTACAACTCACACAGATCTGGCAGCTGCGAGCAGCCCCGACTTACTAGTTCAGACAGCAAGAGAGGATCATGGAAACACAGAGCACAGCAGACAGATCTGTACAGGTAGTAAAACCAGAGGGGAGAAGAGTCGACACCATATAAAAAAATAATGTCTTTTATAAAAATCGTGCTGAATTTTTTAACATACTGTAAAAATATTTTAGAAATGCTTCATTTTTCACTGGAAAAAAAAAAGAAATGTACATCTTTTTACAACATATCATCTTGACAGTATGCCTTAAATATTTCCCTTCTAATGTATTGCTTTCTTGGAACTCATTTATCAGTCATTTAAATGAAGCTGCTCAAAGAGAATCATGTATTTGGCACATGGGGGTATAGACTCAAGTAATTCCCGCATTTCACTTGATGCGTTGCACATATTTCTCAAGTTCTCTTTTGGCTATGTGTTAGAGTTCCTCATACTTATTTTTAATATGTATTGATAGAGCACCAACATATTGCGCAGCTTGCAGTACATGCACATATTGATGGCAAATGTAGATATCTAAATGAGTGAATAACCAAGGTACCGGCACACAGTAGAAATTGTATCTAGGCATGGGTGAATTTTTTTGGCTTGTTTCGCCGTGAAATTGAAGCCCATAGACTTGTATGGCGTTGTGCGACAAAAAAAAAATGTTTTGGCGCCCATAGACTTTAATGAGCGTCGGCGACATTTCAGCAGCGGCAAATTTTTGGTGAAATGAAACGGGTCAAATTTTCCCATCCCTTATTGTATCCGAAAGGCCCTCCCACCAAGGAAAGATTGTGGCCCTGTAGGACTCAGACCTCCCAGTCAGACACTTTTGTCCCTGTCCCTATAGGACAAAGAAAGGAGTTTAAGATAGGGAAAGAGCTCTATACTGTAAAATTTCTTAAAGGAGCAGTAACACCAAAAAATTAAAGTGTTTTAAAGCA
The DNA here is from genome assembly GCF_017654675.1 of Xenopus laevis. Classification (NCBI taxonomy): domain Eukaryota; kingdom Metazoa; phylum Chordata; class Amphibia; order Anura; family Pipidae; genus Xenopus; species Xenopus laevis. The sequence continues at coordinate 22,781,495 of NC_054384.1, read as the reverse complement.
ATGAAAATATCATGTAGTGCTGCCCTGCACTGGTAAAACGGACCTGCTTGCTTTAGAAACACTACTATCGTTCATATAAACAAGCTGCTGAGTAGCAATGGCGGAAATTGAAAAAAAGGGGCTATATGCCACAGGATAAATAATGGATAACAGATAAGATTATGTTCTAGAGCAGGGATCCCCAACCAGTAGCTCGCGAGCAACATGTTGCTCCCCAACCCCTTGGATGTTGCTCCCAGTGCCCTCAAAGCTGGAGCTGATTTTTGAATTCCAGGCTTGGAGGCAAGTTTTGGTTGTATAAAAACCAGCTGTACTGCCGAACAGAACCTCAAGTAGGCTGCCAGTCCACATAGGGGCTACCGATAGCCAATCACAGCCCTTATTTGGCAGTGCACCCCCAGGAACTTATGCTTGTGTTGCTCCCCAATTATTTTTACATCTGAATGCTGCTCACGGGTGAAAAAGGTTGGGGACCCCTGTTCTAGAGCTTATCTGCTGTGTAACCTGAGCCTTTTCTCCTTTGAATGGCTGCCCCCATGGCTACACAGCGGCTTGTTTATATAAACAATAGTCGTGTTTCTGAAGCAGTTTTACTAGTGCAGGGCAACACTGCATTATATTTTTATTACTTTAAAACAATTTCATTTTTTGATGTTACTGGTCCTTTAAGCTATGGAACTCTTTTCCTGAGGCTGTTGCATTGGCAGATGTATTAAATAATTTTAAGACAAAAGTTACCTTTTTAGAAAGTGAGAAAATATCAAGTTATTGAAATTAACTCTAGGACAAATAGAGTTGCCACCTTTTTGAAAAATCTTTACCGGCCAGGGAAGGGGACGGGTCCACGAGGTGGAGGATCGTTCTAAAAATGGGCGGGGATGTGATGTCACGGGGTGGCATAGCGCTGTCACTGGGGGCATGGCCATGACGTCAAGGGGCGGGCCAGAGTCGTGGATCGTGGAATAGGTAAGTATTTGGGAAGAAAAGGGTGGGCTGAGGGTGCATCGGTGGCAGGTCGGGAGCAGTTTGAATGGTGATCACAAATTTACCGGCAGCTACATTGCTGGTAAATTTGTAATAACGGCCCCGGCCTGGGCTGGTATTTTACCGGCTAGGCCGGTGAAATACCGGCCAGGTGGCAACCTTAAAGGGATACTGTCATCGGAAATTTTTTTTTTTCAAAATGAATCAGTTAATAGTGCTGCTCCAGCAGAATTCTGCACTGAAATCCATTTCTCAAAAGAGCAAACAGATTTTTTTATATTCAGTTTTGAAATCTGACATGGGGCTAGACATTTTGTCAACTTCCCAGCTGCCCCTGGTCATGTGACTTGTGCCTGCACTTTAGGAGAGAAATGCTTTCTGGCAGGCTGCTGTTTTTCCTTCTCAATGTAACTGAATGTGTCTTAGTGGGACATGGGTTTTTACTATTGAGTGTTGTTCTTAGATCTAGCAGGCAGCTGTTATCTTGTGTTAGGGAGCTGTTATCTGGTTACCTTACCATTGTTGTTTTGTTTGGCTGCTGGGGGAGGGGAAAAGGAGGGGGTGATATCATTGCAACTTGCAGTACAGCAGTAAAGAGTGATTGAAGTTTATCAGAGCACAAGTCACATGACTTGGGGAAGCTGGGAAATTGACAATATGTCTAGCCCCATGTCAGATTTCAAAATTGAATATAAAAAATCTGTTTGCTCTTTTGAGAAATGGATTTCAGTGCAGAATTCTGCTGGAGCAGCACTATTAACTCATTCATTTTGAAAAAACATTTTTTTCCCATGACAGTATCCCTTTAAGTACAAAGTTGATCCAGGGACTTATCCGATTGCCCTCTTGGGAAGGATGCAGGGGGTTTTACTGTATGTCTGTCCTTGGAATACCTGGGAAAGGTAAAGTAAGATGGCAGCACCGCACCATCAACTGAACCAAATAGGAGATTCTGTAACATAAAATTTATGTAAAATTTGAATTAACATAATTTCCTCTAATGGCCTTTGAAGGTACTGTATGTCTGGGTAATTACAGTAGCTGCTAAAATAAAATAAAAACACAAAGCATTAGCAAAAGACAGACACTGTAAGGTGCCAGCGTGTTGCTAATTTTTTCCCTGAAACCAGGTTAATGACTTGCTAGCTCATTTAGACCTGCACATTTTTTACAAACAAGGGTATATGGAAAGTAACCCCACACACACAGGGAGAAAATTCAAATTCCTGTGAATAATGATCCCTAAATTGTTGCACTGGGACCCGGTTGTCTAGTTTTGCTTGTGACTCCAAAAGCAGAAGCATTTGCTCTTATAAAGATAATAACTTATCTAAAGTATTACATTACATATCACATTGGCCAGTACTGTATGGTTACAGATGAAACACTTACAAGCAACTGATACTCTATTATCTAATAAAATCTTGATAATGATAACACATCACTGAACGGATGTTCGTTTCGTTTAGATAGTTAACAGACATCTAAAAATTAAAAATTGCACATAAACATACCATACAGGGCAAGAAAGCAACCCTGGCACTCTATATTATTCTCTCTGGCTTATGATGCACATAGGGGATCTGATGCCATGGAACTGGGCTGGGATTTTTAATGCATGCAGAGCTTTTGGATCTATTGCCTGGGCACCATAATGCAATGCTATAAGTTATCATGTGCCTCTTGCCAGGCTAACAGAATAACAGATGAATGGAGAAAGGCCAGTGTGTTTGTGCAACAAGTAAATTGACAATAGACCTAATATTACTTTAAGAAATCAATCATAACCCATACCTTATGAAATATAATCATTGGTATTATAATTAAGCAATATTTAGGCTTAGAATTGTACCAGAGGAAACTACAGACATTGAACAAGTCATTAGACGCTGCAACTGAGCGTTTTTATGATTTGCTCACTGCGTTGTCTAAATTGCCGCAGAGACCCACCACCCTGCTTAGAATACTGTCTAGAACATAGTTCCTACTGCATTAGTCAGCGCTGTATTGATGAGGGGGGAGGCACTAAAGGTGGCCATAGACGTTCAGATCTGCTTGTTTGGTGATGAACGGATCTCTCCCCGAAATGCCCACGATATGCCCTAGGTCCCAACTTTCGGCCAGATAGCCTTCGGATGGCTCCACACACGAGCCACAGTCTGTCGGCAGCTTTTATCGGCACATGTATGGGGGGGCCTTAAGACATAACATTCAAACAGCATTCATAGAATGTTTTATCATAAATATATTACTATTCGTACTATTCATTTTATCTTTTTAAATAATAAATAAGGTCAAATCATGAATTCTAGTTTGGTCGGAATTATAAAATAAAATATCAGAAAAATTCAGATATCTGTATACAGGTATGGGATCCATTATCTGGAAACCCGTTATCCGGAAAGTTCAGAATTACGGAAAGGCCATCTCCCATAGACTCCATTATAATAAAAGAATTAAAATTTTTAAAAACTAATTTCTTTTTCTCTGTAATAATAAAACAGTAGCTTGTACTTGATCTAAACTAAGTTATAAGTAATCCTTATTGGAAGCAAAACCAGCCTATTGGGTTTATTTAACATGATTTTCTAGTAGTCTTAAGGTATGAAGATCCAAATGACAGAAAGTCCCATTATCCAGAAAGCCCCAGGTCCCGAGCATTCTGGATAATAGGTCCCATACCTGTAATATCTTTTGTCTACTTATAAGCCAACATTTGTTTGTCAAGCAACCAGCTGCTGCTAATTTTTGGGGTCCCCAACAGCTGGTCTAAGGGGACTACAAAGGTCGTGGCTGATATGCCAGGCAGTGAATACAGGTTTATCTCAACACCCTATTTATTAAAAAAAATCTATATATGTATACTACCACTCAAATACATCCTTCCGCACAAATCGTTTTTTATCCGTAAATTGGTGCCCCCTGATTAGATCTGTTAAAATAAGATCACTTCTAAATATAACTTAACCCTTGAACAAACAGGTCAGGTAATAGCGTTCACCCTTTCACTAAGGTAAATACAGATAAAATATATTCTCTTACTTATCACCCACTCAGGAAATATTTAGTATTTAGGTGAACATGTGATAGGATATTTCTTTTATTTACCAACTTGTTTCAGTTGTTTCTAAATGCATTTTACAACAGACACACAATCGACATTTCCTTTGATTACCACATCCTCTGCTATTCGCGTGTGTCATTTTCCAAATATACACGTACATTTCCATTAATATATTCATACTCTACCCCCCAGTTGAAAAAAAAACCCAAAACAAAATACATCGAGTTTTTCATTAATATGATGATTGCATCGTTTGTCACTAGATCTCAACATAAAATTCCTTGAATACTTAAAGGCAGGACTACGCGGCCGATTCCACCACCATCCGACGTGCTGCGCAAAATCGCAGGCGTCATTTCGGATGCGGCGGAAATAAGGTAAGTAATGGCAGCGTCGGCATCCGACAGTCATGTTGCGTCGCATCAACGCTGCGACATGATCTGACAATTACCTTATTTCCGTTGCATCCGTGACACCTGCAATTTTGCGCATCGCGGCAGAATCAGCCGTGTAGCCCTGCCCTTTAGGGGTGGTTGACCTGTATGTTAAATTTTAGTATGTTATAAAATAGCCCATTGTAACCAACTTTTCACTTGGTCTTCAATATTTATTTTGTATAGTTTTTTTTAATTAGTTGCCTTTTTCTTCTGACTCTGCAGCTTTCAAACGGGGGTCGCTGACCACATCTAAAAAACAAATGCTCTGTAAAGCTACACATGTATTGTTATTACTACTTTTTATTGCTAATCTTTTTATTCAACCCCTCTTCTATTCATATTCCAGTCTCTTATTCAAATCAATGCATGGTTGCTAGGTTTATTTGGACCCTAGCAACCTGTAGAGCTGCTAAAGAGAAAGCTAAATAACTCGAAAACAACAAATAATAAAAGACTATCATACTAAAAGTTAACCCAAAGATGATCAACCCCTTTATAGTAGAGATTGGCAATTTCCATGTAATTCCGCGCGTGGCAGTTGTCGCAAACCGTTAACTGCTCCAACTGCGCATGCGATGAAATACCGATCTCCCAGTCAACTTACAGAGGACCCGGAAGATGGATGCATGGAACTCCGCGCTGAGGGGTAAGTATAAAGGGGCATTTCCCTGGGGGGGGGCAGTTAGCCTGGGGGAGGTCTACCTGGGGTGGGGGGTACTCGGTTTTTTGTTCATTTACTTCTTTATGCAAATCCAAATCGAAACACAGGTATAGGATCCATTATTCAGAAACCCGTTATCCAGAAAGCTCTGAATTACGGAAAAGGTTGTCTCCCATAGACATTGGGGCAAATTTACTTAAGGGCGAAGTGACTAACGCGGGCATAAATTCGCCAGCGTGATGTCATTTCAGTACTTCACCAATTTACTAACGGTCGCCGTCGTTACTTCACTAGTGAAGGAAATAGACTCTAGCGGTGCTCCCTAACGCCTGGCGAATTTGGCAAATGGACGTAACTAAGCAAATTCACTAAGATGCAGATTTTTCTGAACGTTACCTCTTGCGCCAGACTTGCCTTCGCCACCTCAGACCAGGTGAAGCGCAATAGAGTAGATAGGACTTCCTCAAAAAATAGTTGAACATTTTTCTAAGTCCCAAAAAACGCTAGTGTCTTTTCCTTTTTCAGGGTGATAGGCTGAAAAATAGCGTAATTTTTTGTTGGGGGTAACCAGCTTCCCCCCTACATTTCCTAACATATGGCACATAAACTATACACTGGGCTCATGTGTAGGGCAATATAACAACTCTATTTTATTTCATTAAGATTCCCTGGGCTTGTGTAGAATAATTTATTCTCTGCAAAATATACGTCCATTCAACTTTTTCCCGCTGTATGCAAATTATGCAACGCTAGCGCAACTCCTCTAGATAAAAAAACAAAAACAAAAAAAAACACACATTGATGTTCAGTGGAACATACCGTAGGCTCTTTTCGTGGCTTTGTGTCTTTTTGCGGCTTTTGGGCTTCAGCTTCGTCTCCTTTTGTGGCTTTTTCACGACTTCGGCCCCGTTAGGGGCTACGGATCTTCGTCGATTTGGGTCTTTTCGCTGCTTCAGCTCCGTTTGCAGCTTCGGGTTTTCAGCGGTTCAGCGCTGTCAAAGAGGGCCCGGCTAATTTGAAAAGTACAGCACAGCCCCCCTGATGGAAGCCCGTGTGTCAGTTAATATTATCTAGCATAATATGTGCTTTACAAGGCATGCCAAGGGAAACAGCAACCAATCCCAATTAATTCTTGATATGCCAGCTCCCAAAAAAAGTCTAAAAGTTTTAGCAGATTCAAAACAACTTCCCATCAGTAGCACCTCTCATCATGTTTTAGTGACACTGACCACATGATTCCTTCCTTCAGTTCCCCTTTTCTTTTGCTGCTCATTTTATCATCACATTTAATCTGCTGTTTTTGACACACACAATATCACAATTTTTCCAGCTTTGCCTAAAGCTTTGCCTTTTGAGAAAGCCACTGGCGAAACGCGCATCAGGGCAAGGACTTGACTTCTATTCTTTTTAAAACGTAGTACGTTTGGAGATTTGCGGAAGCAATTTTAACGCTCATACTTACCTTATCTTTATCTTATCCTATTTTCCTTTCCAAGGTCTGTTGGGTTTGCGTTTTTTTAGATAAAAATTGTCTCTTCCAATTGAGAACTGGAAGGATTAACATTTGAGACCGCAGCCCTTCCTCTCTCTTTGTGGTACTTCCAGGGACTAGAAACAAACGAGCTATATTCTATGGGAGTAACTCCACCAACTACAGTGTCGGGCTGGCCCACCAGGATACCAGGAAAACTCCCGGTGGGCCCAGGTGTCAGTGGGCCCTCCTGCTTCTAACTATCTCGCCAATTTCATTGTTATTCCTTATTTCTTTATGGGAAAAAATGCTTAATAATGGAAGAATAAAAAGTAAATATAAAAGACTAGGGGGCCCATTTACTTAGCTTGAGTGAAGGAATAGAGGAAAAAAAACTTTGAATTTCGAATGTTTTTTTGGCTACTTCGACCATCGACTACGACTTTGAATCGAACTAAAAATCGTTCGACTATTCGATAGTCGAAGTACTGTCTCTTTAAAAAAAAAAAAAAAAAAACTTCGACCCCCTAGTTCGCCACTTAAAACCTACCGAAGTCAATGTTAGCCTATGGGGAAGGTCCCCATAGCCTTTGCTATCTTTTTTTGGTCGAAGAAAAATCGTTTGATCATTTAAAATCCTTCGAATTGAACGATTTGAAGGATTTAATCGTTCGATCGAGCGATTTTTCGTTCGATCGTACGAATTGCGGTAAATCCTTCGACTTCGATATTCGAAGGATTTCAATTCGGCAGTCGAATATCGAGGGTTAATTAACCCTCGATATTCGACCTTATGTAAATTTGCCCCTAGGAGAATAAAGAAAGAGGTTGAGTGAGGACAGGATGGAATAATTTTTTGGAAAGTGGCCCACGTCTAAGGTTTTCTGGTGGGCCCTTGGCATCCCAGTCCGACACTGACCAACTATTTTACTTAAATTTTCTGGTTATTAACCAAAGAGCAACCTGAGAGCTGGGACACAATAGACCTAGATCAGAAAAAAAGGTGTACAACTCGCTATTGAGAAGACGTGCAAACCCGGAGAACCGCAACCCTATACTCGCTCCCGAAACTTCTACCTGCAACCCGCAGGGTACTACAGGTTTTTGAGGGTAACCTGTGGGTACCCACCCGCTGCAGGACTCTGGTGATTTTTGCCCAATTACTGCAACACAATACAAAAAAGAAACGCAGATATTTTGAAATGCATTTTAATAAGACACGTTGGGGGGTTACACTAGCCACATCACACTCCTGTATCATCACCTTTGAATATATTAAAGGAAACCATTCACATGATAACATTTGCAAACCTAGAGAGGTTACAGCCAAGTGATAAGTTCACATGCAATCACAGTTGACTCAAGCACTGTACTGGTAAGTCGAAATTCCGCTTTTGCAATAAACATAACTTGAAATGTTACACACACATATATATATATTATATGAATGAATATGTATTTGGTGGGATTTATGCAGCGGCACGTTCTTTGTAACAAATCAAGCATATGTGTGGGCAGCATAAATAAATGGCTTTCATTAATTCACCTAAGTAGTTACACAAAGTTATTCATTGGAACATTTAATTCTTCAACGCAAATCAATTTAAAATAGCTCAAAGTGCTCTTCTAGACACTTGTTTTAGATCATTTGTTTCTAGTTTTAAAGAAAAATGTTTTTCAACTGTTAATATAAGGAATTTGAAAAAGTGCCACCTGCTGGGCATTTCAGTGGACTCGCTGTAGTCACTTTTCTCAAGAAATCAGTTTTCACTGAATAACCGATTGGCCAAAATGACCAGCAGGTGGAGCTATTGTTCTAATTATATTAACGATTTAAAAATGCCAAGAACTTAAAAATGAGAAAGAAACAAATTAATGTTACTTGTAATTACATTAATTTGCTTTGAAGTTTTACATTGCTTCGATTTCTGAAGTCGCCCGAAGTTTCCTCGTGAGGCAACTTCAGGCGACTTTCGGAAATCTAAATACCGCGAGTGCATTGCCGCTGGCGATTTTTCATTTTACCAGGCGGCAGACAGGGGGAAAGCAGTTTGTGGGGAGATTGTCCTAAGAAGAGGCGATTAGTTGCCAGACGACTAAATCTCCCCAAATCTGCCCGTATGCTAAAGCCCTTAATGTTTCTTCATTGCCAGAGTCCACATTTAAATATGATCATTAAAGGCATAGAGCCAGGCTGAATGATTATGCCTTGCACTAAACACTTAACAACTCTTGCTTACTACACTGTGCACTCCTATTAGTCACTGGCATCAGATATCAGCAAATAGATATTAGTCAAAGCATTAGATATTTCTAAGTTATGCTTCTTTTCACTGGTCCATAAAAAGAATCAGAAGGGGCATTCATTTCTGTGTTGCAGTACAATTTACCAACATCCACTCGATATGTTTGAAAGTGTATTTTATATATGGCTCGGCAATTTTCACCAAAACTTTTTGGCTTGGATTTACATAATGGATTATTTAATGATTGACGTTGGTAGAGGAACCACTATACTGTGACAAGGAGTTTCATTCTGGAAATGGCAAGTAACAATAAATACTATACGCTTCAGTCTCCATCTGAAATTAACAACAAACAGCTCACCGTTTAGGAAAATGATGCTAGCTGAAGCCTTAACCTTTCCATACGAGCAGGAAGAAGAGCCACCATCTCCTTACTAAGTTCTAGCTCAGTCTCAATGCGCTTTATGGCTTCCTCATTCGCTTTACAATAATCTACAATATATATGTAATTATTTAAGGAATTTTGCAGATTTTCCAGATGTTTTTTTCCATCAGTGGAAATGAGCTTTCCGTGGAGACGTGCAATGCGGAACTTTGCCACCAAGGCAGGACGGAGAACATCTTCTTCGAGTTTCTCAGGAAATTTCTGGTCTGGGCTTCTTAACGAGTCCAAAAACATTTCATAGTATTTGATTGCTGTCTGTGCCAGACTATTGATTTTTTTCATAGTGTGAGTGTCCATTTCATCTAGTTTATTACCTATTGCTACCTTTAAATCCATCATTTCATAAGTGGTGTCTGCCAGCTCAAACTGAAGCTGCCTACAGATGAGAAGGTAGTATTGTGGGTTTAACTCTTTGCACAAAGGTTCTAACATGTCTACTCTACGCTTGTGCATCTTGCATCGCCTTTCATAATCCTCCTCAAAAAAGGCGAGAAGCTTAAACAAAGAACTATGGTCCTGGGTTATCTCTATGTGGTCAGTAACATGCCCATCTAGCTGGAAGTATTCCTTTGCTTCATTTATGTAATTCTGGCCAACAAGGAACACCTCCCTTGCTTCTTTAAAATCTAATGGACATGAACACTCAACTTTTTCCTCTGCTGCTTGAACTGAATCATACAGATCACTTGATCCGAAAAGGATAGCTTTCTTTCTGCCCTTTTCTTTCTCATCTTCTTCCTTTTTCCTCTGGGCTTTCAGTTCTTCTTGAATGTCAACGTCAAGTTCTCCAATATTATCCTGTGTCAAAACAAAAATCTCATTTACATAAGCAGCTCTTGTAGACATAACCAACACCAGCTTGCCCAGTCAGAATATATATATATATATATATATATATATATATATATATATATATATATATATATATATATATATATATATATATATATTATATATATATATATATATATATATATATATATATTATATATATATATATATATATATATATAGTATCAGACAGTGCCTGCACTCAGTCAAAGAACGAAGCCAGAGGTGCATGACCAAGTTTGTAGTAATATTGAAAAGAGAGTCAGCACACTCTGTATAATTTCAAGTGAAAAACAAGTGTTGGTTTATTCACACATCTCATCCGCCGTTTCGGTCCCACATGGGAAAGACCTTGAGAAAGGTCCCCATGTGGGACCGAAACGTCGGATGAGATGTGTGAATAAACCAACACTTGTTTTTCACTTGAAATTATACAGAGTGTGCTGACTCTCTTTTCAATATATATATATATATATATATATATATATATATATATATATATATATATATATATATATATATATATATATATATATATATATATAATTTCGATATTTTGTTCATAAAACATAACCAAATAGTTTTTAAAATAATGCTAAAATGCTATTAAAATGCTAAAAGGAAATAACCATTGGTATAACGAAAAAATATTTACTGAATGTTGTCAAACTTAGCAAGTTGATACCGTACCTCAAGTTTTTTCTGTGCATCCTGTAATAAATTCAGACAATATTTTACCCAACATCGTGCAATATCTGCTTTTTTTTGACGGAGAAGATCGAGCCGTTCTTGTTCAGCCTCATCTGTTAAGTAAAAAAAAAAAAAAAATTGTCCAAAACTTTTCAAGTTATCCGGAAACCCATTATCCAGATAGCTCCGAATTATGGAAAAGGCCATTTCCCATTTTATTCAAATAATCAAAAATTGAAATAATGATTTCCTTTTTCTCTGTAGCAATAAAACAGTACCTTGTACTTGATCCAAACTAAGATATAATTATTACTCGTTGGAAGCAAACCTGCATATTGGGCTTATCTAATGTTTACATGATTTTCTAGTAGACTTAAGATATGAAGTTCCAAATTACGGAAAGATCCGTAATCCTGAAAACCCCAGGTCCCTTGTATTCTGGATAACAGGTCCCATACCTGTACAGCTGTGTTCCAGTTATGGTAAACTTTGCTTCCCAGCTAAAGGTTGTCAGAGGGAAGATGGGATTTTATGTCCTTATTTGGAGGGTCACAGGTTGCCCATCACTGGTTTAGGCATGCCGAGCTGACTTGCCGTATATTTTGGCTGTTCCCCAGTATAAGTTAATCAAATATATAACTAAATAATTAGTAAAATCAGATATTAAATATATATTTACAATGTAAGCTCTACGGGGCAGGGAATTTTGTCTCCTTGTCATGAAGACCTAAAGCTGGCCATAGACGCAAAGATCTGATCGTACGAAGATTCTCTGGACCGGCGGAGATCGGTCGTTTGATTTCTGTCGGCTGCGGGTAAGATCTCTGCATGTATTGCCGATCGTACGATTTTCAGTGGGAGACTGTCACCAGCTTTTGTGGACATAACTTTCAGGCAATTGCTGTCAGGGGCAGAACATCAGCTGATCTGTTCTTTTACTACTTTATTTGATCTGAATGGTTAGTGGCAGGTCGGGAGATGGGGAAGTGCGATCTTAAGTTGATTTCTACAATCGGATCTTTTTTTTTTTTTTTAACAATTCTTTTATTGAAACAAACATACATTCAGTTATCACGACTGTAGTAGATACAATGTTTGTTCCTGTTAACATACATTACATGTAAGTAGTTCAGTTTTAACAATAAAACTTAAACAGATAACAATAACATGGTGTCTTTGTCGTTCTTCAGATTCTTGTCTTAGTCATGACTTTGCATCACTATTATTATGTTCCCTATGTTTTCCTCGTCATATTGAGTAACAAATATTACAATACAGTTCTATCCCGATACATCTGGTAAACCACAGTGCATCCACAGCAATACATAGAGTTGCCATAGGTTCTCAATTTAACACAGTATAAAGACATTGACCTTTACCCATCCCCCGTTTCCCACACATTATCGTCCCCTATGCATTGTAAGTGATAAGCCCCTCAAAGTAGTAGTGAACAAATCGATAATCCCCTTACACTCGCACATCCCACTAGAATAATATGTATATATAAAGGATAGCATGAACTCAGCGTGAGCAGTCAGAGAGTCAAGGAGGATCTAGGTCAGGGTCCTCCTCAAGCCACAAGCCCCATATCTTATTAAATTTCTCAGGGCAACCCCTTTTCATGTATGTAAGTTTGTACAATGGTAGGGAGTGTTCCACCAATTGTTCCCAGTCGTTAACATTGGGGCCATCTTCAGACTTCCATTTAATTGCAATCGATTTTTTTGCATACATACAGAGTACAGATAGTAAGGTGCGATGCGCCCTCCTCGGGGACACGTCGTCCATCTGACTTAATAAAAGTACTCTGGGTTCTAACGGTACGAAAAGGTCAGTTTTAGCCACAATAAGCTGCACGACCGCCCTCCAAAATGATTTAATGACAGGGCAATCCCACACCATATGAAAAAAGTCCGCCGGGGAGTGTCGACATCTGGGGCACTCTGAGCTAATGGCCGGATTCATTTTATGCAGCCTTTGTGGGGTAAAGTAAACTCTATGTAGGTAGTTAATTTGTGTCATTCTGTCTTTACTACTGATTACTCCTTCGAAGATGGAACTCAGTGCCTCTTCCCAGTGTTCCTGCGTGAGTTCAGGGATGTCCTGCTGCCACTTGGTCCACAATCTATTGAGAGGGGTACCCTTAACAGTCTGTAGTTGTGAATAAAAATATGATAGAGGCTTGCCTAACACCTGTTTATGTACCCCTACCTGCAAGCTATTTAGCGTGGTGTCTACCGTGTCCCCCTTAAACTGAGTCACAAACGCGTGTCTCAATTGCAAATATCTGAAAAGCATATTATTTGGCAAAGTATAAGTCTCTTTTAGGGCCTGAAAACCAATGAGTTTACCCTCCTCTGTGATATCTGATATATATTTTATGTTATATCTCGCCCAGAGCTGAGGGTCAGGGATCAACTCTAACTGCTTCAGATAGGGGTTACACCACAGCGGGGTAAAGCCGGAGCATTGAGAGTGTAGTTTAGGGTAATATTGATTAACCAAACGCCAGGCCTTAAGTGTCTCTTTCATCAGAAGGGAGACCGTAACATTATAAGTAGCACCCCGATAAGGTAGATTTTTTAGACCTTCAAAGGACCCTGCCAATTGAGCTTCAAGAAGTACAGACGCATTGGTGTCATCAGAGTTGGCCCAATTCCTCACAACTACCAACTGAGATGCCAAATAATAAAAGAAAAGGTTAGGGGCCGCCAAACCTCCCTGCTGAGTCGGGAGTTGTAAGGTGGTGAGAGCTAGTCTAGGGGTAGCATTATTCCAGTACATCATAAGTGCAAGGCTTTTGAGTTTAGAGAAGATCATATGAGGAATCATTATTGGGGATTGTCTAAAGATATAAGTTAATTTCGGTAGTATCACCATTTTAAAGAGGTTTATCCTACCGATTAAAGATAGAGGCAAAGTAGCCCATGCAGTTCTTTTCTGTTCCATATATCGTATTTGAGGCAGAATATTAAGTTCTATGTATTTATTTAGATCAGCATGGATCCAAATCCCCAAATATTTGAAGGTGGTCACCCAATTAAGTCCCAAAGTCCTCTGAGGATTATCCGGTGGAAGAGTATCTATAGGAAAGAGAACTGACTTGGACCAGTTTATCCTGAGTCCAGAATAATTAGTGTGATCATTTATAATGTTTAGAGCTTGCGTCAGTGCCAGGTGTGAGTTAGGCAGGTATAGTAAAGTGTCATCAGCATACATTGAAATGACCTCAGTTAGGTTCCCAATCCTAAGCCCTTCAATGTCCCGGGAGGCCCTGATGCGACAGGCCATAGGCTCCATGGCCAGTGCAAACAAAAAAGGGGAAAGGGGGCAGCCCTGCCTGGTTCCTCTGAGGATTGGAAATGGGGTGGATAATTTGTTGTTTGTACGGATTTTCGCTACAGGCAGCTCATATATTGCTCTTATCCAGTTAATGTACGATGGGGGTATACCTACTCTGTTCAACGTGGCCCATAAATACTCCCACTCTACTGAGTCAAAAGCCTTTTCGTTATCCAAAGAGGCAACCAGTCTACCACCTGGATTATCGTGTGTAATAGAAATATTCGTGAACAATCTCCTAATGTTTATATCCGTGGAGCGACCAGGCATAAAACCTGTCTGGTCCGGAGAGATTAAGTGAGAGAGTAAGGGCGCTAGACGGGATGCTAGGACTTTGGCTAATATTTTTGCATCAGCATTAATGAGTGCTATGGGCCGGTACGAACTACATTCTAACGGGTCCTTACCTGGTTTTAATAGTAAAATTATTAAAGATTCTCTCATCGAGGTTGGCAATAGCGACCCTTTTTGTACCCCATTATACAAGTCTGTCAGGAGAGGTGCAAGTAACTTAACATGTTGCCTGTACCACTCCATTGGTAAACCATCGGCACCTGGAGTTTTCCCTGATGGGAATGAAGCTATCGCAGCCTCAACTTCCGATTGTGTGATATTCTCAGCCAGTGCTACAGAGAGGTGTGGTGCCAGTTTTGGGATATTTATGTCACGTAGATAGTCCCTTATTTCTCCCGGGGTAGTGCATATTTTGGGGCTGTACAAGTCAGAATAGAAACTCGCAAACCTCTGATTTATTTCATCTAGTGAGGATACCACTGTGCCATCTAATAACCTCACTGCAGGGATAGCCATGGTAGTCGTCTCCTCCCTTGCTAGCATTGCCAGTAGCTTCCCGCTTTTGTCCCCATGTTCAAATATATTGCCTTTCTGATAGAGTATATGCTTTTTAGTAAGCTCTACTTGGGCTAGTTTCAAGGCACTTTGACTAGCTTGCCAGCTCTGGAATGAATGGGTTGTGGGACATTTGATATATGCCTCTTCCTCCACCTGTGCTGCTATCGTCTTTTGGGCTATGTCGCTTGCCGCCAATTTCGTTAAAGCTGCAATATTACAGATAAACTCCCCCCTGACATAAGCTTTGAGTGCATCCCACTTTACATGTAAGGGAGTTTCGGTGCCATTCGCAGCCAAAAAATTTAAAACACTGGTATTGATAATATCGTTTAAATGGGTATGTTTCGCCCAGTAGGGACTCAGCCTCCACACTCTATCCATGGGAGCTTGTGTATACATGAAAGTGAGTAGTAGGGGGGAATGATCCGAGATGCCTCTAGTAAGCGTCTCAACCGGTTTTACCCATTTATTCATCTCAGGACAACCTAGAGCGAGGTCTATTCTGGACATACTGTTACAACCAGGGGAGTAACACGTAAATTGCTTGATGCCAGGGTTGCGCACTCTCCACAGATCCACCAAGTTTATGGCAGAAATCCATCTATTGAAATGTGCAGAGGAGACCCGAGGTGGATGTAGTTTATCAATTTCCGCATCGGAAACTGCATTAAAATCCCCGATAAGGAGAAATGGCGCCATGGGCAAGCTCAGCATTTTCCCAGTTACCTCATTAAAAAATTCGGCCGTAGGTGGAGGAGGGGCATATATGTTTGCTATGTTAAACTTTTTGCCATAGACATTAGCGTGTAGGAGGATAAATCTACCATGTCTATCAGAAATCACTTTTTCTATCGTTAAAGGGCAAGTTTTGGCTAACAAAATAGAAACTCCCCTAGAGTAACTGGAAAAGGATGAGTGATACATGGAACCAATCCAGGGCTTTTTAGAGATAACAGTTTAGAACCACTAGATGGGTCTCCTGAAGAAAAATCATCTGAGGTGTGTACCTTCTGATAAAGTCAAAAACCAGTCTACGTTTTATCCCATCCCCCATACCTCTAACATTCCACGACAATACCCTAATGGAAGCCATCATACATACAGATAGAGAGTGTGACGGGAGTGGGAGGAGACACATCAAGAATAAAACTGCATATTGACATGAAAACACAATAGATCATGAAACGTGAGACACCAAAAAAAGTAACATTGCTAGCAATACCCACAACTTTAACCCCTACCCAAACCCACCCCACCCACTCCATAACCTGAGAAGAGTGAGTTTTTCCTACCCCCATAATAAAATAAAATGAACTATGAAGGGAGGTTAGTGGGCACACTTCGTCCTTACTAGGCAGAACCAAATGTCCGTGGGCCTGCCGCTTCCGCACAGGGACAAAAGGGTTAATCAACTATTGTCCTGCATTAAGACATATGCTGCAGCATTACCTGTCCGGGGAAATGTCCTCATGTAGAGACAATGAGAAAGTGCCAGGCCGTAACTTCCAGGACGACAAAATAAACCTAAGGGTAATCTTGCAGCGAGCCAGCCAGATGTAGCGTAGAAGAGCTCACTGCTCCCTCCGTGGAGACTGTCTGGGTCTCACCTCTAGCCAATTGAAGACCTCCTCCGGCATAGTAAAGAAATTGGCCTTGCCGCTGTCTGTTACTCTCAGCCTTGCCGGAAACATCATAGCGTATGGAATCTGCCTTTGTCTGAGCTGCTGCTTGGCTTCCGCAAATTTTGCTCTCTGCTTCCGAATTTCTGTAGAAAAGTCGGGATAAAGTGATATTCTGTGATTTTCAAAAAATATTTCTCCAGCTCTTCTAGCCGCCTGCAAGGCCGAGTCTCTGTCGCGGTAATTCAGAAGGCGGGCAATTAATGGGCGTGGAGGGGCCCCCGATGGCGGCGGCCTTCCTGGCACCCTGTGTGCCCGCTCCACCGTGAAGGCAGTAGAGAAGACGGCCCGGGTAAACGTGTCGGCCAGCCATTTTTCAACAAAATTCTCTGTGGCTGTACCCTCCACCCTCTCAGGGAGGCCCAGAATCCTTATATTATTCCTTCGTAAACGATTTTCCAAGTCATCAGCCTTTTGTTCAAGCAACGCAACT
Source organism: Xenopus laevis (assembly GCF_017654675.1). Lineage (NCBI taxonomy): Eukaryota > Metazoa > Chordata > Amphibia > Anura > Pipidae > Xenopus > Xenopus laevis. The sequence goes on along the minus strand of NC_054384.1, from coordinate 22,764,360 downwards.
TGCTTTTCTGTGGCCGTTAACCTGTTAGGCAGAGGTGCTGTGTGATCTTCCACTTCACTGACCCGCCTTTCCACCTCCCCTGTCCTCTCCCTTAGCTTTTGCACATCATGTTTCAGTATGGCAAAGTCTATCTTGAGTTCATCGATTTTCCCAACAAGTGCAGTGTGGTTCGAAGTTATGGCCTGCAGGACCTCTGCTAAAGTTGGTTCCAAGGGGGATAGCGTGGGGACAGGGGAGGAGGGTGCAGCTGCAGCAGGTTCTGTGCCAGAATATTCCACTGCGCTGGTAGCAGATGCAGACATACCTGCTGGCAAAGGTTGTGGCAGTGGGTCTCTAGCAAAGCGCGCTAGTTTCCCTGCAGCAGTTCCACCCGGGCCCTGCGAGTCCTCCTGAGTCGGGCGCGCCGCATGGTGCACGGCGCCATTTTGAGTAGCCATGATGCGGGGAGACACGGAGTGGCGCGCCGTGTGATTGCGCCGACTTCTTCTGACCATCAGAGGCTCCGGATGCAGGCTCGGGTACTTCACCCGCCAGGTAGTGTGCAAATGGAGCAGGCTAATCGCAGGATGTCTGCAGTATGGTCCCCTGTGTGGCGGAGCTGTCGGCCTGCGCTGCCTATCCGGTCTCCATGCAGACCACGCCTCCTACAATCGGATCTTTGCGTCTGTGGCCAGCTTTAATCTTTATTGCAACTGTACTTTGTATTTGTATTGTATTTTGTATTTATTATTGTAATGGCCCCATTTGTTCAACTAATTTATTGTTCTGCTGTACATTGCTTCATTCTCAAGTAACGCAATATGAATAAAAAAATATATACATACTATATAAAACTACATCATTCATCAACGCTGCCATATGTAGGATTACAAATTTATTACCATTATGACATTTTCCCCATCTTATTATTATTATGTTTGGAGAAAATACAATTGAAAAACAGACTATATACTCACTCTCTTTTGCAGCCTCGACAGAGGGTATCTGTTCAGCTTTGCTAAAAATAACATTAGCAGCTGCAAGGCAGTGTCTAGACTCCATGTAACATTGCTGGTAAAGAAAACAAAAACTATATAAGTAGGTTCTGTAAATAATGCTATTTTGGTTTTCTTGTTTTCATCCTTTTTCCCAACATATAATTTAGCTCAAATGAAAGGCAAAAAAGCATTTGTACGTGCCTAATAAACTGAATTTCCAATAATTTCCTTTTAACCCATGTTAATTCATGTTATTAGACTGCGCGATGACAGGCAGGGAATTCACAACTGGCATATTTAAAGGTGAAGGAAAGGCTATAATTAAGTAAGCTTTATCAGAAAGGTCTATATAAATACACCAGTAAACCCTCAGAGTAATGCTGCTCTGGGTCCTCTGTCGAAAGAAACACCACATTTCTTTCCTCCTATTGTGTACACATGGGCTTCTGTATCAGACTTCCTGTTTTCAGCTGAAACCTCCAGGGCTAGGGCTTGAGCATGCTCAGTTTGCTTCTCTCCCCCTCCCATCCCTGCTGTAATCTGAGCTCAGATCAGTAAGTGAGCAGGGAGAGACTCAGGCAGGAAGTGATGTCACAACAAGCTTATATGGCAGCTTCTATCCTAAACAAAAAGAGTGTCTAGAGTGCTTTACTCAGGTATGGTAAAGTATTTTGCAGAATAAATAGTGTTATAGCTTGCACTATTGTGGCTAATATGTTGGCAATAAACAGTCTTGGAGCTTTCCTTCTCCTTTAAGCTGGCAGGGAAGCACCTTGTTGACAATTGTAAGCCTTAAAAGCCTCTCTTTCATTAATGAGCGCTCTTCGATATTCTTGTACTTAAATTGCATGCTTTCTAGAGGACTCACTATTGTAATATATAGATTATATTATAATAGTTTGCAGATTACCTTTGTAACATAATACTGGGACAATGTGGCAGCGTTAATTGCCCACTCCAATGGATTGTAGCTGTCATATTCTAGTTGCCGTTGAAGAGTTGTATGACAGTACTGAGCAGCCTTTTCTTCCTGTTTCAAGTGTTTGTATACTTGGGCTAGATAGTATAACGTATGGGTATATGCTCTCTCAAACCTAAAAGATGCAAAAAAGTTACAGCAGTTATAGTTAAACTTCTCTTAACCTGGAGGGGAAGTGTGGGTCACTTTCAAGATACATTATGGCTGATTAAACACACTTCTTGACAACCACTGAGAAATCTGCAATCAACTTTACTCAAGGAGTACAGCTACAATACATGAAGTTCCCACCAAAGTAAAACAAGGTATAGATAATATTGTCGCTTAGCTTAAAGGTTGTTTGTGTATATTTGTATTATCGAGAAATAGTGTTAGATTGCATTCAAGGTCTGAACACTGCAATAATAACTAAAATATATTATATAATACTTTTTAATGCACTTCTGTAGAGTATTATGTAAGGAGACAAATTCATATAATTCATATAAACTTTTACTAGAGACCAATTGCCTCTTCTTTGGGGCAACTAATCTCCCCGAACTGCTTCCCCCTGTCTTCCGCCTGCTAGAATGAGAAATCTCTCTGAATCTCACAGTGTGACATTACCCTTAGACTGCCCCATAGAGCTTAAGATCTTTAGCAAGAAGATTCAGGGACTTGGTCAAGGTCATAAAGAAGCGGTATCCCTGAGCCAGGTGACAGAGATGAATACAAGTTAACTAGTACATGAAGTTGTAAATGGATGCAAAGTTAGGTGAGGTGTAAAATTATCCTGCAGGAAAAAACATCAACGGGCAAACAACATTCTCATACATCTGAATATAAAATAGATAAAATCTCAGATAATCAGATAAGATGTGGACTATAACTCAAATGTTTATTACCTACCGTTTGGTTCTTTCCTGCTCAGTAAATTTCTGCTCTTCAGAGAAGAAATGTTCATCGGGATCAATTGCTGGTTTACCAATCTACAACAAACGGAGCAAGAAGCAATTTGTTAACCATTTGTGGACTAAGTAATGAGGTTTCACTAAACTGTAAACCGAACAGGTTAGTGTAAAAATAAAAACTGGGTAAATAGGCTGTGCAAAATAATAGTGTTTCTTATATAGCTAGTTAGCCAAAAATGTAATCTAAAAAGGCTGGAGTAACCGGATGTCTAACAAAACAAAGCAGAACACAACTTCCTACTACTGAGTGACCTGAAAGGGGTCACATGGGACATAACTGTTCAGTGAGTTTGCAATTGATCCTCAGAAGCAACAGTTATGGCTCACTCAAGTCACTGATAAGTCACGGATTGGTTACTGCCTGCTAACCATTCAGTTGAAACCTAGAGAGCTGAAAAACAGGAAGTAGTGTTCTGGCTATTATGTTAGACATCCAGTCACTCCGGCCTTTATACATTACAATTTTGGCTAACTAAATATATTAGAAACATGTTTTAATTTGCACAGCCCATTTACCCAGTTTTTATGCTAAACAATTCCTTTAAACATATCACATATAGTGCAACCTGTAACCGCATTTAGGATATACTGATGTGTAATGCTAGAGGCATCAATAATACCATGCATAAAAAGGCAATTCATTTAAGCTATGCAAGCAGAATTCTGTGCATGTATAAATCCTTGGTTATACTGCTTATTGGTTACAGTGTACAATTTTGGGCACCCATTTGTATAAAGAAGTTTTTTCTCCTCCACTAGAGGAGTGCAAGGGACATATAGGGGCATTTATCAAAAATCTAATTTATAGGGATGCAGGGAATCCTGGATTTGGCCTTTTTCAACAGGATTTGGATTCAGCCGAATCCTTCTGCCAGCCGAACCAAATCCTAATTTGCATATGCAAGTTAGGGATGGGGAGGGCTTTAAAAATGGCCGCATGGCTTCGGCGTTCTCAAGGCCCGGGCCACTTGTCCCCCCCTGATGGCGGCCTGACTACTACTATCTACTAGGACAAACGCTAGGAAAGCTGTGCCCCCCCTTCTCTCTATATCTGGGGGGCAAAAACACGATTGGAGTGAATTGTTACACTTACCTCCTTCATGTATTGATAGTATAGGGATTCAGCAGACTCCAAGTATCTCTGTGCCACTCTTATTTCACCCCTGTTAGCCCACAGAATGCCAAGATTGTTCTGGGAAACAAAATGTGATGCTCAATAAATACCGGTATGTCTTTTGTCACTTGTGCATACATACAGCTGACTTTACACACACACAAAGAGATTACAATAATAAGCAAATATTTTAAGCACTATGTTCCTAGATAAGCCCTAAAAACAACGTTTAACTTAATAAATTCTACACTGAAATCTTGAGATTTTCATTCCAAAGAACAAATTCAAAATATTTTTTTAATGTGACTGATTTGTTTTGGGGGGAAAAGAAATGGCTGTATATGTAAGTATCCACACCTCTCATTGCAGCAAGAACAGCTTGAAGTATTTCATCTTTAAAAATGCTTTTAGGGCAGAGACACATGGAGATTTGGGGGAGATTAGTCGCCCGGTGACAAATCGTCTCTTCTTCGGGCGACTAATCTCCCAGAACTGCCTTCCCACCGGCTAGAATCTAAACTGCCGGCGGGATGGCATTTGGAACGCTTCATTTTCCGAAGCCGCCCAAAGCTGCCTCATGAGGAGACTTCGCTCCGAGTGCCATCCCGCCCGCAGTTTAGATTGTAGCCATCAGGAAGGCAATTTGGGAGATAAGTCGTCTGAAGATGAGGCGATTTGTCGCCGGGCGACTAATCTCCCTGAATCTCCACGTGTGTCTCTGCCCTAAATATGTTACTGAATAGCCTATCCCTGGGAAATTTTCAATAGGTTGTGTAATAGTTTGTTTGCTATGTTTGTTGGGGGTTCATCGAGGCAGAAAATGATTGGTCTGTGGGGCTTCAAGTGTATTTTTATTTTTACTACTTATCTTCCCATGAGCCCCTTCTCATCAGGCTCTCTGGTTGCTAGGGCCCAATTTACCCTAGTAACCAGGCAGTGATGTGAATGAGAGATTGGAAGATGAATATGAGAGGGCCAGACTGGAGATTTAAAAAAAAAAAAACCAACAATTTAGCCTCACAGAACAAGTGTTATTTTGCTTTTAGATGCAGTGACCCCCTTCCCCGTTTGAAACAAAAACCACTCCGAAAGATTTACTGAAAAGTTGCCAAAAACAGGACATACTGTGACATACTTAAAGGTGAATGGTCATGAATAGGTGGTGACTCCCAGGGTTATTTAGTATTTACCCAAAGACTTCATAGGCGCATGCGCGTCCCCGGTTGGGGGGGGAAGCTTGACGTGGCAACCGGGTTGCCAGGCGCTACGGAACGTATTTTAGGACATTCTGCAGCGAAATAGCTGTGCTGCATGCGATGTCCTATGCCTTCGGAGTGGCGCATCGGTTGCGCTGCTGACAAGACACATCGGCCTCACAGAGAACACACAGGCCAAACCAATACCGATTTTGGCTCTGGGGTGGCACCCGGCTCCTAAGCGTGAAGCTTGATGTTATTTATAGGCAAGACATCTAAATGTTTTGTGCTGAAAGTGGACGCGACCAGGGCTAGACACAGGATAGATACAGGGATGCGAGGCACAAGCCCTACGGCCACACACCTGAGCCTGGATATACACAGACACCCCCTCCTCTGACAGTCGGTATCGCTCTATGATCCTTCCGCTTTTCACCAGATGTTCCTCCCCGGCAGATAACTCTTCGGTCTCCGTGTGATTCAGGCCGAGCCGGAACTCTATGACCGCCAGGCGGGCTGCCAGCAGACTCTCCCCCATCCTTCCCCAGCTCCCGGGCCCATCGCTATGCTCTTCTTTTCCCTCGGCCTCGCTCTCGTCTTCCTGCGGGCACAGCAACACCCGCACCTCCCGCAGCAACTCCCGCGCTTGGTACTTGGATCTGTACGGCTCGTTTTCCGGGTCGTTCTTTGATTCCACGTCTGATAAGGCGATGGCCCGCTGATAGGTCTCACACACCCGACCCCAGTTGTCTGCCATCTTGCTACTCCGAAATACAGCAGAGGAGTGGCTTTTTGGCAATAATTCCGTCACTCGCTTTACGGCAGGGAAGAGCTTCCTGTGCTGCAGATCTACTGCGGCCTTTATTCTGCGCTCAGCCTGAGCTCTATTTATCTATCGCTCGTATACAATTCCCTGGATAATTCTGCACACATTACTGCCACGATTCACCTCCATGTCCACTTCTAGTATCTTATACAATGGCTCATTCTCAGCAGCTTACACTCATCGTTTTTAAATTATTTGCATTCTTTTTCTTACTCTTTTCTTGTCAGATGGGGGTCACCGACCCCCCCCTACCAAAAACACATTCTCTGTAAGACTACACATTCATTGTTGTTACTGTTTTTTTTAGCACTTGTCGTTCTATTCAGTCCCTGTCCTGTTCATATTCCGGTCTCTTATTTAAATCAATGCATGGTTGCTAGGGTAATTGGGCCCTAACAACCAGATTGCTGAAATTGCAAACTGAGCTGCGGAATAAAAATCTAAATTACTTAAAAAAAACTAATAAAAAATGAAAAGCAATTACAAATTTTCTCAGACTATCAATCTATATGTCATGCTAAAAGTTCATTTAAAGGTGCCTTACAGGAATATAAATGTGATGGAAAACACAGTGACCCTGTTTTCTTACTTGGTTAGGGCTATATCTTTAGCCTACATTCTTATTCCGACTCAGATACAGGTATACAAAATAATGTTTTATATTATTAAATGATTTTATACAGACTACAATTTACCACAAATGAGTTCTAGTTCTAGTAGTAGAATTTGAAATTGTTTTATCCCAGAAATAGCACAATAGAATACACACAGTATCTAAATACTACATTTATAGAGCTCAGTGTCCCAGCCGTGGAAATGCTGCACCCGACACAGTGTCCCAGTAGCACAGATATAAAGATCATATTATATGAATAAAGGAGCAGAGAGAGAGAGAGGCAGGCCTGGATTTGTGGAAAGGCCACTAAGACCTGTGCCTAGGGCAGCAGGATTTAAAGGAACAGTAACACCAAAAAAGAGAGATTTTTGTACTCACCGTTAAATCTTTTTCTCTTGTCCTATATTGGGGGACACAGGCACCATGGGGATGAAGATCCTGCAGCTGGAGATGGACACTATGTTGCAAAATAAGACTCCTCCTCCTGCTCTGGGCTTCATCCCCTGCCTCCTCCTACAATCCTCAGTTTCTACCGAAGAAGGAGCAAAGCAGCCCAAAACAGAAGAGGAATCAACAATAACACCCTCAGAACTAAACATTTGAAAAATGTAACAACTAACAAAATGGAAAAAACGTCACGAATACCGTGAAAAAACAGTGTCAGAATAGGGAGGGAAAGCCTGTGTCCCCCAATATAGGACAAGAGAAAAAGATTTAACGGTGAGTACAAAAATCTCTCTTTCTCTTGCCTAATTGGGGGACACAGGCACCATGGGGACGTCCCAAAGCTCCCAAAAAGGGTGGGACACTGCATGTCAGGTGTCTAGCGAACTACAGCGCTGAGCACCTTCCTCCCAAAGGCAGCATCGGCTGAAGCATGTGTGTGAAGCCTGTAGAAGCGAGTGAATGTATGAAGGGATGCCCATGTGGCCGCTTTACAGATCTGTTCCGCAGAAGCTTGGTGACGGAAAGCCCACGAAGTGCTGAGGGAGCGAGTGGAGTGAGCTCTAACCCTGATCGGAGGATCCTTGCCCTTGACAGCGTATGCTCTGGAGATGACAGACCGGATCCACTTGGCTAAAGTCGTCTTGGCGGCCTTGGTGCCCCTTTTGGGGCCATCAGGGAGAATGAAGAGCGCATCAGTCCTACGAACCGGCTCTGTGGCTTTCAAATAGAATGAAACAGCTCGGACAACATCCAGAGTGTGGAGCTTGTGCTCAATCGGACCTTTGGGATTTGGACACAGGGAAGGGACAACAATGTCCTGGTTCAAGTGGAATGCAGATACCACCTTAGGCAAAAAGTCAGGAGTAGGGCGAAGCACCACTTTGTCCATATGAACGACTGTGAAAGGCGATTTGCAGGAGAGAGCCGCGAGTTCTGAAACTCTCCTAGCGGACGTGATCGCCAACAGGAACAACACCTTCTCAGTGAGCGTAGGCAGAGGAAGCTGATCAAGTGGTTCGAAGGGGTCCTCTTGTAAGGCCGATAGCACCAAATTGAGGTCCCACGGGGGCACAGGGCAGCGATACGGAGGGATAATACGAGTCGCACCTTGTAGAAAAGTCTGGATTTTAGGGTTAAGGGCCAGCTTGCATTGCAGGAGAATAGACAGGGCCGAAACCTGCACCTTGAGGGAGCTGAGGGCTAAGCCCTTCGAAAGACCGTCCTGCAAGAAGGAGAGGACCTCCTTGACACGTGCCTTCTGAGGATTTATGGCTCCGTGTTCACACCATGAAATGAAGGTCTTCCAAACACGGTGGTATATCCTGGCAGAAACAGGCTGTCGTGCTCGCAGCATGGTGGGAATCGCATCAGGGGGTGCTCCGGAATCCCGTAGAATCAAGGCCTCAAGAGCCACGCCGTTAAATCCCATAGACGAGAATTCGGGTGGGCAACCGGACCCTGAGTGAGGAGGTCTGACCGTTGAGGAAGATGGAAGGGACTGTCCGCGGCCATGGCGATGAGATCTGCGAACCAGGCCCTGCGGGGCCAGAAGGGCGCCACCAAGATGGTCAGAGTTCCCTCTCTTTTGATCTTTTTGATTACCTTTGGTAGGAGTGCCAGAGGGGGGAAGATGTAAACCCTGGAGAAGCTCCACGGAATCACTAGGGCGTCTACTGCGTGAGCCAAGGGGTCGAGGCTCCTGGATACAAAGCACGGGACCTGCCGGTTGGACCTGGACGCCATGAGGTCGACGTCTGGCAAGCCCCACCTTGCCACAATGAGATGAAACACCTCGTGGTGGAGGCTCCACTCCCCGTGATCGATCGTTTCCCTGCTCAGGTAGTCTGCCAACCAATTGTCCACCCCGGGTATGTGGACCGCCGATATGGCGGGGACGTTGTTCTCCGCCCAAGTTAGAATCTCCTGAGCTTCCTTGAGGGCCGCCAGACTTCTGGTGCCGCCTTGATGGTTTATGTAGGCCACGGCCGTCACGTTGTCGGACTGGATTCGCACGGGGTGGCCCTGAAGTACTGTCGCCGTGTGTTCCAGGGAGTAGCGTATCGCTCTGAGCTCCAGAAGGTTGATGGGTAGCTGCCGTTCCGCTGGAGTCCAGAGACCCTGTACAGTGGTTTGGTCTATGACACCTCCCCACCCGCGAAGACTGGCATCTGTGGTGAGAATCTTCCAGTGATGGGGGGGGAAGGGTTTTCCCCCCGTCGTCCGAATCGGTTGAAGCCACCATTGGAGAGAGAGAAGCACACGACGTGGGATGGGAATCTTGCGATCGAGGTTGACTCGGTCCCTGCGCTGGTGTAGCAGGATGGTGCGTTGAAGTGGTCTGGTGTGAGATTGAGCATACGGGATGGCCGGAAAGGACGCCACCATCGTGCCCAGCGTTTGCATCGCCGATCGAAGGGTAACCTTGTTGGATCCCATGAGAGATCTGATCCGAGTCCGGAGGGTCCGGACCTTGTCCTGCGGCAGAAATGCTCTCCCCTGTCTGGAGTCCAGTATCAGGCCGAGATACTGTATGGCTTGAGTCGGGTGGAGGTTCGACTTGTTGAAGTTGATCGTCCAGCCCAGAGATGTCAGGGTCTGGAGAACTTGAGATGTGTGCAGATGAGCCAGAGAGGCGGACTGACCCTTGACGAGGAGATCGTCTAAATAGGGAATAACGGTGATGCCTCTGAGTCGGAGGTCTTCCAATGCCGCCGCCATGACCTTGGTGAAGGTGCGTGGGGCCGACGAAAGGCCGAATGGCAGCGCCACGAACTGCCAATGATTTCCGTCCACAAAAAATCTGAGGAAGCTGTGGTGAGCTGGATGAATGGGAATATGGAGATATGCCTCCTTGATGTCTATGACTGTCATGAACTCGTTCTCTTCCATGGAGGCAAGAACTGACTGTATTGACTCCATTTTGAAATGGCACCTTTTGACGAATGGGTTGAGATCCTTCAGGTCTAGGACAGGTCTGAGCGAGCCGTCTTTTTTGGGGACCATGAAGATGTTGGAATAGTAGCCCCTTCCCTTGGAGTGTGATGGGACGGGTTGAATGGTGCCCTCCATGGCCAGGTTTTGTATGACGGCAAGGAATTTGGTTCTGTCGGGGACCTTGGCCGGCATCCTGGATACGAAAAATCTGTGAGGGGGCGTGTGTAAAAAGTCTATCAAAAGTCCTTGGGAAACCACCCGAAGGACCCACTGGTCCCGAATTTTGTTGTGCCAAACCTCTCGAAAGGACTTGAGTCGACCTCCTAAGGGAATCCCTTCGGGAGGGGGCACACCTTCATGCGGTGTGGGGTTTATCTTGGGAAGGCTTGGAGGTGGGCTTAGAGGAAGACCAGGGTTGTCTCTGTTTTCCTGGAAATCGGGAGCGAAAGTTGGAGGTGGGCTTATCTGATTGCGTCTTCGACCTTTGTCCTTGTCTGAAGGGCCGAAAAAAGGGTCTCCTTTTGAAGGGGGGTCTCTTGGGTCTGGTTTGGGGAAGTAGCGTGCTCTTTCCCCCAGTCGCTCGAGAAATGATTTTATCCAGTTCGGCCCCGAAGAGGAGTTTACCTTGAAAAGGAATGCTGACTAGAGAGCGTTTGGAGGTTAGGTCAGCGGACCATGACTTTAGCCACAAATATCTGCGAGCGGCTACAGAGTGGGCTGAAGCTTGAGCCACCATCCTTGCCGCGTCGAGTGCTGCGTCCCCGATGTAGGTAGTGGCGTCAGCTATCTTGGAAAGGATGTTGTCGGTAGTTGGATCTTCGGATCCTATGAGCTGTGCCGCCTGTTCCACCCAGACCTCCATGGCCTTAGCCACCCAGGCGATAGCAAAGATGGGCCGGAAGGCCGAGCCCGATGCGGTGAATGAGGACTTGCAGAAACCCTCGAGGCGCTTGTCAATGGGGTCTTTGAAAGCGGCCGCGTCGGCAACAGGGATGGTGGTATTCCTGGATAATCTGGAGACTGGGGGATCCACCGCAGGAGGTGAAGACCAGAGATCAATGCATTCCTTCGGAAAGGGATATGTCTGGGTGAATCGCTTGGAAATTTGCACTCTGTGATCAGGGTTTTTCCATTGGGACTTGATGATTTCGTCAAGCTGTTCGTATGCGGGGAAAAGGCAAGAGCTTTTCTTGTGACGCTTAAAGATGTTCTTTGCTGGCTCGATGGAGGGAGAATCTTCCTCAATGTTTAGCGTGTTGAGAACTGCTTGAATAAGGCCTTCCACTTCCCCTTGAGTTCTGGGAGTGTCAATGTCAGGATCAGGGAGCTCCTGATCGGAGTCCTCGTCTGACGGAACCTGACCTTCCTCGTCGGATGGAGAAAGAAGTTCTCCGGGGGAGTCCGGAGGTGAAGGGGCTGGGCGTTTTGATTTCCCTGGGCGGTGTTGAGAAGGTTGGGATAAGTGCTCCAGCACTTTGTCCAGGGTCTCGGGGATGCGGGCCAAATGTTGAATGCCTGCAAGTGAGAGGGAAATAGCCCTAAGGAGATCTGGGTCCGAAGTACTAGCCTGAGGTAGAGTAGGTATTTCGGAAATTCTGCAGGCCCCACACAATGATTCAGGCGAGGCTGAAGAAAATTTTGTTTTACAATTTGAGCAGGCTAAAAATGAGACCTGCGAGTGGGTTAGAGCTGAGGACTTGGAGGTCCTGGGCTCATCTGTCTTGTTAGCCATATTGCTCCTTCTTGGAAACTGTAGAAGTAATAGGCAAAGATCCAATATAAACGGTGTAAAAACCCTTTTTTTTTTTTTTTTTTTTTTTTTTTTTTTATAATATGAGGCAGGGGAATCGACCTCCTAGCCGAAGCAGAGTATGGCTGTGGGCACTTCTCCAGGCAGGTGTGGTCTGTGGAGAAAACAACAGAAGTATGAATGGTAGCCCAGGGGGTCCATTTACCCTGTAATGTAGTAGCCCTTAGTAAGCAGCCCATATGTAAGCATAGTCATCCACATACACGTAGCCATAATCGGAAGGCATAGAAGGGGTATAAGATACATGTATTACATTCCCTGTCTGTCTGTACAATATATATACATATATATAAATAATAAGAATAATGATATAATAGCCAGGGAAGTACATTTTTGTGCCTTGCCGTAGACACAAGGCTAGATTCCAACACACCAGGGACGGCAGTGTATTAGGGGAAAGAGGACATGTGAAAGATCAGGGGCTAAAATGGGTATATAATAGTATCCCAGCACAAGACAAACCCTGTAGGAAGAAGCGCGCCGCCATAAGGGAGGCAGCGTGTGAGGAGAGTAATGGAGGAGCGGAGAATAAGCATAGAACCGCTCGCCGTGAGCTTAGAAAATTGTGCGCTACCTGGTCGCAGAGGAATCCGGAGCAGACTGTGCAGAGAGAAAGCCGGTCGCGTCTGGCGGGAAGGGAGCGGAAGCGGAGGGTGATGGAACGCAGTGCGTTCCACCATAGAAAAAAGGCGCGCGTCCTGCAAGAAGAGAAGGCTGGGAGGGCGGGGCAGGGAGGGATGGTGGAACGCATGCGTTCCACCATGAAAACGGAGGGGAAAGCTAGAAAAAGAAAAGGGCGCATAAGGAAAAAACGTCGCTTGTACAGAGAGGGTGACAGAGTTGAATAATGTATTAAATGAATTACTCACCAACTAGGAATCAGCCAGCTGAGTTGTGCCCAGTAAAGGATGCCCCCTGTGAATAAGAGACACACATATAAATATATATATGCACAGGTGTGAAATATATATGTATATGTGAGCTATTATGCTGTTATACACCCGGGTGGGTGTATATCGCTGATGCAGACCTCCGTAGAGCGGGAAAGCAGCGCAGGGGGTGAGGAGCCAGCCTGCAGACCTCCGGAGAGCGGGAAGGCTAAAGGGCAATTCTTGGCAGCTGGAGAGGCGCTTGAGTGAATCAGTGGCCCCTTGGTGTGGCGTGATCTTAGACCTGAGGCCCTGATCAGTGCTCCAGCCACTAGACGGTGAAAAAGCGTGTCGTCTCCTTCTGAGGACACTAAAAGAAACTGAGGATTGTAGGAGGAGGCAGGGGATGAAGCCCAGAGCAGGAGGAGGAGTCTTATTTTGCAACATAGTGTCCATCTCCAGCTGCAGGATCTTCATCCCCATGGTGCCTGTGTCCCCCAATTAGGCAAGAGAAATTTAAGTCTTTTAAAGTAATGAAAATATCATATAGTGTTGCCCTGCACTGCTTCAGAAAAACTACTATAGTTCATATAAATAAGCTGCTGTGGAGCAATGGCAGAAATTGAAAAACGGCTATATGGCACAGGATAACGAATGGATAACAGATAACACCATTAGACAGACAGAGCTTATTTGCTATCTGCTGTGTAACCTGAGCCTTGTCTCCTTTGAATGGCTGCCCCCATTGCTATACAGCAGCTTATTTATATAAACAATAGTAGAGTTTCTTCAACAAACCAGTTTTACCGGTGCAGGGCAACACTGCATTATATTTTTATTACTTTACAACACTTTTATTTTTTGACGTTCCTGTTCCTTTAAGGGGGTGGCATGCTGCCCAACAAGTCACATTTCAAGAAAATAGACTTATTACCCAGGCCAGCAGTTATTTGTATTGTATGCAGTGGCTAACCAATAACTATTAGTTAAGTTTGGCTTAACTAAGTTATTGAGCCCTGCAGTAAAATCATTTTAAAACCCACCTAAATAAACATAAGGATATGGCAAGTTTCATAAAAGTATAATGACATAAGCTTATCTGACAGAGTCCCTCTGACCCCTATACCTCCTAGGTCCCCACAGTAGTCATAGAGTGTAGTTCTTTATAGTTCTGCCCTATTGTGTAGAATCAAAGAGCCGCTCTGATAGGGCCCCAAAGTAGCGTAATTGTAATTTTCATTACAATAACATTCTCTTTGCCCCTAGCCTCGCCGCTTGTTAAACACAATGCTTACAAATGGAAACATGTGCACTGTTTAGTCATGTTCTTCTTCTTGGGCCAAGTACAGATGCGCATAATAACTGTAACTCCAATATACATATGGTATACATATAACTTTGTCCAAGATGCGGGCCAAAGCAATATTAAAATAGCTGGAGAGAATCAGCATGCAAAATGTTCCTGGGGGTGCCACATATGGACTACTGATATCCCCTATGTGGATTGGCAGCCTACAAGAGCCTCTGTTTTGCAGAACACACGTTTTTTTATGCAACTACAGCTAGGAATTAATAACTAAGCACCTGCTTTAAAGCAACTGGGAGCAACATCCAATAGGCTGGTTATCAACATGCTACTCCTGAGCCATTGGTTGGGGATCACTGCCCTAGAGATTAGCCTATGGCACCTAGTCCTTAAAGGAGAAGCAAACCCAAAAGTTATATATATATATAGTGAATCCAATTAGTGAGATTTACTTGCTTATTTTAATCCATCTTTAATCCAGTTTGTCCAAGAAGCTTCAAAAGTCTGTGTAAATCTCACCTTCAGTCTCCAGTGGCTAATTCATCATGAAAAGGCAAGCTTTAACAAACCGGTAACATTTGGGGTGGAAAAAAAGAATTTCAGATAGACAAATTTGTAGTCACCTTTTGAGTCTGCACAAAAAGTTCGTTTCCAAAATGTTTAAATGATTGGTAGTATGTCTTTCCTTAGAGCACTATAAAGTTTATTTGTATGGTCAATAGAGTGTGTATACCAATATTATCACTTACAAAAGCTTTGCTTCCACAACCACCACTCTCAATGGCAAACAAAAAAGCAAATAACAGAGGTGGGAATACTAATGCAGAAGTAATCGCGCAAGATCCTATAGGCTTGTTAAAGCACTGTGCAAAGGCAATCTGTTAAAGATTGGCTTCTTCACGCTGCTAGTAGAAGCACCCCTTACTGCCTTACAAGTACATAACAGGACATTATAGACAAATAGCAGGGACCTTTTTTTCCCTAAAGAGGATCACTGCACCAGAAGCCACCCCTTTGGATTAGAGCAGGGCTGTCCAACTGGCGACCCCTTGTGTGGACCCACATGAAAATCTGTTTACCATGTGTAAAATTTAAAATGTATTAATACAGAGATTAAATGGCCCCTGCATTGTTTAAACCTCAAATTCAGACTGTAATCCCCTGTATTGTTCACACTTGTGACACCTCTATTGTTCACACCCTAAAGGCCTGTACTGTTCACACCTGAGACCCAGACTGAAATTGCCCACATTGTTCACACCTTATTTAAAATGCTAATGGGGCACCAGCACTGTGTCACTGTATGTAGTACATATTAGACTTGTCCTGATCAGTGGAAACTGTCTCCTGCTCTGTTCTGCCTTCCCTATGCTCCCTGTGTGTGCCATAATCTTGGCCTGTCCTACTCTGTCTGCCCTATGCTCCCTGTGTGTGCCATACTCTGTCTGTTGAACATAAGCCTGGTATTTGTTCTGGGGGTTTGTTAGCATTTAAAAATTATTGTTAGGGGCCCCTAAGGTGTTTAATCATGTGCTGTGGGGTGCCGAGTTATCCACAGGGGAGGCAGCATATGGATTTAAGGGTAGGTCTTAAAGGAACAGTTCAATCTAAAAATAAAAACCAAAAGACCAAATGATTGGTGCTCACTGCAGGGATATCACTCATCACTCATATGTGGAAAAAGTTAAGTCATATTAAAGGAACAGTTCAGTATAAAAATAAAAACTAGGTAAATAGACAGGCTGTGCAAAATAAAAAATGTTTCTAATATATTTAGTTAGCCACAAATGTAATGTATAAAAGCTGGAGTGACTGGATATCTCACAAAATAGAACAGAACACAACTTCCTGCATTTCAGCTCTCGAACTCTGAATGGAAACTAAGAGCTGAAAAGCAGGAATTTGTGTTCTGTTCTATTTTGTTAGATATCCGCTCACTCCAGCCTTTGTACATTACATTTGTGGCTAACTAAATATATTAGAAACATTTTTTAATTTTGCACAACCTATCTATTTACCCAGTTTTTATTTTTATACTGAACTGTTCCTTTAATATGACTTAACTTTTTTCACATATGAGCAATATCCAGTGAGCACCAATCATTTGGTCTTTTGGTGTGCTACCCCAATTAATGTGGACGTGGTCTTGTGATAACATGGCTGTGGTCTATAAACAGGGAGTGGTCAACACTGGCTTCCATTATCAGCCCTCCACCATGAAGGCCAGAAAAACTCCAGCCCTCGGTACCACAGAAGTTGGACAGCATTGGATTAGAGGAACAGAACTTTCATTTGAAACAGTGTAGGTGATTCTTCCCACTGAAGTTGTGGAATGCACTGCAGGGTGATGTGATGGCTGTTAATACCTTTAACAGTGGCTTGGATAATTTCTTGGACAAGCATAATATCCAAGGTTATTGTGATACAGGTATGGGACCTGTTATCCAGAATGCTCGGGACCTGGGGTTTTCCGGATAACAGATCTTTCCGTAATTTGGGTCTTCATGCCTATGTCTACTAGAAATTCATTTAAACATTAAATAAACCCAATAGGCTGGTTTTGCTTCCAATAAGTATTAATTGTATCTTAGTTGGGATCAAGTACAAGCTACTGTTATTATTACAGAGAAAAAGGAAATCATTTTTAAAAAATATTTGGATAAAATGGAGTCTATGGGAGACAGCCATTCCGTAATTCGGAGCTTTCTGGATATCAGGTTTCCGGATAAGGGATCCTATACCTAAAATTAACTGTAGATATGGGTATATACAGTTTATGTGAGTGTATTGAGGGTCGGTGTGAGTGTGTGTATGTATAGACACCGAGTTGATTTGGAGGGGTTGAACCTGGACTTTGAATTGTGACTGAATTTGAAAGTTGTCTTACTACTAAAGTTGGGATTTAGAGCTTCAGTAAACAATTTGATTCTGCTGCTGCCCAACGAGTCTCACTAGTGATGGGCATTTGCCGAAAATTCACAAAAGCAGCAAAATATTTGCTTAATGCAATGAAGTCTATGTGAAAAACTTTTGACAGGCAACAATTTTTTTCTTGACCCATTGGAGTCTATTGTCTGCGTTTTCACGGCAAAACCTTGCGAAAAATTTTGCTCATCACTAATTCTCACCTTGAAGTCAGAGAGAAAGAGGGGAAATTCCATGTGGTCCTTCCTGTACTCAAAGGAAGTGAAACAGACATTTTTTAACAGCTTTTAATTTGTATATTGCATAAAAATATGTCTTCAGTTACTTTAGGAAGTATTGAAAAAGTTAATCTGAATTGGCATGTTCGGAGTC
The DNA here is from genome assembly GCF_017654675.1 of Xenopus laevis. Classification (NCBI taxonomy): domain Eukaryota; kingdom Metazoa; phylum Chordata; class Amphibia; order Anura; family Pipidae; genus Xenopus; species Xenopus laevis. Next base: position 22,747,039 of record NC_054384.1, on the reverse strand, counting down.
ACTAACGGCCCCTTCTAAACCCCCCATTTCTATTCCTGCCTCTTCCTCCGCCTCCTCGGTTTGAATTTCTGGAATTATTTCTTCTGTCAAAAGGTCTCCTCCCTCTTCCGCCAAAACCTCTATTCCTTGGTCCATCAAAGTTTCTCTCAGATTCTTGAATTGCGGGTAGTTCAGTTGCAACTGTAAACTGCCACTGTTTTGTATCTGTCCAGCGCTCCTGTTATAAATAATAATGCAGTTCTGTTACAGAATTCTCAAAGAGATGGGGGACATTCTATTCAGTGCCAATTCAAATCAAGTGCAAAAACGGTTTATTAAAGGGCATCAGTCAGCTGAAACAGCCCCCCCACCAGAGGTTCGGGCTAATAGAGTCCACACTCCTGTTGGGTTAAAATGCTCCCACCAGCATTAGGCTGCTCACATGGGGAGGAAGTTCTTGGTGAAGGCAGCCATGTTGGGGCATATAATGAGAGAGTGCAGCTAATTGCTCAATATACGCATATGTGATGTCAGATTGTGAGTTGCCTATGTCAAGATGTCCATTTTGTGCATACGCACTGCACAACATGGCCACTTGCACCGGCAGCACACCACTAGGGTGGCCTAGGTATAGCAAGGGAATTTTTTTTTGTTTAAATTTTTTTAAAATGTTTAAAGACCAAATTAAGATTTCTTGGTAGCAAGAGGTAGCAATATTGCTAGGCAACGTTTTTTGTTCATTGCTGGCAGCAGAATCTGGAAACACAGAATCTACTGTGTGTAGCAGTCAGTTCTGTGACATATTCTGCTGCAGATTTTACATTCAATGGCAGGTGCACAGCTAACTATGTGCCTGTGTCAGCAATTGTTGTATTTCAAAGGAGACATATAGTGTGAAAAATAATGTTTTTATACACGTTTCATACCCTTCAAATGTAAAAAAAAAACAAAAAAAAACGAACTTTATGCTAATACTAATCCTTTAATATTAGCTGAAACTTACCTGCATTGATTCCAGGTTTTCTGAACGAACATCAAAACACACCCCCTAAAGAAAGAAAAAAAAGCAGAAAACATTTTCTGAATACACGTCTCAATTAAAGACTGTAGCAATCTTCTGTAAATATTACAATAGCTAACTGAACATTTGCACTGTAGCATAAAAGTAACTCCAATCTGCTTTTGAGGGTGCTAGGAGTTGTAGGGCATCTGGGTCCAAAGAATTGCCTGGCCTAGCCTCTGGGAAAAAAAATCCCTAACATTTGGGTTCTTTGTATTTACATATATATTTAAAGAGACCTTCGACACTGGGAAAATATACAGACAATAAGACAAAGCACAAGGACTATAATTGTCACATTGTTTTGTAAAAATGAAGCGTTAATTGTTTACTTAGGGCATACTAGTTAAGTAGCTGTAAAAAAACAAATGAAAATTCAGCTTTAAATGACCACATTTCTTATATGATACATATTTGAGAATGTTCCCCTTACCATGGAGTCCTTGAGTAGACACATTCTATGGATTTTGGAATCAACATCATCACCCAGTTGTTCTTTAATGGATTGCCAAGCATAGCTTAAGCTGTGAATAGGTACTGAACTCTTCAATGTTATAGTCTCGTAACCCTAAAGATGTAACAGTAAAACGTGCAAATTGTCAATTATGTTAAGGAATGGGAATAAAATGCTAGGAGTTAACAATACTGCATTTAACATCCCATTTACATCACATATGCTGCCCTGTAGACTATAACAGAGCTCTGCTGCAAATTCTAGAAGAAAGACTATTAAATACAGAAAATTCATAACCGACGTACCGCTTCCATGTTGAGCAAAGAGCGCTGTTTAATGGACGTCGCCCCAGAAATGTGAGCTAAAGCAGCAGCTATGGCAGTTAATGCACCCTTCTGTTCAATCAGTTCCTGGGCATATTCTTTAAAATGTTCAATTACATCAGCTGGAACTGTATCCAAGGACCTAAGAAAAACAGTAAGATATAATGTGTGTATATAGGAATCCAAAGCATCTGCTTTAGTATGTTGTAGTGCATTGCTTTTCAAAGCTACAACCAGCTGGAGGCCAAAGGTTTCATAACGAACAAGTTTTAACAAAGAGATTCAAACATCTAGTTTGTGCTAAAGTATTTCTCAAACGAGAGTGGGAATAAGAAATAAAACGATTATTCTTCAGTGTGAAGATAATACAGCAGTTGGTATAGGGCTATAGATCGGAGCTAGATGTCTTTTAATGAGTTTCACTCAGCTCCTGCCCGACTACAAAGGGTAACCTGGTCATGTACATCATATTCCTTCAGTCAGTAAACACGTTGTTTGTATTGAGCGAGATGGAATGATAGGAGGCAGAATGGTTAACAGCTGAAGGCAAATGCCCAAGGGACTGATTCTTGGCCTGTGGCAAAAGCAGGCTGAGAATCAACCCCTATACTGCCATCTGCTTCCCTCCTTTGCCTTGCCTGGAAACATTGGGGTATATTTATCAAAGAGTGAAGTGAAATTCCACCACTCTCCACTCATTTCTATGGAGTATTTATCAATGGGTAAAAGTTCATCCTTTGATAAAGACGCCTTTCAAAATCCCATAGAAATGAATGGAGAGTGGCGGAATTTCACTCTAGGGGACTCTGGCGATCTCTTAAATTCACTCTTTGATATACTAAATATATCAAATATACCCCATCGTGTGGGCCTGGGTGCAGGCACATGCAGTGGATTTCAGGACCAAAACACGAAAGTTTGCATTTTGGAGCTGAAATCTGTTGTGACTGGAATTTGCCTAAGAAAACACTGAATAATCAATGGAAACCGTTTGGCAAAAGTCCTAATGCTGCAAATGCAAATCCATACTAATCAATATCTATCCTTTATGGTGAACTAGTGCCAATTCTTTCAGAAGGGTTGACCTTTCCTTATTAATGAAAGTATTAAAGTATTGATTCAACAGGTCTTGTACAGGTTGTAATTTAATTTACAAACCAGACAGTTCGTTCACTGACTGATCTCTCTCAAGGGAATACAATCCTCAGGTTTGTAAATTAAATAAAAAAACCTTATTTTTGTTTGCACAAGACCTGTTGAGTGCTGTAGATCCCACTCAAAGATAAAGAATGCAAATTGCAAACAAAAAAAAGCAAAAATAATTACTTTATTGCATCAGCACTGGATGATTTGGCAACATTCAATAAGGAAGGTACTCCAACACGTTTGAATGTGATTCCCTGAAAAATAAAACATTTTGTTAGCATCACAACCAAATAGAAGTACATAAATACAAAAAACTACACATTTCTAATGGTCAGCACATGCTTAGGTACAGGTGTGTATAATGACTATATTGGTTTGTTTCATCTTTCCTTTTTTAAACACAAGATAAATAATATATGACCTACCGTGCTCCTCTCCACATTCCTGAGATAATGCCTTTCCCATGGTTCATAAAGGGATATACAGACGCCTGTGCGTCCGGCTCTTCCTGTACGTCCTGAGCGATGAACATAAGCATCTGCTTCCTGTAAAGAGTTTTTATAGTCAGTATAGTTCTAAGGAATTTCTACAAAAGTGTGTTTTTTCTAGATTTGATAATATTGTTGCCTGTTTACATGTATGTGCAAGACAAGTTGAAAAGTAATTTTGAGGATTTTAAACATTCCACGAAAGTCTATAAAAGAACAACAAATCACTTTTAAACCATAGAGAAAGGAATAGCTTTACCTTTGGTGCAGAGTACAATACTACAAGGTCAACTTCTGGGATATCTAGTCCACGAGCTGCAACATTGGTGGCAATAAGAACTTCAAATGTTCCCTGCCTGAAACCCTTCAAGACGACTTCCCTTTCCTTCTGTTGGAGGTCTCCATGTAATGATTTGGCAGACTGGAAGAAGTTAAAAATAAATATGACATTTGCCAAAACAACTCCTTCAAAACAATTCTACAGGATTAAAAAAGAAAAAAAGCCCTATATTCTACTTAAAGCAGAAGGAAAGGACTATTTCAGGGTTTCACTTAAAAGAGAAGGAAAGCTACTTGAGCAGTTTATTGTCAATAGATTAGAAACAATAGTGCAAGCTTTAACACTATTTATTCTGCAGAATGCTTTAACATACTTGAGTTAACAGCTCTTGAAGTGTTCTCTGTTTGTTTAGGATAGCAGCTGCCATATTGGCTTGGTGTGACATCACTTCCTGCCTGAGTCTCTCTCTGCTCGCTCATAGCTCTGGGCTCAGATTACAGCAGAGAGGGAGAGAGGAGCAAACTGAGCATGCTCAATGCCATGCCCTGGAGGTTTAAGATGAAAACAGGAAGTCTGATACAGAAGTCCATGTGTACACAATAGAAGGAAAGAAATGTGGTGTTTCTTTTGACAGAGGACTCAGAGCAGCATTACTGGTGTATTTACATAGACCTTTCTCATAAAGCTTACTTAATTTTAACCTTTCCTTCTCCTTTAAGTGATTAAAAGGAGAAGGAAAGGTATCATTCCTTTTCCCTTAAGAATAAGTGTTCAGTTTACCAATGGTGTAACATAGAACATACTCCCCCCACTCCACCAACAGAAGGGGGAGGGAGAGCTTTATTGCTGTCCAAGGGCCTTCGTCAGAGTCTGCTCCCCCATAGTTACACCGCTGGAGTTTTGACACTAGGCTTTATACATAAATTTAAATACAACTATAATTCTGACCTGTTTTAATGAGCCACAGCTTGTGGCTAATGTGTGAGCTTCTAATTTTGAATCACAAAAGATGATGGTTTTTCCATGACTTCCACTGTACACCTGAACTAAATCTCCAAGGACTGCTGCCTTCTGGGATCTGGTGCACTCGATGGCCAAATGCTTTGAGTGAAAGGAAAAAAAAAAGATTTGATTACATACAGTTAATTTGTGCTTTGAAAAAATAATATTTATAATTAAATTGTTATTTGTGTTAATGAAGAAACTAGAAAAAGAGCAGATTGAGACCTCAAATTAAAGGATAGGGTTGTGCAAACAGAATTACAGTTGCAGCTGTGCCGAAAGTTTCATTTTCAAGTTTTGAAAAACAATCTGCTGGTGCAATGTTTCTTTGCCATTATTCACAAAGATATAATAAAACATATATTTAGGAACCTTAGAGAACCAATTTCCATGCATTCTCTAATTTCTGTTCTATCTTCCTCCTATATCAGCTTACAAGGGATTCTTATCCAAGGAGGGGCCCACAGGGAAATCTAACTAGTTTACCGAAAGAGCTCCACCAAATATATTCTTCAGCTGAAGCCATTTTGGTGATGTATTTGCCTCACAATGTGAACATTCCACTGACCTCAACAGTGGTGGCAGCCTTCTGACTTCTATGCCCGATCAAGTCAATTTTTTCAAATTGTTTTCTCATATATTTTTTAGCCATATTGTACATCCAGTCTGGGCATGTTGCAGAGAACAAGAGAGTCTGGGGATTTTCTTCAGGATCTTGAAAAAAGTAGATTCAAAACGTATAAACAATATTTCAAATCAAGATTTGGACAAACCACAGGACATTTGCAATACTAAAAATTCTGACATATCAAATCTGAACCACTGGTACGTGACTAACATAATAACATAAAAATAGTCAATTTTGATCACAAATGCCGATATGTTTATATCTGGTCTAGGGACTGGTTATTTTGCCAAAACCTCTGTGGAATGTTTGTTGCTCAGCCAATCACCAAATTCTGCACCAAAACAGAATTTAAAACGGTCAGTGCAGACACAGGAGCCTGCATTTATCCTCAGGGCAGAAGACTGTAGCTAGAAGATGCTTTTCATCAACCAAAAGGTAAATTTGTTGAATGACTTACTGTTACGCTGCCTAAAATGAGGCAGCTGTAATTATGAAATTAAATAAAAGCTTAGTTAGTGCTATAGTCAGAAACGAAAATGAACTGCTGCAAATATTATAAAACTTTACAACCGAATGGACAATTTGTAATTAATTTACATTAACACCTAAACATTGATTTATATTTTCTTGCTGCAAAAGCATTAAAACAAAGATCGGACACATACCAGCTTTGTAGCGAACCGATAATATTTCCTCAACTTGTTCGGAGAAGCCCATATCGAACATCATGTCAACTTCGTCTAGTACCACGTGCTTTAAAGTTGTAAGGTCCAAGCGGTAATTTTGGACAAGATCTCTCACACGGCCAGGTGTCCCGACTAAGAAGTCAATTCCATCTTTAATGGCAAAAACTACAAAAAAGGGAGAAAAAAAAGCTCAGGCTCCAGATTAATTTGGCAACTCCAAACAGTATTTATATAGATATATAGCAAATATTATTGGATATAATTATTTTTATATATTAGGTTGGCTCTAGATATAGAGACAATTACAGGATAAACAGATCAGACTTAAAGCAAATGTTAAAGAGGGGGCTCCAATGTTATACAACAAACCAAGACTTAAGTCAGTAATCCTTTGAACAGTATAGGACTTCCTTTTTAACAAGGCTATTAAAAAAGCATGGGGTAGGCAAAGGGGCCACTGGTATCCACCAATGCAACTATTTTGGTTCCATCTAAATGCTACTTCTAAACATTAAAGCCAAGTTTTAAACAATATGGAATATTATGAGACCATGAAGTAAATGTAGCATTCTGACAAACATCTTATTAGTATTAGACATGAAACCGATCATGTAAAAGCCAAATTGTCACCTTGTTGTTGATATGGAGTTCCTCCGTAAAAACACGAGACCTTCAGCTTTTTAGTGATGCTGCGGATTTCATTTGTGATTTGAATAGCTAACTCTCTGGTTGGAGTAAGGATTATCACCTAGAAAGTAATTAAGTTTGAATTAAGAACATAAACTTACATAGTTAGATCGGGTTAAAAAAAAGACAAAGTCCATCAAGTTCAACCCCTCCAAATGAAAACCCAGCATCCATACACACACAAACTATATATACTCATACACTAACTATAGATATTAGCATCACAATAGCCGTGTATATTATGTCAGTCCAAGAAATCATCCAAGCCACTCAAAGTCATTAACAGAATCAGCATCACATCACCTGGAAGTGCATTCCACAACCTCACTGTGAAGAACCACCTACGTTGCTTCAAATGAAAGTTCTTTTCTTCTAGTCTAAAGGGGTGGCCTCTGGTACGGTGATCCACTTTATGGGTAAAAAGGTCCCCTGCTATTTGTATATAATGTCCCCTAATGTACTTGTAAATTGTAATCATGTCCCCTCGCAAGCGCCTTTTTTCCAGAGAAAACAACCCCAACCTTGACAGTCTCCCCTCATAATTTAAGTCTTCCATCCCTCTAACCAGTTTAGTTGCACTTAGTCTCTGCACTGTCTCCAGCTCATTTATATCCCTCTTAAGGACTGGAGTCCAAAACTGCACTGGATACTCCAGATGAGGCCTTACCAGGGACCTATAAAGAGGCATAATTATGTTTTCATCCCTTGAGTTAATGCCCTTTTTTATGCAAGACAGAACTTTATTTGCTTTAGTAGCCACAGAATGACACTACCCAGAATTAGACAACTTGTTATCCACAAAAACTCCCTAGATCCTTCTCATTTAAGGAACCTCCCAACACACTGCCCTTTAGTGTATAACTTTTGCCAAAGTACATAACCTGCATTTATCAACATTGAACCTCATTTTCCAGTTTGCTGCCCAGTTTTCCAGTTTAGACAAATCACTCTGCAAAGTGGCAGCATCCTGCATGGAACCTATAGTTCTGCACTATTTAGTATCATCTACAAAAATAGAAACAGTACTTTCAATCAGGCCCAGATTTGTAGTGAGGCCACAAAGGCCCGGCCTAGAGCGGCAGATTATTAGGGGTGGCATGCTGCTGAGCCACTCTATGGGGAGCACTGGGGACGTGCAGCTCCCCAGTGCTCCAGCGCACTTGTGTGCCCACGAGTGGTTGTGCAGGTGGCCGCTAGAACCGAGCGGCCGTTAAACCCGGTGCTGCTTTCAGCGCCCACCTCCAGGTCATTAATAAACAAGTTGAAAGGCAAAGGAGCAACTACAGAGCCCTGCGGTACTCCACTAACAACACTGGTCCAATTAGAAAACGTTTCATTTACCACCACTCTTTGAAGTCTTTTAGCCAGTTCTCTATCCAGGTACAAATACTATGTTACAGGTTACCATTCCTTAATTTAACCAGTACCCTTCTGTGTGCCACTGTATCAAATGCTTTAGCAAAGTCTAAGTAGATCACAGAACAAAGCTCTCTAAGTACCCTGGGATGAATACAATCCTGCCCCGGACCATGTTCTAGTCTCTTTTGAATTTCCTTATGCGTGAACCATGCATCATTAGTTCTATTACTAGAATTGGGACTATTAAGAAGGAAACCTTCATTAACTGGTTCCTCATTTGTGTAGACAGATAAAAAAAAATAGTTCTGCTTTTTTTTTCTGTTCTTAGCAACCAGCTGACCTCCCTCTGATATTAAGGGTCCCACCCCTTCCTGTTTCTTTTTTTTTTTTTTCTATTTACATATTTAAAAAATAATTTTGGATCCTTTATACTGCTTGCTGCAATACCCTTTTTCATATTGATTTTAGCTTTTTTGCATGATTTATTGGCCTCCTTGTACCTGATAAACGTTTCAGCTGTCCCAGCTAAATTGAAAGCCTTAAAAGCAGGCTTTTCTTACCAACCTCAACACCAACACTTCTAATGGGCCACACCAATTTTGTTTTGCAACAAACTTCCGTGCTTGCAAGGGGAATATACTGACATGTATATTTATTAAGCAGCTTTAGAAGTCACATTTTTGTTATGTGTTTAACCCTGTGAAAAGCATTTACCACTTATTGCACAGATGCCCTTTTACTGTCAACATTTGCAAGTCTGAAATTTATTGTGTTTCTGGTGAACCATTTGAAAACAACTTAACTGAAAAGTGTGTTGGAAAGAGAACGACTTTTTTTTAAATAAAATATTACCGATATAGATGTTTACAAATTTGTATCTCTAGCCTAACATGGAAAATGTTTGAATCTTTAACATCTGAAAATACAAAGTTAACAAAATGCCTATTTTCAATTAAAAAATGTGCCCAATGCAATTATCCCCAACATAAATTTGTTTTGGACAGGTGACCAGTTGCCTCCATTATTTGTACATTAAAGAGATAATGACACCAGAAATTAAACCTTTTTTTACATTTATTATAACATTGTGGCATACTATTTATAATGTTGCCACTAAAGTATTTAATCAATGCTTTAACATTAACCATTTTATCCCCCATGTTCTTCTATCAGGGGGCATTAGCATTAGAAACAGGTTGAGAAGGGAGAGTCAGGTTGGCAAAACAGTCAGGTTTAGAAAGTAACAATTACTTGCAAAATGAGGAATATCAGCTAAAAATGATCTACACAATATATAGGTAATGTTTAAAGGGGAAGTAAAGTCTAAAATAGAATAAGGCTAGAAATGCTGTATTTTGTATACTAAATATAAACATGAACTTACTGCACCACAAGCCTAATCAAACAAATTATTTATGCTTTCAAAGTTGGCCACAGGGGGTCACCATCTTATAACTTTGTTAATCATCTTTGCAAGGCAAAGCTCCACTCTGGAGGAACTCTAACCTGCCTCACATGAGAAAGCGGACAGATTTTCAATATTGGCCACAAATGGGTATTAGACTTCTAGAGGATCTATTGGTGGGAGGTAATTTCGTCTCCCTAGACCAATTAAGAATTAAATCGGCAAGACATACAACTATTTAGATACTTCCAGATGAGACGTGCCTTTCATGCACAGTTCAAGTCATTCCAATTTACACCCATACATCTGGCATGGGACGCCAGACTGCGGACTCTAGACGCAACCCTCCCCATTCAACAAAGCCAAACAATAATGGCTGACATTTATTCCTTCACTAGAGGAAGACCAGTGGGAAGAGGCTACGGATAACTTGTACCCATACCTAATATCACTTAGGGACTTAATGGTTCAATTCAAAACGATCCACCAAATTTACATTACCCCCCTAAGGCTTGAAGCTATGGGTAGATCAGAGGGAGCCAAATGCGTAAAATGCGTCAGGGGAGAAGCTGGATTCCTCCACTTGTTATGGAGTTGCCTTAGAGTGGCAGCATATTGGTCAGAAGTAATCCGATACACTAATATATTTCTATCCTTTCTTGGAATTAAGTCCCCCGAGACTTGTTTTTTGGGTATTATAGATGAGGCAGTACCCTTACAAAAATCCAGAACATTAATACAATTTATTTTGTTATATGCAAAGAAGCTAGTAATAATGAAATGGATGAACCAACCCCCCTACAATTCAGCAATGGATTGACCTAATAAATGTCACATTGCCTCTAATCAAATTGACGTATAATGCTAGGGGAACACCCCGGAAATTTGAGAAAATATGGGAACCTTAGTTAGATGTCAACCCCCAAGCATCCCTACCAGATGACTATGCTCTAGATTGGCCCGAAGTACTGTGTATGCCGATAACTGGTGAATGTTACATGCTCCTTTAAGTATTGAAACTGTCACTAAACGACAAAGTAATTGAAAACAGTAGTCATGTAAGTGTCAAGCCTGTTGGTTGCTTCAATTGTGGGTTTTTTTGGTGTTGTTTTGAAAATGCAAAATAAAGACATCTTACCAAGACATGCTCAGTGTGGTCTAAGGTTTCCTAAACCCATACTTTTAGAATTCTCTTATAGTTAAAAAAAAAAATTGTGCGTACATAAAATATCCATTCTGTGGTATTATCAGGGAACAAGGGAAGGTATATAAAAAGAAAATCGTTCAGAATCCCTTACCCTAGGTGCACGTCCTCTAGCCAATGGCTGTTGGTCTTCATTTAGCTTCTCCACTAAAGGAATAGCAAACGAGAATGTTTTCCCTGTGCCTGTACGGGCCTGGACCACAACATCTTTGCCACTGTAAGCAGTGTGGAATGTTTTTGACTGAATTGGGAACAGATAGCTCACTCCTTTAGCTGTACAAATCATATGAAAAACAGTGCACAGTGTTAGTTGCATGTATGATGGCATTTGGGAAGGTCTGCAACCTTTTGGATTATATCACTTTTGCAAAGTGCTGTAAAAATGCACAGCTTGGCTTTTCTCAGTATTTGATTTTAGGCCATTTCTTTCCATATAGGTTCCATTATGCAAAGACTGATGAATTTCATCAACCTCATTATGCATATATAGTGTATTTTACTGCATCAGAAAATCATTACCTTGTAAATTCTTAATGGTCTCCTTGGAAAGTGGAAATTTAGAGAAGTCACCGTCTATTTTTTCTTGATTTATTTCCTGTAGGAAGAAAAAAAAATGTATTGTGACATAAATAACGGATTTCAACAAATCTTATGGGCAAACCTTATGGGCTTAAGGGAGAACTAAAGCTTAATTAAAAAAGTAGGCTAGAAATGTTGTAGATTCTGTTTTGGGCTTCTGTATTAGCCCAAGGCAACCACAGCCCTTTAGCAGGGACGATTTGTGCCTCCAAAGATGCCCCTGTAGCTCCCCATTTTCTTTTCTGACGATTCACTGCACAAGCGCTGTGCTGGGTTTATTTCTCCTTTAAATCTCACAACCCCTTCCACCTTTTAGGTAAACCAGATTAACTTCCTTTCTCGGTTAGTATTGCAGGTAATCTATATGTTTGATATATATACACTGTACTCTGCACTGCGGGGAAATGTAGGTGCTTTATAAACACGTTAATATAATTCCGTTGGTCAGCTTCTTATTTTGCTTAAGTGACCTACATTCTGAGAGACCAGGGACATGCTCAAATTACCTGTTATTGACCCATTTACACGCATTATAAAAAGATACATATTATATAAATACAGACTATTGCCTCATTACCTGTTCCTCTTTGGTTAACACCTTTTCTTCACACTCCTTGGCTGTAGTGATCTCCGTTGTATCAGTTTTTCTTTTCTTAGGAGTTGGTTCATTATCATCACTTGTTATGATCTTTTTAGATTTTTTAACGCTCTATGAAACATGGGTTTAGAGTTTTTTTAAAGAATTTTAAAGGAAAAATGTATTCCCTTGTTCAGCATGAGTTCAAGTAAACAGGCCATATGCTAAATATAATGTTTTCCCTAGTTTTATAATTAAAAACTATATTTTTCTATTGTTAAATCTTGCTCTAAACGCTAAACAAAAGTACTTTCAAAGTACTGGTAATCTTTGTGTGCAGTCCAGCACTCCTATAGTTATCTGTCCCCACAATATTATTTAAGAGCAACTTCTGGAAATATGAAAAGAAACAAATTCCAGAAAACAATTTCCCAGGACACACCACAAACACAAAACAGTATCAGTTATACCTTCACGCCATTCGTTTGTGGTTCAGATTGTTCTGCTTCTTCCTGTGAGTCTGAATCTTCCTTGCTCACTTTTATTTTTTTCTTCTTGACTTTCTTTGGTGTGGGAGTGCTTGGATCTGGCTGCTCTCCGTCACATTCTTCTGCGGTTTCAGAGAGATCTGTTATTGGTGCAGGCTTCTTCTTTTTCTTCAACTTGGGAGTCTATTAGCACATTGATGCAACAAAACAAATCACACTTTTTCAGAAAAAAACAAGAACATCAGAACAATAGTGCATATAACCTGAACTCCCTCAACAAGAAAAGTTTAAAATTGTGATTTTAAAAAATACAGTTATGAGAAAAAAAGCATTTTCACAATTAAAGGAGAACTCCACAAAAACACAACTTTAGCTTTTTGAAAAGTAAACAATTTCAAGCAACTTTGCAATATACATCATATAAAAAAAATGCAGACTTTTCATGATTTTTAATGGTTTCTGACAGTTCCCTATGCCTAGCCCCCCTGCTGATCTGTCTGACTACTTTGCTGAGCTGGCTGACTACTGTTACTTTGTATCAACAGCCAGCTGTCCTCAGCCTGCATCCTCCAAAGCCAACAATTCCCTGCACATGTAATTTCAATAATTAAAGGAACATCCCGGTGCAATGCATTGTGGGTAATGTAGTTCCTGCATGCTGTCTGTAAGCTGTGGAGTCGTTGTAACAATTTGTAACATCAGTGTTTTGGTCCCTCCTTCTCTGACAGGATTTCAAATGATGCAAAAAGAGAAAAACTGTTAAACAGCTGGATTCCAGCAGCGAAAATGGCATTTATTCATACTTTTTGAAGAAACTTTAACTTAATAAAGGTTTATTAAGGGTTTCTGTGTTATGTGGTCCTCTTTATTAAATTATGGTTTAGAAGTCACAGTTCCCCTTTAAGCTGGACACACAAAGTAAAGTTTGATAACATTTATGACTTAGGAGGACATCCAGGCCAGGGTTTCTCAATGTTTTCCAGGAGGCCAGAATTAGGTCTGCTTTGCAACACAATGCACTTTATTTTAATTACGAATGCCTACTATAGCAGGACATCTTGGGCATGGGACCCACCATAAACAATAAAGGGCCCTGATTTTGGGTATTTGAACCATAGGTTAAGATTGTGCTAGGCAAAAAGGCATTAACATCTAACCAACTTTCAACCACAATCATTTGCCATATATCCTGCATCTTGGCCTATTTTGTGATTTACTGCAAATATGTCAATGCAAATTAAAATTTTACTTATTCAACTATTACTTATGACCATAACATATTTCCAAGCATCATGCTACTAGCTTCTCTTTCTTTAAATGAGAATTAAACCTCCCAGCATATAAATATAAAATATGCATACCAAAAAAAGTTGTACAGCAGGGGCATGTGCAGTTGAAGCTGATCAAAACCTAGTATAAACTGAGCATGCTCCAGGAGGGGAGCTCTGACAGAAGAGTATCCGAAGCCACGCAATAAATAAATGTCTGCCAGCCCTTGTCCACAATTTAGCTTTTTCTTTAAAGCAGGTACAAGACACATTTTTGAGGGTAACAAGTGGTGTATGTGGTGGGGACTCTCTGCTTTAAGTGGATTTCTGTAATCACAACTAGATATATTCTTACCGGATTATTGTTGTTGATCTCTCCATTTATGGATTCAGCCATATGTTCCAAATCAAGATCTTCTGTGTCCCCATTCTTCATTTTTCTCTTTTTTATCTTGGGTAGAGGAGTTTCAGACAGTTTCTAGAATTGCGTAGGGGTAAGCAACATGTATATTTAGGAACAAACAAGTGTTATTTATGGGAGTTATTTATTAAAATCTGATTTTTTTTTCTGGTTGGAATTTTAAAAGGAAAAACCACCATTTTTTTTAAGATTTATTAAACCCTGATGGTGTTAAAAGTCAGAATAAAACAGTACTCCATCTCAGACCTGCCGAGTTCTGTAGAAGTCAATGGGAGCTGTCCCGTTGACATTTTGAAGATATCTGGGTTTTGTTTAAAAAATGATAAAGATTTTGTGTTTTCGGGCATCAAATCTGAAAAAGTTGCAGGTGTCAGCTGTCATATTTGAAAAAAAAAAAAAGTCAAAAAGTTTCAGGCGTCAAATATGAAAAAAGTTGCAAGTTTCGTGCGTCAAATATGAATAAAGTCGCAGGTTTCAGGCGTCAAATCTGAAATAAGTCGCAGATTTCGGGAATCAAATCTGAAATAAATCGCAGGTTTTGGGCGTCAAATCTGAAAAAGTCGCAGCTATTGGGTGTCAAATCCGAAAAAGTCGCAGCTATTGGGCGTCAAATCCGAAAAAGATGTAAGGTTTCGGGAGTCATATGAAAAAAGTTGCAGGTTTCGGCCGTCAAATCCGAAATCAGTCGCAGGTTTCATATGCCAAATCTGAAAAAGTCGCAGCTATTGGGCGTCAAATCCGAAAAAGTCGCAGGTTTCAGCCGTCAAATCCGGAAAGCTTGCGGGTGTCGGGCGTCAAATCCGAAAAAGTCGCACGTTTCAGGAGTAAAATCCGAAAAAGTCGCAGGTTTCTGGGGTTAAATCCAAGAAACTCGCAGGTTTCGTGCGTCAAATCGGAAACAGAAGCAGCTTTGTGCATCAAAACCGAAAAAGTTGCATTATACGAGCGTCAAATCTGAAAAAATCTCAACCATTGGGTGTCAAATCTGAAGTCGCGGGTTTCGGCCGTCTAATCCGAAAATTTTGAGGGTGTCGCGCGTCAAATCCGAAAAAGTCGCAGGTTTCAGCAGTCAAATCCGAAAAATGTAAAAGTCAACCAATAGTCCAAATACACACCAATACTTAAAAAGAAACTGTCTCGAAGTCCAAATATAATAAAAAAGTGAAGGGGTCAGTGACTATGGATAAGTATAAATACAAATAGGGAAAGAAGTCAGAGAACACGTTGTTATTTACACTTGTCCCCGCGGTGCCTCAGCCTCGCTCCCCACAACCTCCCAGCCGCCCCCGCGTTTCTCACCTTCTTCTTCATACTTTCACCCTCCATTTCCTCGGCATAAACCTTCACGGGCATCGATGATTTCTCCTAAAACTCCCGTATCCAAGAGAACGGGGTCCGCAGGTGACCACACCACACTAAAGCAGCGTGCAAAAGGAAGGAACGATCGTGCGTAATTTCCTGTTCCCAGAATTTGACTGAACGTCATCGATGTGCGACAAACAGCAGCCACGTGTGTAGAAAAGCCTTGCTGAGCGCTACAGGTTTCTGGGTTTTTTTTGTAACCAGCAGGGGGCGCTGCTCGGCATCCAAATGAAAATTCCTGGAACAGCAGCCCCTTCATTTGTTTTCATGATACATAGGGGATCGGTGGGCTTAGAGAGCTTTCTGCAGACAGTTCCGATTTGACGCCGCTTTTTATCTCCCCCTGTTTAACTCTGAAACTCCAACCTCCCTCGTTATCAGGGTAATTATTTTTCTTCCATTACCATATGCTCCACAAATCAGGAGAGAGTTGTTAACCAATGTATGATTTAACGGTTATCTTTTATTTGATATACAAATATGTGCTTGGTGGCCTTTCTGTTGTGTGTGTGTAACCCCCATCATGGCCACCCCCCTGTGCCATAGAATATATACCATTAATTCCTTACCATCCACAGGTCCTGAATCCCCTTTGCTAAATGAAAGGGTACTGGGAATTTGTCTCCAGGCAGTGCCTCCACCTAGTGGGATCCAGGGATTCACTGTGGCCCCAATAGGAACAAATGATTAACCACACCATCAAATCAAATTGAACTCAGTGGCGGAACTACTGGGGGAGCAGGGGGTGCGAGCGGGCCACGGCCCACACCCCCTCAGGGCCCCCCGGCAGTCCGTTCGCCGCTGACAATGCGGCCAAATCCGGGGGTACGGAGGGGGAAGGGCCCAGCTGCGCGCCACGCACCAGGCCCCGCCCCCCTCAACGAACGCTACTGATTGAACTTTATACAACTGGGAAAGTGTAGCGTATGCAGGTTATGGAAAGTTTGAACACATTTAGTGTTTTTTAGGGTCAGGTTTTATGTGTTATTACAGTTTTGCTAATGAAGGTGAATTGCCCTTTAAGCTGCTTATCTTAAATAGTTACAATTGTTTCTTTGCTTATCTTAAATTGTTACAAAGGGTACTGCCACGTATTCTGGGCTCTCTGCCAAAAGCCTCTTTTTTAATTAAGTTTTAGGGCAGAAACACGGGGAGATTTAGTCGCCCGGCGACAAGTCGTCTCTTCTTCGGGCAACTATTTTGATTCTAGCCGGCGGGAAGGCAGTTCAGTGAGATTAGTTGCCCGAATAAGAGGCGTTTTGTCACCGGGCGATTAATCTCCCCCCGAATCTCCACGTGTGTCTCTGCCCTTAGGAACTTTCTATCTTTTTCTGGCTGTTCAGTGCAGGAGTTCAAAGAGAAAGTCAGGAAATTTCAGTAAGAATCTGGGACTGAGGTTTGAGCTGTCAAAAGAGGGACTGTCCCACGAAAAATGCCATAGCATACCTCCCGACAGTCCCTCTTTTGACAGCTCAACCCGCAGTCCCACGTTTATACTGGAAAGTCCAGTTTTTCTCTGCACGGAACAGCCAGACAATGAAACAAAGTTTCTAACTTAATTGGCTTTTGGCAGAGAGCCCAGAACAGCCTCAGCAGTAGACAAGATACTTTTGTAACAATTTTGAGATAAGCAAATAAGCAACTGTAACAATATAAGATAACAGGTCCCCTGGGAAAAGTTACTCACGGCTTAAAGGGCAATTCCGTCATTAGCAAAACTGTAATAACTGAAAAAACCCCAGAAATATGCTCAAACTTTCATAACCTGCCACATTTTGTAAAATGAACATGATAATTAGGGGTGTGGCCACAAAATGGGCGTGGTCAAAATGTTGACGCACTACACAGGCAACTTTTTTGTCGCTCCAAAATGTTGGGAGGTATGCCATTTTAATATCAGTGACTGGCTACACAGCTGCTGATTTATATAAACTGTATTAGAGCCTCTGAAGAGAACATGTAGCTTGTAGCAAAGAAAGGTAACAGGACATTACATTAGACTCAAATGCAGGAAAAAAAGTGTGTTGTCCGGTGTTTCTGATTCTTTAAAGGAATATGATCACATCTGTTGGATTTTTTAGTTTGTTTGTAAGTCTTTATGATAGACTTGTGCCTGACCCAGACAAACTAACCCAAAACTGTTTTGCACTTCCCCATAGCCACAGCCTGACCTTACCTGCAGGGTTACCCCCATTCTGACCCATGGACTGCATGAACCAGAAATGATGTCACATTGCATCAGCAAGGAACTTAGAATAAAAAAATATTTCTCCTAGAGAGGCAATGTTCTGCATTAGGGTTTACATTTACCCTGCCTGGGTACCTGCGGATCATCTGAAATGTGACCACTTTTGGTGTTTTACAGATACCAGAACCAAATGCAGGACTCTTTTTTATTGTATAGATACAATAAAAGGGGGTCCAACACATAGGGGGAAATTCACTTAAGGGCGAAGTGACTAACGTTAGCGAAAATTCGCCAGCGTGACGTAATTTCGGCACTTCACCGATTTACTAATGGGCACAAGCATAAATTCGCTAGCGTAGGAGATAGACTGTAGCGATACTTTGCACTCTAACGCCAGGCGAATTTTCGATCTCGCGAATGGACATAACTATGCAAATTCACTAAGATGCGGATTTAAATGAACGTTACCTCTTTCGCCAGACTTGCCTTCGCCACCTCATAACAGGCGAAGTGCAATAGAGTAAATAGGAGCTCCTCAAAAAATAGTTGAAAAATTTTCTAAGTCCCAAAAAACGCTGGCGACTTTTCCGTTTTTGCCTAAGGTCACACTGGGTGATAATTCGCCCGTGATTTTTAAAAACATGTCCTGCCGACAAGTCGTTCGTTTTGTCGACACATCAAGGTGCATGCAAATCGCAAGCTAATATGTACATAGCGCGATTTGAGATCGCATGTAGCTTTAAAACGCGCAGAGACCCTTTTTGGAGCGGTAGGTGAGAAATAGCATGTACATAGAGAAGCACAGAAATCTCCCACAAACAAACCCCTTTCAAAATCCCTTTCGCTAGTGAAGTGATGCCTGCGCCCGTTAGTAAATTGGCGATGTCCCTGCGGGCAGTAACACTAGCAAATTGAGGATATCGTTAGCCACTTCACCCACAAGTAAATCTGCCCCATTGAGTAGAGGTCTTTGGAGTGGTTATCTGACTACATAAGACTATTGTGCATAGGGCTTTTTGCAGCAACTTCAAAGCATTAACAATAACTTGCTGAGGACAGTTCTGTGCAGACAGTTGAGCTATGTTCTCAAGCCTAACAATCTAAATGGGTCCTAGTAACTTCTGATTAATAGTGTATATATCCTTTGATGCACTGTACTGGTGATTTCTTACACGTTGTCCCTACAGTGTATCCCTTTGGAACCGAAGGTTATTTCCTGCTTTTTATGGGAGTACAATCAGTCAACGATACATGTGCTTTTTATGTCTTTTAGCCTAAGGACAGCTTCCAGGAGCTTTATTGCTAGATTGCAGTATGATATATGCTCATTACTGGTTTCTAGGCCTTAGATCATTAATTTATAACATCAGCATTTAAACGGTGTTACATAACACCATCTGGCAAAAAACAAAGGCCTTTCTAGTGGAGGTACGTGTAATTTCGATGATAAATAAAACTGCAAACCCAGTGCATTGTGGGATTGCAAGAGAGGACATACAGGTGTAGGAGCCTTTGTGGGTCACCACATGTGGCTGTCATCAGTGAACGGCCAACATCTGATATTAATTTTGCTTAGCATTGCAATGAGAAACCCTTTTCCCAGCCTCTGAACTATAGTATTCAATCAGCCTTTCAGACAGCCCTGTTAAAGAAATACTATGCTCAGTTCAGAAGTAGTGTTTTTAAATGTATTCTTAATTAAGTGAAATATGAAGTATGGAATCAAAAATTATAGGCACAACATGTTTTCTACCTAAATTAATAGGCAAAGATGGAAGCTGCCTTGCTCCTTTGTTTATGGCGAGTCATTATTTTATAGTCACTGTTGAGATGGCCATAAGCAGAGGGTGATTTTTTGGGGGAGGCATATTCTCTACATGGATTACCTTATAGCAGGGATCCCCAAACTTTTGAACCCGTGAGCAACATTCAGAAGTAAAATGAGTTGTGGAACAACACAAGCATGAAAAATGTTCAGGGGTGCCAAATGATTGGCCCTTTAGTAGCCCCTATGTGGGTTGTCAAAATACAGTGAGGCTCTGTTTGACATTACATATGGTTTTTATGCAACCAAAACTTGCCTCCAAGGCTGGAATTCAAAAATAAGCAGCTGCTTTGAGGCCACTGGGAGCAACATCCAAGGGGTTGGAGAGCAACATGTTGCTCACGAGCTACTGGTTGGGGATCACTGTCTTATAGTATTCCAGACCTGTTTGCACATTTAATATCCCACTGGAATATAGATTCAGTTGTAATGTTGTGTAATATACCTCCATCCAGTGCCAGCTTTTTGTATAATACCCAAGAGCACATGACAACAGAGTCGGCCCAACTATTAGTGGCTCCTAAGGCAAATACTACTTGATGCAGAGGCCTTTGCCACTTGCTCAAAACCTTTCCCTTACCATCAGTTCACATATCAAACCTGTCCCCACTGGCACCATTTGGTCCGTGATGCTCTCCTGAAGCTCATCACTCGCTCCGACTGTTTCCTCTCAAAGCCCTCTATGACAATATAAATCAAATGGTAATTTCATACATCCCAGAACACATGGCATGATAAATAGTGCCAAAACACATCATCTTAACAGAATACACCGTAGTATCAATACAATATCGATTTAATGTTTACAACCCAATAATACATGACAAGTTAAATGCAGTGCCATGTATAATACCCCTGAAATGCATGGCAAGATAAATATAGTGGTAATAACCCCAGAAAACATTTATGCCTAAATCTAATTCACTTTGTTCTGCCATTAGGGCATTTCCTTATAAATCACCCACGTTTGGAGTCATTATTATCTGCTGCACTTCTGCATATTGTTTTTAAAATATGGTCTGCCAGGGTTTTATACAGTAATTATTATGATGATTATTATCTTCCTCCACATGGATGATCATTAAATGAAGGTATGAAAAATAACAAAATGTGAAACCATTCCATGGTAATGAATATGCCAGTTATTAGAAAAATTCCATCTGTGAAGAAAATGTAATGTTTTTAAGATTTTCATCCTCTATTCAGACTGTATGTAGCGAAGGAGATTTCAGGTAGGAGGAGGGAGGGATTTCCAGCTGAGAACCTCCCTGTCATCATGACCGCTCTGATCCCTGTTCATGCCTCCATTTGGTTATGCAATGAAATGGCGGAAAAAAAGAATCGAAGAAGAGAGGGTGAAAGTGACGCTCTGAAGACCCAAAGCTGGATAGCGAAAGTGACGCTTCAATGAACTAAGATCCATGCGGCTATAAAGAACACCAAGAGAAAGGAATTTGTAATTGACTTTTGAGAAAGCCACTGGCGAAACGCGCGTCAGTGCAAGAACTTGACTCTTATTCTTTTAAAACTTAGTACGTTTGGAGATTTGCGGAAGCAATTTTAACGCGCATACTTACTTTATCTTATCCTATTTTCCTTTCCAAGGTCTGTTGGGTTTATGGTTTTTTAGATTAGAATAGTGTCTTCCAATTGAGAACAGGAAAGATTAAAATTTGAGACCACAGCCCTTCAGCTCCTGACCTTCCTCCCACTTTGTGGTACTCCCAGGGACTAGAAACAAATGAGTTAGATTCTATGGCAGTAACTCCACCAACTATTTTACTTCAATTTTCTGGTTATTAACCAAAGAGCAATTGAGAAAGAGGTTTGATCCCGTGAAACGTTGTGCAGAGATCTGAATAAACCATTCATCACATTTTGCTTGGTGAGTGCCATCTGATTTCTCCTTGTTATTGCATTAACCAAAGAGCGACCTGAGAGCCAGGACACAATATAAGGTGAAATATACCTTATTTCACAATTGAAACCCTTTTAATTTTAAAATTATATTTGGCACTGATCACTTTATACATCTATTAATTGATATACAACAGAGTAAAATATGGATTGAGTCAGATAATTAAGGTTGAAGCAGTTGCACTTTATAATTTATACTTAAATTATCCTATCATTGTTTTAATCAATTCTAGTAATAACTTAACAATTAATTCAGAATCAACTAGAAGCACCTGCACTTTATAGTTATTAATTAAATAATTAATCAAGTGTTAGTAACCAACTGATTTACATAGAATTTAAGACGTATTTTTCAAGGCTAAGCACCTGCAGTTTATAACCAATCATCTGAATCAACACGGTTTTAGTCAATCGTGGGTTACAATTCACAAATTAATTCACAATCAATTGGAAGCATTCACACTGTTCATATATTTATTTTTTATAATTGATAAATTAATAAGGGCCTGACAATTAATTGATATATACAGAATTAAAAGGTGTACCTTCACGATCTCTTTCAAGTAACAATTAATGAATCAAGAATTGTGCATCAATTAGTAAAATCTACAAACTGGTCCTAAAGAGGTTCCTCTATAAGTAGCGCTGAAAATTGTGGAAGGTGGGGGAGGGACTTTTAATGTAACCAAACAATTCAAGCAAGGTTTCTTTCTCTTCTTCTTTCTTTTAATACATTTTAATGGTAAAAACACAATTTTTTCTTAGAAAAAAAAAACCAACTCCTTAAAAAAGTACTCCAACTCAGACCTGCCGCGATCATGTAGAAGTCAATGGCACATTTCCTGTTGACATTCTGATCTGCGATAGGTTTAGTTTAATAATCAAAAGTTTTTGTGGTTTTGGCTGTCAAAATTGTAAAAAAAATTGTATGATTTAGATTTTTTCAGGATTTTTTCTAGTCTTTTCCCACACAAGAAATTTGTCTGAAAATGTGTTGATAAATAGGGGGGAAGTTCGATTTGGTCATAGTGGTTTTCAGAAAATGGTGAGAAAATTTTGGATTTTGATAAATAACCCCCTTAGTGGTTAAAATGCGATAGAAATAATGGTATTTCAGTAACATGTTGCTGCTTACAGTAAATATCTATTGCTACATCAATAACTACTAGTAGTTATTATTATAATAACTACTTCACTAACCCTACATGACTGACAAAAACGTTATAATTAGTCAGTTCCAATTATGGGCATATCTAAAAACTGTACTACAGAATGCCACAGTCCGCCAGAGGGAAATTTTATGCATAATTTTTTTCGGGATTTTTAAAAGCATAATTGTCGGGCTGAACTTTTACAATTTGATAAATATTAACCTAAAAATACTAAACAAGTGACCAGAGAGCAGTGAAATGTCCCTTTGCCAAACTGTGGCCAGCTCTGTTTTCCCACTTTGATCAATATGCCCCATTGTCAGAAACCACTGAAGTGCGTTGATGTGGTAAACATTATTAAGTGCTTTTTAAATAGCATCTCAAGGAAGTTGTAAGATCACAACTGGAACAAAGCAGAGTTTTTAACTGCAGTACCTTTATTTGGGTATAATATACAACATGTGTCGAGGTGAATGCTCTTTTTCAAGTGTCACAGTTGAACAGAGGATTTCTCTGGAAACATTATGTGTTTTATTCCCAAATAAAGGCTTGCTGTAAAAAACACTGCTTGGTTTCACTCCTGATCTTTCTAATCTACTTTATAGTGGTTTACGCACATGGGGGTTTAGAGGATTGAGAAGCTGGTGAGGGCATTCTCATGCTTTAAATTTTAGGACATTTGGTTTTATTTTTCCATAAAGTAGAAAAATATGAAATATTGCTCATTTGTAGTGAACATGTTTATCTCTTGTATGTATGTTTATATATATATATATATATATATATATGTATGTATATATGTATATATATTTAGATATATATATATATATATATATATAGATATATATATATATATATATATATATATATATATATATATATATATATATATATAGACAAATACAAGATTCCTCTGCACTCAACCCATTATCAATATATTTAAGACAGCGACATTTTGTGCATACTGCTACTGAAAAATGCCTTACCCTTTAAACAAAACAGGGATTGTTTGTCCATATATTGCAATATATTTAAGCTGGCCAACTACGTCAAAGTCATCCCATATCTGGCCAGTCCTATGCTCAATTTTCATCTGATTCATTAAGAATTCTATGGTTTAATTATACATTTTATAAAAGGGACGAATACGTTTTACCTGCAACTTACTAGCTGCTTTCAAAGTAAAACTCCCAAACTTGGCTGCCCTTTTATTAGACACCAGTGGGATCACCTGACTATAGTTGGAGGGGGTGGGAGCTACAACATGGAGCTGGTCACTGCTCTTGTAGAACTATAACAAACAAGGGAAAGTTGTGCTCACCACTAGTTTTTAAAAACATTAGGCGGGGGTGCAATGAGGGTGTGACCACAAAATACATATAGACAAATACAAGATTCCTCTGCACTCAACCCATTATCAATATATTTAAGACAGCGACATTTTGTGCATACTGCTACTGAAAAATGCCTTACCCTTTAAACAAAACAGGGATTGTTTGTCCATATATTGCAATATATTTAAGCTGGCCAACTACGTCAAAGTCAAAGTCAACCTTTTTTTTTCCTATTTAACCATATTGAACAATTGATTTTTCATGCAAACCCTGTGAGTGCCGGTACCACGTGCAATTTCTATCTATTATTTAACCAGAGCACTCAGGTTTTTTGATGTATTTGAAGGTGTGCAGCTTGTACCCACCTTTCCCTATATATATATATATATATATATATATATATATATATATATATATATATATATATATATATATATATTCCTAGCACTCTTACCAGATTGATCACGATGTTCGGGTGCAGTGGTCAAGAATTTCGAATGATTTTTTTTGGCTACTTCGACCATCGAATTGGCTACTTTGACTACGACTTCGATACGAACGATTTGAACTAAAAATCGTTGAGCATTCAATAATCGAAGTACTGTCTCTTTAAAAAAAACTTCAACCCCCTACTTTGCCACCTAAAACCTACCAAGGTGCAATGTTAGCCTATGGGGAAGGTCCCCATAGGCTTTCTAATGTTTTTTTGGTCGAAGAAAAATAGTTTGATTGATGGATTAAAATCCGATTTCTCGTTCGATCCAACTATTTGCGGTAAATCCTTCGACTTCAATATTCGAAGTCGAAGGATTTACATTCGACGGTCGAATATTGGGGTTAATTAACCCTTGATATTCGACCCTATGTAAATCTGCCCCTAAATGTGTTTATTTATAGGGATGCACCAAATCCAGGATTCGGTTTGGGATTCGGCCAGGATTCTGCCTTTTTCAGGAGAATTAGGATTCGGCCGAATCCTTCTGCCCATCCGAACCGAATCCTAATCTAATTAGGGTCGGGGAGGTAAATCGTGTGACATTTTGTCACAAAGAAGTAGAAAATCACCGGCACAACAGGATATTTCTAGCAGGGAAACCCTTGCTCGTTTATTTGGCATCCGCAAATAAACGAGCAAGGGTTTCCCTGTTAAAAATATCCTGTTGTGCCGGTGATTTTCTACTTCTCTGTCTGTTTTGGAGGCTGCCAATACCTCCTTCATCGAGCACCAGGTTTCGCAAAATTCGGACTGCCAGGGTATGCAAGGTTACTCTTCTTGTTTTTCCAGTACTTTTTGTCACAAAACAAGGAAGTAAAAAATGTTTTTGCCTTCCCACCCCTACTATTTTTCGTTCGATCAACCTATTTACGGTAAATCCTTCGACTTCGATATTTGAAGTCGAAGGATTTACATTCGGCAGTCGAATATCGAGGGTTAATTAACCCTCGATATTCGACCATATGTAAATCTGCCCCCAGGGGTTCAGTTATGTTGTGAAATAGCAAACTACACCTTAAGGAGCTGTTTTCTCTAATATTGGGAATGTTGGTTAATATATTTTTCAAAGAACATAGGGGCTGTTTCCAGTTCTTTAGGCTTATGTCACACCAAGAAATGAGTAGCAACTGTATGGTTAATAATACTGTAGATCTGTGGGAGAAGAAAACAATGAAACCTATTTCAACATCAGGATACAAGTAGCAGCCAATAAACCTAAAATTTTAATAGGCATATTATAAATTTCCATTTCTGCTCATTTCACATCCTCCTCCCCCTCTTTGGAAGCCTCAGTTGTTGAACTGGGGAAATATCTCTTTGTACACGAGCACATGGCAAACATGTATGTCTAGGGTTTCAAGCAAGCTCAGAACAGAAGATAACAAATGGCTTCTCATGTTTTGGCCGATAACGACTTCTCCAGAGGTTTAAAGGTTGGGCCATACCCAAATATAAATGTTTTTATTATTTGCTTATTGCAAGCCAACCTCTGGTCTATGGACACCGGGGGATTATTAATGATAATGAAAACAATAAAACAGCCCTTTTAAAAGTATATATGTATGTATATGCACACACACACACATTTATATGTAGAGAGATAGAATGAACCAGTTCTCCAGATGATATGCAATACATTAAATATTCATCTAGAATGTCCTTATTTAAAGATATATGTATTACAGCTGACCTTGCGCCCACCATCATTGAGAGGTCAGACACTGGTTTTTTTTTTTCATGTAAAATTTGATTCGGTTTTGAAGGAAAAAGATAAAAACAATATACTCAAAAAGTGAAAATTACAGAACCACCACAGAATTTGTAAACAAAAACATCATTGTTTAAAAGGTTGGAAACAATATATAAACTGTCATAATGATCAGAAACAAATAAAAAAACTATAACTAATTTGCTGCCTAACTTGTTTGTTATATTATTTTATTATGGGGAATAAGATCTCCTAATGTATATAGAACCATGGTGATACATATGTTACAGAAAGCACATAATGTAAAAAGACACATATAGTAAGTAGATTACATTTGAAGTCAATGGATAAGGTAAACAGAAAACCTCTCAACAAAATTATGTGGTTAAAAGGGATAAGCCCATGGGGCTTAAGGTTCCAAAATTTTAAGGAATTTAATGTGAGCACCAGAAAGGATTGATGTAAATTTTTAATTGATCATTATATTGATTATAAATTAGGAGGATTTTTTTTTCTTTGAGTCAAATCTTTCCCATAAGTTTTCATGTGATAAACCATAAATAACATGTTCTCATTGATTTGAATCTGGCCCGATAAGACCCGATGAGATAAGAATACTGTTTATGACTGTAACAATGGAAGCCTTTCTCAAGCCCTCTATATATACATGTTAATAAAGCAGTGAACAATATTAAGGGGGTTCAGGGCTGGAACTAGGGGTAGGCAGAGTAAGCATGTGCCTAGGGTACAAAAGCTGGGGAGGGGCACCAGGCACGTACCTCCTCTGTCGCCTACTCCATGTCTGTTCCCCTCTCTCCGACTGTATTTGCTATCTGCCGTGCATTTGTGCTTCCGCGCATGCATGCATCGATTTGTGCATGAACGTCACAAGCGCAATTTCACATATGCGCGACACGAGCGGCATTTCACACATGCACGACCAACTAGCTCTGCAATCGGCCTGGTTGACTAGGGCGCCTGGCCGGCCCGGCTCTGAATAATGTGTGCACTAATATTAATTCTGGGGAAAGGCTTGGTGAATCATCCATACATCGTGAATGATGGCCTGACTGGAATACAATATAAACAAATAATTAGCTCCCATTCAGCTCATCATTAATTACATTACTAACACATGTCTGATAGCACAGAGGCAGTAGAAAATAGTGAATGATTAAATATAATCCCAAGGCAAATAGGACTGGCAAATATAGGAGAATGCATCAGTTGTGTTACAAGAGGCCCATGGGCCTCATTTCAAAATTCTGCAGTGTGCACCTACTCACTCCCAAACACTCAAACTCCCAGTCACTATACATTTCAATTTAAAAGATTAACATACTTTAGAGAAATTAAAAGATAAAGAATATAAAGATAAGTAAGAAGTAGAAATTGGAGAGATGGAAACCCTTTGTGCCCTTGAGGTCAATACTGTTCAGTAATTGTTTTTATACTGTATAGAGGGTCATTTCCTAGTGCTTATAAGGATTGGTATCCTGCTTGCATGTTAGCCAACCATCTGCCCTGTTATAGATAGCCAACCATCTGCCCTGTTATATTTTTCCAAAATTAACTCTATTAGCCTGTGTGTAGCCAGGTAAGCTGTTTATCCCTAACTGCAATGTTAGTTTTGGGTATATGGTCAAGTTTGTCTTTCCAGGTCCCCTTGTCCAAATCAGGGAAAACCTGGGCCCATTTTTGACAAAAATGCTTTACTGGATACATTTTTTCTTGCAGTGGAATGGTGTAGAACCAGCTGAGGGGCCTAAAGATCCTGTCTACAAGTAGCAATTTATGGTGGCTTCAGTGATTCTTGTTGCACCAATAAATCAGAACAAGTTATGGATGTGGAGCCTAAATGCCACTCTTAAATGAGAGGGAAGACCGTGTGCAGTTAGCCAAAGCTTTGCATGAGGGGATCACTGACACCTCCATAACTATGACTTGGTTGATTGGTTCTGGGTTTAGGCCCCACACACATATACTTATTTGTATACATTATATAATTATTGGCATAACCACCTTTGCCTACCGGGGCTTGTAACATTTGCTCATTAAACCATGGCCTTTCCCCATACAAAGTGTCTCTCACATAGCCCTTTAAACCACCCTCTCATTTATTTGAATGGAAATGCAATGTAATGGCAAAGACTGGTTTGGTCAAGTAGGAGGAAACACTTTGACATTCCTGAGTAAACCGTACTGCGAGTCTTCTAAACAAAAGGGAAGTGACTACTGACTGGCAAGGGTGTTTTGCCTGCTGCAGTTTAAAACATGGCATGTTCCATGAGTCTTAAGGTGGCCATACACTAAGAGATACGCTCATTTGGCAATGTCGCCAAATGAGAGGATCTCTCCCTGATATGCCCACCTTGAGGTGGGCAATATTGGGCTGATCCGATCGTGGGCCCTAGGGCCCAACGATCGGATCCTAACAATGGCTAACGTGTGGTCGGATCTCAGAACCGCATCAACGAACAGATGCTGTCGCGATCCGACTGTATTATTAATCCCGTCCGATCGACCTTTAGACGTAGAATGCTTTTTGTTGACTCTTCTATTAATTTCTGGGTTTTTTGCCAGTTTCTGTTTTCATGAAGCACATAAAAGGGGGATTTATATTCAGTTTCAGGAAGAGATAAATGGTGTATTTGTGATCTGCCAGTTACTAGACAGGGTAGCTGTTATAGAGCTTAGAATGGAAGCTATGATTACCATCTGCTAATATTGCACTTGTAATCAAGTAAATCCAAAATATGAGAACTTTGTAATAGCTGAGCTACATGTGAATGCAAAGAAGCGCGAGACAAACTTCCATATGGACGGTCCTGTGAGACACTGTTCATACAGCCTGCTTTTATGACTTTATACGTTTAGCCAATACTGGAAACATACACACTGCAGCACAGTGGCTCCATTTTTCCTCTTAAAGGTAAAGGAAAAATCAATATTTATAAAGCTCTTTTATCCCATGGGATTGGTGGAAGTTAAAGAGTTTCACAGCAATGTACAGCAATCAAAACAGCCAACATGGGCACAATATGTTTGGACTGCCTAGGAGATAATTGGGTTAAATAATAACAGAGACAACGTTTTCACTTGTCTGGTAGCCATTGAATCCAATTAGCATTCTAAATGCCACATGAATGATATCAAGATAATTATCTGATAGGAAAGCTGTAAGCACCAATGACATAATAAAAACAATGCACCAGTTAAAAATAGTTTGGAATAAACTTTCCCTTGAGTGACCTGTGCCATTATTGCGGGAGAAACACCAAATACCTTACTGCCCCCATCACTCCCATTGACATGAATCTGAATGTGATGGGAGCATTTGTCCCCAAAATTTACATTTGAGTGTTTTAGCTATAAATATTGTGCTTGACTGATCTTTTGTGTGAAGTGCAGTGCCAACAAGATCCAGCCAAAGGCAATAGTGCCATAATACCATTCTGTATTGGAGGCAACTTTTCTATTTATTTTCAAGCTTATGAGCCAGGTACAGATCCAATATTGCACAGGGGTTCAAAAATACACAAATGAGCTGGCTGCAAGCGGTAGTGCTATTTTGTCTGCTTGCTTTTATCATCCAGTGAAAAAAACAAACACTTGTGACGTGGACCTTGGTGGGCAGTATCAGACCTTTAGACCGTTTTGCAGCTTATCTGCAAGTGTATGGGGGCTTCTGATGGGTCTACCCGATCAATATCTGGCCAAGATATCAATTCGGGGAAGTTTGATTTTTTTTGGCGATCCAGGACCAAAACAGCTAGTTGATGCTGTCCTCATCCCATCGGTACCCATTCTCTTTGTTGTAATCCATTGTTCGGCCCTAGCACTGAACATTCGGAATAACCCAATATCGCCCTGCCGTTGGTGGGCATATTGGTGAATGATCTGCTCTTTTGTTGACCGCGCCAAACGAGTGGATCTTATTTTGTATGGCCACCTTTAGGGTAAGGCCACACTGTGCATTTTGGGGAGATTTGGTCGCCTGACGACTAATCGCCTCGTCTTTGTGGCGACCAATCTCCCCAAATGCC
This sequence comes from Xenopus laevis, assembly GCF_017654675.1. Lineage (NCBI taxonomy): Eukaryota > Metazoa > Chordata > Amphibia > Anura > Pipidae > Xenopus > Xenopus laevis. The sequence continues at coordinate 22,716,978 of NC_054384.1, read as the reverse complement.
TTCGGGCAACTTTGGAAAACGAATTGCCGCGTGTGATTAGCGCCGGCGTTTCTTCCATTTTAGCCAGTGCAGAGTGAGGGAAGGCGTTTGGGGAGATTGGTCACCGCAAAGACGAGGCGATTAGTCGCCAGGCGACCAAATCTTCCCAAAACGCCCAGTGTGGCCTTACTTCCAGTTACTGGCAGACATGTTTAGACATCTCATAATGATGTCTATTTTCTGAAAGAAAGTTGTTCCCATGGAATTGTTCCACTCCACACTTTCACTTACCATGATTAAGTTTTATTATTATTCCTTTTTTCCCATTGTGCACTTGTACAGCAGACTGTGTCCTGAAAATGTTAATTAGTGTCTGTTCTCTTTGCATATCAAAAACAGTCTTGTACATTGTTCTGGGCTAGAGAATTAGCACCCCCTTGTTTGGGTGTCTGTATATTTTGCATACTCAGCCAGAGAAGTACAGAAAGTCTGGCATCCCATCTAAGGATACACATAAACTTTTAACCCTCCAGCTGTTACTGAACTAGAGCTTTGAGCATTCCCAATAGCATGCGTGACACCTCTGCAATAGAGGCAAATAGCTGACCACAGTTGAGTTAACTCTCAAGGGTATATGAGCTTGCTCATAATTAATGAGCAATTTCAATATTTCCTGGTAGAATATGTCAATTTACCAATGTTTTGTGGCCCTATACTGAATACATCTGGTTACATCCTGGTTACTGTTAGTGCAATAATTATGATGACCACCCAATTTCAGCAGCCAGGTTATCAGACATGTCATCTTTTGCATAATTTGCGACATTACCTACAGTACTTACAGGATATGGAATTAACCAATAGAGAATAGCAAACAGAGTATACAACTTTATTTGGAATTGGTGTCCATACTCTCAATAAAGGACCCTTTTAGTAATGCCCAACTAATAGCAATACTTTTGAACCATATGTGACTATACACAGGAATCATACAAATAATATGAAAGTTAACAGCATCTCTTAATGTTTCCCCTACAATTACAGTATATTCACTGTAGGAGGAACCCCTGTATTGAGGCCAATGGGCAGATTTAGGGTGTTCTGATTGGTTGGCCATGTGTCCAGAACCTACTTTGTAGGTGGACCATAACAATTTTACAGTGTTTATATTACTGTTATTATCAATACAGCCAAAGGTGTTATCATTAAACTTACAGATTACATGCAAATACTGATCAATGTAGACGGTAAAGAAGGCCATGTTAATTAAACTTATTTTCTCCAATTTCCTTAAACACACAGTAAATAAAAGGACCATCGTTTATTGTAACCACAGAATATAAAGGCATATTTACACAATAACCCATGTCTTAGTAGTAATTCCTTGCTATTATTTCTTTTTATTATATGTATAGTGCTGTCTCCCTCAGCAGGGATTTAAACCAAGACATAATAGCTCACACACAAAACAAATGATTTCAAGGAAACTGAAGAAAACTACTAAAATGTTGCCTAAAGAGACATGTTCACATAATTAAGATAGTAAAGAATTATTTATGGTTAATTACAGTTGGTGATGCGGATACTTTATTACAAAGGTAATAACGGATGTATTGTCACTCATGCTCAAGGTGACAAAAACATTTAGGGGCAGATTTACAAAATTCGAGTGAAGAATTCGAATGTAAAAAACTTAGAATTTCGAAGTATTTTTTGGGTACTTCGACCATCGAATTGGTTAAATTCGATCGAAGTCGAACGATTCGAAGTAAAAATCGTTCGACTATTCGACCATTCGATAATCGAAGTACTGTCTCTTTAAAAAATAATTCGACCACCTACTTCGGTAGATAAAACCTACCGAAGTCAATGTTAGCCTATGGGGAAGGTCCCCATAGGCTTGCCTGTGTTTTTTTGATCGAAGGATTTTCCTTCGATCGTTGGATTCAAATCCTTCGAATCGTTCGATTCGAAGGATTTAATCGTTCGATCGAACAAAAAATCCTTCGATCGATCGATCGCAGGATTTGCGCAAAATCGTTCGACTTCGATATTCGAAGTCGAATGATTTTAGTTCCCAGTCGAATATCGAGGGTTAATTAACCCTCGATATTCGACTCTTGATGAATCGGCCCCTTACCCTATTGTCACATGACGATCTTAAAAGCACCCATGAATATCTTTCCTATGGCTCCCACTCACTTTAGGGGTGGTGGCAGAGGGGGGATATTAGTTGTCATGAGGAAACTTCAGGTGATTTTGAAAATCCGAAGTGATTCAAATGCCATTCCACTGGCGATTCATATTCTTGCTGGCGGGAATGCATTTCAGGGAGATAAGTTGATCATAGTAGAGAAGATTTGTCGCTGCGCGACTAATATCCCCGTCTTCCACCACCCTAAAGAGGTGAGAGCCCTTTGCTAAGGCAAGAAATAGATCCTATATCCACAAAAAGCTAAACTGCATAAATTACTAATTGATTATTAAAAACAAGAAGAAAAACACAATTGCCCTAGACCTGCTCAATCTAACATCCCTACCATTCACACACCCATATTTATGTTTTTAAAATTGTGTTAGGAAATTGGAGCACCCGGAGGACAAACTAATTCAGTATCATAGTCAGAATAAAACACAGGACCCAGTATAATCCAGTGTTCCACAGACTCTGGTGTGACTGGCTGTGTCGGATCACATATTTGGAAATGACAGCTAGCTTCAGCAGAATGCCTCTTTTCTGATTAAAGTGATTGATTATGATTTACCCGCGGGTGGTCTGGTTGAAATTGAACTGAACCCATCAGTGAGCATAACGACTTAAATCAGGCCTATGCTAACAGCAAATTACGTTATTTAATATTTCTGCATCGTTTGCATTTCATCATATCCTTTAGTATCATTTACACAAGCAATTTAACATTTGGCAGTTGCAGTTTTTTTTATCACCTGTCATTTCTACAGGGCAACTAAACATATACTATTTAACCTCTTATTGAACTTTTTAAAGGGGCACGCTTCAATTTTTGGGATGAGGTTTTCAAATCACGTATTTTTAATTTGCTGTTTTTGGTGGTGTGCCTGAGAGTTTGAATGATTACTTAGCCTAGTTTCTTGCACAGACAGCTCCTAACTGTTCTGTTTTTGTGTGATAGATTTAATATACAATCCTGGTGGGAATCGGAGGAATACAGGAAGGAGTAGGTTGAATTGTGACCTGTCTGGTATAATGGGGAGAAGAGCATGATTAAAATGAGCCAGTCAAAAGAGAAATTTGGGAGTTAAGTAAAAATATCCACAAATATGTGAACGTAGAATGTATTTTCCAAACTGTGGTCCTTACCCTCTCTGACTCTGATGCAGTTCATATAGGGACCCTCTGTGAAGGCTGATTAGGGTGAGATAAAAGACCTATAGCTAGGCTTACCAACTTTTGCCTTGGCAAAAAACAAATTTGGGGAGGTGGGCCGATAACACTGGAAGTGGAGCAGTGATGTTGGGGGACAGGTCATGAGGGGGCATGATCCTGACATGTGGGAGTAAGGCTGTGACCTGTGACATTGCATTGGCCACATTTTTGTTAGAGCTTCACTGTGAAAAATAAAATTATAAATGAATGGGTGGCAACTCTTCTTATGGCACATGTAAGATTATTCAGAAATATCAATGTCTCTCTGCAGCCTGTTAATCAGATGATTCGAAGCCACCTGTCACCACTACTGACATTTTTAGGGCTAAAAATATACATTTGCAGGTTTTCAGTTGGCACAGAGGGGAATAAGTCTTTTGCCTATGAATGAAATATGCTGGCAGATAAATGCCATGCATGCCATAGGCCTTAGAGGTGAATGGTTATTTATTGAATTGTTTTCTCATGATAAGGAGACATTATCATCTAGAACAGGGCTGTCCAACTAAAGGCTTGCAGGCCCTGCAATAGAACCCCACACATAAGATTTCCAAAGATCTCTTTGCACGGCATCATTAGCATATAATGATCCAGCCCCAAACATGTAAAATAATACATAATTGGGCAATAACATAGAAATTCTTGGACAGCACAGATCAAAAAAATCAGGTACACTTCTAAAGAATCCATCTAGCAGGGCTGCATAGCATTGATTGCTTTTAGCTCAGATCACTGTGAAGTCAGTGGAGTCTAGAAACTTGTATTTATTAAGGGGCACATTTACAAAGCTCGAGTGAAGGATTCGAATTAAAAAAACTTCGAATTTCGAAGTGTTTTTTGGGCTACTTCGACCATCGAATGGGCTACTTCGACTACTACTTCGACTTCGAATCGAACGATTCGAACTAAAAATCATTCGACCATTCGATAGTCGAAGTACTGTCTCTTTAAGAAAAACATCGACCCCCTACTTCGGCAGCTAAAAGCTACCGAAGTCAATGTTAGCCTATGGGGAAGGTCCCCATAGGCTTGCCTGTGATTTTTTGATCGAAGGATATTCCTTCGATCGTTGTATTAAAATCATTTGAATCGTTCGATTCGAAGGATTTAATCGTTCGATCGAACGAATAATCCTTCGATCGTTCGATCGCAGGATTTGCGCTAAATCGTTCGACTTCGATATTCGAAGTCGAACTATTTTAGTTCCTAGTCGAATATCGAGGGTTAATTAACCCTCGATATTCGACCCTTCTTACATCTGCCCCTAAGTGTAACATGAAATAAATGGGTCCCTATGGGAAAATAAGTGAAGTCCAAATAGCATATAATCCCCTTGGTTTTAAGGACAAAACAAAAATGACACACTAACAAATAATGACCGAAGACATATATGTGTTTGAACTTTATCCTAAATATACATTTATTTATAGTGAGCTGGCAGGACATTTATTCATTTTTTAATAATATTCATATTTATTCAGTGTTCTGATTTTGTGGAGCTGTGGGAAATAATCCCCAAAAAATTGCTTTAGCTTTGACTTTCAAAGATCTTCACTCTACATTAAGGGGCAGATTTATTTAGGGTCAAATAGTAAATTCAGATTTTCAAATTTTTTTAGTGTCAAAATTCACATTCTAATTTTAATCCCCCTATTCGAATTTAAATTTAAAATGTGAGATTTATAACAACTCGACTATGGAAACAGTCCTAATTGGAATATTCGCCACCTAAAACCCGCCAAGTTCATGTACAAGTCAATGGCAGAGGTCAGTTTAGTCATTTGAAGATGTTAATAGCCTTTCTGACATTTGAGGGTTTTTTTTTTTAAGCAAAACTCGATTCGTACAAATCAAATACGATTCAAATTTTTGGGCAGGAACTATTCGATCAAATATTAGACATTCCAATTTTTTCTTAAATAACCTCCCAGTCGAATTGTGAGTATTTGAGTTAAAAATAATTCACAAGAAATCGAAATTAAACCTTTGATAAATGGGCCTCATACTGTATACATTTTTATTCAAGATTGGTTCATAATGTAGCAAAATAAAGTTCTCCCCATACCTTGACGTGCAATCCCTTTTTGTCCCAAATGTCATGTAGGTCATCCAGCTGTTTTTGCTCACAGATCACTAGGACTTAGGATGTATAAATTGCCCAGTCAACCACTAACTAATTTTTAGCTGATATTTTTTAAGAGTTGTGTTTGGAGAGAACTCACTATGTTTTTAAGCCAGTCTGGGAAATTTATGTGCTTTAGTAGAAAAAGAAAATAGATCTTTCTATATTATGAATCTCTGCCAAAAATTCTAAGCATTTGTATTTATACAAGAAAAATAACATTTTTAAAGTACAAATATTTAACATGGCAAGTTTTCTTAAAACAGAAGTTATATTGCTGGAACAAACCACAGTATAGATTATCAGAATGTATGAGTTTATTAGAAAAATGCATGTATAAACTAGCCAGTCTGATTTCCAGAGAAATCATCAGAAAGTGAAAATTGCATGATATTTAGTACACTGTACAAATACTGATTTCAGAGCAACCTTGCTGGCCCAGACTCTGCTGTATTCAATCCTACAGAAAATTTGAAAATGAAAAGGTGAAGACAGTCCTGCACAAAAGAGCTTACAATTTTTTCTTTTAGGGTCAGTCCATACGAGCAGATTCGGGGAGATTGTCGCCTCAGCGACTAATCGCCTCTTCTCCCCCTTGCCCTCCACCGGCTAAAATGAAAATCGCATGCGGCACGCAGCACTTCGTTTTCCGAAGTCGCCAGAAGTTGGCTTATGAGGAGTTTGCATTGCCGCAGGTGATTTTCATTTTAGCCGGTGGAGGGAAGGGGGAAGGCAGTTCGGGGAAATTGTCGCCCAGAAGAAAAGGCGGTTTGTCGCTGGGGCGACTAATATCCCCGAATCTGCTTGTGTGGCTGACCCTTATATATCACAACAGGTTATCGGTGGATTCAGAGATTGCTTGTCACTTACATGAATCCCTGCCCCCAAAAAACTCATAATATAATTAGTAGTAAGTTGTCCTGCTTGAATTCTTTTGAAGTGTGGTGGGAACCCAGAGCAGATACAGGGAGAATGTACAACTGTTCTTTACTCTGTAAAGTTGTCCTGGTCAAAATCTAACTCAGGCCTAAAATACTGCAATTCAACAGTAAGCTCTTTTTATGCTCCAGTTACAATTTGATCCCCATTGTAAAGCCCAACCCATTTGCAGAGTTCTAATACACTGCAGCTTAACTCGATGCACTAATGATGAATGTGCAAATAGGGAGACAAGGCTATACTGATTAGTTTAGGCATACATTCAGGTTTCCTAGGCTTCAGCTTATCACCAAGTTATTTAAAGAGACTCCAACCACTGGGAGGTAACCCATGTCTCTGTTCCATGAAAGGTAATGTGTAATATAAGTTTCTTGCTTGCTGCTCTAGCACTGGAGGTGCAGCATCAAAACAAAATTCATGGTTCTCTGACAAAAAATAACTCAAGTTTTTAAAGTTTTTTAGCATTCGGACTTTAATAAATAACTCACCTTGGGTTAGTTTTGATGTGATCATATACTGCTGCCGTAGATACCTATATAGAACTATATTAGGATGACTGCCACACCAAAGTTTCTATATCTTTAACCTTATGGGGGCCTAGCCGGACGTTCACTTCTGTTGAGCTTTGGGTGAACTCAGAATTATAGAATTATAGCAGAATGACTGTTACAGTGATGTTTTTCATGAACTTATTATTATTATGTTATTAGCTGAACTGTTATGAATGCTTATGGACAGAAACACCAACCCAGTGATTTTATATAGTGCAATATCTTGGCCATGCCCCTATTACAACCATTGTCATGCCCCCAGCTGCAATCCCATCTCTGCCAACATTACCTGTTATTGTATGGCAGGGGTCCCCAACCTTTTTTTGCCCATGAGCCACATTCAACTGTAAAACAAGTTGGGAACCAGCACAAGCATGAAAAAAGTTCCTGGGGTGCCAAATATGGAGGCTGTGATTGACTATTTGACAGCCCCTATGTTAATTGGCAGTCTCAAGGTGGCTCTTTTTGGCAGTACATCTGGTTTTTGTGCAACTTCTTTGACGATACTGGAAGCAACATCCAAGGGGTTGCTGATGAGCCACTGGTTGGTGACTGTATAATATAGTACATACAGGTGTTGTCTAGGCCTTTTCTCCCTGAATTACAGGGAGTGGAGACTGTGGGTGGCAAAATTGAGTCATGGATTACCCTGTAACTAAAGAAGGTGGACTGTTTCAACACAATTTCTATATCTTTGAAGCCTTGTCATAAACTTAGGGTGACCTAGAAAAATTTTGGGTCATTGAGGTGGGGTAGAACCCAAAAAATCTAAATTTTCTTGGATTATGGTTCAAACTGGTTTTCTGGGCTGTCATGGGCATGTACCAGTGACCATTTTTTTTTTTTTTTTTTTTTTAAAGGTTGATTTTTATTGAATTTTAACAACATACAAAAATTGAAGGAAGTAAAGCTAGGTAGAAGGAAAGAAAGAAAGGGAAAGTAGAGAAGGAGGTACGTCTGAAAAAGTGGCTATCACTGGTTAGTCGTTGTGCTGACGACTCGAGCCAAGGGTTCCAAATATTCTCAAATTTCTGCGGGCATCCGCATGCTAAGTAGGTGAGTTTGTACAGTTCCAGTTGCGAATTAATTAGTCCAATCCATCTATTCAGAGTCGGTGGCAATGGGCCCATCCAGTGCAGGGCAACAACTTTTTTTGCGTAAAAGAAAAGCAACCTCATCAGGCACCAGTGACCATTTTAGCACATATAGTTCTGTCTACAGTTTAACCTATTTTTGGAATACAAGGGCTTCAAAATATGTGACTTTTATCCCAGCACAATATCAGATTGCAACATCTGGGGTTAGGACCCCCCAAATAAAGCAAATCTGGAAGCATTTTAAAGTTTCTTCCGTTTTCTTGTTGCCATCTTCTAAATTAGAAGTAATGTAACTGAGAAAAATGTGGGGGTTTTTTTCAATTTGTTTTACTCTATTGCTTGTATCATTGGGGTTCTTTTAGGGATCACCCTATTCATTTAGTGTGCAGGTTAGGAAAATAGCAGTCTTTACTGTCACCATAGGGTTAACTTACTCACAGCCAGTTTTATGCTGCTTGGCCTCAACACAGGAAAATAAAACCACAAAATTAACCCTTGCCCGCCTATAACAAAATAAAGAAGCTTCCTACGAGCTGGGGAAATTAAACTCTGAACTGACTGAACCCCAAAACAATTAATTTAACTGTTTAGTTATCTGTTCCCTGTCTCGTAGTTATACAGTTCACACAGAAGCAGATTTTCTTCCCCAGAATTTCAAAGCTGAATCTGCTTACCTGTAGCAGCTTATTCATTAGTGGCCACTATAACCTAGAACCCAGAACCTGCCTTTAAGGGAATAACCAGATATGTTAAGGAAAGAGTTGCAATCAATATTATAGATGCTTACAACACAGTCATATATTTTACTGTTGGACTCACTTTAAATAAACACAAAGTGTAACTGGCACTGAATAAATACACTTGACAAAAGCCGACAGCTGATCTGCGAGCAGGCTTTATTCCCACAGTTAAACACTGGGTAGGGAATATAGAACGACAAAAACATGGCAGACATTGTGTTGGTTTATCAGTCAGCTTTCTTTGTGCACATGGCATTAAATAGAGATGTTGAATCCCTAAAGTGCTGTGTCTCAAATCCTTGTAGTATGTACAAGCCCAAATAAAATGCATAATAATAAGTGAATAATAATATTAGCCCCTTCTGTGTGTACTGTAGCACCAAGCTTTGTTGTATTGTAGGTGTCAGAGGAGGACTAAACAAAGGGAGGTGTTTGAAAAACAATTTATTTTACTGTAGAAATGATTGAATAGCTGCAAATATATTATTGTTTAGATAAATTCTGAATTGTATGTTAATGAATGAATGAATGAAATACTGACAGCTATGGAACTAGATAGCAATAATTGCTTTAAGCCGCTTTTCATGTTAAGCTGGCCATAGACACAAAGATATAGTCGTACGATTCGAAGTTTCTGCCGATTTTCAGACCTTGTTGTGGATCGTCCTGACATTTTTCATACCATGTCGAGCTGTCGTTTTAGTCGATCGTACAGGTTAAAAGATTTCTGTTGGCTAATGATAATTTCTCTGCATCTGATGATATCAATGGGTGACTGTCACTATTATTTGTCAGACATAACTTTTGCACAATTGCTGTCACGGCAAGAGCATCCTCTGAGTTCTTCTTTTACAACTTTATTTAATCTGAATGGTTAGTAATAAATAATATAATCCTTAAATATTGCAATATAACATAATATTATGGTATTATTGTATTGTTATTATTCTAATATTTCTTATGTAACCTTAACAGAAAATTCAAATATCTGAATTAAACAGAAGGGTGATTTAGACAAGCTGTAGATCTCAAGACTAGAGAGTGTCTTGAGAAATACTGATCACCAACCTTTTGGGCACCCTTGGTCTAAATGGAGTCCATGACTAAAATGCAACCCTATACAAGGTTTTGTATGCCCTCCAGTGTGCCCAGCGGTTCCACAGGTTGCGTTGTATGGCATTCTTTAGCTTCAGAACGTTACAGGACATCAAAACAAAAATCACTCAAAATGTAAACCAATTATCCTTCAATGTCCACCCTCATTCAGCACTCTGGTTCATAACATTATTAACAGTCATCCTAGTTTAGTTTCAAGAATATCTTGGATGGTATAATAATTCATAAATGTTCATCCAAATCTCACCTTATCTAAGGAGCCCAGTTTCAGTCTGGACCTGCCGGATTTTATAAAACAGCAATAATAAGAATACCTGAGCTGAGCCCTCGGTTAGATCAGCTCACATCAAGGTACTGCATACAGATTATATACATTTATAACTTTAAGTGCAGCAGGCAAAGTGCAAATTACGAAGCAAGTCCTTAGAGGTTTGGGATCCTTCATCCGAAAAACCTGTTATCCAGAAAGCTCAGAATTACAATAGGCTCCATTTTATCCAAATAATCCAAATTTGTAAAAATAAAAATGTTTCTCTGTAATTATAAAACAGTACCTTTTACTTGATCCAAACTAAGATACAAGTAATCCTTTTTGTAAGCAAAACTAACCTATTGGGTTTATTCACTGTTTACAGGAATTTTTTAGTAAACTTAAAGTATGAAGCTCCAAATTATGGAAAGATCTGTTATCCGGAAAACCACAGGTCCCAAGCATTCTGGATAACAGGTCCCATACCTTTATAAATTTTATTGAGATGGAGAAATACACCTGACTCAATTGTAGGCAATGCATGAAAATTTGAGCAACTATGCTTTTCATGTCCACACATTGAAGTATATTCATGAATACAGTATATATATATATATATATATATATATATATATATATAGATATATATATAGATATAGATATATATAGATATAGATATATATGTACATATATTGAAATATATACCAAATAATCAGTATAGATGTGTAAGCTACTGAATCACATTTTTAGTTGAGAAGCATTTGAAAGTCATATGTGTTGCTGTTTCCACACAGTTTCCACTGACATGAATGTGGGTTGGCAAATTGTTTTCCCATGCTTTGAATGGGGGAAAGATTTATATGCAAATTGCTGCAAATCATGCTAGTGGCTTGAGTTTTATAATGGCCATATATGGGCAGATGCGCTTGTTTGATTAGGTCATTTTGGGTCAAATTGGATCATCTATTCAGTGGAGACCCACTGGACAAGAACTGCATCAAATTATATGTGCTTGTATGTGGCCATCTTTTGGGTGACACTATTTTTAATGCCCTGGACACTCCTGTAATGAAAGTTATGATAACTGTTTTATCAGCAGTTTTAGTACCATAGATCTCTGGGAGTCTAACAGCATGGTGGTATTTTTCTGTGTATTGACCTAGGGTCATGTTAGTGCAAGTAACTGCATATTCAAGGGTCAGTACTTGCTGGGTCACATGTCAGGAGGTGCAAATTGGCTTTCCTGGGATCACTTGAATAATAATTTAGGGCCACCCTCCCAGCATGAATGGTCAGTACAGGTGCAGGGATTGGGGGAGAGCCCTTACCAGTGCTCCACTCTCCCCCAGGCCAGTGGAGTAAATGTAGCACATTTAATCAATTGGAAGTCACATTTGAAAACACAGACACGTGAGAGTGACAGAAGAAATGGCTGCTGAATTTGGCAGTTGATAAATTGATCAATCCATTTCTGTATATCATAACAGCCAAAATCTACACTATTTTTAATTTATAATCAATCTCTCTATCCATCAACTTTTTTCCTCTTCCCCCTTTGTTCACACTTAATGTGAAGTGATCCCTGTCTGTCTGGGACAAATAGGGCAAGAACTAGGGGAAGGCAGAAGAGGCACAACAGAACAAGGGGCACTAGGCACATTCGGTTTTCTGCCCGCCTGTCACTATTGCTTGCCGGTTATTAAACTGGTCTTACTGAAGTCTAAAAATATCATAAAGAAAGACTGGCCAAATTGGTGTTGTAATAGAGAGATGAGAGAGAGACTGGCCAGATGAGACCAAATTTAAACTATTTGGATGTCATTGCACACACCATGTTTGGATGATAAATGGCACTGCACATCCCCCCAAAAACACCATACCAACAGTGAAGTTTGGAGGTGTTTTTTTAGCTTATGGTACCGGCAGGCTTCATATAATTGAAGGAAGGATGAATGGAGAAAAGTACGGGGACATTCTTGACAAGAATCTGTTGTCATCTAGCAGGATGCTAAAGATGAAACAAGGGTAATACGAGCTAACCACCTTTGCATCCCGCTGCTCACAGCAGATCTCCCACTATGGGGCAACTCACACCTACCCCATTTCCAGCAACTCTTACATATATGAGATGGCCCAGGGCAGGGATTAAGACGTAAGGGAATGCTGCTCTGGAGGGGCAGCTGCTTACAATAGATCAAATGCTACACGCTAGCCAAGGGGCACAAATCAGCCAGTTAATTTACCTGCAATTTAGACATGCCTTCATAGCGCAATTTGCATCCACCCAAGTGGAACTAGTCACACCCCACTTTTTAGAAACCCTCAAGTCACTGACAGAAAAAAATGGTCACCAAATTATATGGGAACCTGCTCTCCACAACCCCTCACCATTCTCCAAGGCGGACACGACCTGGCAGACAGATAACCCTACAGTAGCAAAAGCATATCAAAGCATATTAATATTTTATTGCAACAAGAGACAGACTCATCCAATTTAAGGTGATACACCGACTCCACATCACACTACTAAGACTTAGCCAAACGAGCGATACAGATAAAGCACACTGCCCTAATTGCCAACAGCAAGAGGCGGGGTATCTCCATATGATGTGGGAATGCCCCAAGATCTATAAGTACTGGGACAGAGTAATGACTCTTGTGCAAGAAAAAACTACCTTCCCCAAAATAATGTCTCCACAAGTATGTCTCCTAGGTATAGTAGATAAGATTGTCCCCTTAAATGCAAAGAGAGATCTGAGTGACAAGCCCTGCTGTTTTATGCAAGGAAAGCGCTTCTTGTGACGTGGATGAACCTGAAACCACCTTTCCTACAGTTCTGGCTAGACCTAATCAGTAAAAACCTTTCACTGATACAGATGACATGCCTATCCAGAGGCTGCCCAGACAAATATGAGAAAATATGGGATGAGTGGACAGAGGCTAATTATAACCATAAGGGCTCACTAGGGAGTCATTAAGAACCCTGACAACTAGGGAGAAATCCGCCTCTAAGGTATCTATAGGTATATGTGTACCTCTGAATAATGTGTACCTGATCAGGAATCACTGTCAATAATAATTACTGAATTTTACTTTGTCCTTTCTGTCCTTTTGAGGAAATGGAAGTCAAATACAATTGCCATTGTAGTCACACAGCTGGATTAGGTTGTTTTTTTTGGGTGCAGGGGTATTTGATACTATGCACCACTGGGTTGCTCCTTTCCCACATGTAGAACAGACATGTGCCCCTCTTTGTCCCCTCTTACTCCTTTTGTGTCTTCCTTCTTGAGTCTCTGGAGATCCGACTTTGAATTTCCACATTGGCTTCAGGCAAAATTTTTCCACATGATGGCAGCAGCAATAAATAAATCCTCTTCATGATCTCCAGTTTCATGTGACGTGTATGAATGTAAGTATAACTTTATTTGTAAAGCGATGTTAAGGAGCCGCAGCACTGTACAGTGCATAAAATCATTGGCGCCAGGGAACCCATAAAAGTTTTTTAAAAATCAGTGGTGGTCAGGGCCCCCATAAGTTTAAAAAAAATGTTGGCGCCAGGGCCCCCTTTACAAGTTAAAAAAAAACATTGGGGCCCCAGAGAATATTTAAAAAAAAAAAACACTGGTAGCAGGAGCCTGTAAAGTATTAAAATAATACACTGGTGGCTAGGGCTTTCAGAAAAAACAAAACACACATATTGGTGTTCAGCAGAACTGAACTTGTGTCTTCCGGACTTTAAGTTCGGCTCTTTTCATGACTTCGGGTCTTTTTGCGACTTCCAGACTTCAAGTTTGTCTCTTTTTGTCACTTTGGGTCTTTTCGCGGCTTCAGGACTTCAAGTTCAGCTCTTTTTGTCACTTTGGGTCTTTTTTGGCTTCCAGACTTCAAGTTTGTTTCTTTTTGTCACTTCAGGACTTTTTGCGGCTTCAGGACTTCAAGTTCGGCTCGTTTTGTCACTTTGGGTCTTTTTGCAGCTTCCAAACTTCAAGTTTGTCTCTTTTTGTCACTTCGGGTCTTTTCGCGACTTCAGGACTTCAAGTTCGGCTTTTTTCATGACTTCAGGTCTTTTTGCGGCTTCCAGACTTCAAGTTTGTCTCTTTTTGTCACTTTGAGTCTTTTTTCGCGGCTTCAGGACTTCAAGTTCGGCTCTTTTCATGACTTCGGGTCTTTTTGCGGCTTCCAGACTTAAATTTTGTCTCTTTTTGTCACTTCGGGTCTTTTCGCGGCTTCAGGACTTCAAGTTCGGCTCTTTTCATGACTTCGGGTCTTTTTGCAGCTTCCAAACTTCAAGTTTGTCTCTTTTTGTCACTTTGGGTCTTTTCGCGGCTTCAGGACTTCAAGTTCGGCTCTTTTCATGACTTCACTTTGGCTCTTTTCGCCGCTTTGGGACATCAAGTTCGGCTCTTTTCATCACTTTGGCTCTTTCCGCTACTTCGGCAGTTCGGCTCTTTTCGGGGCTTCGGCAGTTTCTCTTTGATCTCCTGAACTGCCAGAAAAAGATACAAAGTTTCTAACTCAATTGACTTTTGGCAGAGAGCCCAGAATACATGACAGGTGCACTTGGATACTTTTGTAACAATTTAAGATAAGCAAAGAAACAATTGTCACCATTTAAAATAAGCAGGTCTCTTGGAGAAACTGTGACTTGCATCTTAAAGGGCAATTCACCTTCTGTAATAAAACCACAGAAATGTGGTCAGACATTTTTATTACCTGCCAAATTTTGTAAAAGGAACATGGTAATCAGGGGGCGTTGTCACAAAATGGGTGTGGTCAACATTATTTTTGTCCCTCTTTCGATTTCCAAAATGTTGAGAGATATAGACTCTAATAGTGTTTATTTATATAAAACTGAGAGCTGAGGCAAAGCTGCTGATAACCTACAGACATCTCGGAACCTCCAGTGTCACAATAAGCGTCTAAGAAACGTTTTAGTTGCTGAATCCCTGTCATTCTAACTAAAAACAGGTATCATTAGACTCCACATTCGTTCGTACAAACGCTGTTCTGTCAGTTTAATCCCACAGCGCGCACCAACACCGCAGGTTACACTTCCCCGCCGTTCCCTTTCTACTAGGATCAAAACACCAAGGTGATCAGCTCAAACCCGCCCCCAACGCCTTTCCCATTCCTATTGGCTGAACGGCGGCCGACGGACAGCTAGTAACTCCGCCCCATATTGCCTGCAGTAACCCGGGCAGCGGAGTGTTCGATGTGATCGCAAGGAGAGCGGCGGAAGAAGCCCATTGACTCGTTGCATTCTCGTTAACGGGAAGCTGTAATCATGTCCCGGGACAGGGTGGTGCGGCTGACCCCTAACATTCTGGCCCTTGTCCTGTGCAGGGTAGAAGGCAGCAGGGAGGAGGAGGGGGATGAAGAACAGGGCAGACGGATCTTTAAGGACTTTCAGGCTGCGAACGTGAAATGTTTCTGGAACAGGAGACTGGTCCGGGCCGTGTCCGAGGTGACGTTCCAGGGGTGGCTGGAGAACTGGGTGCTGCTGCTGGAGGGACAGAGCGCCGAGCTGGAGGTGCTGAGAGATTCCTGGGTCCGGAGAGCGCTGCGGCCGCCCCGGGGCTTCATCATCAGAGCGCTGGGTGAGTCCATGGCGCAAACACTTATGTTTGTGCCCCAGTAGCCCCCCCCCACACCCTTTCCCACGGGATGGACCCTGCCTTACTAACCCTCTCTATTTGTAACCCCTTTTGCACACGTACTGACTGCACTGCTTCATCTGCTTTACTGAACCCCTTACTCTGCACCCCTTGCCCTCAGCCTGTCCCACATGTACTGACACTGTATTGCCTCATCTGAACCCCATTACTTGTGCCTCCCTTGCCCCAGAAGCCCCCCAGTCTTTCCAGCTGCTCTTGCAGTTCTCTATCTGGTTGTACTCCTTTGCTTTGCCCAATATGTCTGAACCCCAGTATGTGAACCCCCCACGTCCCACAAGTTCTCTTTTTAGCTCTCAGCTGGTCTAGGCCATTTTTGGTGAAAGGCATGTGCCATTGAGCAACTGTTGCCAAATATTCTTCTTCTAGATGGACCAATCTGCAGCCGTCCTGCTGTTGTTGGACTTCATCTTTCCACTGCCTTGCATATTTTATGAGCCCCAATCCAGGATTCGGTTCGGGATTCAGCCAGGATTTGGCCTTTTTCAGCAGGATTCGGATTCGGCCGAATCCTTCTGCCAGGCCTTACCGAATCCAAACCCTAATTTGCATATGTAAATTAGGGACAGGGAGGGAAATCACATGACTTTTTGTCAGAAAACAAGGAAGTAAAAAATGTGCATGTGCATATGCAAATTATTATTCGGTTTCGGTATTCGGCTGAATCTTTTACAAAGGATTCGGGGGTTCGGCCGAATCCAAAATAGGGGATTCGGTGCATCACTACTTACATTTAAAGGGGTGGTTCACCTTTACATAAACTTTTCGTATGTTACAGAATGACCAGTTCTAAGCAACTTTTTTTTTATAGTTATTTGCATTTTTCTTCTGCCTCTTTCCAGCTTTCAAACAGGGGTCACCGACCCCATCTAAAAGGCAAATGCTCCGTAAGGCTAAACATTTATTGTTATTGCTAATTCTTATTTCTCATCTTTCTAGCAAGGTCGTCTCCTATTCATATTCCAGTCTTTTACAAATCCATGTATGCTTGCTAGGGTAGGTTGCACCCTAGGTAGCAGATTTGTTTTTAATGCAAATTGAAGAGCTGCTGAAGAAAAAGCAAAATAACGCAAAAACCTTATATAATGAAAAATGAAAACCAATTGCAAATTGTCTCAGAATATCACTCTCTACACCATACTGTTAGTTCACACGAGGAGATTCGGGGAGATTTTGTTGTCTGGCGACTGATCGCCTCTTCTTCTGGGCGTCAATCTCCCCGAACTGCCTTAGAGTGTCTTCCCATCCGCTATAATGAAAAGTCGCCTGCACTAAAGCACACGCGGTGCATAGTTTTCCGAAGTCACCCGAAGTTTCCTTGTGAGACAACTTTGGACGACTTTGGAATACGCAGCACCACGTGAAAGTCAACTCAAAGGTGAACGACCCCTTTAATGCCTTTGTGCTTTTTGGAAACGAATCCCCCTTTGCAGCCCCCTGCCTACCTAC
Source organism: Xenopus laevis (assembly GCF_017654675.1). Taxonomy (NCBI): domain Eukaryota; kingdom Metazoa; phylum Chordata; class Amphibia; order Anura; family Pipidae; genus Xenopus; species Xenopus laevis. Next base: position 22,699,657 of record NC_054384.1, on the reverse strand, counting down.
CTACATATATATTTGCTTGTTGCTCACAAATCCACGCTTGCTTGTTCTACATTGGCTGATGTGTCCCAAGGCAAGTTCAGTTCCCCTCATTGGCTGCTTTTTTATATTACTGTTTGGGGGGGGGGGCAATTTCTCCAATCACGCTTGGCTTACTTAAATCATTTCCAAAATACAGAACTACCAAAATACAAAATTGGCAGCGAATTCTGGGAATTGCAGTTGAACAAACAGCTGCAGGCTGAACTGTTTTTGTTGCCGGAGGGGAGATGCTTAGTATTTAAAATGTCATCTTCGGTATAGTATTTATATTTTTATGCAGTGTAATATTGCTCTTCTGTAAAGTTTTTTTTTAATATTGCAAATCCATGGGCAGATGATGCCTCTAATGTGTGAGGCCCTAGAGAATAATGGAGCTTTTAAGATAACGTTAGGTTCTCCATTGCTTATTGCTAAGCCAGATTGGTGCCTGTTGCCAGGCTTGTCACTATCTTGTCACTATTAAGGTGACCAATGAGAAGCTGTGGTTTAAGGTGCTGCTGGCAGAACACATGAACGGCAGCCCTCACATCTTCAATGCCATAGGCTGCATGTGAACTGACTTGAATGCAAACTATTGCTCTTATTGTCTGTGATGGATGCGGCATATTATGCTGTGTGTTGCTTTCTAGTGGCAGGACACCGTCGCAAGGAGGGTTCTGCATCTGGATTCACAAGGCAGTCCCTTATTTGACACTACAAATATAATAACCCGATTGTCTGACTGGAGTGTTGTGCTGTGCGTGCCAAGTATTTATTTTTAGAGATAAAAAGCAGATTAGATGCATTGAAAAGAAGTGGATTAATCAGCAGCCCCATTCATAACATGCTGGTATTTGTTGGATGGGCATGATTAATTATTAAATAGTTTTGCCTCTAGAACCAGTGATTGGCTCGTTCTGTTTGAGTGTAGGGCCATTAGGGTGGTGGCAGAAGTGGCTACTGGGGGAGATTAGTCGCCCAGCGACAAATCGCCTCTTCTTCGGGAGACTAATCTCCCCTGAGTGATTGGATCGTTCTGTTTGAGTGTAGGGCGATTAGGGTGGTGGCAGAAGTGGCTACTGGGGGAGATTAGTCGCCCAGCGACAAATCGTCTCTTCTTTGGGCGACTAATCTCCCCTAATTGCCTTCCTGCTGGCTAGAATATAAATTGCCGGTGGGATGGCACTCGAAACGCTTTGTTTTCCGATTTCGCCTGAAGTTGCCTCACGATGAAAGTTCAGCTGGCTACGGAAAGCCGAAGCGATCCGAGTGCCATCCTGATTTCCGAAGCGATCCGAGTGCCATCCCGATTTGTCGCTGGGCGACTAATCTCCCCCTGTAACCTCTTCTGCCACCACCCTTAATTTCTGTGGGAAAGTCACTTGCCCGGCAACTAGTCTTTGCTTACTCTTCTTGTTTGTTGTATACAGATTGCCAGCCCCCCTACTTGCTTGATCTCTGGACTCCCTTGTATTTGCTAAAGGAAGGTTTCATTTGTACGCTTCTTGGCACCAGGGTGTCATTTCCCTTGATAAGTATGTCAGATGCAAATCTTTGCACTTGACCTGTTCAGCGCATGAAATGAATTAGCTCTGATAGAATTCCAGTGTTAATATTATGTAGAAGTGTATATAGGTTTGTTTTGTATGTAGGACAGTGAGCATCCTTCCCGGGAGTGCTCTGGAATAGATATAGTACAAAGGAACCTGTTAATACTATTCTTGCCTTTTGTTGTTACTCATATCCAAAAAGGGTAAGCACTGTGTGGCCCTCGCCAGGCACCAAATATTGTGCCCATCTGCATTTTTGGTAGGCAGTTGCCTTACAAGGCTTAGTGGATGACTTGTATTGCTTTTGCAGTTGTCAGGAAGCAAGAGGCAGCAACTAGCCATGATCCTAATTATCAAAGGTTGAGCAGACAATTCATTGGAAATGTTGCCAATAGATAAGTCTAATACAAGTAAATTGAGGTAGCGTAATTTATTTATTTTTTTTATCCAGCAGAAAGGCAGACCTGATCGAAACCCTTATTTGCATATGCAACTTAGCGTTCATTTTACAAATAGCATCACCACCCGGTTCTCTTGAGCATTAAAGTCACATGACCTTAAGAGGCTGATTTCTTTATTTTCAGGGTCACTGGTACTGGTTCTTTTCTGTGTTTTTTCAAAGTTGCTATTTTCTTACATTTTAAAACTGTTAGAAATTAAAATATCACCACCCGAAAACCCTGACAAAATGCAGGCTTTATAAATTGGGGGAAACACAAGTCACAAAAATGTCTAAACAGTGGCGAAACTACCGGGGGAGCAGGGGGTGCGATTGGGCCAGGACCCGCACCCCCTCAGGGCCCCCCGGCAGCTGGCGCACCGCTGATTCGTGTAAAAAAAAAAAACGCGTATGGAGGGGGCTGGGGGGCCAGCCTCACTGCCCACACCAGGGCTCCCCTACCCTCTAGTTACGTTATTGTGTCTAAATCAGCCCTCAGGCGTTTGGATTGCAAATATATAAATTGGATAAGGTCAAATCAATCAAATAGTTTAACTTTAGGTTAATTGTACTGAATTTAAGTTTCTACAACTCTTCATGTGGGTGCAAACAGGGGCAGTGTCGGACTGGGACACCAGGGGCCCACCAAAAACCCTTAGACCAGGGGCCCACCCAAAAACCTTTAAGCCAGGGGCCCACTCTAAGGGGCCGATTCACCAAGGGTCGAATATCGAGGGTTAATTAACCCTTGATATACGTCTGGGAATTAAAATCCTTAAAAATTTTAGCGCAAATAGTTAAATCGAACGATCAAAGGAGTTTCCTCCGATCAAAAAAACTAAGGAAAGCCTATGGGGACCTTCCCCATAGGCTAACATTGAGTTCGGTAGGTTTTAGATGGCGAACTAGGGGGTCGAAGTTTTTTCTTAAAGAGACAGTACTTCAACTATCGAATGGTCGAATAGTCGAACGATTTTTAGTTTGAATCCTTCGATTCAAAGTCGTAGTCGAAGGTCGAAGTCGAAGTAGCCCATTCGATGGTCAAAGTAGCCCAAAAAACACTTAGAAATTCGAAGTTTTTTTACTTCGAATCCTTCACTCGAAGTTAGTGAATTGGCCCCTTTGTATTATTTTCTTCCTCTCCTCACTCAACCTCTATTCCCCTATTCTCTTTTCTTTACATACTATAACCTATTATTCCATCTATTTAGCCTCTAGGTTTTCATAGAAATAGGGAATGGCCATGAAATAGGGCAAATGTTCAGAAGAAGGAGGGCCCACTGACACCTTGGCCCACCGGGAGTTTTCCTGGTATCCCGGTGGGCCAGTCCGACACTGAACAGGGGCACCTGCCATGGACCCTACCCTTGGTTGGACAATACAAAGCATCAGTTGCTTTCAATAGGAGAGCAAAGGGATTCCATTGCATCTGCTCAGCAAATCTGGTTTTGAGTTGACTGGCACTTTTGCAGCGGGTGGAAGAGCCTTTTAGGTCCATTCCTCATATGACTGCAGTGAAAATGTGCTGCAAGTGGAGGTGCTTGTGGCATTGATGTGATGACCTCTGGAGGAACTCATCCATGAACCTTACATTCCGCAACATTCTTATAATTGCTGCCACAGAAATAATGCAGCAAACATGATTAGCCTTGCAGACTTGTTGGCCAGTCACATTAAAGCATCCAAATGCCACTAGATTGTCCCCGACATCAGTTTCTCAGTGTGCAGAAACATTTTTTTAACTCTAGTGATGTATACAATAGAATTCCTAAGGTCTTGTCCATGGAGATTCATTGCTTTCAGAGGGCTGGTTAAAATTTATTGGGATAGCTGTGCCATCCTACAAAACCAAGCATAGCATTTAATTTAATTAAAATCAATAAACAGGCATGGGTAACATCAGATCTACGGTAGTTCCTTAAAAGAATATACAGTTGTAAAGAAATCAACTGAAAAGAAACAAAACCACGGTTTCCGTTTATTTTAACATGTGATATGGTGCATATGGTTTAAAGGACATCTCCATGTCTTTATATTTCATTTGCTTATTTAGCCTGTAAAATGCATTCTGACTACATTAGATTGAATGCGGAAAAGTAATTTGTGTTTGAGGTAGGTACAGAGCTATTTTATAGCCTCCCTCTAATGGGTTAAGTGACAATCTAACTGGTAACTTTAACCTCTGAGTGTTGTTCAAGGTGTTTGTTCATGTGTACTCAGCTGAAGAGTTGCTGTAAAAGCCCCACTGTTCCATTGTAAGATGTGGGCCTATAAATAATGAAATTGGCTTGCACATTGCTCCAAGGCTGCACTCCTGCAGACCATACAGTAGTTTTAGATCTGCACCCAGTTCCCACAAGGATACATTACATATGCACAGTATTCCAGGGGAGATGCTATCTAATCCACCTTTTACTGGGGTGTCTATTGAACATATGTCCTTGGACGATTGGCCTCAGACTGTAAGCCTTTAAAACACCAGACTGTAAGCATTTAAACACAAGTCATGTCATATAATAGCCATGTAGTTAGTGTTTAACATAAGGTATTGGTACATGAACTTACTGGTGGCATTCTCATGTTCAACCACACACAGTTGCACCATGCACTTGCAAGTTGAGTTAATATTTACCAGAATGTAAGCAAAATATCACCATTCTCATCCTCATTTATTTATGTAGTGGCAGCATTTAACATTAAAGGGGACCTGTCACCCAGACGCAAAAAGCTGTATAATAAAAGTCCTTTTTAAATTAAACATGAAATCCAATTTCTATTTTTTATTAAAGCATTCATAGCTGTAAACTCATTTAAAATCTCAGCTGTCGATCAAATATTGTCTGCCCCGCCTCTATGCCTTAGGCATAGAGGCGGGGCAGACAATTACTTTCACTTTCCATTCAGCACTTCCTAGATGTCACTGCTCTCCCCACATTCCCCCCTTTGCTTCACCATTTAATTGTGTAGCCAGTGCATGGGGATGGACATCAGGTCCCCCATACTGGTGCACAAACAAGATTCTGAGATGATGCAAGGCTTGCCTTAATAACAGTGTCCACAAAATGGCTCCTGCCTGCTTGCTATAATTATGAATTCCTAGACTGAAGGAAACAAGATTCAAATAATTTATATAGTGTAATTAAAGTTCATTTTGCTTGATTAATGTCATAAAATAGGATTTTAAATATATTTTTTGGGTGACGGGTCCCCTTTAATACTGTGTATAGTAAACAGGAGTCTCTGTTGTTACCTTGGGATCTGGATAGCTCTGCATTACTTTTAAATAGTGGTGTATAGGTAGGATAAATTAAAAGGTTATTGTACAACAGATTATTTTTGCTGTCACTGGAACCAGACATTCAGGCAGGTAGAGTTCAGCTGCTCTTAGAAACTGCTGACATAAATACATTTTTAATGTTTATGATGAGGATAGAAGTGGGATTAGGAGGTGAAATTGCAGCTTGCAGGTACGACCAAAATGGCAAATATAAAGTGACTAGTGTTGGACAATTTTTCAACAAGTTTTGTCCAAAAATGATGCCCATAGACTCCAATGGGAGAAAAAAAATCTCGTTGTTGCGCATCAAAAAATTTTTGACGCCCATAGACTTTACTGCATTTTACTGAATTTTTGATATTTTGCAAATTTTCAGATTCAGCTATCACTGCAACTGATCAGTGCATAATCTACAGCTAAAGAACAGGATGGGTAGGTGGGATTGGACAGTCCACAGACAGTGGCCCAAACAAATGGAAAAATAAAAGGTGGGCATGTACTTATGTTGCCAGTTGTGCAGCATCTGTCTGTTCAGGCTGTGGGCTGATCTGACCACTTGGATGACTGTGGTGGATCAGCCAGTTTATGACCACCTTTAGGATATAGATAGGTGATAGATTGTGTCCTTTCTACACTTTGAGCAAGGGTGACTGCTATTATTGAAGGAAACTTTGGATTTGTGTACAGAAAGTCAGAATAAGGATTGGAGAAGGTATGTTAAGGTGGCCATAGGTGCACCAATAATATCGTACAATATTTGGCGTGTGTGTGGTGGGAAACGAGCCAACAGATATCGGCAAAAGACTTGGATATCGGTTGGCTCGTCAATCTGGCTGGACAAAAAATTTTGATTGGGTGCCTTTGAAGCCACCAGAACATCAGCCACTGTTTAGAGCTGAATCGTCAGATACAGGTAGAATTCTATTGTTTCTACCTGTATATGCATGTGTACTGAAACGAACGATCTTTCTTGGAAAGATCTTTTTCTCCAGCTTTAGTCTATCAGTGCTTGCAGAGCACTATTAAAGGGTGTCGTAGAAAAGTTGATTACTTGGGGCAGTTTAATTAGAAGCTAACCCACTTATTTCACTTCCTGATATGTCAGAGCTTTGCAAGCTATGGCTCTCATAACTTTGTGTTCTGTACAATTACTTCACCATTTTATATATTTAGCATATACTGAGGTTGGCAGCAGTACTACTACCATGGATCAGTGGCTTCAGGATACACATAGGCTTATATTTGTATGGCCATGACATAGAAATCCCTTACCCCCGTCCTTGCTTGGGTCCTATTGGCTTGTGGTTTTCCTCTGCATAGGGATTGCATGCTTCCAAAACCATCTTATGCTTATTTTTGCACTTTTGTGTTTTTTAAGATCACCCTTCATGTTCGTTGCCCAAAAAAGCAATATGGAAACTAATCATAACTTTAGTCTTTAAATTATAGTGGAATAAGGAGAACCTTAGTCTACCCATGTGTAATTGTAAAAATATGCTAACCATAGTGGTGACTTTTTTTGTTATTTTTCTACGTGAAATTGACCTCAGGAGTGCCCATACTTTACTAATGCGAGGTCTACTTTTAGTGATGTCCCATTATGATCTACATCATAAAAGCATTGTTAGTGTTCTTTTCCATGGAAAATGTTATTTAAATATATTGATTTATGAGAGTGTTTATATTGCTATATAAAGGTCTACTGGTAGATGCTGATCTACCTTTTGGGCACCGCTACTTTACAGCCACTGAGAGAGCTACACAGGATTCCACTCAGTGGGGTGATATTGCAATAGAAAATTATTGAAAAAGTTCTTTCTGCTGATCTATCTGAAAACAACTAGTTGTTTGAAGGTGAGCAACTCCTTTAACCTTTTAGCGGGCCCTTCTGATATATTATATTTCTTTCCACTATTATGATGAACTGCGTTCACTATTGTTTGATGTGTTCCATATGATTTAGGGAAAATATAAACCTTCTCCAAGCTCATTATCGTTGTTTTATTACAGAAACTGGGAATGTGAATTTCAGAATATAATTGAATTGTAAAATCCTCTAACATATTAATTCAGGCCATCTGGAGGTGAATGGTGGCACTCTAGACTCCAGAGACCACCCGTAAAGACAGGATATATTTGCATTTTACTTAGGGCAGCATCTCTCAAACCTGTAAAAACATGACCTTATCATGGGCAACAGTTGTAGAGCCAAGTGTACATAACATCTGCTGGCAAGACCAGCCAGCCATTGGCTTATTTAACTCCTGTGGTTGTCCAAAAGTGCCTAAGTTATTTAGTTGAATAGTAACTTATTCCTGATGTAATGACTTCTTTGTGATATCACTATGATTAAAACGGGATATATATAATGGTTCTCAAACATGGCTTGCATAAATATTACTGGACTATATTTCCAGTGTGTAGTGGCATATTTGAAAGAACTAATGCATGCTGGCAGTTGTAGAAACCTAGGACTGGGTTCCATAAAAAAAATAGTTATTAAAACTCCCCAAATCTTCACGCCCCACAGCCCAATTAATACTAGATAATGGGTTAATCCACTTTAATGCAGAGCCCTTTTCACCTTTCATCATTTGCTATTATTATTATTAACACATATATAGTGAATAAAGTACCCCCTCTTGTAAAATATAAGGATATTATAAGTTACCGAGGAGTTTCATGACCAAATAAAAACACAAGGCCGAAGGCCGAGTGTTTTTATACGGGTCATGGAACTCCAAGGTAACTTCTAATATCCTCATATTTTGCAACTGGTGGTACTTTATTTATTATAATACACAAATTTCAGTGAGTCATGTGACAGAAATGACATCAGAACTCACCGTTTATAACTGATGACATCAGAACTCACCGTTTATAAGGATATAATTCACAAGCTATTCATGGCTTTTGTGTATTATATATATAAAGCAGTGCTGTACAGGTGTGGCATCTGTTATCCGGAAACCCATTATCCAGAAAGCTCAGAATTGCGGAAGGCTGTCACTCCCAGGCTTCATTATAATCACATAATCCAAATTTTTAAAACAGATTCCATTTTCCATTCCATTTTATCTGTAATAATAAAACAGTACCTTGTATTGAGTGAAACTAAGATATAATTAACCCTTATTGGAAGCTAAACCAGCCGATTGGGTTTATTTCACGTTTTTATGATTATCTACTAGTCTTAAGGTATGTAGAACCAAATTACGGAAAGATCCATTATCCAGAAATCCCCAGGTCCCACCCATTCTGAATATCATGTCCCATACCTGTACAATAGAAAGGTGTAAAGATTGACCATATAAAAATATAACTGAGATATAAAAGATCCCGCTCCATAGAGCTTACAAAAGGAGAAGAGCTTTGTTTATGGAAAATATCTGAGTTCCACAGTCAGGCTCCAGATTAAGTTTTAATTTATTTAGCAAGTGCCATATTTTTCCAAGTCCTGACATAACTTTATAGAAATCCCTTACCCCCGTCTTTGCTTGGGTCCTATTGGCTTGTGGTTTTCCACTGCATAGGGATTGCATGCTTCCAAAACCATCTTATGCTTATTTTTGCACTTTTGTGTTTTTTAAGATCACCCTTCATGTTCGTTGCCCAAAAAAGCAATATGGAAACTAATCATAACTTTAGTCTTTAAATTATAGTGGAATAAGGAGAACCTTAGTCTACCCATGTGTAATTGTAAAAATATGCTAACCATAGTGGTGACCTTTTTTGTTATTTTTCTACGTGAAATTGACCTTGTACCAACACTCCTCTCTAAGGGAAAAGCTCAGTGTAAATATAATTATAGAGATGTTAACATTTAATTTCCAAAAGCATTCCACAGCAGACCTACATGCCCCAAGATTATTTCTGAATGTCAGATACTTCTCGCTCTTTTAAATGTGACATGTTTTCCTTTTAATGCGTGTTGGCTCTTTCAGATGGTTTTAACATAATGGTTTATTGTTGCCAAAAAAAAAGGATCTGAAATTGAGAATCGGACTTGTATATTTTATCGCTCTGATTACAAATGAGACTGCTTAGATCATATAACTAGTGTCAGGATTATGTTTAATAGGTCAAATCTTTGCAGTTGGTGCCTGTTAAATGAATTTGAAAAGAAACACACTGTGTTTAAACTTGTGGTGAATGCTGGAGATTGATCATTTCAAATTGCTCTGGATATTTATTTAAGGAGGGGAAGCTTAAAAAGGGAGTGTATTCCCTGGGAGGTTAGTGGTTTGAGAAGCACTTATAGCCTGGATACAAGTCTTGCAAAATCAGGCACTCCATTATGTTGTGTAAAGAACCCTTGCCAGATAGCTAGGAAACCGATGTTATGGAGTGGGAAAGGCAGCTTGTGTGAGCCACTGCAGGACCAAAAATAAAAAGTACAAAAACACAGAAGGTTCCTTCCATTACACTTATCCTCCTGTTCCTCTGAACCACTGTCTTTTCACACCACTGGGGTTGCCCTCTTTTGTGGAAAAAAAAAATACTAGCCTTCCTAGATTATCTTTCCTTCTAATTAACAACATCAGGCTAGAGTCCTGCACGGAACCAATTTGTAAGACCCGACCCCGCAACCGGCGACCTGAACCATAACCAGCATATTTACCTACTTTGATCTGCTACCCAACCCGGACCCGCAACTGCCTTATCCGCAACTCGAGCCACAACCTGCTGACCACCATCAAACAGGAAGTGATGTTGCTGCAACCCAGAAGTGACATCATCAAAAGTGGGCGGGGACTGAAACAAGTTTTGTAAAGACTTCTGGACAACTAGCCAGACAGCCCTGATTAAACATTATTAATGTTCATGCCTTTCCAAAACTAAAGAAGATATCAATCTTCCAGCTCATTCTTAATGGTTAACTACTTATCAGCCTGTGCCCATTGGGCATCATATACCTGCTGACCTCCCCCTTTTGGCTGGGTCACCTTTCTCTATAGTTACTGTATATCTCTACTTTAAAGGGGTTGTTCACCTGTCAAATAACTTTTAGTATGATGTAGAGAGTGATATTCTGAGACAATTTGCAATTGGTGTTGTTTTTGAGTTATTTGGCTTTTTATTCAGCTGCTCTTCAGTTTGTATTTTAAGCAATCTGGTAGCTAGGGTCCAAATTACCCTAGCAACCTTGCACTGATTTGAATAAGTGGCTGGAGTATGTATAGGAGAGGCCTGAATAGAAAGACGAGTAATAAAAAGTAGCAATAACAATTAATGTGTAGACTTACAAAGCTTTTGCTTTTTAGAAGGGGTCAGCGATGTCCAATTGAAAGCTGCAGAGTCAGAAGGAAAAGCCAAATAACTATAAAAAATAAATAATGAAAACAAATTTAAAAGTTACTTAGAATTGGCCATTCTATAACCTACTAAAAGTTACCTTAAGGGCAGAGACACCTGCTGCTGTTTCGGGAGATTAGTTGCCCAGCGACAAATCGATTCTTCTTCTTCGGGCGACTAATCTCCCCGAACTGCCTTCATGCCGGCTAGAATGTAAATTGCCAGTGGGATGGCACGCGGAACGCTTTGTTTTCCGAAGTTGCCTTACGAGGAAACTTCGAGCGACTTCGGAACAGAAGTCTTTGTTTCTGGAGCTCAGGTACTGCAAGGCAGTGACCATATTCTATGATCTATGAGTGGTTAATTCATAGTTTTGTGAAGCAATGCAATACCAGCAGGCTTACAGTCTAAAATATCTGTGTTTCCAGTGCAGCCTGTGAATATCAACTGAATGTATTTTTCTTTGGGTTAGACGGCCAACTATAATTCTGCTTTGTAAAGGTCTAAATTGGATGTGTTTATATGGTATACGTCTTCATATCCCAGGAGGATTAGTTGTATATTCAGTTACAGGGAGCTGGTTCCTGGAGGTTTTATTTATTCGACATGTACCTGTGGAGCGCATTTCCCGTGAGCTTTGGGAGGAATGAATCAAATGTGTTTATTGTGGAGCACAGGTTGGGTGTTTTTTGAATGGCAGCCATGGAAAACTGGTAATTGTTCTAGACCTTTGCTGTGAATATGTTAATTTACCATAGGCATTTCATAGGCCACTATCCGCAACCTTTATTTTGTTTTCCCATAGGCTGTTTTATAGGAGCGCTTAAGGAAACACTCTGATTAACATGGCAGTTAACTGCCGGCTACAGTTGCAGTCAGGTGTTTTCTATAAAAATAAAGAAAGTATTTAAATGCAACTATTTTTTTTTGGTGAGTCGGTAATACTAAACCAGTTTTGTTTGGTATGGGATTTACCAGTTTTTGTGTAAAGAGCTTTACATTTATAAAGGAGAAAGTTGGAAAAGTCTAAAATATGCAAATTCGGTTACAGGATCTGTTATCCAGAAAGATCACCCATAGACTGCATTTTAATGAAATAATTCAATTATTTTGGAACTTCGCCTATTTGCAAATGGGCGCTGGCGTAAATTAGCTAGCGAAGGACTCTAGCGCTACTTTGCACTCTAACGCAGGCAAATTTTCGCTCTGGCGAATGGACGTAACTAGTCAAATTCGAAGATGCAAATTTTACTGAACGTTACCTCTTGCGCCAGACTTGCCTTCACCACCTCAGACCAGGCGAAGTGCAATAGAGTAGATCGGAGTTCCTCAAAAAAATTTTGAAAACATTTTTGCTGCCCCTGCTAACCTGTGGGGCTGCCAAAGCACCATTGGGTGTATATGTGTATATTCTTTCCACTGAGACACCCAAGTGATACTAGGGATCCTCTGTAAGGTGAATGGTACAAGTAGCATTTTGTTGTGAAACTTTTTTCACTTTTCTGCAGAAATGTTGCTCCTACTAAATGCTGACAGATTTCTTAAAGAACCCCACCTTAGCAAATCTGTCAGCATCTTTACTTTTTTTGGGACCAAAATGAACTGTGCGTGTATGTGTGTATGTGGCAAAGACAGTGCACCCAGGAGCTGACATCTGACACAAGTGCATAAGCATGTGTTACTCTACTTAAACCATTGTTAGGTGCACGGCTTCATATTGGAAATCTCCCCCCCCCATACCTGTTCCTTCAAGCCATTTGGTGTGTGTTTTTTGTGTAACTAGGCAGGAACATATAAACGTCTCTGGGGTGGTAAAGCCATGGGAGGCCAGACCCCTGCTGTTTCACTTCTCATTTGGCATCTTTCATCTGAGCTCGTGAGTGTGGCTAAGGGTAGGGACACACTGGGCGATTTGGGGAGATTTAGTCGCCTGGCGACTAATCGCCGCGACTTTCCACGACCAATCTTCCCCGAATGCCTCCCCTCATTCTGCGCCTGGATAAAATGAAAAATCGCCTGCGCTAATCACACGCGGCGATTTGTTTTCCGAAGTCGCCCGAAGTTTCCTCGTGAGGCAACTTCGGGCGATTTCGGAAAACGAATCGCCGTGTGTGATTAGCGCCGGCGACTTTTCATTTTATCCAGGCGCAGAGTGAGGGGAGGCATTCGGGGAGAAAAGTCGCTGCGATTAGTCGCCAGGCGACTAAATCTCCCCAAATCGCCCAGTGTGTCCCTACCCTAAAGCTGGCCATAGATGTAAAGATTTTTGAAAGATCCGATCGTCATCGTGAGACCACGATTATCTCGAAACGAGCGTACGATTGCACGAATTGTCCATCATCTAAAAAGACCAATTTGGCAGGAAAACAAAGGGGAGCTGCCTGCTTGTCCCTGCAAACATAGATAAATTGCACTGGGACCGATAAAGATTTTTTAACCTGGCCGATCAATTTCCTGACAGATGTCGGCCGAAAAATCGTAAGATGTACGATCGTTCGAATCCCACTAACCGCACGATAATTTCGAAGGATTGGTCAGACTTCACTAAAATCGGTCGTTCGGCAAGAGAAATCTTTGCGTCTATGGGGAGCTTTAGAGAGGGAGCTGGGAGATGAAGCTGAAATTCCATGGCATAAATTAGCCTCAAGCATATGTTTCAAATGAACTACACTTTGGAGCCTTTCCACGTGGTGCTGGTAAAAGGTTCCTTTTAAACATACTAAATGGTCTTGGTCGGGATGCTAAGCTGCGTTAAGGGGAGAATTCACAGATGGCTCTGTGCCTGTGATATGACTCTTTCATTAGAGTGCTAGCTGCAGCCTCCTTTTATTGCTCTACCTGCTGAGGCGAAAGCTTTTGATGTGACTAGACCTGGACTGGTGTCTGCTGAGGATTTCTTGTTACTCTGCAAGTACAAGACAAGATATTCATGTACAATATTCAATCACTAGTCCGACCCTGACTACAGCCGAGTGATTACACTAGGCAGTGACAAGGGCCCATTGGGTTCTATATTGATTATATTGTTTTCTGGTCAATATGATATTTCTTTTTCTGGAAAAATCAGGGTCCAGTTTGTCTGGTTAATCAGCTAATGTTCAATGCAGCCCTGCTATATGCGTTTGATACGGTTACGGGAGCTACTGAAAATTTACAGATACTTCAAACAACTTGCAGTTGGGAAACATTGAATTAACCAATAATGTCAATGCCTAACTGGGTACATTTAGTAATGCTTGTGGCCCCTAAATCATTACAAAAAATAAAGCCTCAGACATGCAGCAAATCTGCTTGCAGCATGCTTATGGATGTTCTAGAAATATTGGTGCTTTAATAATAATTCATTACAAATGAGGTCAGAGAGATGAAAGTGATGGAGAAGTTGGTGTCCCTTGATGTCCTGATTAAATTGCCCATAGTGTTATTGTGATAGAAGATTGTAATAAGCTCCACTGGGACAGGGAATCATGTGAATTTTAATAAATTACCTTAAAGGAGTCGTTCACCTTTAAACTTTTTCCCAATTACTTTCTATTTTTTACGTGTGACAGTTTTTTCTAAATTTTAAACCTAGATTTTGAAAAAAAACCAATAAAAAATAAATGATGGAAAGTATTTGAAAAAAAAGTCTTTATTTCTGGGGAACAATCTGAAAACAATTGAACTGGAAAAAGTGTTTGGAAGGTGAACAGCCCCTTTAAAGGGATGCTGTCATGGGAAAATGTTTTTTTTCTCAAAATGCATCAGTTAATAGTGCTGCTTCAGCAGAATTCTGCAATGAAATTGTTTTCTCAAAAGAGCAAACAGATTCTTTTTTATATTTAATATTGAAATCTGACATGGGGCTAGACATATTGTCAGTTTCCCAGCTGCCCCCAGTCACGTGACTTGTGCTCTGATAAACTTCAATCACTCTTTACTGCTGTACTGCAAGTTGGAGTGATATCACCCCCCTCCCACCCCCCCACCCAGCAGCCCATCAGCAGAACAATGGGAAGGTAACCAGATAGCAGCTCCCTGACACAAGATAACAGCTGCCTGGTAGATCTAAGAACAGCTCTCAATAGTAAAATCCAGGTCCCACTGTGACACATTCAGTTACAATGAGTAGGAGAAACAACAGCCTGCCAGAAAGCAGTTCCATCTTAGTAGTGCTGGCTCTTTCTGAAAGCACATGACCAGGTAAAATGATCTGAGATGGAGCCTACACACCAATATTACAACTAAAAAAAAATACACTTGCTGGTTCAGAAATGAAAACAGTGTAAAAAGTGTAATTTAGAAATAAAAATGACGTAAAAAAATCATGACAGAATCCCTTTAGAATACTGTAAACTGGATTTGTTGGGGTAACTACACTAACCTGACATGGAATAAGCATGTTCTACAGATCATTTCCGGATTATACGCGTTCGGTTCATACATATGCCTGTTTTCCTTTGCTTGGGTTTTGCTGTTTTTAGTTTCCTTAGAGAAACACGAGTAGCAAATGCTGTAGCCAGTCAGGAAGGAAAAGGCCTAATTTGGGCTACAGCTGTTTTCTCATTTACAAAAATGTAAAGCATGTGGTGGTTTGGCCTACAGAACATGTACATAGTCTTGTTAGGGCTGCTTGTAGGAGCCATCAGCAAGAATGAATAAATGAATGGAGCTATTGCAGTAATGTTCTTTTGGAGTAAAAGGAAGACCTGTGAATGACTTGGGGCTCCATGATATTTAGTCTAGGTTGGTAATCGGAGAACCTGGAACACAAATAGTTTGTGTTTGGCGTGTAGCGTTACATAGACATTATTTTTAAGAAAATCCTTGTTTCAGGTATACAGTCAGGGTTTCTTTTGACTCCATCGCTGTTGCCTGCATCACTTCATAACAGAACGACCTTACATTTTCAAGGTCAGCTGTAATTTATTGCAAGGAAATGTACAATCATGGAGGGGGGGAACGGAATTCACCATCATATGATGGCTCAAGCTCAGTCAGTCTTCTAAGAGAAATGTTTGTTTTGTCACCACGTGTGTAAAGGACCGAGCCCTTTAACTGCATCTGAAAGATCCATTCTTTAGGCGCCTGTGTATAAGAGCAAAAACATATGCTCCGTTTCTCCTGCATGTAACGTGGCCAGTGTCAGATATTTTCTGAGAAACTTTGTTACAGGATAAAGCCTCATTAATGGTTTTGTTACCGCAGATTTAAAAAAGAAAAAAAAAAACCAAGAACTAAATAGCATGACATTGGCATTCAGCAATGTGTGTGTACGAACGAGCGCCAAAAGCTACATAACTGGGTGTGCGTAACTACTAGCGCTGTCACATGCAGTTAGTGTTTTTGTTTTTCTTTCTGTTTTTGTTTTCTCCCCAGAAAAACAAGCCACAGCAGTGGTTTTGTGTTTCAGTGTTTTAATTAGCTGCTATTAGAGGCATCCAGGGTAAAAGTGGAGATTATGTTGCCTTTACTGATCTACAGAAAAATACCATCAATGTTTAGCAGAGAATCGTCTTGGCAAACAGTATGAATGGAGAACGGAGGCAATTCAGCTTCAGTAGGTATAGAAATTGAATGCTCTACCTTTGCAAGCCATAAATGCAGTTGTGGTGGTGAGTGTTTGCTGAGGGACACTAGGCTGCACGATGGTGAAAACTGAATAAAACTAAATTTAGAGGCACATATGAATTTTAAAGGAGAAGGAAAGGCTTTGTGCACTTTGGGGTGCCAAATGTTAGGCACCCCCAAGTGATTGTATTGACTTACCTGAAACCCCGGGCCAGTGCTCCTATCAGCAGAAAACTGCACCGGCCCGGGGTTATTCCAGCGAGCACCACGGAACGATCCTCTTCTGTCTCCCTCTTTCTTCGTGCGGATGCACATCCGCAGTTGAACGAAAAGCCGAAGTCGGCTATTTCATTCAACTGCGCTTGCACCCCCAGTGCACGAAGCCTTTCCTTCTCCTTTAAAAAAAAGTAACATTTTTAATATTACCTGAGCCCCTTTTCAGGCCTTTAAATAGGGCCCAGAAATATTTCTTATATGCTATTGGGCTGAATAAATATTTTCATTTTTAAAGTGAGTCGTGGAATTTTTTGGCACATGTAACTTAAGGATGATGACACTCATAACTTTAAAGCTCAGTCTTAAAACTTTAGGCTGACTTCACCTGTAAATTCTTTTAGAATAACTTGATTTTATGGCACAAGCAAATAATGTAAAGCACGTTAAGCCCTACAAATCCATGTTAATTGATACTTATGGGCTTAAGATCCCGTTCAAACGAATCCGTACAGGAATTCTGTTTGTCTTCCACTGATGTCATGCTTTTAGAGACGCTTGGGGGCTGATTTATCAAAGGCTGAGATGAAAATATATTCTAAAATGCTTTTTTCCCCTGCAGGTCGGGTTTTTTAGACATTTCGTTTTTCGCTTTCTTGGCCACAGAATTTAGGAGCAGCTCAAACCTGTCAAGATCCATTTAGACAAATGTAGGCATCAGTGTGTGGAATGGAAATCTTTCTAGCACTCCACTTACCTGAGAATCCTGAGGGATTTCTCAAGTGTCTTATGCAGGACATGTGCCAAAGGGAAAGAAATTTACATTTTCAGATTTTTTATAAATTTTCCTTTTCATGTTGCACTTGTTTTTGTGGCTGATTAGATAAAGTGTTCATATATGCAGGAATGTTTGTCTAGTAGTGGGCAGGTCTTTGGGAAAATAGATATTCCTTCCAGTACTCATACAACTTCTTTCTAAGGCTACCTGCTCTATTGATAACTTTGAACAAATTGCTTTTCAGGTGATGTGTCTCCTGTGCAAATGAATCCCATATCTCAGTCTCATTTTATTCCACTGGCAGAAGTGCTGTGCTGCGCCATTTCTGATATGAACACAACTCAGATTTTAGTGACACAAGAAAGCCTCATGGAACATCTCAATAAACATTACCCAGGTAAGTTCCAATGTATTCATTTTGAGTGTTGTGGAGATGATAGATCCATAAGGCAAGACCTAGAATTAGTCACATAGGGTTGCCACTTTTATGGTAGCACTTTACTGGTCTGCGGAAGGGGGTGGTGACAACGATGGGGGTTATTGAGGTAAGGGGGCAGGGAACGGATGGATTAGGGACTGGGAATAGGACGACAGAGGCAGTGTCAGGGAGCTGTACATGGAGAGAGCTGGGATGGTGGGGTTGGTAGGTATAAAAGATGCTTGACAAAGGGGAGTGTCCGCGAAACGTTGCACCAGGGCTTGCCCTGCTAAACGCATATCTTGTGTGCCAGTGATATTCCTACATGTTTGACTGGAGGTTGCCGATTCCCCCATCACGGAGCACCATGAGGAAATAATTGGGAACGTAGGGTGTGCGGTAATTCCATTTTCTTTGGAGGTAAAAATTATGGGTTATTACAAATAGGGATGCACCGAATCGACCATTTTGGATTCGGCTGAACCCCTGAATCCTTCACAAACGTTTTGACGGATCCTAATCCGAATTCTAATTTGCATATGCAAATTATGGGTGGGAAGGGGAAAGCATTTTTTTACTTGTTTTGTGACAAAAAAGTCACATGATTTCCCTCCCTGTCCCTAATTTGCATATGCAAATTCAGATTCGGCTCAGCCGGGCAGAAGGATTCAGCCGAATCCTACTGAAAAAGGCCTAGTCCTGGCCGAATCCCTAACTGAATCCTGGATTCTGTGCATCCCTAATTACAAATTTACTGGTAAATATTGGCAGTAAATTGGAAATTCAACCCTAGCTGCTGCCTGTCTAGGCTAGGGAAATACCAGTCGGGAAACAACCCTACAATCTTACCTTGTGATTTTACTGGAACTAGTAGTTATCATTTGAACTATTATAAATACATGTGACTAATTTGTCCTGGTTTTAAGGAGATCCCACTGAGTCAAAAAAATAATAATGTATTAAATTATAAACAATATATTCCACACCTATAGCATAGCACTTTTGCATATATTATATTTAGCATAAAACAGCCTGCATATATACTTTTGAATTATTACGTATTACTTTTTTTCTTTAGGAATAGCGACCCCATCTCAGGACATTCTCTATAATGCACTTGGGACACTTATCAGAGAAAGAAAAATCTATCATACTGGAGAGGGGTATTTTATTGTCACACCCCAGACTTATTTTATAACAAAGAAAACAGCTCTGGACTGTAAATATGCAGCAGCTGAAAAGTTTTCCACCTCTCCACCGCCCATCACTTACCTTGTCAGCATGGAGAGCTGTGCAGATCTAACCAAAGTTAACATGCCATCAGTGTCACACTGTAGATCATGCAGTTGCTTTTCTGAGCAATCTCTTCACAACGTACTTGGACAACAGTCGATTAATGAGAGCCAGGTAAAAACGCACAGAAGCATCAAGGAACAAAAACCTTCCCTTCGTAATCAAGCAACTTCCACTTCCAGGGACCATTACACATGTGAAAAAAACAAGCAACAGGTTGTGTTAAAAGAAAAAGAAAAGTGTGGTAAGAAGTTCGGTATCAGTCTTTTCTGGCGTAATGTCTCCAAAAAGGAGAAGCCAAGGAAAGAGTTGGTGAGCTTTTCTGCGCAATTCCCCCCGGAGGAATGGCCAGTAAGGGATGAGGACAATTTGGATAATATCCCGCGGGATGTTGAACATGAAATAATTAAACGCATCAACCCAGTTCTTACTGTGGATAACCTAATGAAGCACACTTTGCTCATGCAAAAGGCTGAAGAACAAAAAAAGTATTTCAGCAAAGGAACATCAACGGATATCATAAAAAACAAGCACGGCTATAATTCTAAGGGAAGTAGTAAGAAAAAAAATGGCAAGTTGTCCAAATACCACAAAAAAGTTCAGTCCAGTAAAGAGAAATGTAAGAAGGACACTGGTGCTCCAAGGGCAGTGCCCCATGAAGAGAAGGATGTCAACAGACTGTCTCTTGATCAGTCCGATGATGATGATGATGATGTAATGGCAATGGACAGGCATTGTTATGTTAGCGCAGAAATTGTTCAACACGATACGGTCTACAAAAAGCAAATTAGTAATCCATTTGATGGCATACCATACAGGGAGAATTCCAACGTGAACGGGCACAAGTCATTGAAGGAAATTAAGAGATCTCGTTCTGGGAAGCAAAGAAGGTGTGTACCAAGGTCGAGATCCTTGGACTGTACAGAAAGAAAGGCAGAGAACATTCATGTTGAGCATATACATTCAGAAAGACACATTGGAGCTTATAGAAATGAACCATATCATGAACCGTTCCATTCTGTTCTTTCTGACAAAGATGACTTGAGGGAATATCCACCCAGTTAT
Source organism: Xenopus laevis (assembly GCF_017654675.1). Classification (NCBI taxonomy): domain Eukaryota; kingdom Metazoa; phylum Chordata; class Amphibia; order Anura; family Pipidae; genus Xenopus; species Xenopus laevis. The sequence continues at coordinate 22,679,761 of NC_054384.1, read as the reverse complement.
CCACAGAGTAGCACACTGCGCATTGATGACAAATATAAACCTGCCAAAGAAGACAATTCTGCCAGTGTCCTGTATAGTGAAGACAGCTATATTTGTGATGATTTCCAAAAAAATCTGTTTGTTCATTTAGAGGCTAGCGTGGAGCACGAGGCAGTGAAGTCACATTCCATCTACAAGGTGACTGCAATGAACAGTTTAAAACCAAACCACTGTAAAAGTGAAATTAACTTAAATCTCATTGGGAGAACTCATTATGGGATATCTGAAGACAGTGGGGCATCGAACGCCTGTAATTATTCAAACAGTTGTCTAAAAGACACAGATATGCCAAAATATAATGCATTGCCTATCTCAGAGACTGGAGGATTTACTAAAGACAATAAAGCTTTGTACCAAAGGACTGTGGAAAATGATGATGCTCACAGGTATTTATATCTTGAAGATGACACTGAAGACAAAACGGAGATGTGTCCAATACTTGACTCTCATGTCCAAAAAGCAAACTTGGACGCGGTCAACTGGAATGACCTTGCAGATGAAAACAAAAATACCTCTGGTAATTCTCAATCCCAGTGGCAACCTAAAATTACCTTTGCACCTCAGTTTGGCTCTTCCATAGACAATGACCAAAAAACATACAGTCCTTCTCTTTTTTCCTTAGATGGTTCCCATGAATGCCACAAACAGTCTTTGCACACAGGTCAGCCGTTACCAGAGTATATCCATGGTCACCTGGAAGAAGAACCTGAAACTGCCGACTGCATAAATTCCTCAGAACACATTGACGGCAGCATATTTGATTACTGCAATTCAAGCGAGGCAAACTCTGTGGCCGAGGCGCTACACATGTCCGTTACTGGAAATGATGAAAAGCCCGTTGCAAATTCAGGGCAGCAGTCTGGGGAATTGAGGACCTGCTTTGAACACAAACTGACACTATTTCATTCAAAAATGAACCCATCAGAAACAAGCCACCATGAAAAGAATGAAAATCACAGCACAACTGGGGATAGTGGCATTGAATCGCCGCGGTAAGAATTTTTAAAAAAAAAGTATTTGCACTAATCCAAACTTTAATACATATTTGAAGGCATAAGGATCAGACTTTTTATTTTTGGCTTATCCTTAAATTTTTAAGTTTCATTGACTTGAAGATACATAATGGTATAGATACACCTTTTAGAAAGAATGGCGGCCACAAAGGGTAACATGGAGGTATAAAGATGCCCTTTGGGTATGTGGCCTGTAGTTGACTAACTGGTATAATGCAGTTCATGAAAATCTAAAAGGGGAACTATCGCGAAAATGAAAATTTAATATTAGCTTCAGCATACTGAAATACGAAACTTTCTAAATACAATCAATTAAAAATTCAGTACATTTTCTGAAATAATCAATTTTATATTCACGATTCCTCTCTCAGTATCTGTTTCTCTTCATTCTGTCTTCATGCAGCAGTTGGGTGTCAAATGAATGATCCAATATATCTTATAGGGGGGCCCCTTTCCTAGCAGATGTATTTAGAGCTCACTTAAATAACTGATTCCAGTACAAACACAATCTAACAAAATAACTGCTTTTTGCACAAATTCTGCATGTAGATAGACATGATGTCTAGTGATTTTGATAGAGTGAACTTCTAGGTAAAAGGAGCCCCACTATAAGATATATTGGATCATTCATCTGACACCCAACTCCTGAATGAAGACAGAATTGCAGCCTTCCTGACATTCGTGGGTTTTTTTTGGAAAAACCTCAAATCAAGTTTTTTCTTAAATTCGAATCGAATTCGATTCTAATATGATTTTGAGTTTTCAGGTCGATTTAATTCGAACAAGTTTGAAAAATGTGATTTTTTAAATAAATTTAGAAGTTATGGGAGTTTAGGGGAGTACTCACATGAATTCAAATTCAACCTTTGATAAATGTGCCTCGATATGTCAGTACTTTCCATAATTTTTATAAAAGGAGTCTTAATTTGTTTGATATTGGAGTAATGTAATACAGTCTCCATATACAGGATTTTGCAGCTGTCCTTGCATGTAGTATCTGTTAAATATCCATAGCTGGTAGCCTGTGTCCCACGGTTTCTTTATCTCAACCAGGGCCACCGAGTTCTGGTCCATTACTTTAAAAAAAAACATAAGCAACCCCAAACGAAACAGTAGGGATTTTTTTTCAGTAGCTAACATTATTTCATTTCTAGCAGTTGGCACTTCTCTTATATCCCGTTTGCTTCCATTGTAGAACACGGATAAGCATTGCTTCCAATAACTCTGTTGTTCTGGAGACGCTGAAAAGAAGGACTTTCTTGCAGAACCTGGAAATGAATGGTAATCCCAAACACGAAGGACTTCTTCCCACCAGTTCTCTAATACAGATTACGCCTGCTATGAACGTGTAGGGTTCAGTACTTTCATTTGAAAGCTTCAATTGCGTTTGTGCATTTTTATCCTAAATCATGAAATATTGGTTTATTTAGGTTTACGGCATGCGATGCCTATTGTCGGTGGTTTTATCGACCAGAGGAGTGCCCAAACCTGTTAACAGGAGGATTTTGGCCCCAAATTGCTTAGATGCATGTTTTTGTACCAATATTCATGACGCTTCTCTGCTGGCAGAGATTACGCTTTGAAAATGTTACAGCTGTCTGCCATCATTGAGCCGAATGCTGTTCTTTTTCAGCGTGCCAAATCATTTGGAAAAATAAGCTAGATAATGGTAAAAAGATGATATCACAAGTACACACAATTCTGTGGAGCTCTTATGCTGGCTGAGGCCTTTAAAAATCCTGGGAGTGCCTTATCTAGAACGTAGGTGTCCTTCAAGCATTTTCCGAATATCCCACAATTTTTTTGTCCTGCTGCCTGACATGTTCCCCAATTTGGACAATAGACTTTGCAGAGAGATCCTTAGAGGTGCAGATGACCCGATCACAAGTCTACATCTAAACCTGCTTAGCTCTGTTGTACATAAAGACACCAGCACTATGCAGTGGATCAGTACACCTGCAATACTTATTAGGGCTAAGTACAACTTTAAAAGTGAACACTAGCATTTCTTGAGGGACACGACTTGCTTTCATTTAACTTCATATCTTTATGGCTTTTTCCAGTCCCATGCAGCTTTTGTGTACAGTTGAAAAAAAGGAAATTAGTTTGTTAGTTGTTATAGCTACAATACATGCTGTAATACCATCCAGAGCCTCTGCTCTTGTTTTCTGAATTCTTTTAGGGATTTCAAACTATGTTCTATCTTCACAGTGCCTTTATTTTCCTACAGGGTAAAAACCAATATACATAAGAGATCTGAGCATTCAAGCTAGTTAGACCTGATATCTAGGCTATAGATAGGTGTTAGGGGCTTGAGTTGCTAGAATGTTAGCAGAATAGGGACATTGGTGATTTGCCTTTCAGGTTTCCAAATAGTACTACATTTGTACAACATTTAGGGGCAGATTTATCAAGATGTGAGATTATAACTCACCGGGAAAAAATTGATTTATCAAAAGAGTTCACCAGTAGATAAATATGCTTTTAAAAATCCCATAGGAATGAATAGAACATGAGTGAGTTTTATTGTGGTGAGTTCTAATCTCACATTTTGATAAATCTGCCCCTTAAAGGAGAAGCAAACCCTAAAGTTAAAAAACGCCTACCCTACATAGACCACCCTCCCTCCCAGCCTTGCTGCTACCCTCGGGCAAATGCCCCTAAGTCTTTACTTACCCCTCGGTGCAGGTTCTGTCCAGCAGAGTTCACGGGCAGGGCCGCTTTGATAATACAAGTTAAGGGGCGTCTGCCCAGGGCCCACTGCGCCGTAAAATAGAGGGGGCTGGGCGAGATGCAGGTAGGGAAACGGAGGAAGGGGATGCACACAGGGAGGGAGGTGACATGCAGGGAGGAAGACGGAAGGAGGGGACACGCACAGGGCAGGAGGCGACACATGCAGGGAGGAAGACGGAAGGAGGGGACACGGAGGGAGATGGAGGGAGGGGACGCACACAGGGAGGAAGATGGAGGGAGGAAACACAGGGAGGCGGGACCAATTTCAAAATGGGTATGGGGGTCCCACTAGTTGACTCTTTGCCCAGGGCCCACCAAGGCCTTAAAACGGCCCTGTTCACGGGCGCCATCTTCTTCTCTTGGGCAATCTTCGGGAAGTGCCATATCGGCACATGCGCAGTTGGAGCAATTTTCTGTTTTGTGACAACTGTGCATGCACTGAAACTCACGGAAATTGCCGAAGTGCCGGGAGAAGATCCAAAGATGACCAAAACTGCTCAAGATGGAGCCCGTGAACTCCGCTGGACAGAATCTGCATGGAGGGGTAAGTAAAGACGTAGGGGCATTTAGGTAACAGCAAGGCTGGGGGGGAGCAGGGTATATGTAGGGTAAGGATTTTTTAACTTTAGGGTTTGCTTCTCCTTTACGGTGGCCATACATGCTCAGATATTATTGTATGAAACTTCACCTACAATCACGTACAATATTCAGTGTATATATGGTGGGAGTCAAATCGACTGATAATTGATGATTTATTGGGTGCCTGAACATCAGCCAGATAGAATCATCGGATAGAGGTAGAATTCTATTGTTTATACCTGAATCTGACGATTCAGCTCTTCTGTGAAACGAACAATGGTGACAGGAAAGATTTTTACATGTATGGCCACCTTTACTCTTAAAGGGCATGTAAAGTCTAAAATAGAATAAGGCTAAGAATGCTGTATTTTGTATACTAAACATGAACATGAACTTACTGCACCACAAGCCTAATCAAACAAATAATTTATGCTTTGAAAGTTGGTTACAGGGGGTCACCATCTTGTAACTTTATTAAACAACTTTGCAAGGCTAAGACTGTGCACATGCTCAGTGTGGTCTGGGCTGCTTAGGGATCATCATAAACAAAGCTGCTTGAGTTCTGCATGGCTGGGAAGTAAGGCAGGAGCTCCCCCTGCTGTTCATAAGTATGATTGTTTCCCTGCTCAGCAGTTAGGGACCGTCTGACAATTCCTATCCACAGCAGTAAATGAAGGGAGACTTTCACTGCATACAGTCAGGTTTCTTATAAAAATGGTACACATTTTTTTTTAAAGTATATTGGAGATAGGTTACTTTTCCATTAAAGAAAGTGAAAATGGGATTTTATATTTTTGCCTTTACATGCCCTTTAAGTACAGGCCATTTCTTTGCTTTCTGATTTAGTGATTTGATTCATAGCATTGCATTCTATATCTGACCTGATCAGACAACAGTGTCACCCTAAATGCCCATGCCTAGGACACTTCATTATCTCTGCAATGGCGAGTATATCTAGGATGTCTTGAGCCTACAGCCAGGAAATATTGTTCTCATATGACACAAGCTCAGGTGGTAGGCAACAAGCATTTTGAGTTATGCCCCCATGAGATAGTTCAGCAATGTATTGGCATGATTATTTCTCATGCTGCATGTTTGAGGGCTGGATTAAATTGAAGATGATACAAAGAATTGATGATTTGATACAAATAAATTTGAAAAAAAAAACCCTTGATGACTACATCCAATTGGATAGCCCTGAGCTAAAAAGTCAAACAACCGATAGGCTGTTAGGCTGCTTGCAAATAGTATCGCTATTTCAGATTTTTATACTTGGAATGTGAAGACTGAGTTTTTACTCATCAGCAAAGTTTTATCTGTATCTGACTTTTATTGGTTCATTAGCCAGATCTAAATACTAAATATACAAATATGGAACAAGTATATGCAGTGAATGCGTTTGATGCGCTTACCACGGAGTACGGTAGACCTGGGTGCAAATGCCCCAGACCTTCAGCAAAGGAAGCAAACACCAGGAGACATCAGAAGAGGTCGGCACAAGCCTGGACCCACAAAATAGTAGAGCCGGAGTCAGGTTGTAAAAGGTTAAAAAGCTTACATTTCATTCTCCATAATTAAGAACCAAGGCCTGATCGAGTCTACCAGTGACACTTAGTCTTGAGCCTATGACTAAGTGTCCCTGGAAGACACGCAACGCGTCAGGCCTTGGTTCTTAATTATGGAGAATAAAATGTAAGCTTTTTAACCTTTTACAACCTGACTCCGGCTCTACTATTTTGTGGGTCCAGGCTTGTGCCAGCCTCTTCTGATGTCTCCTGGTGTTAGATCCAAATACTACTGTTGCTTACATATTCGTCTTGTTTCAGATGTGTGCCGTTAAATATGGGTGCTTTAGATTTAAATGGAATTAGTGTGCATCCACTTATGTTTGAAATGTATTTAAAGGAATAGTGATGTTTGATATGTGCTGCTTTCACTAGAAAGGGCATTTTTATCCTTCACTTATATTGTTTTTATTTCAGAATGTTGTGGGACTTTAATATGCCAGTACAGTGGCGGTAATGGGCAGGTGGTGGAGCTTCTATTAGGACTCCTGGCATCCTGGAGGACCTTCCGCTGCCCATGTCTGGTTTATAGAACCAAATAAGGTGGGGTAACTATGGGTCCAGGTGAAGAATTCCCCACTTCCTCCCTACATATCCCATCATTGGGCCCCATAAAGAACAATGTGCATTTGCAGCCCCAGGATATAGATTCTAACACTCCCCTACATATTGATACCGTACCTATAAAATGTTTTCCTTTGCTTGTGGCAAGTCATTTGCTGAACCCATGGGAAAGTACCCTTCGTTGGTCCTCATAAGAATGCAACAAGACAATAGCATTGGTCCTTGAAATTTAAGGTGGCCATAGACGTAACAATTACGATCTTTCCAAGAAAGGTTGTTCGTTTCAATACACAAGTGTAGAGCTGAATCGTTAGATATGCAGATAGAAACAATAGAATTCTACCTGTATCTGCCGATTCAGTACTAACAGTGGCCGATGTTCGGATGCCTTTCAAAGTTTTCCGGCCAGCCAGATTGGCACGCCGACCTATATGCAAGTCTTCTGCCGATATCAGTCTGCTCATCTCCCACCATACACACAATGAATATCATACGAAAATGTTTTTTGTAAGATATTATTGGTGCGTTTATGGCCACCTTTATGCTGGCTCCTTAAAGAAAAACGATTATTCAAAATCCTATTTTATCACATTAGTCAAGCAAACAAAACTTTAATTACACTGTATAAATTATTTGAATCTTGTTTCCTCCAGTCTAGGAATTCATAATTATATCAAGCAGGCAGGAGCCATTTTGTGGACAGTGTTATTAAGACAAGCCTTGTATCATCTCAGAATCTTGTTTGTGCACCAGAATGGGGGACCTGATGTCCATCCCCATGCCCTGGCTACACAATTAAATGGTAAAGAGAACGGGGGAATGTGTGGAGAGCAGTGACATCTAGGAAGTGCTGAATGGAAAGTGAAAGTAATTGTCTGCCCTGCCTCTATGCCCAGGGCATAGAGGAGGGGCAGACAATATTTGATTGACAGCTGAGATTTTTAAATGAGCTTACAACAGCTATGAATGCTTTAATAAAAAATAGAAATTGGATTTCATGTTTAATTTGAAAAGGACTTTTATTATACAGCTTTTTGCGTCTGGGTGACAGGTCCACTTTAAAATTGTGGAAGGCTAAACCAATGGAATCAGCCCTAACAAGCAGAAATGTACAGAGTGCTTTGGCGCATACAGCAGTGATCTTCAGAAAAGGGGGAGCTGCTGAGTGACAACTCCCAAATCAGTTTTCTTACAGCAAAACTGGGGAACACTTGACAGGCTGAAGCTAGCTAATAAAGCTTGTTTGTACCAAACCATCTCTTACATCCCAATAGTTAGTGAATTTAAGAATCACCTGTTGTAGAGTCCTGCAGCAGGTCGGGTACCCGCGGGTTACCCGCAAAAAAAGCGAGCATCCTGTGGAATGAGGGGAGGATTTTCAGGTGCGGGTCTCATCTAAATTTCTTATCTTATGTAATATTGTCTATATTTTACTCCTTTTAAAGTTTTACAAAACGTGTTTCTGTCCAGTCCACTGTTGATGATGTCACTTCCAGTTTGCAGCACCATCACTTCCTGTTTGATAGTGGTCAGCAGGTTACGGATAAGGCAAAGTGGGTAAATAATCGGGTTGCGGTTCAAGTCACGGGCTGCGGGTTGGGGTCTTAGAAATTGGTTCCGCGCAGGACTAGAACCTGTTGCTGTTCTCTAATCCAAAATCAGTTTACAAGCTCTTAAATCTTAATAGGACTATTTTGTAATAGATTAAAGTAATGCATATTTTAATTTTGAATTCAACATATAATTTATATTTATCCAAATACCAAGCGGTATTTCACTCTAGCAGACTGTGGTTATCGCTAACTTCACTTTGTGATATATACCCCTTAGTATTTTACGGAAATCCATAGTGAACAACAAAAAGCAATGGACTACTGCAGGCAACAGTTTCAGAATCACAGATAATGCAGTTTGGCGTGAATTTGGCTCAGTATTTGGATAAGGCTTTAGTTAACCTTTTAAAAAAAAGTCATAGGATTTGCCAAAACTTGTCATCTAAATCTCCCCGATTAAAACGATTATTTTTGTATAGTAAACTCCACGAGAAACAGGGCAACAATAATGCATTCGCATGTTACAGGATAAAACACAATACGGTTTTTCGAATACTTTCACATTTTCATTGTAAATAAGTGTATAAATTGTAAATTAGAAATTGTGCATTTTTTTCCTTTGTACTTTTATATTAAATATTGGATGTGTAAAGTACATTAATGTTTTTTTTTCTGTGACAAAATGTGATAATCTGAATAAAAACAAGAAATGTACTACATAATAATATGCATTGAATTGGTGTGGTTTATTTCTTAAATGATATACAAACAGTTTTGCTGCCCCCGCAATATGAAGCAGCTTTTTTTTTTTTTTTTTGAACGGCTATTCCCATCCTGATTTGACTTCCCCTCGGGAAGAAAAGAATCGGCACAGAATTGAATTGCTTTTATCCAAGCTTTAACCAGCCCCCCACCTTCTTCCTAAACACAAGGACATGCGGCTTAAGGAGGAGAACACCTTTTTTTGACATAAGCTTTTTCAGGTGGGCTTGTGTATAAAGATGTAAATAAACACTATATGAACTGATAGAAATAAATATATATATATATATATATATTTATTTCTATTTTTTTTTATACATACCAAATTCCAAGGACTGAAATGGAAACCATGATAGTCTATCTGTGATCTTAAAAGGAGAACTAAACCCCCATCTGCTAACCTTCATAGCCCCCCTCCCTGCATAGTGCATTAGTGTAAAAAGTGTCCCCAAATGTCAATCTTACTTCTTCATACAGAGTAGCGCAGCTCCAAGGCACCATCTTCCACATTCTTCGGAAAGGACACTCCAACACTAAGCTATTTGGCGCATGAGCCAGAAAGTCGTAAATTGCCGAGGGGAAGGAAGAGGATCCAAAGAAAAACGAAGAAGTGGAAGATGGCGCCTTGGAGCTCCTTATTAAAGGGATACGGTCATGGGATTTTTTTTTTTTCCAAAACGCATCAGTTAATAGTGCTGCTCCAGCAGAATTCTGCACTGAAATCCATTTCTCAAAAGAGCAAACAGATTTTTTTATATTCAATTTTGAAATCTGACATGGGGCTAGACATTTTGTTAATTTCCCAGCTGCCCCAAGTCATGTGACTTGTGCCTGCACTTTAGGAGAGAAATGCTTTCTGGCAGGCTGCTGTTTTTCCTTCTCAATGTAACTGAATGTGTCTCAGTGAGACATGGGTTTTTATTATTGAGTGTTGTTCTTAGATCTTCTAGGCAGCTGTTATCTTGTGTTAGGGAGCTGTTATCTGGTTACCTTCCCATTGTTCTTTTGTTTGGCTGCTGGGGGGGAAAAGGGAGGGGGTGATATCACTCCAACTTGCAGTACAGCAGTAAAGAGTGATTGAAGTTTATCAGAGCACAAGTCACATGACTTGGGGCAGCTGGGAAATTGACAAAATGTCTAGCCCCATGTCAGATTTCAAAATTGAATATAAAAAAAATCTGTTTGCTCTTTTGAGTAAAGGATTTCAATGCAGAATTCTGCTGGAGCAGCACTATTAACGGATTCATTTTGAAAAAAATGTTTTTCCCATGACAGTATCCCTTTAAGCATTTTTTGTATAGTGTAAGTTAAGTTCTTCTTGCTCGACTAACATGATAAAATAAGATGTGGAACCATTTTTTTGGGTGACGGGTCCCCTTTAAAAGGGGAACATGGGGCAAGAACCATATGTTTAGGGTAAGGACAGCAATGATTTGGGGAGATTTAGTCACCCAGCGACTAATCGCCTCTTCTTCGGGAGACCAATCTCCCCGAAAAGCCTTCCCACCGGCTACAATCTAAATTGGAAACCGGATGGCACTCAGATCGCTTAGTTTTCTGAAGTCACCCGAAGTTTCCTCATGAGGCTTTTCGGGGAGATTAGTCGCCCAAAGAAGAGGCGATAAGTCGCCAGGCGACTAAATCTCCACGTCTGTCTCTGCCCTGAAGGGAATCTGTCATGGGAAAAGTTTTTTTTTTTTTTTTTTTTTTACAAAATGCCTTGGTTAATAGCGCTCCTCCAGCAGAATCCTGCATTGAAATCTGTGCTCTGATAGACTTAAGTCACTCTTTACTGCTGCACTACAAGTTGGTGTGATTTCACCCCCAGCAACCCATCAGCAGAACAAAGGGGAGGCAACAAGATACCACCTGACACCTGCATTGCTTAAAATGCTCCAGATATGAGAATAGCACTCAATAGTAAAACACCCAAGTTCGACAAACCCAAATTGGCAGTTACATGGAGTAGGAGAAATAACTTGTCTGACAGTAATTATAAGTGTTAGAATGAATTACGTACAGTGTCATTTAGTGATAAAAAATATACCATAAAAATCATGACAAAATCAGGATCAATGATATGAAGTCTGTATAACGAATATGTTACTTTGTGGATAAAACCAAATCAGTTTCTGCTACACATCCATCCTTTATGTGTGAGCCTATTCTTCCTTTGCTGGCTCCCGCCCTTCCTACATAAATTTCTGATATGATAAGATATTTCCGATCACACTATTAAAAGGTTTAGGGTGAAGACACATGGAGCTACTAGAAGCAGCTACTTGTCACGGCTACACAATGCCACAAAAGTCTTCACCCTTAAAGTAACCGTAACACCAAAAAACAATGAATATAAAACAATGAATATATAATGTCCTGTGGTGCTGCACTGGTAACACTGGTGTGGTTGCTGCAGAAACACTACTACTAGTTATATATAAATATTCTGCTGTGTAGCCATGGGGGCAGCCATTCAAAACTGAAAAAGGAGAAAAAGCACAGTATATATAGCTGATAACAGATAAGCTCTGTAGTATACAATGGGATTCTTTAGAATGTATCTTATCTATTGTGTATCCTGTGCTTGAATCGCTGCCTCCATTGCTACACAGCAGCTTTGTCTATATGAACTATAGTAGTGATTCTGAAGCAAACACACCAATTTTACCAGTACACTAAAGCTGGCCATAGACGCAAAGATCCGATCGTACGAATCGAGGATTCGTACAATTTTCGGACCATGTGTGGAGAGTCCCGACATTTTTCGTCCAGCGGAGATCGGTCATTTGGTTGATCAGACAGGTTAGAAAATTTCTGTCGGCTGCCGATAATATCTCTGCGTGTATTGCTGATCATACGATTTTCAGTGGGAGACTGTCACTGGCTTTATCAGACATAACTAACGTACGATTGCTGTCAGGGGCAGAACATCGGCTGATCTGTTCTTTTACTACTTTATTTGGTCGGAATGGTAAGACTTTGATCTGAATGGTTAGTGGCAGGTCGGGAGATGGGAAAGTCCGATCGTACGTTGATTCGTATGATCAGATCTTTGCGTCTGTGGCCAGCTTAAGGGGCAGATTTATCAAAGACCATCCAAAATTTAGTAAAAAAAAACCCCCAAAAAAACTTTAATTTTTTAGTTCGGGTGAATAGGCTGTATTCACTCGTTTGATTCGAATTTGGATCATATTAGATTGAATTTGAATCAAAGTATTTTCCAAAAAAACCCGTCGATTTTTCAAAGTACCCCCCTAAGGCTAAAACAGCAATTCGGCAGGTTTTACATGGTGAATAGTCGAAGTCGAAATTTTAAAGAGACAGTACAGGATAGATTTCAATATATGAATTTTTTTCAAATTCAATTTGAACTATTCCCTAGTCGAAGTACACTAAAAATAGCTTGAAATTCGAATTTAAAAATTCAACCCTTGATAAATCTGCCCCTAAATGATATTGACAATCCTTAAAAATACTTTCCTTTTTTGGTGTTACTGTTCCTTTAAGGAATAAAAGCTTGTCGGAAGCTTGTTTGGAATCTGTTTAATTGCTATTAAAAAAAATAGAATAGTGGCAGCTGATGCTCTCATACATGCACCAGCAGGGTTTATTTGTATTTCATGTTTTTTTAGTCTGAACTTAATGAGCAAGGCTCAACACACAGACCAACTGTTTGCCAGTTTGACTTGGGTCGTCTGTGTGTGTGTGTAGCCACCTTCAACAAAAATCGGGATATCAATGTCATGCCCTTGGACAATCTTGATTACAGATGCCCCCATCAATCATTTGGAAACCACACTCACTGTCTGTTAAGTCTGATTCCAGTTCAGAGCAGTAACCTGCATACAGGTCATTAGGAGGTTTGCACATTTATATCTTAAAGGAGAAAGGAAGCTACCAAGGCAGTTTATCTCCAATAGTTTAATTATAATAGTGCAAGCTATAACACAATTTATTTTGCAGAATGCTTTACATAACCGTGTAAACAGCTCTGGAATATCTCTGTTTGTTTAGGATAGCAGCTGCCATATTAGTTTGGCGTGATGTAACTTCCTGCCTGAGTCTCTCCCTGTTCACCACTAGTAATGATTTTGATTTACTCGTGGTGAAAAATAAAAGGGGAAGCTCCCCACCTGCAACAATAATGGTGTTGTGCGACTCTCTTCCATTTTGCCGATACTTCAATGATTGACGTGTACAGACCGTCTACGGAGTTCTGCACCACTAAGCAGGAATTGGCATAGGAAAGGCGAGAGAGGTGAGGAAATTTTTACGTTTGTCTCTCCCTGTTCACTCATAGCTCTGGGCTCAGATTACAGCAGGGAGGGGAGAGGAGCAAACTGAGCATGCTCAAGCCCAAGCCCTGAAGGTTTATGCTGAAAACAGGAAGTCTGATACAGAAGCCCATGTGTACACAATAGAAGGAAAGAAATGTGGACTCAGAGCAGCATTACTTTGAGGGTTTACTGGTGTATTTATATAGATCTTTCTGATAAAGCTTACTTACTTTTAACCTTTCCTTCTCCTTTAACCATGTCTTCAGGCTTTATTAAAGGGGACCCGTCACCCAAAAAAATTATTCAGAAACCTATTTTATCGCATTAGTTGAGCAAAATGAACTTTAATTACACTGTATAACTTATTTTAATCTTGTTTCCTTCAGTCTGGGAATTCATAATTATAACAAGCAGGCAGCAGCCATTTTGTTCACACTGTTATTAAGACAAGTCTTGTATCATCTCAGAATCTTGTTTGTGCACCAGAATGGGGGAAAGTGAAAGTAATTTTCTGCCCCACCTCTATGCCTAAGGCATAGAGGAGGGGCAGACAATATTTGATTGACAGCTGAGATTTTTAAACAAGCTTATAACCACTATGAATGTTTTAATAAAAAAATAGAAATTGGATTTCATGTTTAATTTGAAAAGGACTTTTATTATACAGCTGGATGACAGGTCCACTTTAAGGATAGTTGCACACTCATTTGACCTGACACCAAAACGCCAGAAGCTACCTTTGCATTAAAGAGGACTGTAATTACCATATCTTTGCCAGTCATATGAAAACGCAGAAGGAAGCCATTGTAGCAAGTATCTGCTATCAGAAATGAGCATTTGAAAAAAAAACACACAATTGTAAGACCAAATAAACTCCACAGACCTTTAAAACTGAACGGACAATTAAAAACAGGCAAAAATATTTTAATGTAAATAAAATGTAGGAAACAACTTTGTCAGTATGAGGTTTCTATTCATTTCTTCTGGCATTTGCTCAAGAAAACCTCAGAACCAAAAATGCATATATATCAAATGATATCTACTCCCCCCAAAGAGCACATAGTATTTATTTCATAATATACTTAAATATACTTTCCCCCTCAATTTTTTTTCTTGTATTGATTTTGTAAAACTACTCTAGATTTCAGATTTAAAGGTATAGGGAGCGGGAAAAGATTGTGGAATTCACTATTCACAAAAAAAATAAAACCCAAAAAACACGTCTATCCTATCTAAACAGGGATGCACAGAATCAAGGATTCAATGGGATTGGGGTTCACCCCCCCCCCAGTGTTCAGCCGAACCAAATCTAACTAAAAGTCACATGACTTTAAAGCTTTGTTCAAAATTGATTAGGGATGCCCAAGATCCAGGATTTGGTTTGGGATTCGGCCGAATCCTTCTTGCTGGCCGAACCGAATCCTAATTTGCATATGCAAATTAGGCGGGGAGGGAAAGTGCGTGACTGTCACAAAACAAAGAACTAAAAAATGTTTTTGCCTTCCCACCCCTAATTTGCATATGCAAATTAGGCTTTGGATTCGGCCAAATCTTTCACGAAGGATTCAGGGGTTCGGCTGAATCCAAATAGTGGATTCGGTACATCCCTAAAATTGATGCAATTTTAACGTCCCTCTCGCCACAAATTAGGATGCAACCAAATCCTTTGTATTCTGCCCTACAAAATTGATGGACTCGATGTGTCCCTAAAATCCATGTGCTTTTCCTAATGTCTCAGTGAAGAAAAATTAATTTATTAGAGCGTCTATTTGTTACTTCTCATTTTAAACACCATTTATTTTAACATTATCAACAAGGCAGTTTGTGTTTTACTCTGAATTACAGGCAACCCCTACAGGTACCCTCACACACTAATAAAACTTTATACATCTTCCCCATTAAATAACCGCTATTCACACTGTCTCTCGCACGGCACTGGAGTTGATTTATAATACAATATCCATTTACCCGGGTCGCTTGCTTAGTAAGGCAGTCCAGTTGCTCCAGACTTCTCACACTTGACCAGCACAAAGCAAAAGTTAACTTGATCCATTTTCTTTCGATTTCTGATCCTCTGTTGGAGATGGATTCTGATAAAAAAAAAAAAAAACAACAAAAAACATTTTTTTTTTTTTTTTTTAAATTTGAATGGATGGAGAGAGGAGCCAAACAAATTATTCTAATGTCTTTTATGGACACTTTCGCTACAAACATTCATAGAAATATCATTTTTTGCATGACATTCCTAAATCCTTGCCCCGCCCCATCCCCATAGTAACTGACTGTACCGCCCCACTCACTCTCTCTCCAGACTGGAGCCTTTTTATCAAAGTGTGAAAAAAGAATTTACAGATAAACGGGTGAATTCACGCAGATGTTTATAAAAATTAACATTTCATAATATGCCAGAAAATGTGATTTGTTGTGATTTCCATACCAATATTTTGGGCTACTCAATAAAACCAGCGAATGAAACTCTGGATTAGGTGTTATTAGGAGACGGAGATGCTCCAGCACTTTAACACTGTTTTATGCCCCACAACTCAAATCTGCAATTCATTAGGGATGCATCAAATCTATGGATCAGGTTGGATTCCGAATTATCCTCAAAATATTTTGCTGGATACCAAACCAATTCCAAACCCTATTCTGCATATTTAAATCTGAGAAAAAAAATGCATCAAATTGTTTCCATTATTTATTTTCTACTGTTTTTCCAAAATCTAAGTTTAAAGTTGAATGTTCATGTCTCTGGTGTTTCAGTCTGGCAGCTCAGTAATTCAGGTGCAGACTCTGAACTGTTACAATTTTGCAACATTTAGTTGATGCATTTCTCAGCAGCATCTCTGGAGTATTAGCAACTATTGTATCAATTCTAACAGCTGCCTGTAATGAAACCCAGAGATTCTGCTCAGCAGGGACAACGATAAGAAATGTATCAACTAAATGTATCAATTTAGAACAGTTTACAGGGTCGGCGACCCCACTCCCAGAGCTGCTTCAGAAGGTGAAAAAAGACACTTCACACTTCAATATTAGAAAAACGGTCACAAATATAAAACAGAAAGTCATTGGAAAAAGACATTATTTCTGGTGATCTCTGAAAAAAACTAGTTATTTGAAGGTGAACCACCCCTTTAATAGCTTTAAAGTCACATGACTAAGATTCGGATTTGGCTTGCATAAACACTAGTGATGGGCGAATTTATTCGGCAGCCATGGATTTGTGTCAAATTTCCATGCTTCACTGGCCGCAAATGTTTTTGCGAAACTGCGGCAAAAATTCACCGTCTAAAAATTAGATGCGACAAAAAAAAAAATTGTGATGCGTCAAAATAATATGGACGCCCATTGACTTTAATGCATTTGGACAAAATAGTCGCACGTATAAAAATTGACGCCCACTGCATTTCGTGAATTTTTCTACGTTTTGTGAATTTTCTTGCCGTTTTATGAATTTTTCGGTAAAGCGAAACGGGACAGATTCCCCCATCCCTACTAAACACTGAAGGAAGTCCAGAATGCCAGGCGTTGGCATTCCAAGTACACACATCCCCAAACTGCCTCCCACCAGCCTAATAAACAGTAAGAGGCCGGATTTACCAAAGGTCGAATGTTTATTTCCTCGAATGCCCTCGAAACTGGAATAGTATCTTATTTTAAGAACAAACTCAAACGTCTAAAACTCAAACTTATATTACCGATCCAAAAACTTGAATTGAATTTGACTAAACTCGAATCGAGTTTTTTCTAAGAAGAAAAAAATGTCAGGAAGGCGATTAACATCTTCAAATAGGTCACTGGACCTCTGCCATTGACTTCTACAGGTTTTAGGTGGCGATTAGTCGAATTTGAGTTGTTCCCAGGGTCAAGGTATGATAAATCTCGAATTCGAGTTTGGATTATTTCCAACTCAAATTTTGTGAGTTTGGACCAAAATCGAACACGAAAATTTTAATTTGAACCTTAATAAATCTGCCCCTAACTGTCATCTGTCTGCCCCTATCTATGTCATCTTATAGCACCTCCTCTGGCATTTACAAGAATCCACAGGGCCTGTATTTGGTTACCAACTTGGCCCTACAGACATGATTACACCAGTTATCTCAGCACACAGATAAGAATCCTTTCTGTTTGGCTAAAATTACTACACACCTATGCTGGGTATAATCATTGCATTGGTTTATGGCTTTACCCCCTAGCCCAGGCATCAGTGCAGCAGCCTGAGGACACCAACAAATGCAGATACCAAGGGGCTGGAGGGTGCAAATGAATGGACATACCTGATTTAAAACCACCTGGATTTCTTCCATGGCTGCTGACAAATTTTTGATGCTGTTCGTTAGCTGGTCTTCATACAAAGACCTTGTGTCTTCTGCCGCTTTCAAACTGTCTTTTAGGTGGCCAAGATCATCTTTTGTCTGTTTTAATTCCTCAGACAAATTTTGATTAGACGCTTCCAGCTGGGATATTGTTTTTTCATCTTCCTCTACAATGAAGAAACAGCACAGGTTTAATATGGAAACACGTTTAGTAATAAAGGTTGACAAACTCACTGGCTATACAAGTGTAAAGGCATGCAGCAGAATCAAATGTAGCAGTTAATTGACTTGTGATAGTTTATCCGGGTCCCAAGAATTCTGGATAGCAGGTCCCATACCTGTACTGCATTCCCAAAAGTGCCATCTCTTTGGACAGGCAGATACGGACAACACAACATGTCCACGAATCCTTATTGGGTTTATTTAATGCTTACATGATTGTCTAGTAGGCTTAAAGGGGTGGTTCACCTTCAAACAACTAGTTGTTTTCAGATGGATCACCAGAAATTACGACTTTTTCCAATGACTTTCTATTTTCTATGTGTCACCATTTTTCTAATATTAAAGTGTAAAGTGAAATTTTTCACCTTCTGAAGAAGCCCTGGGAGGGGGTCGCTGACCCTGTTAACTGTTTTAAATGGATACATTTAGTTGATACATTTCTTATCTTTGTCCCTGCTGAGCAAAATCTCTGGGTTTCATTACAGGCAGCTGTTAGAATTGATACAATAGTTGCTAATACTCCAGAGATGCTGCTGAGAAATGTATCAACTAAATGTTGCAAAATTGTAACAGTTTAGAGTCTGAACCTGAATTACTGAGCTGCCAGACAAACACCAGAGACACAAAGATTTAACTTTAAACTTAGATTCTGGAAAAACAGTAAAAAATAAATAATGGAAAGTAATTGAAAAGAGTCTTTATTTGTGGGGAACAATCTAAAAACAAGTGAATTGAAAAAAGTGTTTGGAAGGTGAACCACCCCTTTAAAGGAACAGTAACACCAAAAAATTCAAGTGTTTTAAAGAAATGAAAATATCATGTAGTGTTGCTCTGCACTGGTAAATCTGATCTGTTTGCTTCAGAAACACTATTATAGTTCATATAAACAAGCTGCTGTGGAGTAATGGCGGAAATTGAAAAACGGCTGTATGGCACAGGATAACGAATGGATAACAGATAACACCATTATGTTCTACAGAGCTTATCTGCTGTGTAACTTGAGCCTTTTCTCCTTTGAATGGCTGTCCCCATTGCTACACAGCAGCTTTTTTATATAAACAATAGTAGTGTTTCTGAAGCAAACACACCAGTTTTACCAGTGCAGGGCAACACTGCATTATATTTTCATTACTTTAAAACACTTCTATTTTTTGACGTTCCTGTTCCTTTAAGGTATGAAGATACCAAACTATGGAAAGATCAGTTATCTGGAAACCCCCAGGTCCCAAGCATTCTGGATAACAGGTACCATACACGTACTGCATTCCCAAAAGCGCCTTCTCTTTGTGCAGGCAGATATGGACAACAAGCCATGTTTTGCTTCTGCTGTACAGTGAAATCTTTATAATGAATCCTTATTGGGTTTATTTAATGTTTACATGATTGTCTAGTAGGTTTAAGGTATGAAGATACCAAACTATGGAAAAATCAGTTATCTGGAAAGCCCCGGGTTATGAGCATTCTGCACAACAGGTCCCATATCTGTACTAGCAATGAGAGGGGAATAAATACAGCACATTCCGAGAATTAATGTTGCAACATTTCAGGCTCATTATCAGGATTCTACTGAATTTCCTTTCCATACAGAATATAATGACCCTTGAGGTAGGCGTGGGTGCTTCAGCACAGCACCTGGCACCACAAAATAAGGCGTTTACTTAGAGCTTTCCTCTACTAAGTTCCACTGACAGAGACAGAAACTAGACAACTAGTGATACCTGTTTTGGATTCGAGTGTCTGAAGCCTGTGTTCTAATTCGGTCCTCGTTTTTTCACTCTTTTCTAGCTTCTGCAGTAGGCTTCCAACGTCCACCATTGCACCTTTATACACAATTAAGCCTCCTTTGTCTTCCACTGTTGATAATCCAGTTCTCACAGCTTTAGATGGCAGTAGGGAACAATTACCTAAAAAGAGTCACCACAAACATTCTTTTTGACAAACGGCCATAAAAAAATATTATTTTGGATTGTCTTTTTTGTCATGATGGTATCATATACGGAAAGCAGAACAGCATTCATCATATCCAGCGCTATTCCCAGAGAATCTTGGACATTATCAAAGCAACCATAATAAAGAAGGTTATGGAGAGCATCAATATGCTGTCATGTCTAGTGCTCCTCCTTACCTAGAATATCATTGTTTAAGGGATCAGTTTCTTCATGACTTCCATCTTCGGTTGCCGTATCGGTTAATTTACGGTAAAGCAATGATTCTTTCAGCAATATTCTGGTAAAGAGTTTTTTTACCTAGGAGACAAAAATCAGTAGAATATTACATTTCCAACTTCGAATAATACAAGATGGCTTTTAAGAGAAAGGACTCTTTCTTTAACCACTTGTGATTTCTGTTTCCTCTGCTGTATGAAGGAGCAGTTGAAGAGGCAAAAGTATAATCTGTCAAGGCATTATCACATACCTGAGCACGCGAGAGGTGTAAACCAAGAGTGTATAAAATCTCCTCTAAATCCTTTTCCAACAGGTAACCACAATGACTTTGGTCAAAATAGACAAAAGCCATCAACAGATCTCTATTAACTGTAACCATCTGCTTCTTATCCTTCTCCTAGAAAACAAAGTGTCAGAAATCAGTATCTAGTTCTTATGAGACATAATTGGTTAATTAAACTAATTTGGTAACCCTAGCAAAAGCAAGACTACACTACAAAAGTATGTCTTTACCAAATCAAATGGATACACTGGGGGGCAAATTCACTAAGATTCGTAGTTGCGCCAGCGTCCAATTCGTCGTACTTCGCCAGGCGTATTTTTACTACGCAAATTCACTAAAATCCGAAGTTGCACACAGGGGAAGCGTAAGGTTGCGAAGCAAAGCGAAGTTACGTTAGCGATGGTTAATTTGCATACGGCGCCAAATTGAAGTTACAATGGAGGTATATGTAGCAGAACTACACAAGCCTGGGAAACCTTCAAAACAGCAAATAAAATTTTTATTTTGCCCTACACATGTGCCCACTGTATAGTTAAGGTGCCATGAGTTAGGAAATGTATGGGGGAAGGAGGGGAGCCCCAAAAAAATTTTTGATCTTTTTCAGCCTATCACCCATAAAAAAGAAAAAATGCCAGCGTTTTTTGGGACTTAGAAAAATTTTGAACTTTTTTTGAAGCAATCCCTATCTACTCTATTGCACTTCACCTGGTCTGAGGTGGCGAAGGAAGTCTGGCGTAAAAGTTAGCGTTCTGAAAAATTTGCGCCTCAGGGAATTTGCGTAGTTACGTCCGTTGCGCGAATTCGCCAGACGTAAGGGTGCGAAGTAACACTAGTGCGTCCGTTAGTGAATCG
This sequence comes from Xenopus laevis, assembly GCF_017654675.1. Taxonomy (NCBI): domain Eukaryota; kingdom Metazoa; phylum Chordata; class Amphibia; order Anura; family Pipidae; genus Xenopus; species Xenopus laevis. Next base: position 22,658,832 of record NC_054384.1, on the reverse strand, counting down.
GCGAATTAAGGAAAATGTGCTATGCTAGCGAATTGACGCTAGCGTTAGGCGCTTCGTCCTTTAGTGAATTTGCCCCTGGATCTTTAGGCCCATCTATCAAGCACACCTTATCTTTGGATTGTTGTTCCTTGCTACATCTGTTGCCATCTCTTTTTTCTTCCCGTTTATCCTTACTGCTTGAGTCATCATCGTCATTCTCTCTGTCTGCAATGCAAACATCACCATTATTTAACCAGCAATATTAGGGAAATCATTAATCACAGGACATTATGTGTATTTATATTAATCCTAACAGTATAATACAGGTATTGGATCCGTTATCAGGAAACCCGTTACCCAGAAAGGTCTCAATTAGGGAAAGGCTGTCTTCCATAGACTATTATAATAAAATGATCCAAAAGGATTTTTAAAAAATAATTTCCTTTTTCTCTGTAATAATAAAACAGTACCTTGTACTTGATATAAACTAAGATATAATTAATCCTTATTGGAAGCAAAACCAGCTTGTTAGGTTTATTTAAGTTTACAAGATTTTCTAGTAGAGTTAAGGTATGACTATCCAAATTACAGAAAGATCCATTATCTGGAAAACCCCAGGTCCCAAGTATAACAGGTATCATACCTGTATATATAAATAATTTAAAATACTTTTAAATACTTTTAATACGTGCCACCTTTTCCAGCTATGGTAAGGTGATCCCGGTTGTGGCCAATAAAAAGGCAACCATATTTGGGAGTATTAACCTTGAAAGCAAGCGAGTTGCAAGTAAAACTTAGTCCCTTTGTAAAATGTATAATGAAGCAATAGAATTCTTAATGAATCAGATGAAAATTAAGCGTAGGACTGGCCAGATATGGGATGACTTTGACATAGTTGGCCATCTTAAATATATTGCAATATATGGACAAACAATCCCTGTTTTGTTTATAGGGTAAGGTATTTTTTAGTAGCAGCATGCACAAAATGTCTCTGTCTTAAATATATTGATATTGGGTTGAGTGCAGAGGACTCTTGTATTTGTCTGTTTTAATACATGCCATCACATTTTACAAACCATCAAAATCACCGTCATCTTCTTCTGCTGCTATTGGTTCATCGTCATCTTGGTTCTCATAATCCAGATCATCTTCCTCTCTGTAATCCTCCTTTCTCCTGTCATCTCTCTGTAACATTACAGTGAAAAATGTCATTATTCAAAAACAGATCAATGCAAGACTACATGACCTTTTATATATATATATCTAGCAAATGTGCAGGGTCAAAATTGGGGCTAGGCAGATAGGAAACACTTTGCTTTATGCAAGGTGGGTTCTGTACAAAAATTTCACATTCACATAATTGCTGTTGATTAGGAGAGGAGCTGTGGTTGTGCCACTTTCTGCAGCCTATCAGACTTGTGTCTGTACTAATAGTGCAGATCAGGAGAGGATTTCCAGCTGTACTGGAAAAATTAAACTGGTTTAAAGTAACTAAATCATAATGTTGCCCTGCACTGGAAAAACTATAGCTATTACATATTATATAAATAAGCTGCTGTGCAACTGTGGGGGCAGCCAATCAAAGAGGAAAAGGCTCAGGTTGCATGGCAGATGAGCTCTGTAGAAAATTATATTTTGCAGAGCTTATCTGTTAAAGGCTATTCAGCATGTACTATTTAGCCATATTTCATTTGCCTCCATTGCTACACAGCAGCTTGTTTATATAGAAAATAGTATTGTTTCTGAAGCAGACCTCTTTTACCTGCGCAGGGCACGAGTTCATTGTATTTTAATATAAAAAATTCACGTTTTTGTGTTAGTTTTCCTTTAAAAGAGAGATTTGGTTGTGCAAATAGCTGCAGGAAAGAGAAGGGTTCTGGCTGTACTTCTAGTTTCAGACTAGTAGTGTGTTGAGTAGGTTGGTTATAGGGAAAGTATGGTGACGAGCGGATGGGGCAGGTGGGCGAGCAGGTGCCCTTGCCTTGGGCATCTGTTCTCTCTGGACGGTCCTGGTTGCATTAGTTAAAGTTAACAAGAGCCGAGGTGAGTTATTTTGGCTGCATTAGTAGCTGCAGATTAAGAAATAAGAAAAAGAAAGGAGATACTGGTGGTTCAACAACTAAAAAAATAACCAAAAGGAAGGACGGGAATTGGTCTAGAATACTACAACATAACAGAGAGCAAAAGGGCATTTTATAGATCTATAGTCAGAATACTGAACACAGACCTTTCTTTCCTCCTTCTCCTCCAGCTTTATCTTTTCTTCTGACGATTTCCTTCGTTTAGGCTTTGGCTCATCATCGTCATCTTTATCCTCTTTCCTTTCTCCTTTGTCTTCTTTCTTGCATTTTTTCTCCTTGTCTTTCTTTTCTTCTTTCTCAGGGAGAGCTAAAAGCTCCCTGTATATACGCACTCCAAAATCCCTCTGGAGCATTTCATTAAATAGTTCAGCAAACAGTGATACCTATAATAAGAGTCTTGCGTAACTTACACTGGTAATGCAGACGAGGCAGGTTATCTAAAGTGAATCGAAGCACTAATGGCAATTTAGCAGGAATTAGTTACCAGTGAATTCTCAATACAACCAAAAACAAGGTAAAACTAAAGATTATCTGGTTTAAGGACCCAAAGCCTACATTTTTAGCAGGAATTGCTGTTAAAGGCACTAACAACATGTTTCTATCTAAGCTATAAATATGTGCCTCGCCCCAATGGGGCAATAGGTCACATTTTTGGCAATTTATAATGAGAATGATTGGGCCACTTGTGCTCCATGGAAATATCCATTAATGCCCTGAATGGAATACACAAAGCTGAATGTATTACTCTAAACAAGAAAGCATATTTATTACCGGGGACTGCTCTACGGAAATTAGTGTTTTGGATTAGGTTAATTGGTATGGCAAAATTAATGTACTAACTACACATTAGTACAGGGATCCCCAACCAGTAGCTCGTGAGCAACATGTTGCTCTCCAACCCCTTGGATGTTGCTCCCAGTGGCCTCAAAGCAGGTGTTTATTTTTGAATTCCAGGCTTGGAAGCAAGTTTTGGTTTCATAAAAACCAGGTGCACTGCCAAACAGATCCTCAATGTAGGTCGACAATCCAAATAGGGGCTACCAAATGGCCAATCACAGCACTTATTTGGCACCCCACAAACATTTTTCATGCTTGTGTTGCTCCCCAACTCATTTTACTTCTGAATGTTGCTCACAGGATCAAAAGGTTGGGGATCCCTGATTAGTAAATAAACCCCAGTGGTACTGAACTGTGACAAACCCAAAAATGGTAATTTCAAGAAAATGGTACCTTAAAGCTCCTAGTAACAAAAAAAGTACTGTGCCCTTTTTCAAGGTCCTTAGCTATATACTTACTGACTGCAAATGTATATGAGTGAAGGCATAATCTAATTATAATAACTTTTCCTGAAATCAAATACTTTTTATAAATGGACAGCTAGTACTAGAGCTGTAGCTACGCGGTTGTCTTTCTAACATCAGAAGGCATACAAACTAGAAAGAAATAACTCACCTCAAACGAATGCTCCTTATTGTCCTCTATTCGGTAGTCTAACAAAACACTAAGGGACATGATGCTGCAATCAAACTTTCCATTTTTCGCAGACCAGTTTGGATGAACAATAATTGCCGGCTCATCTGGCAACACATATCTCTTTTCACGTCTCTGGCGTTCCAATTCCTCTTGTCGTTTTTGCTCCTCTTCCTAATAATTATATACACATTACTATATTATATAACTGTGAGTGCCGAGTCATTGCTTTATATATATATATATATATATATATATATATATATATATATATATATATATATATATATATATATATATATATATATATATGACCTTGATCTTATTTATTTGCATAATTTATAGACAGTAAGCAGTACTCTAGAGTACATCTAAAATTTTAGCCACTGTAAACTTTATAGAACTATTAGTAAATAAAAATGCTTCACTGCCAGCTTCTGATAAATGGTCACGCTCAGTCCCACTGCATCATATCTAAATGCACTGCAATGCCACTGCATCATATATAAATTCCTACCAGTTTTTATTCAGAGAACTCTGGCAATGATACAACTACTGAACTAAGCACGACTGTGTACAAACGTAATAATTGTGTCTAGTCTTATTCAGAAAATCATTACAAATTGCGAGGTCAACTTGAACTTAAGGTTTTTTTCCTTAACACTTGGAATATGGGAACAGCTAAACCCAAACTGCTTTAGAACAAAATAAAACCAAATTTTAATAAACCTCTTTATCATCCTCAGATTTCCTTTCTTCCTCCTCTTTCTCTTCTTTCACACATTTTTCAAGTTCTTTCTGCTCTTCTTTTTGTTCCTCTATACGTAGCTGTTTTGTCAGTCGAGCAATAAGTTGAGATTTCAGACCTTTAGAGCCAAGGGTTCTACTTTCTAGCTCCTTACGAAGATCGTTTACCTTGGAAAAAGAAGCTCTTGTTTATACGGAAAGTTACAAAAACAGAGTGTAATATAATACAAGGTAACTGAGATTACTCTCACAGGTAGAAATTGTAAATGCTTTCCAAAGGGCACTGATGTTGCAGCCGCTGAAAGGAACAGGTTTTTTTAATGACGTGGCCAGAAAGACGCACACAAATAGCTTATATTTTTCCTGTCACAGTCATATGAAAAAGTTTGGAACCCCCTCTTAATTCTTTGGAGTTTTGTTTATCATTGGCTGAGCTTTCAAAGTAGTTCCTTTTAATATATAACATGCCTTATGGAAACAATAGTATTTCAGCAGTGAAATAAAGTTTATTGAATTAACAGAAAATATGCATCATAACAAAATTAGACAGGTGCATAAATTTGGGCACTCGAACAGAGATATTCCACGAATACATAGTTGAGCCTCCTTTTGCAAATGTAACAGCCTCTAGACGAATCCAATAGCCTTTGATGAGTGTCTGGATTCTGGATGGCGGTATTTCTGACCATTCGTCCAAATTTGATGGCTGCTGAGCATGGACAGCCTGCTCCAAATCATTCCATAGATTTTCGATGATATTCAAGTTGGGGGACTGTGGCGGTCATTCCAGAATATTGTACTTCTCCCTCTGCATAAATGCCTTTGTAGATTTCGAAGTGTGTTTAGGGTCATTGTCTTGTTGAAATATTCAACCCCTGTGTAACTTCAACTTTGCGACTGATGCTTGAACATTATCCTGAAGAATTGCTGATATTGGGTTGAATTCATCCGACCCTCGGCTTTAACAAGGGCCCCAGTCCCTGAACTAGACACACAGCCCCACAGCATGGTGGAACCTCCACCAAATTTGACAGTCGGTAGCATGTGTTTTTCTTGAAATGCGGTGTTCTTCTTCCGCCATGCAAAGCACATTTTGTTATGACCAAATAACCATTTTTGTCTCATCAGTCCAAATCACTTTGTTCCAAAATGACTGTGGCTTGTCAAAATGAGTTTTTTGCAAGGAGGTGATCTTTGGGTTGGGTATTTTTCTTGGCCTGGGGTTTACAGCAACTGTGCCTGTGGCCTTCCATTTTCTGATTCTATTCCTTACAGTTGAAAGTGACAGTTTAAACCTCTGAGATAGCTTTTTGTTGCTTTGAGGATCTCATGGTGTCACTCTTCAGAGGAGCGTCAAACAGAAGCACAACGTGCAATTGGCCACCTTACTGTAAATACTGTACATTTTCTCATGATAGGACACACTTGCCTATGAAGCTCAAGGCTTAAAGAGCTAATCCAAAGAATTTGGTGTTGCCAGTAATCCGTATTGAGCAGTTACATGCATTCAAATTAGCAAAATTACAAGGGTACCCAAATTTTTGCAAAGCCAGTTTTTCACATTTGATTTCATTTCATACAACTGAATACTGCTTCACTAAAAAAAACAAAAAACACCCCAGTACTTCATTTTCCTTTGGAAATGAAAGACATACCAATGTTATCTTTTTTGTTGAAAGTGGAGTAAATTATTATGCAGGCTGAGAGGGGTTCCCAAACGTTTTCATGTGAAAGTAGGGGTACATCATTCACAGATTCAGTACATGTAGTAGAAACTTACTTGTTTTTTTGGTTTTGACATAATTCCTAAAACATTTAAACAAACACTAATCAAACTCATTTAGAGATAACCCTATTAAAGCCTTGCCATCCTCCTAAATTACATGTTATCAAATTTCTCCCCTTGCCCTTTACCCAAATGGTCAGATATCTTACATACAATGGACAAGCATTTCCCCATCCCAGAGTGATATTTGATCTTTAGCTATCTAGTTTTTGCATACTATTCTCTAGAATATACTCCTGAACACTTCAGGGATTCAACTCAAATTCAAACTGAAATCCAGTCTCATAATTACTTTTCTACCACTTTTGAATAATATAGCAGAACTACTCTAAAACAATGAAATAACAAGTAATCAAACCCAACTAAATGGTAAAATTTGTAGTTTCAGTAGGATATGCACTTTCCCCTATGAGACTTATCTGCCAAATTCCAATCCTTTACATAATCCATCAACCCATGTCTCAAATATATTCTGAATACATGCCTGTTTAGAGATGTTCTATCTCATTTAGAGATGTTCTATCCTTTAATCACATTCTCTACAGTGTCTACAAGACAATGCGAAGGCACTTTGTGGACAACCAATTCTAATATATGTCCATAGTTGTGATAATCACTGTTTAGTTCCACACAGCCTCTGAAAGCAACATTAGCACAAGAACAAGAAAATTTATACTGTTTATGGGCATTGAAAGGCAAAAAGCCCCATGTGCATTGCCAAGCAATGCTGGCGTGGAGTGAAGGTCACAGCCATTGGCCTCTTGCATACTTTGAGGCGAGTTTGGAGAAGACACTTTCCTGTTTTCACACAATAGTGTCCCTATTCTAAAAGCATGGATTATACAGAACAGGCTTGTGGAGATGTAAATGGTAGAACTTGACTCCATAGATGAAATAAAAAGTGGACTGTGAGTCAGGTCTGACCTCACAACGTCAGTACCATACCTCTCTAATGAACTTGGGGCTGAACAGATGCAATTACCACCAACACAATTCCAACAGTTAGTACTTGCAGCAAAATTCTAAAGATAGTTATAACAGCAAAGGGCAGATCAATCTGCATATTAAAACCCTGGGTTTCAGAATGAGATGTTTGGCCATATAGTATAACAAGTAGAACACAATATCACTTGTGCTTAACCAAGCCTATTTAAAGGGTCACAGGACAGTAAACACTTTAGTGATGCGCGGGTCAGGTTTTTCTGCACGGCCTGCCCTCCCCCAGCTCCCGACTTCCGGGTTTCTTTTATAGACCCACGCAGATTGTTTTTTTTGTGTGTATATATAGTAATCATACATTAATATTGTCTGTTAAAAGGTGAGGGATTTTGTGCTCTTTAGTATAAACAGTTCGTTTTTTCCTGTTTAAGTCCTGAAAAAAAAAAAAGAAGTTGATGAATGTACCTTCATTATCTTCGGGTCAAGCTTTGACCAATGGGTAGGAGTAGAAATTTCTTTTGCATCACCATCTTTATCTTCTTCCTCCTAATGAAGACATATGATTAAATGGTTAAATCATCTGTAAAGAAATAAAATTGTGTCGCAGGGCCGTGCAAGTAGCAAGGTCGCAATTTCTCATTTTCTTCTCCTAAAACTTTTGTGAAGGCACAAGAACATACTAGTTCTTTCACTGACAACTAATCAAAGCCAGATCTGTGAAATAAAGGATGATGAATAAAATGAATACAATTAGGAAATACAAACACTGCTTGTCTACGATGACTTTCCAGTGTTCATATTCAAGCCTCTGTAATTATAGGCCCTCCCCCATGATAAATCCATTGCTGTCTACTTTGCACCCCATTAATGACCTAAAATCCAAACGGTTTTGAATTTTTTTGAAGTTATTATCTTATCAATTTTGGGATGAAACAGGTAAATGTATAAACATTTGCAAAGTGGTAAGACAGTGAGAAGGCCACATTTGTTTAAACAACTGCGCCAGCTTGCAGCAACTATTTCTATCACAAGATAAACAATCAAGTTTTAAAACCAGCGAATTAGAATTTTTAGCACCGCCACCCTTTTCCACTCCCCAAAGGCTGGTATTCACTAAACTGCAGACGACGCAAGGCATGTTCCCTTGAAGTATGTGTTTAATGTGTGCTGTGCTTTGTGCCTGTGTTCCTGTGCCTGTGTTCCTGTGCCTGCGAGAAGCGGGAATAGAAAAAGGGATTAGCGTTCAGTGCCTGTTCTCCATCAGCTTCCTTGCGATCACCCTGAAGCTTGTCGACCAGCTGCTGCTTGTATCCGCGGCACAGGTTTCCCCACTCTGAGCGGGTGGGAAGGCAATGCCAAACATCCGGGAAAAATAAAACCACTGTCTCCACATGAGCAGGAACCGTACGCCCCTTGTGGGTCTCCTCAGGGCGATGGTAGCGAATCTCTGCAAAACGGTACCTGTTGCAAGGGAAGAAGCACGTTGGAAAACCAAAATCTATAATGCATTTATTAAAAGAGCCTAGTTCTCTGGTAGCACATCAAGAACAGCTAGATGGTTATCTACAAAAAAAATTATAAAAATTGAAAAATAATAGAAAAAAATAAATACAATTATACAAGCCATTGTTTTTCTTCAGGTAAATCAAAGCATTGTTGTGACGTTACTGCAAAAATGAAAAAAGAATTACTGTGTAGCTACATGAATATCTGTGAGTGTATAGTATACATTTACAATTTAGCCCAGCATAATGCATATAAGAATCCAGACTGTTGTTTTTCAACAAAGCTTGAAATACCGTTAGAAAACACGGCGACAATTTTGTTTAATGTCAAATGCAAAGCAAGAGGTTTCTTCTTGACGATCCGTAGCTGGGTATGGAAGAAAAAAAAAAAAAAAAAACAGTCTTCAAAATATACATAACAGTTGACAAAAAGAAGAACCAATAAACGTTCCTTAGCAATAATTAGTGACGATAGTAAAAATACACTAGATTTGGCACCTACCGGAAATTCAGAACCCTCAAAAGTTATTATGAAGACAACTCTAGAGCCAGGAAGCAGAGAGAGTCACCACAGAAGTTAAGAAAATAGGATGCTACCCCGACCTTAGGACAAGTACTTACCACTGTGTGCACAAGCTCAGCTCAATGCCAGTCAGGGCCTTACAACAGCGGACAGCTGTCCTGATGAGTACAGAAGGGTCTTTATCTGGATTAGGTCCATCAAGGGAAGGAGACCAGTGTCCTCCTATTGCCATAGCCTCGTCTTTACCTTTCATTCCCACTAAAAACTAATCAGGAAACAGAGAAAAGTACACCAAAAGGAAAAAATGTTACACAAATTTTTCATTAACAATATCGCCTCTAAAGCATTCTATTTAAATGTACAGTTGTGTTCAGAATAAAAGCAGTATGTTTAAAAAAATAAAGCTCCAAATCCTTATGATAGCTTTTATTTCCATACACACAAATGCACTGGGAACACTGCCCCTTCTATTCCAAAGCAAAACATGAAGAGAAATTGATCACATTTGTGTTATACCTTTACAGATGGTGAAGAAAAGATTATTAGATATTAAAAGATATTAGGCTGTTCCAAAAAAATAGCAGCGTCTGCATTCTTCTTTACAAACTCAAACATTCACTGTATAAAGTGAAATATGTTTTGAGATTTTGCTTTCCTTTGAATTACTGAACTAATATTTAGTTGTATAAGCAGTGTTTTTGCACATCTGTGTTGCATGGAGTCCACAAACCTCTGGCATCTGTTACATTCCTCAACTCTTCCACATTTCTTTGTTTTGCCAGTCTGTTTGGGGTCATTGTCTTGTTAAAACATCCATTTCAAGGGCATTTCCTCTTCACCATAAGGCAACATGACCTCTTCAAGTATATTGATGTAGTGAAACTGATCCATGATCCCTGGTATGCGATAAATAGGCCCAACACCAGAGTATAAGAAACATCCCCATATCATGATGCTTGTTCCACCATGTTTCACTGTCTTCACACTGTACTGCGACTTGAATTCAGTGTTTGGGGGGTCGTCTGCGACCCCTAGACCGAACAATCTTGCTTTCATTAGTCCACAAAATGTTGCGCCATTTTTCTTTAGGCCAGTCGAAGTGTTCTAAATTCAAATTGTAACCTCTTCAGCACGTCATATTTTTCAACAATGGGACTTTGCAGGGGCTTCTTGCCAATAGCTTTACTTCATATAGGCGTCTTCTAATTGGAACAGTACTCACAGGTAACTTCCTGAAGCTGATCATTGACATGGAGTCTTTGCCATTTGGCTATTCTTCTATCCATTTGAATGGTTGTTTTCTTCCACGTCTTTCAGCTTTTGGTTGCCATTTTAAAGCATTTGAGATCATTTTAGCTGAGCAGCCAATCATCTGCATGTCTTTCACTCTCCAATAAACTTTTTAATCAAACTATGCTGTTCTTCTGAACAATGTCTGGAACAACCCAATTTCATAGAGAAATGCACTATAACCAGCATGCACAACATTTGCTGACTTCCTTCCTTAAATAAGGGCCATAATTGACATGTTTTTTCACAGAATGAATGACCTCACTAGCTGAACTCCACACTGCTATTATTTGGAACAATAATAAAATTGGCATCTAGTTCATGCCAGATTGCTTGCAGAGCCTCACATTCAGTGACTATTAACATAATACTCAGCTCATTAGTGGTCAGCACAGCTCTAAAATCTTACACAGTCATAAAGAAATATGCAGGAGGAAGGGGATCAGATAAGCACTCTCAGTAGACCTTTAAATATTAATACCTTTATTAATCTTGCAGGATGCTGAAATCCTTCCCGAACTTCTATAGGATCTTCAGCAAGAGCACACGATTTATGATACAACTCTTCCAAGGAAGGGCTTGCTAACAGCATTACCTGTTTCAAAATATATATTTTAAAGATGTGATGCATTTCTGTTGCCGTAGCAAATTAGTTTTGTTAGTCATAATACAAACCTTAACACTGTATGTATGATCAGCATCAGGGGGATCCACAATTGCAGTGTTTTTCTCCAGAGGATCGACTTCCTTATTCATAATATAAAAGTTGCTGTAATTGCCCAGCTGAAATGATCGTGAGATAGGAAATGCATCTACCCATGTGAACTGAGTATCAAAGAAATCGCTAGGAATGTAGAGATTCTGGTAACGTCGCCTTAGCTCCATTGTATCACATCCTGGGCTATCGGGTACAAATAAAAAAAGGAACACTTTGAGGGAGAGTAATTAGAAATTAGATGCTCCCCTGTTAATAAAAATATTTATTCATGTCGAGTTTTAAATTAAAAAAATTTTAACATTTTTTTTTATTCACAAAATAAATATTTGAGAACATTTTTGAAGGTCATACAGACAAAACATTACAAGAAACTACACATGCATGTGCACCGGGAGGTGAAGAAGCTTCACTTTCTGCTGTTCCAATGGTTTGTGTGCTTTGCATGAATAAATGGAACAATAGATAGTGGCCCCTCATTTGCTCTCACACTGTTAGGCCTGTGGACTGATCAGTTAAGAAAAGTGTAGAAGTTCAGAACGTGTATGGCTGCCTAGGCTAATATATTACAGTTCAGCACACTTCACAAATAAAACAGGAGCCAGAGGAGGAGTGTAATACTGAGGGAGAGGGACCTTTTAAGAGGAATTAAAGTCTGGATGCATTTATTATAGTGCTTGTGGAGGGGGGAAAGAAACTGCCTTCTGAAGGAAGAGATTTTAGTATTTCTTGGGAAGGTGTATTCAACTACCCTGTGCCATGCCTCCAAAGGAGTACAGGATTTCACCCCAGACATCTACACCCCCCAGACATGGAAATGTCATCCGATCACAGTGATACTTATTGTGTATAAAGGCTTGCGCTATTACTGTATGTTTTTTTTCCCAGTAATTCAGAAGTCTAGGCTAATCTGGCTAAAAATGAGCATGGTCTTCTCCTTCATTCAGACCCCAGTCAAAAGGGAATGGAAAAGTGAGGGGTTTGCTAGATTTGGACTATTGAATTTGCAACTTAAAAGATGAGGAAGATTCCGAAAAAAAACACAAATACAATAGAGTCATATCCACTTGCATGTGCTTTTGAAATACTGTTTCTGAGAATTCTGTGGAGCATTGTCCCTTCATCCTATGATAACATGCCCCAAAGTGTGCATGGCAAAACACACTTATGCATATGACTATGAAGATTTTCATTCATCCAGGCCATGGTATATCTAGTATAGGTAAATCTAAAAACAACTGGACTTGCTGAGTAATCAATGAAGACATTTCACTACTCATCCGAGCAGCTTCTTCAGTTCAACAGACTGGTGTGGGAAGTTCTCGGCATATGAACTCTTCCACTAATCCATTTACAATGGCACATTGTAACTCTTCTCTGTAGATTCTGTGTAGTTACTGTGATAGGATTATCCAATGTGTCATGCAACTCCTAGAAACAGGTGTTACTTGTGAGAGTTGCATGAATGGATGTGTGAAGTGTTCTGAAACCGCTGGGGTACAGATGTTAGAACAGCATTGTATGTAGCAGACAGGCGGTGTCGAACCTCTGTTCAGGGATGGTTTCTCCACCTTGACATGAATCGCCTCGTTCAAACCAGCGGTCTTCTTTATCCAAGATTTGGACCTTGCTATATTCAAAGGAGTGTCCCTTGACTTTTAGGTGTAGAAAGACAGCTGAGTTTTGCCCTGTAGAGTTTGCCCTCCTATGCTGAGCCATTCACTTGGAGATTAGTTGTTTTGTCTCCCCAATGTATAGATCTGTGCACTCCTCGCTACACTGGACTCCGTATACCACATTGCTTTGTTTTTCTTTTGGTGTTCGATCCTTTGGGTGTACCAGTTTTTGTCTCAGTGTGTTGCTAGGTTTGAAAAACACAGGGACATGGTGTTTGTTGAAAATCCTCCTGAGTTTCTCTGACACTCTAGCTACACATGGGATGACTTTGTTTCGCCTACTATGTGTCTCCGGGCGGTTATTTCTATTGGTGTTCCTGTTGGGCTTGGTTGCTGCTGTTTTGACAAAGGCCCAGTCTGGGTAGCCACGTGCTTTCAAAGCTCCTCTGAGATGTTTTTGCTCTTTGTCTTTGGACTCTGTATCAGTTGCCACACATTCCGCCCTGTGGTGCAGAGTTCTAATGACACCCAGTTTGTGTTCCAGCGGATGGTGGGAATCAAACAACAGATATTGATCCGTATGAGTGGATTTCCAATATACTTCAGTCTTCAAGTTACCCCCCCTCTTGGATGCATATCAAACATTCCAAAAAGGCAAGTTTGTTCTCGTGGACATCTTCCCTTGTGAACTTGATGTTATTGTCCACTAAGTGTTCTGTAAAGGACGCCACACCAGTCAGTTGAACTGAAGAAGCTGCTCGGACGAGTAGTGAAATGTCTTCTTTGATTACTCAGCAAGTCCAGTTGTTTTTAGATTTACCTATAGTAGATATACTATTAGGCATAATTTAAATCCTTGCAGAATGTCTCTTCCTCAGGCTTATGTGTGTAAAAATAAAGAAAATGTACAAATGAACATGGAACCACCACCCTGGCTTCACATATACTGATTGGAAAATCCTGCACCATTCAGAGTGAGCACCAGTATATTTGGAATCTGATCACCAGCAACCATCCAAGGATCCCTGCTCTTCTGCATACAAATGCATTGTTCTTATCTAAGGTGAACAACAAAACATCTACAACGCCTTAATTTAATTTTATATCTCTGTGACCACTATGCAAGGTATTCATTAAGACAGTCACATCTTTCACAAGCCTGCACACTCAATTAACTGTAATGGTTATAATAAAAAACTTACCAGTCTAAAGAGAACTTGGAAACTTGAACAGTGTATCGAGGTACAACCCTTCTTGGCCTCCTTGGTGACCTCTCTCTTTCTCGCCGTGGAGATCTTTCTCGTGATCTTTTCCTCTGAGGGGATCGATCGCGGGATCTATGTCTCTCTCTCTCTCTTTCACGACTAAAGGAGATAGGAGAAGGTTGATAAAAGGAGATTTTGTGTACACACCGTTAAATCTCTTTCTCTCGCTTGGGGGGACACAGGAACAATGGGGTATAGCTTGCACCACTAGGAGGCAGGACACAACAAAAAAAACAAACTAATCTCTCCTCCTCCTGCTTTACCCCAGCTCCCAGGCAGAGCCAGACCAGTTTGTACCAAAGCACAAAACAGGAGGTTACCAATAAACATGAAGCCTTAAATAACTATATACAATAAAGGAAGATGCAAAAGCGACCATGCAGATGATACTAAATAGGGCAGAACTATAGGTTCCATGCAGGATGCTGCCACTTTGTGAGTGATTTGTCTAAGTTGGAAAACTGAAGGATCTAGGCTTTTTTATAGATAACAAGTTGTCTAGTTCTGGGCAGTGTCATTCTGTGGCTACTAAAGCAAATAAAGTTCTGTCTTGCACAAAAAAGGGCATTAACTCAAGGGATGAAAACATAATTATGCCTCTTTATAGGTCCCTGGTGAGGCCTCATCTGGAGTATGCAGTGCAGTTTTGGACTCCAGTCCTTAAGAGGGATATAAATGAGCTGGAGAGAGTGCAGAGACTAAGTGCAACTAAATTGGTTAGAGGGATGGAAGACTTAAATTATGAGGGGAGACTGTCAAGGTTGGGGTTGTTTTCTCTGGAAAAAATGCTCTTGCGAGGGGACATGATTACAATTTACAAGTACATTAGAGGACATTATAGACAAATAGCAGGGGACCTTTTTACCCATAAAGTGGATCACCGTACCAGAGGCCACCCCTTTAGACTAGAAGAAAAGAACTTTCATTTGAAGCAATGTAGGGGGTTCTTCACAGTCAGGACAGTGAGGTTGTGGAACGCACTGCCGGGTGATGTTGTGATGGCTGATTCAGTTAATGCCTTTAAGAATGGCTTGGACGATTTTTTGGACAGACATAATATCAAAGGCTATTGTGATACAAAACTCTATAGTTAGTATAGATATGGGTATATAGAATTTTATTAAAAGTAGGGAGGGGTGTGTGTATGGATGCTGGGTTTTCATTTGGAGGGGTTGAACTTGATCGACTTTGTCTTTTTTCAACCCAATTTAACTATGTAACTATGTCTGAAGGAAAACTTGAAGGCCTCACCAGGGAGGGAAGTATTTGATTTAGGCCCCATGAATATATACAGGTGTTTTATATTGTTATAATATTTAAAAATCAAAATATATAAAAATATATTCCACACTGTACAATACACAGCTCTATACAATCAAAGATACAGATTACAAACAAAAATATAACTGATATAACAGGTAAAGAGGATCCTAATATATTTTAATGCACCTTCGGTCATCCTTCCGGCTTGAAATTAAATCTCCTCTATCACTTCTACTAGAAAATCGGGATGGCGGCTCAATTCTTCGCACAGGCTGTGGTTGTGACGAAATGCGAACAGGTATCTGTATTAATCCAGCTTTAACAGAAAAATGCAAAAGGAAAAATTAAATAAGAAATGTATAACATGCTCACAATAATGCTAAGTAAATCACAGCATTTATTTCAACACTCACTCGAGCATTAATCCTCCTGCAGTTTCTACATGCTAGGGAATTTTCTTTGATCGTTCTCTGTAGAACAGGAAATTACATGTTTGTAACGAATTTACCTTTCTGCTGTGGTTGTTGTATGAGAGGAGATGGTTGAGTCTGAAGCAAAGGGGTGAGTGTGGCAGCTGACATCTGAGCCTGAAAAAGAGTTTGTGCTTGAGGAGGTGGCTGAGTCTGAACCGCATAGGCAGTAGGTTGTGCAACAGGTTGCATGACAGCAGGAGGATTATTTATCATTGGCTGAACTGGAGCTGGATTCTATAGCACAAAAGCATGAAATTTAAGACAGGAAACTGAAAGCAATTAAAAAAAAATAATTATGTTGGAATAATGCAAGTGAATTGCAATCAAAAACAAACTATGCAATTTGACTAGGGATGTAACTGCACCCAGTAGCATCAATCAATAACAAAATGGTCAGCAGTTGACTCCTGCAGCTAGCTTTCCCATCTGTATACAATCACAATAGTGAATTATAAACACCACCCAGTGTCAAATCAAAATGTCAGAATTGCTGCACATCTAAAAAAAATAAATCATGAAAATCAATAGCTAGATAGCATGCATATTACTTATTACTAGGTGTTTACTGCACAATATTTCAGTCAGGAAGTAAAGCAGTAACCCATATCTATGTGTCCCATAATTAAATACCTGGTTTGGAAGAGTCTGGATCCTCTGCGCATTCCATTTGAATGGCATATTGGGATTGTAAGTGGCTTCCACCAACACCCGGTCACCAGCTTGGGGTGACTTTCCTTTAACAGCTCTGCGAAAACAAAATGATTTACTGTCTTTACAAGCAGGTAAATATAATATATTAGAGCTAAAGCTTCTGCTTGTGCCTCAGTTGCCAACAACAGGAAATTCAAAACTCTGTATTATAAAATATATGCAATTACTCCCCAGGTACCATATAGTTATAGTGAAGCGATCCATATTTTTTTACATAAAAGAAATGAAGTATTAGAATTTGGACTAATCCAAATTCTGCTAGAAATGCTGACATCTGACTGGATCTCAAACTTAATACAAGATTTGGTACATTCCGGGTATGACAATGCACCTCTTTTTATTGCTAGTTCAACCTCTACTCTTTTAGGAAAGCATTAGATGGTGAAACATTGTTGATGGTATTTGCTTCAATTCAGCCATAAGAACATTAGTGAAGGTGGGCAGATTTATCAGCCTGGATCACAGTTGGCTTGTTCAAATGGGTTGAAATGAGCGCTCTGTGCAGGTCAATTGAGTTATCCATTCCCATCTTAGTAAATTAATTCTGTGCATGGGGTCTAATTAGGTTCGCTGGTTGTCTGTGTAGTGGACATCCCATCACAAATAGAGATATATTTGGTTCCTTAAATGTGACCTTTCAAAACGCAATGAAATCATATATAGAATATCTTACGTAAGTTGAAAAAATACATCTTCATCCACAAATCCAAATGTCTCATTGAGCTTGGAAACAACCCCTGTGAATACTCTTTGCTTCTGAGGCTGAGTCTGCTGCTGACTTGACCTTGGTGTTGGATATGAAACTGTTATCTGGGCAGCCTGTTGGGGAGTGGACAGGGCAAGGCTTGTGGGCAAAGCTACAGCTGGCTGCAAAAAATGAAAAAAAAAAAAGCACAGTTAGCAATAAGCTTATGTTTAATTACAACTACATATTTGTAATTGCTGACAATATAATGCATTTACACTTACCTGAGTTAATATTGCCTGCTGTGGTTGCTGCAGCTAGAGGAGGTAAAAGGAGATAAGGAAATTATCAGAATACATTTTAAACCAGGCGTCCCCAACCGCAGGACAGCGGACAGTCTTGAACCGAATTGGACGCTGCACTCCAGAATTGGACAACAGCGCTACTGAATTGGGCGCTGACCCATCCCGACCCCCTCCCCCGGTCCACAGGCCAAAAAAGGTTGGGGACTGCTGTTTTAAACCATCGGCACAATTCAGTCAATATCAATCAATATTTATTATTAGGAACTTTGCTTTACCATACTTAGAACAGAATATTGAAAACTTAGAACAGATTATGCTGCCTTTGTACAAGCCCATGCCGCTTTTCAATTTGTGAAACACTTATCACCAGAAATAAAAAATCTTGAAGCGTCCAGCAGGGCTTCTGTCAAATTAACATCAGGCAATACACCTTCTGTGTGAATCAGCAATAGTCCACAACAAGTATCACTTAAAGACAGCAACAATGTCAAGACGTTAACAAAATATCTCCATCAGCACTTCCCAGCAACCAAGAACTCTGCTTGTTCTGCAAAAAGTCGCTAGATGCTCCATGGCGTTCCCTAACTTAGATATGGCTAAATTAGGCTGTGAGACCCTGGGATGAACAAGTGTAAACAGACATATACACAGACCCTTAAGTAGTCAGTTCCTAAGCAGAGGAAGAAAATGTCTGTTTACTGGAAATTGATATAAACTTTAAAAGGCTTTAAATACAGAGTCATGAAAATATTTAAATGTATTTATAAAAACAATATCCACGAAATCACAAACATGCAATTTTCTACAGACCTGCTGTGGCACACTGTATATAGTCTGCTGGGGCTGGGCATACTGCTGAAAATATAGCAAAATGTATTGCTTTGAGTCAAATTAAAAACATAAAAGCAAACAAATAATTTAATGTCCATCAAGTGCAATGGTTAACGTAGACTTAATATATCTCTGATTGTATCATGATTAAGCACTTTCTTGGCAGATTTTTTCATCCACCCCCATAAACACATTTATTGAACTTATATGAGGAAATGATTTTACCTGCTGAAGAGCAGCAGCGGCAGCTGCTGCCTGTTGCTGTAATGCTGCCGTCTGGTTTAGCTGATAGTTTGCTGGAGAAGAAGAGGTGAGGCCAGCTGCTGCAAGTGCAGACTGTTGGGTATAAATGGAGGGGGATGCCCCAAACATTGATGGCTGCTGAACAGCAAGAGGAGCTGAGAACAGAGTACAAATCATGAGGTTTCCATCACAACTAAAACAAAACTATATATGACAATTTGTGAAGAAGCAGGAGGACCAGTTTATTGTAGTATACAAATATATTGCAGAAATCAGCTGCACAGTAAAGCAATAAATATTAGTTTTTATATTATAGTGTACCATTAAGTGTATAATCAGGAGATTTTGTGTACTCACGGTTAAAACTCTCTCTTCAGTCGCTTGGGGGGGGACACAGGGACAGTGGGGTATAGCTGGCACCACTAGGAGGCAAGACACAATAAAAAAATAGAAACTTGATCCCTCCTGCTATACCCCTCCTCTGTAGGCAGAGACACTCAGTTCGTACCAAAGGAGAAACAGGAGATTATTAATAATGAACAGAAAAACTGATAACTAATTACAAGAAGAACAGATGGTTGAGTCAACCAAGTCTGAAGCCAAGAGAAGGACTCTATCCAGGGAGGGAAGCCCTGTGTCCCCCAAGCGACTGAAGAGAAAGAGATTTAACGGTGAGTACACAAAATCTCCTTGGGGGACACAGGGACAGTGGGGACGTACCAAAGCTGTCCCCTGAATCAAGGGCGGGAAGTAGAGGCCTACGTGATACCTTCCTGCTGTAGCGCCGGTGTCAGATGCCGCAAAGGTGCCAAACTGGTAAAATTTGGCAAAAAGTATGGACTGAAGTCAACGTTGCAGCCTTGCACAATTGTTTCACTGAGGCTTGGTTTCGAAAGTCGTTGTGGAAGGTCAACAGAGAAGACCTACATGAGAGGGCAGAGATCTCTGATACTCTCCGTGCTGAGGCAATAGCCAGCAGAAAAACAGTTTTCCATGTGAGCCACTGAAGTTGAATAGAATCCATGGGCTCAAGGGAGCGTGTTGCAGGGCACGTAGGACTAGGGTTAAGTCCCAATTGGGCACTGGTGAACCTTTCTGGGAGTTTTATGTGGGCCACTCCCTGAAGAAAAATCTTAACATCGGGAGCAAGGCGAGAAGTCTGGAAAGTGCCGAGAACAGGATAGAAAGTGCAGAGAACTGAGATTTCAGCGACCCAAGGGACATGTCCAAGGACAGTCCCTCCTGTATAAAGGCCAGAAGGTGTGGAGTGGAAAACTTCAGTGAATTGAAACCATTACGTTGACAGCACCGATAATAAGTGGACCAGGCTCGATGGTAAGTCTTGGTGGAGACCAGTTTGTGGGCTGCATGCATGGTAGAATGACAGCGTCAGAGAACGCCTTCCGTCTCAGGATCGCAGTTTCAGTAGATACGCCATCAAATTGAGCTTGGCAGGACAAAGGTGAAGGTTTGGACCCTGAGAGAGAAGGTCTGGGATGAGAGGCAGGTTCCTCTACTGAGAGATGTACTAGATCCGAGACCCAGGATCGATGGGGCCATCTTGGAGCTATGAGGATGAGAGTAGAGTGTTCTCTCTGAAGCTTCTTGATCGTTCTTGGAATGAGAAGGGTCCCTGGACCTTACAAAGAAGAGAGGAACTTTTCGATTGTGACGTGATCGACCTCTGGCGTCCCCCATCTTTGAGTTATCTTGTGAAAGATGTCGTCCTTTAGAGAACACTCGCCGGGATCTAGGCATTGTCTTCTGAGAATCTGCCAGTTTAAGAGACTTGGAATGAAGATGGCTGACAGGCGAGTCAGATTGCCTATATCTTGAGAAGGTTGATGTGAAGACGTAGTTCCAATAGAGACCAGCGAGTTGGCGGACCGTCCAGCACTGCTGCCCACCCGGAGATGCTTGCATCTGTGGTGAGCAGTCACCATTGTGTATCCCCTAGGGGTCTGCCCCTGGTCAGGTGACTGGTTTGCATCCACCAGAGAAGAGAGACTCAAGTCCTGTGGGATAGACGAAATTCCAGGAGAAGGGATTTGCGCCTCTAGGCCGCAAGAATATTCCACTGAAGCTCCCTGAGGTGATGCTGGGCGAAGGGAACGGCTTCTATCATTGAAATCGTGACTCCCAACACCTTCATGTAGAATCTCGCAGTGTGGGATGACTTTGAGAGGAGAGACCACACGAGGGTCCGTAGATGCTAGACCTTGTCGGTGGGACATTGTGTGTCTGGGTGTTGAACTGCATCCTGAGGAAGACCATGCATTTGCTCGGGGTTAATGAGGACTTGTCCAGGTTGATGAACCAACCCAACTCCTGTAACCGAACCATAGTGAAGTGCAACGCCTGCTGGGCCTCTGTGAAGGAAGGTGCCTTGATCAGGAGATCGTCCAGAAAAAGGAGTTATGGAGATCCACCTGGTGCGGATTAGAGCAGTGGCTACCGACATAATCTTGGTAAAGACACGAGGGGCCAAAGTCAGGCCAAAGGAAAGGGCCTGGAATTGGAAGTGGAGATTTTGGAAGGCAAATCGCAAAAATCTCTGATGGGGACGGAAAATTGGGACATGAAGGTAGGCATCCTTTATGTCCAGAGAAATGACGTGATGGGTCCCCATGGGAGGCTTGGCTTACCTGAGGGTGGAGTTCTGAAGTTTCCGTAACAGCCTAAGGTGGCTTGCACGTGGAACACAGAGGGTTCTTGTGACCAGATGGCAGGCGTTTGCGGCATTTGGCACAAGCTAAATACTTAACCGATGCAGTAGTTGATGGCCTGGATCACCTGTACCTTCAGACATGGTGTACACAAGCTGTTCCTGTAAGAGAGGAATTAAGTTAAAAACCCCACTGTGTCAGAAGTACTGTCCTGTTCTAAGAAAAAACAGGGGGGGGGCTGCGCTGCAGAGAAGCTGGGGAAGAGCTCTGCCCAGCATGGTGAGTCTGCTAGTAATGGAGACTGGAGCGACGACGGAAGAGAAACCTCCTCCAGAATCAATGGGAAGTAGCTGCCTGGGCGCGCAATGAAGAGTGCGAAGAGTGGCCCCTCCCCTAGCAGTGACTTATGGTGCCGACGCACGCCTTCGAAAAATGGCGCCTAAGGCACCGGCGCACACTTCAGGGTTGTGCACCGCGTGCGCATACAGTAAGCGCAAAATCTGACCAATGCCAATGCTTCCACAGGTGGAGTGAAAGACAGCCCAGGTGAAGTCGCTTGTAAAATAGTGGTGCTCAACCGGTGCTAAGCCCACAATAACTCTCTTGCGCTGCTGACAGTGAGGACAGTAGGAAACATAAGTGCCATTCCCATTGCCAGCCTTTGTGTTTGGTGGAGGCTGATGAACATACTGCCTGGGTCTGACCTAGTGACCTGCAGATTGCAACAAAGTCTCCTATACTGCTGTGCTATAAAGGCAGATGGTTTGTGCAGGGGGGGGAGGGGGGCTCAGAGAGTGAATAGGCTGCTATTAAGGATATATGCTAACCTTAAATGAGCCACGGCAGGAGTTCCCAGACTGTAGTGTAGGGATCCTTGGGGCATATAAGGAGGATTGAGCAACAGGATGAACCTGGCTATACCTCAGCCCTGTGTCCCGGCCAGCGCATCCTCTCTCTGTATGTCAGAGGGAGGGAATCAATGCTGGATGGTCAGTGCACAGCACAAGAGACCCCGGTGACATCCTGAAGTAATGGATCAGACTACTCAGTGTAGCTGTCCAGCTCCATATAATGTGAAGGAATTGTAATGAAATAAAAAGAAGAGCAAAATAGTTAGTAAAATACTCCTGAATGCAGGAGACAGTCCTAACCTCCTGAGGACACAACAAAACTGGGTGTCTTTGCCTACAGAGGAGGGGTAAAGCAGGAGGAGAAGGGATCAAGTTTCTATTTTTTTTATTGTGTCCTGCCTCCTAGTGGTTCCAGCTATACCCACTGTCCCTGTGTCCCCCAAGCAGACCTGGAGAAAAGGCACATTCCTTATAATGTGCAACCAACTTTCCTTGGCTGTTATTATTTGCACAGGCTTCCACATTGCTTGATTCAGCTGAGGCTTTTTTTTTTTTTAAAGCGGATAAAGACCAGTACATGGAGTGTGTGTGGTCTATGATTTCCTTTTTCTCTGTTATAATAAAACAGTGCCTTGTACTTCATCCACACCAAGATATAATTAATCCTTATTGGAAGCAAAACCAGCCTTTGAGTTTATTTAACATTTACATGATTAACTAGTTCTAGTAGACAAGGTATGAATTGTCTACAGAAAGATACATTATCCGGAAAATCCAGGTCCCGAGCATTCCGGATAACTGATCCCATACCTGTATTCGTCTATATTTAATGGTCTACAAAGAAGCCGAAAAAGTACTGTAATGCTCATATAAGAAAAACTAACAGATGTACTACAATTCACAATTTGAAATCAAAACGCATCAGTTAATAGTGCTACTCCAGCAGAATCCTGCACTGAAATCCATTTCCCAAAAGAGCAAACAGATTTTTTTTATATTCAATTTTGAAATCTGACATGGGGCTAGACATTTTGTCAATTTCCCAGCTGCCCCTGCACTTTAGGAGAGAAATACTTTCTGGCAGGCTGCTGTTTTTCCTTCTCAATGTTACTGAATGTGTCTCAGTGAGACATGGGTTTTTACTATTGAGTGTTGTTCTTAGATCTACCAGGCAGCTGTTATCTTGTGTTAGGGAGCTGCTATCTGGTTACCTTCCCATTGTTCTGTTGTTTGGCTGCTGGGGGGAAAAGGGAAGGGGGTGATATCACTCCAACTTGCAGTACAGCAGTAAAGAGTGATTGAAGTTTATCAGAGCACAAGTCACATGACTTGGAAATTGACAATATGTCTAGCCCCATGTTAGATTTCAAAATTGAATATAAAAAAATCTGTTTGCTCTTTTGAGAAATGGATTTCAGTGTACAATTCTGCTGGAGCAGCACTATTAACCGATTCATTTTGAAATTTGTTTTTTTCCATGACAGTATCCCTTTAATATACAGTCATCCTGAGAGAGTTCTCCTCGGATTTCAGGATACCAAACCACAGCAAAAAATCAAGAACAAGAAATAACAGCATATAAATTTACCTGGCTGTGACACAGCAGCTGCTGTAAACTGGGTGGCCCATGGCGGGGGATTCTTCTGTCTACCAAACTGAGCCATGGAGGTTGGATGGTCAGCAGTTTGGGACTGCTTTTATAGATATGACCTGTTAAAATAGTGCATACATCTAGGCATTTATTGGCAACACACACATGTTAAGTTGCTGAATGAATACACATACTCCTTAGCTAAGCACTGGGTTAGTGATGCTGTTTATGAAAAAAAAGGCTTGAAATAATATAAGCCTAAATTATGTATTGGCTCTCTGTGATATTATTAATACAAGCAACCAGTAAGGTCAACTAAGTGCCCAGTAATAGCCCTGATGTAACTGTGGGCTTGACCAGTTGAAAGCAACAAGTAAACTAAATAATAATGTTACAGCTAAAGTAGAAACAACATTGTAACTTGACTCATACCATATACAGAAATGCCACAAATATATAAAGCATAGATGTCCTCTGGTACTTAATATAGTCCAGCTGCATCATTAAAGTAATTAGTAACATTTTCATTTTAGCTATTTGGCTATTTAGCCACAAGAGGAAAATATAACTCTTTGCAATTAGCTGTAGATATGTTGTCAGTGGCCTCTGGAATAATAAATCTGGCTGAGTAACAACACACCAGACTATATGCAGAATGGAGACTATATATGCCACTGGATGCCCTCGGGTTGGGAAGGGTTAAAAGCAATAGCTTAGTTAGTAAAATTATCTTAGTTGTTCCAGTGCTGTTAGTAATGTGCGGGTCAGGAAAAAACTCAGCCCACAGCTGACCCTAACCAGCAAAACCTTATTAAAAAAAAACGGACCCCCTTACCCCACATAGACCTAACCTCCCTCCTCCACCCCAGCCTAGCTGCTACCGCAGACAAATTCAGGGATCGGAGTTCACAGCAGCCATCTTCTGGGTCTTCTTACGGCGCTACAGCAATTTACATCCATTTCGGCGCATGCGCAGTTATCGCCGACCGGGAAATTGCTCCGACTGCACATACGCTGCTCTGCCGTTCTCATTCTCAGATTACTGAAGACCTGGAAGATGGCTGCAGTGAACTCGGATCCCTGAATCTGCACAGAGGGGTAAGTAAAAAGTTAGGGGCATTTGCCTGGGCTAGCAGCTAGGCTGGAGGAAGAGGAGGGGGTCTATGTGGGGTGGAAGGTTTCTCCTTTAAAGGGGGTCTGTCATGATTTTTATCATGTAGTTTTTATTTCTAAATTACACTGTTTACACTGCAAATAGTTCACTCTACCATATAAAATGTCATTCCTGAACCAGTAAGTGTATTTTTTAGTTGTAATATTGGTGTGTAGGTGCATCTCAGGTCATTTTGCCTGGTCATGTGCTTTCAGAAAGAGCCAGCACTTTAGGATGGAACTGCTTTCTGGCAGGCTGTTGTTTCTCTTACTCAATGTAACTGAATGTGTCTCAGTGGAACCTGGATTTACTATTGAGTGCTGTTCTTATATCTACCAGGATGCTGTTATCTTGTGTTAAGGAGCTGCTATCTGGTTACCTTCCCATTGTTCTGTTGTTAGGCTGCTGGGGGTGAAAAGAGGGGGGGGGGGGTTGATATCACTTCAACTTGCAGTACAGCAGTAAAGAGTGACTGAAATTTAACAGAACACAAGTCACTGGGAGCAGCTGGGAACTGACAATATGTCTAGCCCCATGTCAGATTACAAAATGAAATATAAAAAAAAAAATCTGTTCTTTTGAGAAATGGATTTCAGTGCAGAATTCTGCACGACCAGCACTATTAACGGAGGTGTTTTGAAAAGAAAAAAAATGTTCCCATGACAGTATCCTTTTAAACATCTCTGACGTATGGCTTTTGCAATGCCAATACAATATCAGAGTAGTCTAGAAAGACTTCAATGAAATCCTCTCTGTAGATTGCCCAAAATAGCCTTCTTTATAAAAGAGAGGCTAGAATGAATGGTTTAAAGGACATCAGATTACAATTTACAAGACGATTGAGCTGCCCCATGGGCCAGCAGTGCTGATCAGACCACAGTGCCTGCAGCCAGGAGTCCTGGGCCCATCTCAGTGCCTGTAGCCAGGAGTCCTGGGCCTGTCTCAGTCCCTGCAGCCAGGGTTCGAGTGCACAGTTAAGTATCAGTGCCCATCTCACTGCAAGGCTTTGTCCCAGAAACAAAACATTGTATTGAACAGCAGACACATACTCCCTCCCTTGATCCCCGCATTTTCCTCTCACAGCAGCACCTACCTTTAGCAATCCCTTCCTTGCGCAATGTTGCCTCTCTCTGACATTTAAACTTTCTGACGCCACAATTCTGTGTAACATTCAAACGCTCTGCTCCTTCCTCTGGATGGGCCGCAAAAGCTCCATATTGATACTTTGAGGAAGTCGTGACATGTAGAGGGAGGGATAGAATGATGTCATGTGGGGGCGTGTCTACACGCTGATCTCCCTCTTGACTCACCACGTGACAACCCAGCGATGGAAACAAACGAGTTGTGCGTGCGTGGGCTGGATAGTCTCTGAGCCGTAGACGCTCAGGGCTCAGATTAATTACCAGCTGAGAGGGAGGGCAGTGTTATTCCCCGTTCGTGTCATGATGAAGGGACTTGTACTGTGTGTATGTGTGCCTGAACATTACAGTGGGGAGATATTGCCCTCCAGCTGTGTTTTTTAGAACTACACATCCCAGCTGCTGTCAGTTGTTAAAGGGCCAGAGTAAAATAGTATATTATCAGGGATGCTGCTGATGTTCATCATCCTGATATGTCTGGGCAGGTCTGAATGAAGGGATTAAATTACTGGAAAACCTTTTCCCATAATCCCCCTGCACTCGTTTATCAGGACACAATGGTATAGGTATTTTCCAACTTCCATTCCACCCACTGCCCTCGGTTGTTCTGAGGTAAAACCATTTGAGAGAAAATCTCAACACACCATTAATTTAATATCTCCTCTGCCAATAAAACTTTTCATTTACTCAATTTGGTGAATAACCTGTAAATAAATGATGGTGTTAACCTGCTGCCGGCAGAGATTTTGAATTGAACCAGAGTGGGGTTTTG
This sequence comes from Xenopus laevis, assembly GCF_017654675.1. Taxonomy (NCBI): domain Eukaryota; kingdom Metazoa; phylum Chordata; class Amphibia; order Anura; family Pipidae; genus Xenopus; species Xenopus laevis. The sequence goes on along the minus strand of NC_054384.1, from coordinate 22,632,233 downwards.
GCTTCAGAAATGGACATTGTGTGAGGAAAGAACTTGGCAGAGTAGAGCAAATAAAGGCTGAGGCTGAAATCTGGGCCCATTGCTACCTGAGTCCAGTAGAAGAGAGGCCCCATTGCTACCTGAGTCCAGGAGAAGAGAGGCCACATTGCTACCTGAGTCCAGGAGAAGAGAGGCCCCATTGCTACCTGAGTCCAGGAGAAGAGAGGCCCATTGCTACCTGAGTCCAGGAGAAGATAGGCCCCATTGCTACCTGAGTCCAGGAGAAGAGAGGCCCCATTGCTACCTGAGTCCAGGAGAAGAGAGGCCCCATTGCTACCTGAGTCCAGGAGAAGAGAGGCCCATTGCTACCTGAGTCCAGGAGAAGATAGGCCCCATTGCTACCTGAGTCCAGGAGAAGAGAGGCCCCATTGCTACCTGAGTCCAGGAGAAGAGAGGCCCCATTGCTACCTGAGTCCAGGAGAAGAGAGGCCACATTGCTACCTGAGTCCAGGAGAAGATAGGCCCCATTGCTACCTGAGTCCAGGAGAAGAGAGGCCCCATTGCTACCTGAGTCCAGGAGAAGAGAGGCCACATTGCTACCTGAGTCCAGGAGAAGAGAGGCCACATTGCTACCTGAGTCCAGGAGAAGAATGGGGGAATTTGGGCATCTAAAGGGGTAAAAAATAAACGGGGTGCTTCCTAGTCTTCAGATGAGTAACGTACTTAAGATTCAGCTATAGGAGGACTTTCTGGATAGGGTTGGGGGAGGTCAGTATTTGGACTCTTGAAACACTTATTTGGGCTTTATAAACTAAAAATAAAAAATTGGTGCACCCCGACCATACTCTAATTTGTAAGTCATTCAGATGCTGGGGGGAAAAGATTTTATACCCCTTGGTGCTTTTGCACTTCTGTTCAGAATATAGGTAAAATTCCCCCTTTTTCTGAAAGTCCTTCAAACCCTAGCTTATAGGACAACAAAAGGTTAACAAACATGCTGGGTTAAGAAAAGGCTTTATGTGTTATTTTTTTACTGGGCAGCGCAAATCTAGGCTCTCTGTCTTCTTTCACTTGCAAATCCACTGCCTGCAGAAGCAGAGTCTCACAGTTGGGTGATGTCACCAACATTCCTTTAGTAAGATGGCAGCGCTGTTTTCTTCAACAGTTTGCAACTTCAGAGCTATTTTTTATTAGTAAGAAAGTAAACGTGTTTTGGTTAAATAAACATAGAGATTCTGGAGGGGCATATGAGATCTACAAAATTAAGTAAGGTTTGCCTTTAGTTCTCCTTTGTGGAACATTGAAGCAAACACCAATGTACTGCTCCAGCCTAATTTTTCTTTACATCTTGCCCCAATTATGATAGAAAATGAGGTCAGTATATTATGTCTTTGTGGGTCTCCACATACTGTATACTTCAAAAACTTGAATTGTCTTTCTGCTCATTGATTCCAGCCAAAAAAAGCAATAACCCGTTCCCCCTATTCCTTAAGTATGTTATTCAAAGCACAGCCTGTTTGCTAGGCTACCTGGGATCCTAGCAACAAGATACCAGTTGACATCTCACAGTAGAACGCTCCAGAACAAATAGCTTAAAAACCCACAAAATATATAACACGATGACTAATTGAAAATACTCTTAAGGTGGCCATACACAGGGAGATCCGCTCGTTTGGCGACATCTCTCCCCCCCCGATATGCCCAGTAGTGATATCGAGCTGATCCGATCGTGGGCCCTAGGGCGGTCATATCGTGGGACCACATCAACGAACAGATGAGGCCGTGATCCGATGGGATTTTTTATCTTGCCAGATAGATATTGATCTGGGACGCCCGTCGGATGGCCCCACAGACGGGCCAATAGCCTGTAGACTCGGTCGCCAGCTTTTATAGGCCCGTGTATTTGGGCCTTTAGAATACCAATTTACAAATAGAATAAGCACTATTACCAAGGAGCTGACTATTCTTGTGTCACTGAAACCACATGATTTGTTTGATTAGCTGAATAACCAAATTCACTTCACTTTTTAAGTAAAGAGCATAATAACATTTAAAAATCTAAATAAAAGTAATATAAGCAGAGTGTCGCTAACTTTTCCTATCCATTATCTTTATTACAGTGTCTTGGATGAATGACCTGGGTCTACTAAATAAATAATAATCTTTCCACAAGCATCTCAAGCGTATTGCATGCTCAGACATACACACAAAGCAAAACTTAGCAAGAAATGAAGGAAATCATTCCAATGCCACTTGCTACAAGTTTGTGAGTAAAGTTGTAAACAGTGAGTCCCTTCACAGTGGTGGCGGCACGTTTTGTAGTTTAAAGTTGGGGTGGGAGAAATACCATAGAGTAGACCATGTGACCTGGGTGCCCCCACCCCACAACTGTGGAGTCTGCTGTATGGTTATGCCACTAGAGGAGAACAGTACCTTTTAATAGATCAGATTTTATACTTTTTGTTTGAGGGGTTATGAAAGAGATGTAATGTTAGGGGACATTTATTACGACAAGGCAAAAGGGTGCCCTTTTAGTGTATATTCTAAAATCCACTGCATCCAGGGTCTGGCGGAATGCTGTACCAAGTGCTTGTAAAAAAAGCAATCTAGGCATAGGTTGTAGTGCCCTGTCCCGACTGCCTGCCATAGGGCCTACATGCCTCCAACAGTGAATGCTGCAAATGCTGTATTCATAGAGATAAAGAGGTTATGAGCAAGTGAAACAAATTCTGCCAATGAAACAATACATCACTCACACTCTCAGCATTGGTTGAATTAGCACATGTTTATACATGTGAGCAGTAACGCCACGTCAAGGCTTCAACCTTGTTACCGGCACGCCGGGTGTAACGCCTCACACAACAGGACAAACGTGACAAACAAAGACAACAAACGAGGCTTAAACTGCACATGTCTATGTCCCACCCTTTGCTCATTTAACATCAAAACTACCAGGACAAGGTAAAAAACCCCATCTTACTTCAGATGGGAAAAAACCCTTGATCTGGATTTCTACACAACTATGAGTACTATAGAGCTATATAAATAACTAACTTCCAGGACAAGGTAAAAAAAAAAAAAAAACATCTTACTTCAGATGGAAAAAACCCTTGATCTGGATTTCTACCCAACTATGAGAACTTTAGAACTATATAAATAACTAACAGGGTATTGGTTCCATAGACATGATGTGCAGGAAGACAAAGCAGGCTGTGATCTTAGACTCTGCTTTGCCTTCTGTTACACCCTTATCCTTTCATATCTCACGTTCACTCACACATTCGCTCACATAAAGATACCCACCTATACTTACGTGTGATGTGCCAAATGAGTGACTGCCCCTCATAATTCTAGGCCTGATGTTACCCAACAGTCTCATACCCTGGAAGATGGAATCCCAGGTGAAGGTGGAGCCGATGGTTGAAGCAGGAATCGCAAGAGATGATCTGGCCTTCATGCAGCAAGCGGAAAAGTTCTTGCAGCCCACAATCATGTCCATTGTCCCATAAAACCTGTGCTGATGGAATAGGAAATTGTTTTTATTGGCTGGATTAAACACCTACACATACTTACGTCAGCCAGGTGGAACTTTGAAATGAGAAGCCGGCAATGGTGTCACTGCCCCCTGATGTTCCTTCATCCTCCTTGTACTCCAGGAATGACAGCTTCTCTTTACACGGCTGGAATAGGTCTGGTGATGGCTGCATTAAAAGGGAAAAATAATTTTAATCAAGACAATGCTAAATATCTATTATGAACAAGAGAACAGTCATTGGATTTGCTTTTAGAAGTCCATATGAAGCATTTTGATTCTATTAATATAGCACTTTGAGTTTCAGTTTGCCATGTATTTCACTATACAAAATAGATTACAATTGCAAAATACAACATTTGCAGATGGCAGCATTATATTGTTTGCCTGTGCAGAGACTTCTTTTGTAGATACCAGTGCTATAACAACCCTAGTGGTTTCAAATATTCAGAGCTTTTTTTTTTTATGGGATATTGTGGGGCTAATTTAAAACAGATTTGGAAGAATCCAGAAGGTTCAGAGATTTTAATAATCTCATTACCTGTACCCACAGAGCATCCCTTCGGCCTTATGTGTATAGGTTTTACTATAGGGTTAAATACAAGTTCCACAAACTAAAGCCACTGCTTTCTGACTTCACTAGTCAATGCTATAATCATTTGTCATTATTATTCCCCAACCATGTACTTACTGTTCTCGGCTGGTAAGGGGGTTGTAATCTTTCCTCTTCCAGTGCCGCCCAATCGATAGCTTTGTAGAATGGGTGGCATCTGATGTTTCCTCGAACACCAAGGCGTTGCTTCCGATTCTTTTCTAGTAGCTAAAGGATGAATGGACAATTATTTAAATCCCAGCAAATTGAGCAGAAATGGAGAATACATTTATTAGTGAATATGTCAATACTTTTATCCCTCTGCCATTACTCACCTGCCCCAGAAGATGTTTTAGATCTTCATCCAGCCAGTCGGGTATATTGGGTTCATGGTTTTTGATGGAACAAATGAGCTGATCCATGTTCTCGCTGTTGTGAAACGGTGACATTCCAGTGGTTATTTTGCAGATGGTGATGCCTAATGACCACCAGTCTACTGCTGCATTGTATGTTTTTCTGTTCAGCATCTTAGAAAAGAAAAAGAATCATTTACCAAGTTGTAAAATGGTGCTTTTAAGTAAGTATACTGGGATAATTTTGGCAACAGAGTTTAACGGATTTGGATGCCCATTGAGCATATGGGGGTAAATTTATCAAAGAGTGAAGTTCCGCCACTAGAATGAAATTCCGCAGCTCTCAATTCATTTCTATGGGATTTTGAAAGGCGTATTTATCAATGGGTGAAGTGAAAGTTCACCCTTTGATAAATACGCCTATAAAAATCCCATAGAAATGAATGGAGAGTGGCGGAATTTCACTCTAGTGGCGGAACTTCACTATTAACTTCACTCTTTGATAAATATACCCCATGGAGTGTAATGAGTAATGCATGTGACCAGTTGGTTTCTCTAGTGTGGATCAGAACTGTCACATTTGCCAGAGCCCAGTAAGTGCTGTATGGGTATAAGGCCCGGATTTGTGGTGAGGCTACCAAGGCCCGGGCCTAGGGCGGCAAATTATTAGGGGAGCACCAGTGCTCTGACATGTGTGCTTACTGCGGTGTGGGAGGTGGGTGCTAGGACTGCACGGTTGGCCCACAGATAGGGGCGCCCCCTATCCAAATCCGGCCCTGATGTGTATAGCTTAGTCACAGGTAATAGAAACCATGTCAGCAAATATGGATGATGCCTGGCAATATGTGAGTGACACCAAAGCTCTATGTAAAGATGAGAAAGTAATACAAATGTTTGTCATATAAGTAAAAAAATGTTATGCTGTTAAGCTGGTTCTCTCCACAGGCCTATTAGCTACCAGTAACTACAGTATATTTACTCTTGGTATATTGATGTGCTGTTTAGCATGGCTATTTTATATGTCTGTAATAAATACAGCCTGTGAAAGCACTGACATGAAGGTATATTCACAGACAGAAAATAAATACCCATGTAAATAATCTCTAATTGCATATCTCACCTCTGGCGCCATGTATTCTATGGTTCCGGCCCGGCCAGTTGTTAGGTCACCATCAAAGATGCTTTGCTTTGCCAGGCCAAAGTCACAGATTTTAACGTGTCCTTGATGGTCCAATAGAACATTCATGGGTTTGATGTCTCTGTAATATAAAGATAAAAGGAGAAATAAAAAAAGATGAAGGCTGCTGATTTGCAGAGCAACCTGTGTGCGGCCTCTGCTGTAGAATGTTACAGAAATGAAGACATTTATACTGACCGATGGATAATCCCGAGGCCGTGCAGGTATTGTAGGCCGCAAATCATCTCCGCAGAGTGGAACCTTTTAAACAGGGAAATAATGGTTAAATTAACTGGAATTCATTAGCTTTCTTTTAAGAAAATGAGAAAAATTTTTTTAAATTTGACTATGATGCTCCCTAGTGCAGAAGTGTACACATTTTATACACCTTCTTATAGGCACAAATGGTATAAAGCTATCTATAAGTCATATTGTACTAGTGCCATGTAATACTTACCGTACTCTCTCTATGGGCAGCGTCCCGTGTCGCTTCAGCTCATCCTCAAGGCTTCCCCCACTCAGGTACTCCATTACAAAGAAGGCATGCCACTGGTTACAAAGACAAATGGAAAGAGTGAAGGAGAGAAGGAAACACTTACAACAACATAGGGTAGTACATATTTTATTAATTACATTAAAGGGGTGGTTCACCATTGAGGTAAATTTAGTATATTGTAGAATTTCCAATTCTTAGCAATTGGTCTTCATTATCTATATGTTTTACTTTATTAGTTATTTGCCTTTTTCTTCTGACCCTTTCCAGCTTTCAAATGGGGGTCACTGACCCCATCTAAAATCAAATGCTCTGTAAAGCTACACATTTATTGTTATTGCTACTTGTCATTACTCATCTTTCTATTCATGCCTCTCCTATTCATATTCCTGTCTCTTATTCAAATCAGTGCATGGTTGCTAGGGTACTTTGGACCCTAGCAACGAGATTGCTGAAATTGCAAATTTGAGAGCAGCTAAATAAAGAGCTGAAGAACTCAAAAACCACAAATGAAAACCAATTGCAAATTGTCTCAGAATATCATTCTCTACATCATAAGAAAGTTAATTTAAAGGTGAACAACCCCTTTAATATAAAGCCAAATAAGGTGGGCCAAAATATCTGTTTTTGTACTTGCTGCACAATAAGAACAACATATAAAATGTGAATATATGGCATTAGATCATTAATATTGTGGGTAGTTTGAGGATATCCTGCATGTTGTTATTAAACCCTGCAGGCAGAATGCAGTACTGGATATATAAATCCTGCATGAACATGTAAGGGGTGTACAAGGCAAGGAGGCATTATATTATGTGTATGGAACTATACTATATAATCAGTTTGGTTATTATATGTGTCATGTCATTTGTAATGGTCAGGACCGCCATCAGAAATCGCAGGGCCCCATACGACAAAATTCCTTGGGCTGCGCCCACTGCAAGCCCCACCTACAATTCCACCCCCCACCACACAGTAAAAAACCAAAAAAAATATTGGTGGCTAGGGTTCCCACATGTTAATAAAAAATAAAAAGATATTGGTGGTCAGGGCCCCAGAAAAGAAATTACCCTAGCACACCCTGGCCTTCCTAATCAAAAACGAATCCCAGGTGCTCAGTGAAGAAGGCGTTTGGCAACCTCAAGATCCACATGAAAAGCAAGAAAACACCGGCACAGCATGGGTTGCTTCTAGCAGGGAAACCCCTTGCTCATTTATTGCGGATGCATCCACAATAAATGAGCAAGGGGTTTCCCTGCTAGAAGCAACCCATGCTGTGCCGGTGTTTTCTTGATTTCAGGTGGTCAGGGCCCCCCATAAAAAAACATTTGTGGCTAGGGCTCCGCCCATTAAAAAATATTGGTGGCTAGGACCCCACATGAGAAAAATAATTGGTGGCCAAAATTAGTGGCCAGGCCCCCCCCACATTATAAGAAAATTGGTGGCCAGGGCCCCTTAAACATCCATGCCTTCCAGAAGTCAGCAGCTCTCAGAAAGATGGGGGGCCCAGATAATCAAGTAAGTGTGGTGTGGCAGGGCCCCCTTACCCTCGGGGCCCCCTACAACTCTCCCCCCTGTCCCCCCCTGATGGCTGCCCTGGTAATGGTTATAATATATATAATATATGGGACATTATGTAAGGGGATCAGATGTATGACTAAAGCCATCATCTAGGGGATACAGAGGAACAGTATTACAAACTAAATGGCAATATGGAGTCAATGTTGTACCTGGGTTTGAAAAGCGGCAAAGCCTTGGCAAAGAAATGGGCTGTGTCTGCCGATGTTCAGCACTTGAGACTCTGAGAGAAGGCTGCTGTAATCTGGGAGCTCTCGTTTGCCGACAGATTTTACAGCCACATATGGCCTCCTGTCTCCTAACGAAGCCAGCATTACCTAAAAAAGTAAGAAAAAAGTTAATATTACTGTGTATTTTAAGCACAAACATGCAGGCCCGGATTTGTGGTGAGGCCACCAAGGCCCGGGCCTAGGGCGGCAGGATTTTAGGGGGCAGCATGCTGCCCAACCACACCCACATTGGTTCAGAAACACTGGGGATGCTCAGGAGATACAATAGTTTTTTTAATTTCCCGTGCGGCAATCGTCATTATTCTGGTCCCGGTGATGAAAATTTGAGCGAATAAAAGGGAGGGGATGGTGGCGACAAATGATAGCGGGCCTTGGGGTGACCGCTGTGTAAATCTGGCCCTGGTAAAATGGAAATTTTCCCCAGCGCACAACATTTTTTTGCTTTCTTCCACATTTAGGATTTAAACCCTACAAAAAAATTGTGTTTAATGGAAACCAATCACTTACTTTGCCATATCCTCCTGCTCCCAACTTAGAGTAGAAGTTGTAACTGGAGATACTGAGCGGGTTTAGCCTTGAAGGTTGAGCTTCTACACTCACAGGTCCAGCTTCTCCTAGAAAGGAAAATAAATGTTATTTGCACCTTATTGAATAATAGTTAATGAAGAGCTCCCATAGTTAATAGTTCAATAGCTAATAATGAATTTTGATGCTCCCATGTACTGCACTTAATGCACTGTAAAACTGTAACTCTTCTTTCACAAACAGCACAGGAGAACCTTTTCAAATGGTTAAAAGACCAATTGTGGCCATTGCATGGTTCCGGCCCAGCCAGTTGATAGGTCATCATCAAAGATGCTAGGCCAAAGTCACAGATTTTATCATGTCTTTGATGATCCGTGTGCATTTTTCCAGGGTCCATGTGTTCTGCATTAGCGCATACATGTTACAAACTATATCTAAAATAAGATCCACTTTCTGCAGATGTTTAAAGACCCAATGCAGGCAGATCCCCCAAATTTTATAGGATGGAAAGCAGAGGAGATTTATAAAAAGCTCATGAATTAACATAGGTGCTAAATTACAGTTGCCAGTAGCAACCAATTAGCTATTAGCTTTAAACAATCGACTACTAGTTAGCAAATATTAGAAAATTAAAGCACTGCTTTTATTAGTTGATGTGGGTATCGCCACTGGTGCAATTTAGAATTTAAAAAAACTACCCTATAGGATTAAGTAGTAAATACTGCAAAACTGGTACATGTCTAGTCACTGATACCAACCAATCAACAGAAAGTATTTACTGGTCAAAGGCAAACATCTCATTGGCTATTATGGGTCCTTGCATCTAGGCAACATTGTTTTAATATAGAAAATACTGTAGGTGCTAAATTGCATCAGAGCAATTACCCATAGGAATCAATCAGATATTTAATTTCAAGTTCAAATACACAGCTCCAAGCTGCTTGCTGTTTGATTCCCTTTGACTGTTGCCTTTATAATTAGTTATTATGACCAACATGTATTTATAATACACCAACAAATGTCACAATGCTTTACAATAAACCAGTGTATATAATACACATACAGTACCAAAAATCCTACAGAAACAAGCAAATACCAATATGAGAAGTAAAGAGGGCCCTCAATCTATATATTTGATTTCATGTTACACTTATGTCAGTATCTGGGTCCTAAACAGTGATTGCACCAGTAAATTAGAGGCAGTTGGCAATCATGTGACCTACTCATTTTTGCTATTTAGGCATTTTTAAGTGATTTTTCTTTACCTTCATCAATCTCCTGCCTTCTCGGTTTCTTCTCCCTGTAGCACTCAACTTGCAGATGGTCATCTACACTCCTCTCTCTCTTCTTCTTCTGTTTTTTTCCTTCCTCTTCTTCGTGGTCTTCACTTTTCTTCACCTTTGAGGACTGCGGATCTGAATCTTTGAGACCAGAAAGTATGCTCTCCTGCCTGCAGCCCTTACCTGGCAGCTGTTTCTCCAAGCTGCTCTCTCTCTTCTCCTTCTGGTTTTCTTCTCCCTCTTCTTCATGTTCTTTTCTTCTTTTCTTCACCTTTGAGGGCTGGGGGTCTGAATCTTTGAAACCAGAGGGTATGCTCTCCTCCCTGCAGCCCTTCTCTGGCAGCTGTTTCTCCAAACTGCTCTCTCTCCTCTCCTTCTGGTTTTCTTCTCCCTCTTCTTCATGGTCTTCTTTTCTTTTCTTCACCTTTGAGGGCTGGGGGTCAGAATCTTTGAAACCAGAGGGTATGCTCTCCTCCCTGCAGCCCTTCTCTGATAGCTGTTCCTCCAAACTGCTCTCTATCTTCTCTTTCTGGCTTTCTTCTTGCTCTTCTTCATGGTCTTCTCTTCTCTTCTTCTCCTTTGAAGGTGGGGGATCCGAATCGATGGAATTAGAATGTATTCTCTTCATATTCTCTTGAAATCCACTGGAGCTCTCTCTCTTCTGCTTCTTCTCTCTCTGACGCTGTCACACCAACTGTCATAACGGTTGAGGTCTCTTGCTTAGTGGAAGGTGCCACCTGATGACATCATCACCTGGGCACAGGCTGTAAGATAACATTGCAGTGCAGAGCCAGGTACAGTCAGTTATAGTTACAGTGTACTCTTATTCAGCAAGTCTACAGTATATCCATAAGATTAGGAAGTGCAGATAGCAACCCCTATCCATTATATTCGTTTATCGGCTTTCCTATACTTCATTCCATTTGTCCAGTCTGTGTCTAGATTCAAGAATCTGATTCGGAGCTGTTTAATATATGAAAGTCCATTCACATTGGCTTGTATAAGCATGGGAAGTAATTTACTGTCATTGTCAATTCACTGGCATGAAATGGATTTACCCCATATTAGGATATTTACATACCCCAAAGTGCAGGGTAAGAAAATGAAATAGCATCATTACAGGAATTATTACAAGGTCAGTCACATCCCACTCCCTATTTTAATTTATCACCTAGAGTTCCAATAAACAATACAATAAGGGGTCCTTCAAAAGATAAATATGTAGATGACACAGTGTTAACCTTTGGTTCTGTGACTCCAAGGGGCAAATTCATTAACCTCCAGAAATTCACCAGCAACGGCTTTGCTCACATCACCACACTTCACCAGGCGAAAATTTGCCAGGACAACGCTAATTCACTAAAATGCAAAGTTGCATCCAGGGCGCCGAACGGTGGCGAAGTTTTGCTAGCATTACTTCGGCAAGCAAAGTGAAGGTGCGCTAACGTTGGCTAATTTGCATATGGCGGGAAGTTAAAGTTCTATGGACGTATATGTTGCAGCAAATACATTATACTACACAAGCCCAGGGAACCTTAATAAAAGAAAATAGAGTTGTTATATTGCCCTACACATGTGCCCAGTGTATAGTTTATGTGTCATATGTAAGGAAATGTAGTCGGGTACCCTAAAAAATTTTTTTTATCTTTTGCAGCCTATCACCCTGAAAAAGTGAAAAGTCACCAGCGTTTTTTGGGACTCCTATCTACTCTATTGCACTTTGCCTGGTCTGAAGTGGCGAAGGCAAGTCTGGCGCAAGAGGTAACGTTCATTAAAATCTGCATCTTAATGAATTTGCATAATTACGTCCAGTCGCCACAGTGTCGGACTGGGATGCCAAGGGCCCACCAGAAAACCTTAGGCTGAGGGCCCACTTTCCAAACTATTATTCCTCCTCTCCTCACTCAACCTCTTTATTCTCTTAGCCTTTTATCTCTACATACTATACTCTATTCTTCCATTAGTAGGCCTCTTTTTTCCCATTAATAAATAGAGAATGGCCATGAAATAGACCAAATGGTTAGAGGCAAGAGGGCCCACTGACACCTGGGCCCACCGGGAGTTTTCCTGGTATCCCAGTGGGCCAGTCCGACACTGAGTCGCCAGATTGAAAATTCGCCTGGCGTTAGAGTGCGAAGTAGCGATAGAGTCTATCTACTTCACTAGCAAATGTATGCCTGTTCCTGTAAGTAAATCGGTGAAGTCCCGAAATGACATCACGCTGGCGAATTTACGCTAACATTATTCACTTTGTCCTTTAGTGAATTTCCCCCCCATGTTTCTCTCCATGTCCCTCTAGATCAGGGGTCACCAACCATTTTTACTTGTAAACCACATTCAAATGTGTGATTACAAAGAAGTGCTGTGAGTGGTAGGCCCTATGTGGACTGGCAGCCTACAGGAGGTTTGGCAGTACACTTGGTTTTTATGTAAACAATACTTTCCTCAAAGCCTGGAATTCAAAAAGAAGTGAGGCCACTGAGAGCAACATCTAGGGTTATACTGGGGGGCCCACTGGGGCTGCTGTCTCAGGACCCTCCCAAGCCCCGACCCTGCCGCAAATCCCCCTCCGGACCCGGACCGTGGCCACAGCCACCTTCAGCATGACCTCCCCTGTGATTATCTAAAGAGGAGTTCGCCATTTCTTACAAATGGTCAATTAAAAGTTATTTCAGATAAATGGAGTTTGATACCTTCTTTTTCAGTGTTACTTTAACCTTGTTTTATAGATTAAAGTGAGAGATAATCGCACTGCTTTATGATTCACATATTTCATTAGTCAATGCTATTCACCCAGGGCACTTAGCATTTCTGATTTGTATTTCCCAACCAGCAATTGAGCGGTAATAGAGCATAAATATAGTTTTTTGAATGAGGCAATACTTCTATCCTTCTGTCACTATTCACCTGTCCCAGAAGATGTTTTAGATCTTCATCCAGCCAATCAGGTAGCTCTGGATCACAGAATTTGATGGAATTAATAAGCTCCTTGGTGTCACTGTTGTTGAAGGGTGACATACCAGTGGCCATTTCACAGATGGTGACGCCAAATAACCACCAGTCTACTGTTGCATTGTATGCTTTTCTCTTTAGAATCTGAAAAGAAAAAAAATCACTTACCAAGTTCGAAATGTCACCTTTTAATTATGTCTGCTGGGATAATATTGGCAACAGAGTTTAATGGATTCAGCTGCCCATTAAGCATATGGAGTGCAGTGAGTAATGCATGTGACCAGTAAGCTTCTCTAGTGTGGATCAGAATTGTCACATTTGCCAGAGCCATGCCCATGCTGTATGGGTATAACTCAGTCACAGGTAATAGAAACTGTGTCAGCAAATATGGATGTTGTCTGGCAAAATGTGAGTGGCACTAAAGCTCTGTGAGTGAGTTATAGAAATGTTTATGATGTAGTTAAGCTGATTCTGTCCACTGGCCTATTAGCTACAAGTACTTACAGTACATTTACTCTTGGTATATTGATGTGCTGTTTAGCATGGCTATTTCATATGTCTGTCATAAATATAATCTGTCAAAGTGAATGCTAACATGCAGGTATATTCATAGATACATATAAAATATATAAAAATGAATGTGGCTCTTAATGGCAAGTAAATAATAATACACTTTGGGGATCTGTGGATCTTTCTTTGAAAATGTCCCACCGCCATCTTCTTAGAACTTCCTTAGCCTGCTTTGCGAATACACAGTTTGGTAAAATCAGAAAACGTAACTATTGTATGCATGCTCAAGTCTATGAATCTGAAGAAGCCACAATAGAGCCTTGGGAAATATATATGTAACCTGGCAGCCTGGAATCTATAAAGAATGAACTCTGCAGTTTCTTTCAAACAGTAAGGGGCACATTTACTAAGCTCGAGTGAAGGATTCGAATGATAAAAAATTCGAATTTCAAAGTATTTTTTTGGTTACTTCAACCATCGAATGGGTGAAATTCGTTCGAATCAAATGATTCGAAGTAAAAATCGTTCGACTATTCTACCATTCGATAGTCGAAGTACTGTCTCTTTAAGAAATACTTAGACTAGATACTTTGTCACTTTAAACCTACCGAGGTGTAATGTTGGCCTATGGGGACCTTCCCCAGCACTTTTCGAACATTTTTTTGATCGAATAAAAATCCTTCGATCGATCGCTTAGAATCGTTCGATTCGAAGGATTTTATCATTCGATCGAAGGATTTGTGCTAAATCCTTCGAATTCGATATTCAAATTCGAAGGATTAACTTCGAGGGTCGAATTTGAGGGTTTATTAACCCATCGAAATTCGACCCTTGATAAATGTGCCTCAAGGTGTCTAACACCCCCTCCCCATGTACTACTCCTTCATTATTTGTCCAACAGAGGAACCTCTATGTCTTTGAAAGACATCAACTTGAATTTGTATTCTATTCTGTTTTCCTCCTATACTTGCTTTTATTGTAAATAATCTGTAATTGCATATCTCACCTCTGGCGCCATGTATTCTATGATTCCGGCCCAGCCAGTTGTTAGGTCGCCATCAAAGATGCTCTGCTTTACCAGGCTGAAGTCACAGATTTTAACGTGTCCTTGATGATCCAATAAAATATTCAGGGTTAGCTGTCTCTGTAATATAAAGATAATGAAGCTAGTGACCCTTATACAGTCCCTATTAATTTCTTAAACTTAATGTATGTATGTTTCAGTAGGTTTGTCTGAGATCCAAATGCGATTTTGAGCTTTAAAGTCAATCACATCCTGCTGATCTTTTCCCATTAATTAAATGGGAGGTTCAATACGTTTTAACCCAATTAATTGCTCTTAATAGTAATTAGGCTTTTAAGGGTTCCTTGAAAAATAAATAAATATATAGATACAGAATATACAGATACAGAGACATTTGAATGACAGTAATTATTTTCCAAACAATGGACTGGGACATAGGACAGACTAAAGTTCTAGAGTTGCTAAGAGAACACAATAGTAATAATAGTAATGTTTTACTTTCAACATGATTATTCAGCATAGATTATTGAGTTAGGTTATTTGTATCAAATATATATATATATATATATATATATATATATATATATATATATATATATATATATATATATATATATATATATATATATATATATATATATATATATATATATATATATATATATATATATATATATATAAGTATTATAAAGGAAAGAAAGAAGTGGGAATAACAAATCACAGAGCTGTATATAACAATGCTCAAACAGTGCCTTGTGGTCAGTAAGGGGCACCTTAATGGCAGATCTTGATCAGACATCAGCTTTGCTGGTTTACTTGCTGCATTAGGCTATGCTGATCTGGGATGGGCTGCCTTGACCTATTTTAGGGAGGGTGCATATAATTTATGAGGGGTTGATGGGTTAGTATTTTTCTTCCCCAAGAGGTAAGGCTGATTGATGCTGGCATGGCATAAAGAACACATTTTCATACCACTGTATACAAAAAGCATTCTCATATATAGGAAATATTGCATGAATTAACCATTCCTGTAACAATGTATAAGGTAAACAGGACCATCTCAATCCAGAATAATAATAAATCATAAAGTGCCATAATGAATGATGAACAAGCCACAAAACTCTAGTAGAGTTGGGTTGGCCCGGCTCTGAAGTAAGGTTTGCCTTTAGTTCTCCTTTGTGGAACATTGAAGGAAACACCAATGTACTGCTCCAGCCTAATTTTTCTTTACATCTTGCCCCAATTATGATAGAAAATGAGGTCAGTATATTATGTCTTTGTGGGTCTCCACATACTGTATACTTCAAAAACTTGAATTGTCTTTCTGCTCATTGATTCCAGCCAAAAAAAGCAATAACCCGTTCCCCCTATTCCTTAAGTATGTTATTCAAAGCACAGCCTGTTTGCTAGGCTACCTGGGATCCTAGCAACAAGATACCAGTTGACATCTCACAGTAGAACGCTCCAGAACAAATAGTTTAAAAACCCACAAAATATATAACACAATGACGAATTGAAAATACTCTTAAGGTGGCCATACACAGGGAGATCCGCTCGTTTGGCGACATCTCTCCCCCCCCGATATGCCCACATTGATGTAGTGATATTGAGCTGATCCGATCGTGGGCCCTAGGGTGGTCATATCGTGGGACCACATCAACAAACAGATGAGGCCGTGATCCGATGGGATTTTTTATCTTGCCCGATAGATATTGATCGGGGACGCCCGTCGGATGGCCCCACAGACGGCCAATAGCCTGTAGACTCGGTCTGTCGCCAGCTTTTATAGGCCTGTGTATTTGGGCCTTTAGAATACCAATTTACAAATAGAATAAGCACTATTACCAAGGAGCTGACTGTTCTTGTGTCACTGAAAACACATGATTTGTTTGATTAGCTGAATAACCAAATTCACTTCACTTTTTAAGTAGAGAGCATAATAACATTTAAAAATAATCTAAATAAAAGTAATACAAGCAGAGTGTCGCTAACTTTTCCTATCCATTATCTTTATTACAGTCTCTTGGATGAATGACCTGGGTCTGCTAAATAAATAATAATCTTTCCACAAGTATCTCAAGTGTATTGCATGCTCAGACATACACACAAAGCACAACTTAGCAAGAAATGAGGAAATCATTCCAATGCCACTTGCTACAAGTTTGTGAGTAAAGTTGTAAACAGTGAGTCCCTTCACAGTGGTGGCGGCAAGTTTTGTAGTTTAAAGTAGCTGAGGTGGGAGAAATACCATAGAGTAGACCATGTGACCCGGGTGCCCCACAACTGTGGAGTCTGCTGTATGGTTATGCCACTGAAGGAGAGCAGTACCTTTTAATAGATCAGATTTTATACTTTGTTTTGTTTGAGGGGTTATGAAAGAGATGTAATGTTAGGGGACATTACGACAAGGCAAAAGGGTGCCCTTTTAGTGTATATTCTAAAAGCCACTGCATCCAGGGTCTGGCGGAACTCTGTACCAAGTGCTTGTAAAAAAAGCAATCTAGGCATAGGTTGTAGTGCCCTGTCCCGACTAACTGCCACAGGGCCTACATGCCTCCAACAGTGAATGCTGCAAATGCTGTATTCATAGAGATAAAGAGGTTATGAGCAAGTGAAACAAATTCTGCCAATGAAACAATACATCACTCACACTCTCAGCATTGGTTGAATTAGCACATGTTTATACATGTGAGCAGTAACGCCACGTCAAGGCTTCAACCTTGTTACCGGCACGCCGGGTGTAACGCCTCACACAACAGGACAAACGTGACAAACAAAGACAACAAACGAGGCTTAAACTGCACGTGTCTATGTCCCACCCTTTGCTCATTTAACATCAAAACTACCAGGACAAGGTAAAAAACCCCATCTTACTTCAGATGGGAAAAAACCCTTGATCTGGATTTCTACACAACTATGAGTACTATAGAGCTAAATAAATAACTAACTTCCAGGACAAGGTAAAAAAAAAAAACCCATCTTACTTCAGATGGAAAAAAAACCCTTGATCTGGATTTCTACCCAACTATGAGAACTTTAGAACTATATAAATAACTAACAGGGTATTGGTTCCATAGACATGATGTGCAGGAAGACAAAGCAGGCTGTGATCTTAGACTCTGCTTTGCCTTCTGTTACACCCTTATCCTTTCATATCTCACGTTCACTCACATAAAGATACCCACCTATACTTACGTGTGATGTGCCAAATGAGTGACTGCCCCTCATAATTCTAGGCCTGATGTTACCCAGCAGTCTCATACCCTGGAAGATGGAATCCCAGGTGAAGGTGGAGCCGAAGGTTGAAGCAGGAATCGCAAGAGATGATCTGGCCTTCATGCAGCAAGCGGAAAAGTTCTTGCAGCCCACAATCATGTCCACTGTCCCATAAAACCTGTGCTGATGGAATAGGAAATTGTTTTTATTGGCTGGATTAAACGCCTACACATACTTACGTCAGCCAGGTGGAACTTTGAAATGAGAAGCCGGGAATGGTGTCACTGCCCCCTGATGTTCCTTCATCCTCCTTGTACTCCAGGAATGACAGCTTCTCTTTACACGGCTGGAATAGGTCTGGTGGTGGCTGCATTAAAAGGGAAAAATAATTTTAATCAAGACAATGCTAAAAATCTATTATGAACAAGAGAACAATCATTGGATTTGCTTTTAGAAGTCCATATGAAGCATTTTGATTCTATTAATATAGCACTTTGAGTTTCAGTTTGCCATGTATTTCACATCACTATACAAAGTAGATTACAATTGCAAAATACAACATTTGTAGATGGCAGTATTATATTGTTTGCCTGTGCAGAGACTTCTTTTGTAGATCTCAGTGCTATAACAACCCTAGTGGTTTAAAATATTCAGAACTTTTTTTTTTGTATGGGATATTGTGGGGCTAATTTAAAACAGATTTGGAAGAATCCAGAAGGTTCAGAGATTTTAATAATCTCATTACCTGTACCCACAGAGCATCCCTTCGGCCTTATGTGTATAGGTTTTCCTATAGGGTTAAATACAAGTTCCACAAACTAAAGCCACTGCTTTCTGACTTCACTAGTCAATGCTATAATCATTTGTCATTATTATTCCCCAACCATGTACTTACTGTTCTCGGCTGGTAAGGGGGTTGTAATCTTTCCTCTTCCAGTGCCGCCCAATCGATAGCTTTGTAGAATGGGTGGCATCTGATGTTTCCTCGAACACCAAGGCGTTGCTTCCGATTCTTTTCTAGTAGCTAAAGGATGAATGGACAATTATTTAAATCCCAGCAAATTGAGCAGAAATGGAGAATACATTTATTAGCGAATATGTCAATACTTTTGTCCCTCTGCCATTACTCACCTGCCCCAGAAGATGTTTTAGATCTTCATCCAGCCAGTCGGGTATATTGGGTTGATGGTTTTTGATGGAACAAATGAGCTGATCCATGTTCCCGCTGTTGTGAAACGGTGACATTCCAGTGGTTATTTTGCAGATGGTGATGCCAAATGACCACCAGTCAACTGCTGCATTGTATGTTTTTCTGTTCAGCATCTTAGAAAAGAAAAAGAATCATTTACCAAGTTGTAAAATGTTGCTTTTAAGTAAGTATCCTGGGATAATTTTGGCAACAGAGTTTAATGGATTCAGATGCCCATTGAGCATATGGGGTTAAATTTATCAAAGAGTGAAGTTCCGCACTAGAGTGAAATTCCGCAGCTCTCAATTAATTTCTATGGGATTTTGAAAGGCGTATTTATCAATGGGTGAAGTGAAAGTTCACCCTTTGATAAATACGCCTATAAAAATCCCATAGAAATGAATGGAGAGTGGCGGAATTTCACTCTAGTGGCGGAACTTCACTATTAACTTCACTCTTTGATAAATATACCCCATGGAGTGTAATGAGTAATGCATGTGACCAGTTGGTTTCTCTAGTGTGGATCAGAACTGTCACATTTGCCAGAGCCCAGTAAGTGCTGTATGGGTATAAGGCCCGGATTTGTGGTGAGGCCACCAAGGCCCGGGCCTAGGGCGGCAAATTATTAGGGGAGCACCAGTGCTCTAACGTGTGTGCTCACTGCGGTGTGGGAGGTGGGTGCTAGGACTGCACGGTTGGCCCACAGATAGGGGCGCCCACTATCCGAATCCGGCCCTTATGTGTATAGCTCAGTCACAGGTAATAGAAACCATGTCAGCAAATATGGATGATGCCTGGCAATATGTGAGTGACACCAAAGCTCTATGTAAAGCTGAGAAAGTAATACAAATGTTTATCATATAAGTGAAAAAATGTTATGCTGTTAAGCTGGTTCTCTCCACAGGCCTATTAGCTACCAGTAACTACAGTATATTTACTCTTGGTATATTGATGTGCTGTTTAGCATGGCTATTTTATATGTCTGTAATAAATACAGCCTGTGAAAGCACTGACATGAAGGTATATTCACAGACAGAAAATAAATACCCATGTAAATAATCTCTAATTGCATATCTCACCTCTGGCGCCATGTATTCTATGGTTCCGGCCCGGCCAGTTGTTAGGTCACCATCAAAGATGCTTTGCTTTGCCAGGCCAAAGTCACAGATTTTAACGTGTCCTTGATGGTCCAATAGAACATTCATGGGTTTGATGTCTCTGTAATATAAAGATAAAAGGAGAAAAAAAAAAGATGAAGGCTGCTGATTTGCAGAGCAACCTGTGTGCGGCCTCTGCTGTAGAATGTTACAGAAATGAAGACATTTATACTGACCGATGAATAATCCCGAGGCCGTGCAGGTATTGTAGGCCGCAAATCATCTCCGCAGAGTGGAACCTTTTAAACAGGGAAATAATGGTTAAATTAACTGGAATTCATTAGCTTTCTTTTAAGAAAATGAGAACATTTTTTTTAAATTTGACTATGATGCTCCCTAGTGTACACATTTTATAAACCTTCTTATAGGCACAAATGGTATAAAGCTATCTATAAGTCATATTGTACTAGTGCCATGTAATACTTACCGTACTCTCTCTATGGGCAGCGTCCCGTGTCGCTTCAGCTCATCCTCAAGGCTTCCCCCACTCAGGTACTCCATTACAAAGAAGGCATGCCACTGGTTACAAAGACAAATGGAAAGAGTGAAGGAGAGAAGGAAACACTTACAACAACATAGGGTAGTACATATTTTATTAATTACATTAAAGGGGTGGTTCACCATTGAGGTAAATTTAGTATATTGTAGAAAGTCCAATTCTTAGCAATTGGTCTTCATTATCTATATGTTTTACTTTATTAGTTATTTGCCTTTTTCTTCTGACCCTTTCCAGCTTTCAAATGGGGGTCACTGACCCCATCTAAAATCAAATGCTCTGTAAAGCTACACATTTATTGTTATTTCTACTTGTTGTTACTCATCTTTCTATTCATGCCCTCTCTTCATATTCCTGTCTCTTATTCAAATTAGTGCATGGTTGCTAGGGTAATTTGGACCCTAGCAACGAGATTGCTGAAATTGCAAATTGTAGAGCAGCTAAATAAAGAGCTGAAGAACTCAAAAACCACAAATGAAAACCAATTGCAAATTGTCTCAGAATATCATTCTCTACATCATAAGAAAGTTAATTTAAAGGTGAACAACCCCTTTAATATAAAGCCAAATAAGGTGGGCCAAAATATCTGTTTTTGTACTTGCTGCACAATAAGAACAACATATAAAATGTGAATATATGGCATTAGATCATTAATATTGTGGGTAGTTGGTGGATATCCTGCATGTTGTTATTAAACCCTGCAGGCAGAATGCAGTACTGGATATAAAAATCCTGAATGAACATGTAAGGGGTGTACAAGGCAAGGAGGCATTATATTATGTGTATGGAACTATACTATATAATCAGTTTGGTTATTATATGTGTCATGTCATTTGTAATGGTCAGGACCGCCATCAGAAATCGCAGGGCCCCTTACGACAAAATTCCCTGGGCTGCACCCACTGCAAGCCCCACCTACAGTTCCGCCCCCCAGCACACAGTAAAAAAACTAAAAAAATATTGGTGGCTAGGGTTCCCACATGTTAATAAAAAATAAAAAGATATTGGTGGTCAGGGCCCCCCATAAAAAACATTTGTGGCTAGGGCTCCCCCCATTAAAAAATATTGGTGGCTAGGACCCCACATGAGAAAAAAGAATTGGTGGCCAAAATTAGTGGCCAGGGCCCCACATTATAAGAAAATTGGTGGCCAGGGCCCCTTAAACATCCATGCCTTCCAGAAGTCAGCAGCTCTCAGAAAGATGGGGGGCCCAGATAATCAAGTAAGTGTGGTGTGGCAGGGCCCCCCTTACCCTCTGGGCCCCCTACAACTCTCCCCCCTGATGGCTGCCCTGGTAATGGTTATAATATATATAATATATGGGACATTATGTAAGGGGATCATATGTATGACTAAAGCCATCATCTAGGGGATACAGAGGAACAGTATTACAAACTAAATGGCAATATGGAGTCAATGTTGTACCTGGGTTTGAAAAGCGGCAAAGCCTTGGCAAAGAAATGGGCTGTGTCTGCCGATGTTCAGCACTTGAGACTCTGAGAGAAGGCTGCTGTAATCTGGGAGCTCTCGTTTGCCGACAGATTTTACAGCCACATATGGCCTCCTGTCTCCTAACGAAGCCAGCATTACCTAAAAAAGCAAGAAAAAAGTTAATATTACTGTGTATTTTAAGCACAAAGATGCAGGTCTGGATTTGTGGTGAGGCCACCAAGGCCCGGGCCTAGGGCGGCAGGATTTTAGGGGGCAGCATGCTGCCCAACCACACCCAGATTGGTTCAGAAACACTGGGGATGCTCAGGAGATCCAATAGTTTTTTTAATTTCCCGTGTGGCAATCCTCATTATTCTGGTCCCGGTGATGAAAATTTGAGCGAATAAAAGGGAGGGGACGGTGGCGACAAATGATAGTGGGCCTTGGGGTGCCCGCTGTGTAAATCTGGCCCTGCTAAAATGGAAATTTTCCCCAGCGCACAACATTTTTTTGCTTTCTTCCACATTTAGGATTTAAACCCTACAAAAAAATTGTGTTTAATGGAAACCAATAACTTACTTTGCCATATCCTCCTGCTCCCAACTTAGAGTAGAAGTTGTAACTGGAGATACTGAGCGGGTTTAGCCTTGAAGGTTGAGCTTCTACACTCACAGGTCCAGCTTCTCCTAGAAAGGAAAATAAATGTTATTTGCATCTTATTGAATAATAATAGTTAATGAAGAGCTCCCATAGTTAACAGTTCAATAGCTAATAATGAATTTTGATGCTCCCATGTACTGCACTTAATGCACTGTAAAACTGTAACTCTTCTTTCACAAACAGCACAGGAGAACCTTTTCAAATGGTTAAAAGACAAATTTTGACCATGCATGGTTCTGGCCCAGCCAGTTGATAGGTCATCATCAAAGATGCTAGGCCAAAGTCACAGATTTTATCATGTCTTTGATGATCCATGTGCATTATTCCAGGGTCCATGTGTTCTGCATTAGCTCATACATATTACAAACTATATCTAAAATAAGATCCACTTTCTGCAGATGTTTAAAGACCCAATGCAGGCAGATCCCCCAAATTTTATAGGATGGAAAGCAGAGGAGATTTATAAAAAGCTCATGAATTAACATAGGTGCTAAATTACAGTTGCCAGTAGCAACCAATTAGCTATTAGCTTTAAACAATCGACTACTAGTTAGCAAATATTAGAAAATTAAAGCACTGCTTTTATTAGTTGATGTGGGTATCGCCACTGGTGCAATTTAGAATTTAAAAAAACTACCCTATAGGATTAAGTAGTAAATACTGCAAAACTGGTACATGTCTAGTCACCGATACCAACCAATCAGCAGAAAGTATTTACTGGTCAAAGGCAAACATCTCATTGGCTATTATGGGTCCTTGCACCTAGGCAACGTTTTTTTTCATATAGAACATACTGTAGATGTTAAATTGCATCAGAGCAATTACCCATAGGAATCAATCAGATATTTCATTTCAAGTTCAAATACACAGCTCCAAGCTGCTTGCTGTTTTATTCCCTTTGACTGTTGCCTTTATAATCAGTTATTATGACCAACATGTATTTATAAAACACCAACAAATGTCACAATGCTTTACAATAAACCAGTGTATATAATAAACATACAGTACCAACAATCCTACAGAAACAAGCAAATACCAATATGAGTAAAGAGGGCCCTCAATCTATATATTTGATTTTATGTTACACTTATGTCAGTATCTGGGTCCTAAACAGTGATTGCACCAGTAAATTAGAGGCAGTTGGCAATCATGTGACCTACTCATTTTTGCGATTTAGGCATTTTTAAGTGATTTTTCTTTACCTTCATCAGTCTCCTGCCTACTCCGTTTCTTCTCCCTGTAGCACTCAACTTGCAGATGGTCATCTACACTCCTCTCTCTCTTCTTCTTCTGTTTTTTTCCTTCCTCTTCTTCGTGGTCTTCACTTTTCTTCACCTTTGAGGACTGCGGATCTGAATCTTTGAGAACAGAAGGTATGCTCTCCTCCCTGCAGCCCTTACCTGGCAGCTGTTTCTCCAAGCTGCTCTCTCTCTTCTCCTTCTGGTTTTCTTCTCCCTCTTCTTCATGTTCTTTTCTTCTTTTCTTCACCTTTGAGGGCTGGGGGTCTGAATCTTTGAAACCAGAGGGTATGCTCTCCTCCCTGCAGCCCTTCTCTGGCAGCTGTTTCTCCAAACTGCTCTCTCTCCTCTCCTTCTGGTTTTCTTCTCCCTCTTCTTCATGTTCTTTTCTTCTTTTCTTCACCTTTGAGGGCTGGGGGTCAGAATCTTTGAAACCAGAGGGTATGCTCTCCTCCCTGCAGCCCTTCTCTGATAGCTGTTCCTCCAAACTGCTCTCTATCTTCTCTTTCTGGCTTTCTTCTTGCTCTTCTTCATGGTCTTCTCTTCTCTTCTTCTCCTTTGAAGGTGGGGGATCCGAATCGATGGAAGTAGAATGTATTCTCTTCATATTCTCTTGAAATCCACTGGAGCTCTCTCTTCTGCTTCTTCTCTCTTTGACGCTGTCACACCAACTGTCATAACGGTTGAGGTCTCTTGCTTAGTGGAAGGTGCCACCTGATGACATCATCACCTGGGCACAGGCTGTAAGATAACATTGCAGTGCAGAGCCAGGTACAGTCAGTTATAGTTACAGTGAACTCTTATTCAGCAAGTCTACAGTATATCCATAAGATTAGGAAGTGCAGATATCAACCCCTAGCGATTGTATTCGTTTATCGACTTTCCTATACATCATTCCATTTGTCCAGTCTGTGTCTATATTCAAGAATCTGATTCGGAGCTGTTTAATATATGAAAGTCCATTCACATTGGCTTTTATAAGCATGGGAAGTAATTTACTGTCATTGTCACTGTCAATTCACTGGCATGAAATGGATTTACCCCATATTAGGATATCCACATACATCAAAGTGCAGGGTAAGAAAATGAAATAGCATCATTACAGGAATTATTACAAGGTCAGTCACATCCCACTCCCTATTTTAATTTATTACCTAGAGTTCCAATAAACAATACAATAAGGGGTCCTTCAAAAGATAAATATGTAGATGACACAGTGTTAACCTTTGGTTCTGCGACTCCAAGGGGCAAATTCACTAACCTCCAGAAATTCGCCAGCAACGGCTTTGCTCACACGGTGGCGAAGTTTCGCTAGCGATATAGATATATATATATATATATATATATATATATATATATATATATATATATATATATATATATATATATATATATATATATATATATATATGTGTGTGTGTGTTTCCCATGGCTGAGTGAGTATGGGGGAAAAATCCACTGCTTTATGATTCACATATTTCATTAGTCAATGCTATTCACCCAGGGCACTTAGCATTTCTGATTTGTATTTCCCAACCAGCAATTGAGCGGTAATAGAGCATAAATAAATTTTTGAATGAGGCAATACTATCCTTCTGTCAGTATTTACCTGTCCCAGAAGATGTTTTAGATCTTCATCCAGCCAATCAGGTAGCTCTGGATCACAGAATTTGATGGAATTAATAAGCTCCTTGGTGTCACTGTTGTTGAAGGGTGACATACCAGTGGCCATTTCACAGATGGTGACACCAAATAACCACCAGTCTACTGTTGCATTGTATGCTTTTCTCTTTAGAATCTGAAAAGAAAAAAAATCACTTACCAAGTTCGAAATGTCACCTTTTAATTATGTCTGCTGGGATAATATTGGCAACAGAGTTTAATGGATTCAGCTGCCCATTAAGCATATGGAGTGCAGTGAGTAATGCATGTGACCAGTTAGTTTCTCTAGTGTGGATCAGAATTGTCACATTTGCCAGAGCCATGCCCATGCTGTATGGGTATAACTCAGCCACAGGTAATAGAAACGGTGTCAGCAAATATGGATGTTGTCTGGCAAAATGTGAGTGGCACTAAAGCTCTGTGAGTGAGTTATAGAAATGTTTATGATGCAGTTAAGCTGATTCTGTCCACTGGCCTATTAGCTACAAGTACTTACAGTACATTTACTCTTGGTATATTGATGTGCTGTTTAGCATGGCTATTTCATATGTCTGTCATAAATATAATCTGTCAAAGTGAATGCTAACATGCAGGTATATTCATAGATACATATAAAATATATAAAAATGAATGTGGCTGTTAATGGCAAGTAAATAATAATACACGTTGGGGTTCATTAGGAACCCTGAGTGTATTCAATTGTAACTTTCTGGTGCTCCTATTCCTAAAAAAATTATCGGTCTGTGGATCTTTCTTTGTAAATGTCCCACCGCCATCTTCTTAGAACTTCCTTAGCCTCCGTAATAGTGCATATAATAGTTACGAAAATGTAACTATTATATGCATGCTCAAGTCTAGGAATCTGAAGAAGCCACAATAGAGCCTACATATATATATATATATGTAATATATATGTAACCTGGCAGCCTGGAATCTATAAAGAATGAACTCTGCAGTTTCTTTCAAACAGTAGGTATCTAACACCCCCTCCCCATGTACTACTTTCATTATTTGTCCAACAGAGGAACCTCTATGTCTTTGAAAGACATCAACTTGAATTTGTATTCTATTCTGTTACCCTCCTATACTTGCTTTTATTGTAAAAAAACTGTAATTGCATATCTTACCTCTGGCGCCATGTATTCCATGATTCCGGCCCAGCCAGTTGTTAGGTCGCCATCAAAGATGCTCTGTTTTACCAGGCTGAAGTCACAGATTTTAACGTGTCTTTGATGGTCCAATAAAATATTCAGGGTTAGCTGTCTCTGTAATATAAAGATAATGAAGCTAGTGACCCTTATACAGTCCCTATTAATTTCTTAAACTTAATGTATGTATGTTTCAGTAGGTTTGTCTGAGATCCAAATGCGATTTTGAGCTTTAAAGTCAATCACATCCTGCTGATCTTTTCCCATTAATTAAATGGGAGGTTCAATAAGTTTTAACCCAATTAATTGCTCTTAATAGTAATTGGGCTTTTAAGGGTTCCTTGAAAAATAAATAAATAAATATATAGATACAGAATATACAGATACATTTGAATGGCACTAATTATTTTCCAAACAATGGACTGGGACATAGGACAGACTAGATTTCTAGAGTTGCTAAGAGAACACAATAGTAATGTTTTACTTTCAACATGATTATTCAGCATAGATTATTGAGTTAGGTTATTTGTATCAAATATATATACTGTATATATAAGTACTATAAGGGAAAGAAAGAAGTGGAAATAATAAATCACAGAGCTGTATATAACAATGCTCAAACAGTGCCTTGTGGTCAGTAAGGGGCACCTTAATGGCAGATCTTGATCAGACATCAGCTTTGCTGGTTTACTTGCTGCATTAGGCTATGCTGATCTGGGATGGGCTGCCTTGACCTATTTTAGGGAGGGTTCATATAATTTATGAGGGGTTGATGGGTTAGTATTTTTCTTCCCCAAGAGGTAAGGCTGATTGATGCTGGCATGGCATAAAGAACACGTTTTCATACCACTGTATACAAAAAGCATTCTCATATATAGGAAATATTGCATGAATTAACCATTCCTGTAACAATGTATAAGGTAAACAGGACCATCTCAATCCAGAATAATAATAAATCATAAAGTGCCATAATGAATGATGAACAAGCCACAAAACTCTAGTAGAGAATTCAGATTAACCCTAAACCATGCTCAATTATGTCAATACCCCACCCATGATCAATCTAGCAGTCAATGCACCTGAACATCTGTTTATTTGGTGAGGTCTGGTATGGAGGGTCCACACACAGGCAGATAAGCTGCCAACTCTGTTTGAAGGGGGGTGAATTGGCACCTTAAATCAGCCTGTGTATAGTTAATGCAGTATTAGGTGCAAAGTTTACCCTTGGTCTAGTACCCACAGCAACCAATCAGCAGGCATTATTTATTGGTCTGTTGTTTTCAAGTCAACATCTGAGTGTTGCTATATGTAAGCCCCTTAACCCATAACAAATGGGTAAATCAAACATTGCCCCAAAGCTCAGCCCAAATAGTGGTCACTAGTGTGAATGAAGAGGAAGCTGTTTGATGATAAAGTGGAAGTGCACCCACCCTCGTCATCTGAAGCAGAGGTAATTGGGAGTTTTCCTTGGCTGGGAAAGAACATGAGAGCACTGGGGAGGATATGAATATACAAATAAGTAAGCCGCACACCTAACACATAAATATTCACTTTAATATATTAATTTTGCTGCAAGCATTCCTGCCTTTGATTCATAAAAATGAGGTTTGTAGGTAAACCAAATATTTGTTTAGGTAAAGAAGTGTAGGACTGTGGGCTAATGCTTTGAGTTATGCCTCGTATTAATGTGGTCAAATTAGCAACAGCCTGATTTTTCCTTATGATATTGTGTGTTCCATAGCCCACCCCTAACACTCAACAAAAAACAAATACATCCCATTTAAAGCAAGACATAAGTTTTATTTTCTATAAATATTCTTTAAATACTCTTTAAGCAGTGAATATTTTACATATTGATCTGTAGATCAGAAATCATGGGGCCCGTACAACCAAATTTTTGGGGCCCAATGGTCCCAGCCCAGCCCCCAAGCTCCACCCCAGGTCCCACCCACAGTAAAAAGGCCACACAGACAGTGCTAATAATGGTAAACCCCACACACACAAGTTATAAAGAGCCATAGGTGGTCAGTAGCCCATTATTAGTTAAAGAAAAAATCATTGGTGGCCAGGGCCCCCCTATAAGTTAAAAAAAAAACACATTGGCGTTCAGTGGAACTGACCTTAGGCTCCTTTCATAGCTTCGGGTCTGTTTGTAGCTTCAGGACTTCAACCTCAGGTCTTTTCATAGCTTTGGGGCCTTTCGCGGCTCCGGCTTTGTGTCTTCGGTGCTTTGAGTCTTTTTGCGGCTTCGGGTCTGTTCACGGCTTTAGGTCATTGGTGCTTCAGATCTTTGACTCTATGTGACTTTGGCGGTTCAGCGCTGTCAAGGGGGGCCCGGCTAATTTGAAATGTGCATCACAGCCGGGTCCCCCTTTAGGCCTGTACAAATGTACCCCCTGAACATATGAAAACAAAAAACAGACTAGTGATTTTTTATGCAAATTATAAAGGGAAAGAAGCAATTTAT
Organism: Xenopus laevis; assembly: GCF_017654675.1. NCBI lineage: Eukaryota > Metazoa > Chordata > Amphibia > Anura > Pipidae > Xenopus > Xenopus laevis. The sequence goes on along the minus strand of NC_054384.1, from coordinate 22,603,344 downwards.
AATGTACCTAATAAAAATCAGTAAATGCTCTATGCACATAATGGGATAGAAGTTAGTATGAGATGGCGCTCTCCTGCACAAAGTATGTCCCCGCAGTTTAGTGGAAGCCAATGTTTAGCGAGTGGCTGCACATATGTTACAGTATGCCTTCAACAAACCAGAACAAACAGAATGCATGCGGTAAAATATTTCCAATGGTAGAGAGATTTTGACGATGAAACCATAGAAGGACTGTTCGATCTTGCTCACCAAATGAGGTTGGGTGCCATAGGCCATAGGCCATCCAAAAGTCGGCACTCTCGAAAATGGAAATAACTTGCCTGGGTGCAGTATCAAAATTCAAAGTAATAGTCCATCGCATAGAAACCGCACTCACAGGTCATATATATATATATATATATGACCTGTGAGTGCGGTTTCTATGCGATGGACTATTATTTTGAATATAGTGTAATTAATATATACATGGGTGCCTCCATGACATATATTTTACAGCATGGGCAGGCTTACAGTGCAGAGATATGGGGCACTGAGGAAGTGCCAGGAGGCAAACAATCAGTTCCAATCAGAGAAGCTGTAAGAGTCAGTTCAAAGCAATTTGACTTCAACGGATTAACTTAAAGGGCACCTTTTGCCAAAAAGTATTATCCCAAATACAAGGTGTGGGCTAATAACAGTCCACGCTCCGGTTGAGAGTAACAGTATTTTTTTTTTTTTTAATTGCCTCCACCAGCACTAGGCCACCCACACTGGGAGGTAGCGCCTGGTTGAAGCAGCCATGTTGGGGCACACACATACGCAATATGAGCAAATGCCGCAACATGCACTTTATGCGTGTGATGTCAGAACAACTTTATGAGTTATCGTGGTGGAGGCTCCATTCCCCTTGATCGATGGTTTCCCTGCTCAGATAGTCGGCTATCCAATTGTCCACGCCGGGAATGTGGACCGCGGATAACGCTGGAACATTGTCTTCTGCCCACCTTAGGATCACCTGAGCTTCCTTGAGGGCATTGAGACTTCTGGTTCCGCCCTGATGATTTATGTAGGCTACGGCCGTCACGTTGTCGGACTGTATCCGCACCGGTAGTCCCCGGAGCAACGGCTCCGTGCGTTCGAGGGAGTAGCGTATCGCTCTGAGCTCCAGGAGGTTGATGGGCAGTCTCGTTTCTTCCGGAGTCCAGAGGCCCTGTACAGTGGTTTGGCCTACGACTCCGCCCCACCCGCGTAGACTGGCATCTGTGGTTAGGACCGTCCAGTGATGGGGTGGAAATAGTTTTCCCCGAGATGTCCGATGTGGGTGAAGCCACCATTGAAGAGAGATCTGCACTGGGTTCGGGATGGCAATCAGGCGATCGAGGTTGGTTCGATCTCTGCGTTGGTGTAGAAGGATGGTGTGTTGAAGAGATCTGGTGTGGGCTTGTGCATACGGAATCGCCGGGAAGGAGGCAACCATCGTGCCCAGAGTCTGCATGGCTGCTCGAAGGGGAATGCGGTGGGGTCCCAGGAGAGATCGAATTCGGTTCTGAAGGATCTCGGCCTTGTCTCGTGGCAGGAAGGCTTTCCCTTGTCTGGAGTCTAGGATGAGACCCAGGTACTCTATTGACTGAGTTGGGTGAAGTTTCGACTTGGTGAAGTTGATCGTCTAGCCCAGTGTGGTTAGGCTCTGTAGGACGTGGGATGTGTGAAGGAGGGTTACTGGTGCGGATGGACCCTTGACCAAGAGGTCGTCCAAATAGGGGATAACCGATATGCCCGTGAGTCTTAGGTCCTCCAATGCTGCCGCCATGACCTTCGTAAACGTGCGTGGAGCTGATGACAGACCGAATGGAAGGGCTACGAACTGCCAATGCTGCCCATTCACGTAGAATCTGAGGAAGCCATGATGCGCTGGGTGGATCGGTATGTGAAGATATGCGTCCTTGATGTCTATGACAGTCATGAACTCGTTTTCTTCCATGGATGATAGAACCGACTGAATCGATTCCATTTTGAAATGGCATTTTCTGACGAAGGGATTGAGATCCTTGAGGTCTAAGACGGGTCTGAGGGAACCGTCTTTCTTGGGAACCATGAAGAGGTTGGAATAGTAGCCTCTTCCTTTGGCCTTTGGAGGAACGGGTTGTATGGTTCCCGCTAAGGCGAGGTCTTGTATGACGGAGAGGAATTTGTTTCTGTCTGAGTCTTTGGCCGGCAGTCTGGATACGAAAAATCGGTGGGGTGGTGTCTGAGTGAAGTCTATCAGGAGTCCCTGTGACACCACCCGGAGAACCCACTGATCCTGAATCTTGTTGTGCCATACCTCTCGAAAGGATTTGAGATGGCCTCCTAAGGGGATCCCTTCGGGAGGGGGCACACCTTCATGCAGTGTGAGATTTGTCCTGAGAGGATTTGGAGGTAGACTTGGATGCAGACCAAGGCTGTCGTTGTTTGCCCTGGAAGCGGGAGCGAAAGTTAGAGGTAGACTTGTCAGGTTGTGTCTTGGACCTTTGTCCTTGTCTGAAGGGACGAAAAAATGGTCTCCTTTTGAACGGTGGCCTCTTGGGCCGAGTTTGAGGGAGGAGGGTGCTCTTACCCCCGGTCGCTTGAGAAATAATCTTATCAAGTTCGGCCCCGAAGAGAAGTTTTCCCTGGAAGGGTATGCTGACTAGGGAACGTTTGGATGTTAGGTCAGCGGACCAAGATTTTAACCACAGGAATCTGCGAGCGGCTACGGACTGAGCTGAGGCTTGAGCAACCATCCGGGCTGCGTCAAGAGCTGCGTCTCCGATGTAGGTAGTGGCGTCTGCTATTTGGGATAGCAAGTTGTCGTTAGTAGGTTCTTCAGATCCGATGAGTTGTGCCACTTGTTCCACCCAGACCTCCATGGCCTTCTCCACCCAGGCTATAGCGAAGATAGGTCGAAAGGCGGAACCTGAAGCTGTGAAGGTGGATTTGCAGAAACCTTCGAGACGCTTGTCAATGGGGTCTTTAAATGCGGCCGCTACGGCAACCGGAATGGTGGTATTTCTGGATAGTCTGGAAACCGGAGGATCCACTGCGGGAGGTGAAGACCAGAGGTCGACACATTCCCTTGGAAATGGATAAGTCTGGGTGAAGCGTTTGGAAAGCTGCACCCTGTGATCAGGATTTTTCCATTGGGACTTGATTATTTCGTCGAGCTGTTCGTATGCTGGGAACACACATGAGCTCTTCTTGTGTCTCTTAAAAATGTTTTTCGCTGGTTCAACTGAGGCGGCAGAATCTTCGATGTTCAGTGTGTTTAGTACAGCTTGAATGAGTCCCTCCACCTCCCCCTGGGTTCTTGGAGAGTCTATGTCTAGATCAGGGTGGTCCTGATCAGAGTCCTCCGCGGATATGACCTGACCTTCCTCGTCTGAGGGGCTGAGAAGTTCCCCTGGAGAGTCTGGAGGGGAGAGAGCGTGACGTTTTGAGGTCCCTGGGCGGGAGTCAGAATGAGATGGTTGAGATAAACACTCAAGAACCTTATCTAAGGTCTCGGGTATGCGGGCCAGGTGCTGGATGCCTGCAAGTGAGAGGGATAAGGCCCTAAGTAGTTCAGAGTCTGAATTTGTTGCCTGTGTAAGAGGCAGTGAGTCAGGTTTTCTGCAGGCCCCACACAATGAATCAGCCGAGGCTGAAGTAAATTTTTCCTTACAATTAGAGCAGGCTAAAAAAGAAACCTGTGGGTGTGTTTGAGCTGAGGACTTGTTGGTCCTGGGCTCTTCTGCTTTATTAGCCATTTCACTCCTTCTCGGTAAGAGAATGGTAGGTGTAGCTATAATCCCCAATGGATCCCTTAAGATGTAAAATAATTTTTTTTTTTTTTTTTGAGGAAGGGGAGTGCAGACAGGCACTAAATTGCTGATAGGTGCTGTAGAAGTGGCCTGCAGAGAGAGCGAGAGAGATAAGAAGGGTGACCCCTCAGTCCCATGCTTCCTGTGGCATCAGAATGTATACAGCATTTATTTGCATAAAAAAACTGTTACAGGGCAAGAAAAATGGAATGTGTGACTTGCCTGAAGTGTGAACTGAACGTGTAGCTGAAGGGAAACACGGTAGCAGACAGTGCAGTAGAGGGTAGCCGTATAAGAGCTATGGGCAGGCGCGCTCCAGGGTCTCTGCAATAGGGGAGACAGAGAGAGCTGAGAATAGGTTGCGTGAGAAAAGACAAGACAGGCTGGTGTCGCTCCAGAAGAACTAACCTGCTCCGCAGTTAGAAGTATCTGCCCGGTTCCGCCGTAAGGATGTGTGCTGCGACGGGCGGGAAGAGAGAGAGAGGGAGAGGTGCCGGAAGCGATGGGTGTGTGCGCGGGTTGGAACGCAGGAGCGTGTCACAGGGAAAAAAGGGCGCGAATACAGGTGCCAAGTAGAAGGCGCACCAGAAGCCAGGGGAAGGGGCGGGAGAGAAGGGTTGGAACGCAGGAGGTGCGTGTCACCGAGATTGAAGCCTATAATGGCGTCAGTGGGAACGGAGCGATGCTGGATAGGGTTGGCAGATGAGGAGTGTTGTAAAAAATAAATAAATAAAAGTACTCACCTAAGAAAAAACGCACACCAGCTGAACAAGTGCCCTGTGTAGAATAACCCCTGTGAAGAAGAACAAACAGATAAATATATAAATACACAGATGTGAAATATATATGTATATGTATGTTATTATACACTCAGGAGAGGTATCCATTCGTATCCAGACTGCCGGCCAAAGACTCAGACAGAAACAAATTCCTCTCCGTCATACAAGACCTCGCCTTAGCGGGAACCATACAACCCGTTCCTCCAAAGGCCAAAGGAAGAGGCTACTATTCTAACCTCTTCATGGTTCCCAAGAAAGACGGTTCCCTCAGACCCGTCTTAGACCTCAAGGATCTCAATCCCTTCGTCAGAAAATGCCATTTCAAAATGGAATCGATTCAGTCGGTTCTATCATCCATGGAAGAAAACGAGTTCATGACTGTCATAGACATCAAGGACGCATATCTTCACATACCGATCCACCCAGCGCATCATGGCTTCCTCAGATTCTACGTGAATGGGCAGCATTGGCAGTTCGTAGCCCTTCCATTCGGTCTGTCATCAGCTCCACGCACGTTTACGAAGGTCATGGCAGCAGCATTGGAGGACCTAAGATACAAAAAAAAAACGGAAGTTTAGAGGATGACCCCAAATTGTGAAAAAAAACCCCAGGAGATGAGGGAAGTCCATACTTGGAACCTTACAGCTGTGGTTGGCCTAGAACTCCCAGCAGCCCCCTGACAACTTTGTTTGTTGGTGAGATACTGAGAGGTTTTCTAGCATATTAAAAAGAGATGTGCAAACCTTCCCAGTGAGGAATACAGAAAAACAAAAAAAACTGTTGCTCTAAACTCTCTTCCTATAATTACCCTAGTATAATGCCACTCCTGTTTTATACCAAAATACACAAGGAATGCATACATCAGTGATACAAAATCCCATTCTCATTCACCTTGACTAAAGGGAACAAAAAATATTTTGCACTATCGTATAAAAAGTAACAACCAGGTGTTTCCATAGCTTTTAAATAACTTTAAAAACACAAACATTTTAATAAATGGATAATGGAAAGTTGATTAGAAAACCAAGTTTTCTTTTATTTGGCAGATTTTTATTTTGGGATTGACTTGCCTTTTAAGCCCTTTCTCTTATTATTTACCCTGTTTCCAAGACTGAGCTAGTGTATAAAGAAGTAGTACTATTGCCTATACCCAAAGTTCAAAATACACACTACCTTACCTGGCACCATCGATTCTTTCCGGATATCATACATTTCCTCCAACTGCTTTAATGACTCATCCAGCACAACACTCATCCACATCAGTATGTTAGTAGCAAGTGTAAGCATCGGGCCAAACCTATGGTTAAGAGAAAGGGGATTATTTTAAACTTTCCTATGTTGTGGGTTTTTACAAGGCATACCATTACTTGCATTGAACCAGTCAGGAATTTTAATTGGCCATATACAGCCTGTTGCTCCTGTATACTGATCTTAGCATAAAATGAAAGTAGGGATACCTGCCATAAATTAAGAATAAAAATTATATATTTGTCGTACACTCATATTCATGAATCCATTCTCCACCACCATCACATTTGCACCAATAACCCAGTCCCAGTACACCAATAACCCAGTATATTTGTCATAAAAGTCCTACTCTTTAATAGACACGCACACAATTGACTGCAAAGACCACCTTACTCTCTTGATTTGGTGCATAATCAATACATTTTTTATGCTTAGCAGATTTGTATCCAAACCACAACATCCAGGCTAGGGAGCTAATGCACCATGCACATTTTGGGATTGTTGTTGCGATTGAGCAACCCTGCCAACACCTGCACTACCAAACAAAGAAAAGAGGGCAAGGAATAGCAGAATGGTGGTTCATGGGTTCATCGAATGATGCCAAGGATTCTTCTCATTCTCTAAGCTTCTACACAGGCTTGGGAACAATGAGTCCTAAGAACAAGTTGTATCTTTGTTGGGGGTGTCTGAAACATTGAAGGAATATGTTCTGCTGTCATTTTTCCCTATGTTTCTAGAAAAGTAATCATATAGATAAAATGGGTTTAAGTGTATTATACCGCTCATAAACTGGGTACCATTTAACAGGTGCATGCAAGTCAAATATTGTCTGAATTTGACCAGTAAAATATATTTTTTTTAAAGCAATCTGCTTTGGACAATCCACCTTCTAAAGCTAACTAGCTTTGAGAATTTATCTGATAATAAGGGGCACATTTACCATGGGTCGAATATCGAGGGTTAATTAACCCTCGATATTCGACCATCGAAGTAAAATCCTTCGACTTCGAAGGATTTACCGCATTTACTTCGATCGAACGAAACAATTCAAAGGATTTTAATCCATCGATCAAACGATTTTCCTTCGATCAAAAATTGAATAGAAAGCTTATGGGGAAGGTCCCCATAGGCTAACATTGGTGCTCGGTAGGTTTTAGCTGGCGAAGTAGGTAGTCGAAGTTTTTTTTTAAAGAGACAGTACTGCGACTATCGAATGGTCGAATAGTCAAACGATTTTTAGTTTGAATCATTCGAAGGTCGAAGTAGCCAATTCGATGGTCGAAGTAGCCAAAAAAAATCTTCGAAATTCGAAGTTTTTTTCATTCTAATCCTTCATTCGAGTTTAGTAAATGTGCCGCTGAGTGTGAGCTTAATAATCACAGCTTCAAAGCTGACTTATATGCCACTGAAAGCCATATATTTTTTCGTAAATGTAAATATGTCTTTCGACTACAAACTTCTAAACTGCAAAGCTTTCCTAAACTACCTAAAAGCTTAAATTTTCAGCATTTCCCACATGTCAGTAGGTACAAAAATAAAAAACACTACAAAAAACACTACAGATGAATGTCAGAGTGTATGTAGCACACCCCATATGATCTAACATTTCTGTAATTCAGAATCTATACATTCACTGCAACTTATTAGGGTTAAATAGTAAGTTCACCTCAGAAAGACATATATTATTAAAAAGTACATAATCTCCCAAAATGGGTAAATTTGTCTTTCTACTTCTAACTACTAAACTATAAAGTTTATCTCAACCATTTGGTGGTTTTGATGAAATTTCTAGGAATCGCCAAAAGTTTCCATTTTAAATCACCTTTTTCAGCAGGGTTCAGATTCATCTGAATCCATGTGCCCGGGCCAAACTAAATCAGAAACCTTAAAATCATGTGACTAGCCCTAATTTACATATGCAAATTATGGTTTGGATTCGGTTCGGTATTAGCCGGAATCTTTCACAAAGGATTCAGGATGTGGTGCATCCCTAGTTTATATTGCGGTCTATTTTCTGACTTACTGTACATGCGCTATAACCTACATAAACTTTTCAGTTTTTTTAAATTGCACTTCAGAGCAAGATCATTGGGCCCCGTAAACTTTTGAAATTTGAATAACTGTTATCATGGCCGGGGAAGAGAGATCGGAGAACGGGCAGAACCGGGAGACTAGGAGGGTGAGGACTAGGGGTATGCAGACAAGAGGTATGTGCCCAGCACCGCCCCCCAACACTGCGCCCTAGGCATGGCCTCTTCTGCCTACTCCTACTAGGTTCCAGCCCTGGTAACAAGACATTTTCATAAACATATATTGCAGCCATTAACTTAACTGGAAGGGGCTTCCATCACCGTAACCAGTTTAGTTGCACATCTTTACACTCTCACCAGCTCATTAATATCCTTCTTAAGGACTGGAGCCCAAAACTGCGCTGCATACTCCAGATGAGGCCTTACCAGGGACCTATAACACCACTTGTTTCTCGTTCCCTGAAAAAAGTAAAATGGGGGTTCTACTGTATATGTGAGAGTTGTTTTTCAGGACTCTTTGAGGTTGTTAGCATCCTTTCTAATCTGGATAATGCTTTGCTCTACTATAAAAACAGTAAGAGAGATTTTATTATAGTCCTTTCTGTTCATATAGAAATGCAGAGACATAGTAGTTGTTGCAGTCATTGTGGTACTTGGTCTGAAAATAGAAAAAACCTAGTGAAAGTTTTGGCAGTGAACTTGATGAGTAAACAAGCAAAACCCCACTTCTTAGATGTTTAGTGGCTTCCCAAGCCCAATTTAAATTTTTTTATTTTTCACCCCCCCCCAAAATACAGATAAAGTAGTAGAGACCTATTATTAATATATTTGAAATATTTGGCCATTCCTAGAAGGGGCCATTATAGTGCCAAGGCATGTGGTCAGACCATACATGGCTACAGAAATCTACAACAGCAGCAGATTTGTTTAGATCTGGATGATACCAGCGATGTAATATTAGAAAAGGACTGCAAGCAACATAAACCAAACCACAAATTATTATTTTCCATCTAGTGCTGTATTTTCTATGTAATTTGATTACTATCTGTAACATTAATTCAGGAAACCATGACTTATAAAAAAAAAAAATGAATTGTTCTTGGATTGAAATGAAAGATATCTGTAAGCATCAGTTACTCTGTCTCTGGGATTCTGATTCCATAGTATACCTTACTGCTTTTCACCCATATATGATTGTTTACTTATCCAATCCATATTGGCTCTCCTCCATTTCTCTAAATACTGTAGCGAAGCTTTAAAAGTCCAATATATGCCTTACGCCATAAGAGTGTGCAGTGTAGAAGGACCGATGTCCTTGGCTTGCAGCACTTGGGGGTGCCAAATGCAGGGTCGGACTGGGGGGACCGGGGCCCACCGGGACTGTTGCCGAGGGCCCCCCTCCGGCCACCCGTCCCCCCACTGTGACGCGCCGGCTCAGCAAGGAAGCCGCTCGGTGCGCATGCGCAACAGCGCCGCTTGGCGCGCATGCGCAGGCGGCGCTGCTCAGCGCCGATAATTTTTATTTATTTTTTTTAAATATAAATATTTAGAGAGGGGTTCTGGCCCGGCGGGGGCCCATGAGGGTCGGGGCCCACCGGGTATTTTCCCGGTGTCCCGCCGGGCCAGTCCGACACTGGCCAAATGTTAGGCACCCCCAAGTGATTGTATTGACTTACCTGAAACCAGAAAACTGCACCGGCCCGAGACTATACCAGTGAGCACCACGGTGCGATACACTTCAGTCTTTAAATTTCCCAGGGCAAACGCATGCGCAATTTTTAGTTAAGGTTCGGCTTTTCGTTCTACTGTGCATGCGTAGCCGCGCAAAGAAGGTGGAATACGGAAGAAGATCGATCAGTGGTGCTCACTGGTATAACCCCGGGCCGGTGCAGGTTTCTGCTGATAGGAGCACCAGGCCGGGGTTTCAGGTAAGTAACTACAATCACTTGGGCGTGCCTAACATTTGGCACCCCCAAGTGCTACAAGCCTTTCCTACTCCTTAAAGGGGAAATGCACCTTTGATTCTGTAACACCTATTTGGGCTGCATAGCACACAAATAGTTAAACTGTCCAGCTAGCAGTAGAAGCATGGGTTACACTGCGACTTACACACCAGGGTCAGGGCCTTCACCGTGTGGAAGTGTTCCCTCTATGGTGTAGTGCAACTACATCCCCCCCAGGCTACTGCCAGGAGGTTCTTGCAGTAAAACAGAAAACGGTTTATTTCACTATGCACGAGGCAAGTGACCACAGGTTTAGTACTCACGCAGGAGCTGAGGCAATAGCACATTTCTCACACAGAGCTGCAGCCATTAGGCATTTCTCACAGAGGAAAGGCCTCCATTAGGCATTTGCAGAATTCACACACATTCCCTCCTGGAAGTTGTCAGGAAAGCAGCTTGTACCCTACAGTCCCTCTTCACTGAGGTCCCTGACTGGAGGCAACACACAGAGCCTCTGGGAAGCTACTCCCTTACTGCAAATCCTTGTTGGAGCTTCAGCTGCTCTTTCTCTCTCACCTCACTGCCTTTCTCTCCTAGAGAGACTATGACAAGTCTGCCCTAGTGTAACTATTCCTCATTCACGGGGTTTCCTGGTCCCCGACTTCTTCTCCAAAACACATGGGCCTTTCTGGGCCTAGCTGTAACCAGGCTCCCCTGAGCACATCCAGCTGGATCACCATCCACAGGCCAAAGAGGAAGTGGCCACTCCTTACACACACTATATAGCAGTGTAGCAGGGGAGTGTCATTCTCTCCTGGCAGATCACTCTAAGAAAAAGGTGGGGGCCTTAAAGCTGCAGGGCAGATTAACCCCTAGGGGCCCCTACAATTCATTTTGTGATGTAGTAGTATTCCAAGGCAACTTGCAACTGATCTAAAATTTGTATTCTTTTAAACATTTAACATTGTGTTCTGTAGCAATAGGAATTTCAATTGATTTCTGGTTGATAGGCTCCCAATGACCCTAGCAACCAGACAGTAGTTTGAATCAAAGATTTTAAAATTAATTCGAAGATAAAAAATAACAAACATAGTCTTGGAATAAATCTATTTTATGGTTGCTGGGCAATGCTGATAGAGAGGCTAAAAGGTCAAGTAAGAAATAAATGGAAAAATAAGACAACTTTTTATACTTCTCTAATTTCAGTGGATTGTATATGTTATGCTAGTGTTTGACCCTGTATTAATAGGCAAAGTGCAGCTTTTGCATATGTAATTATATGAAAGCAAAGAACTTCTCATATCTTGGCTGTAGTGGAGGTATTTAAATAGATAATTCATTTTGGGTGACTTTTCTGACACTTGTAGGCATTGAGTAAGGATGCACCGAATACACTATTTTGGATTCGGACGAACCCCCCGAATCCTTTTTGAAAGATTAGGCCAAATACTGAACCGAATCCTAATTTGCATATACAAATTAGGGCTGGGAAGGAAAAAAAAATTTTTTACTTCCTTGTTTTGCGACAAAAAGTCAAGCGATTTTCCTCCTTGTCCCTAATTTGCATATGCAAATTCAGATTCAGTTCCGCCGAGCAGAAGGATTCGGCCGAATCTGAATCCTGCTGACAAAGGTCCAATCCTGGCCAAGTCGCGAACCCAATCCTGGATTCGGTGCATCCCTAATTTGGAGCTCACATTTATGCCTTTGAGGCACTTATTAACAGTGATCATTCCTTGGTTTATATAAAAAAAAAATACCATCTACTTCCAGAAGAGGGCAAAATTACACTAAAATTAGTCTGTGGATATTTTCAATGAAAATGCATAGCAGCTTTTATGTACAAAGAGTAACTGTGTTTAGAATGACTGAGATGTGGATGGGCCTAAATACATCATCTGAGTTTTAATTTTTTAAAATCTCTAACATGAGTTGGCAGTATAACAATTCCCCTATACATTAGTATTTACAAATATTAGATGGAATAGTAGTGCTTTGTAACCTAATATCCCATACCTGTAAGTTTTTACTGTGCATTTATAGAAAAAAATAACTGCATTAACAAAAGACTTGATATGAGAGCATCCTTATGAAAGCTGTGACCTGTGTGACTAAACAGCTTCAGTTCTAGAGTTTGACTGTCCAGTATTTATCAATAGAAGAGTTTCATAAAAATATTAACATTTTTACACACTGCTTTAGTATAAAATTAAAAGCCTAAATTCCATACAATCTGCTTTCCAGTTAAGTTTGGGTAAGTACATTTGTAAATTATTATTATACAGGCATACCCCCTACATTTCTATTTAGCCAGTCACTTCAAAACATGCTATAACACTGTTTATTTATCAAGCAGTTATTAATTCAACCATGTTTCTGCAATTACACATGTAAAAATTAAACAAAATCAGGACACGTCTACTTACAGTCAGGCCCGGATTTGTGCAAAGGCCACCTAGGCCCGGGCCTTGGGCGGCAGGAATTTAGGGGGGCGGCATGCTGCCCAATCACACCCACATCGGTTCAGAAACACTGGGGATGCGCTTGAGATACAATAATTTTTTAAATTTCCCGTGCACCAATCCCCATTGCTCCTGTCCCCCTGGAGGGGACAGGGGCGATGAATGGTAGTGGGCCTAGGGGCGCCCACTATGTAAATCCGGCCCTGCTTACAGTATATAAATACTTACAGTATTTACATGACAATATATATACTGTAATGTGAAGCATATTCCAGCAGCAGACGTTGGCTAGACCCAGGGGACGCAACATGAAGTTGACGGGCTTTAGTTTGGGATTTGAACTAATGTCAAAACATTTTGCAGGATTTGGATTCCATAATGCATAGGCAAACCAAATGTAAGCCCTACAACTCATGTACTGGAACAAAAAAGGAGAAACATTTTGAAAAGATACAATACAAATTTTTTTTCGGGGGCAGGTTTGTAATGTAATATACAAAGTATGGTTGCAATCAGTATTCAGCCATATATTTAAAGGAGCAGTCTGTGTTTACCCAAATATACAATTCATGTATTTGTGGATTGAGGTATGCTATATTAAATAAGCCCAAATTTATTTTGTGAAAGTGGCATGTTGTTCAGAAGTTAGTGTTAATCAATGTAGCTCAGTTAGAATGATGAAAATTAGCTTGTAGCTCAGGGTTTGTCTGGAAGTAAAATAGGGCTGCTCATACGTATACAGGTATGGGAGCTGTTATACAGAACAGGGGGACCTGGGGCATTCTGTATAATGGATCTTTCCATAATTTGGATCTTCATACCTTACATCTACCAGAAAATCATGTAAACATTAAGGGGGCTTTTTACTAAAACTCAAATTTTTCTCACTTTCGTTTTAAAAATAATTCGACCAAACTCTCAAACCCAAATCCCCTTTTTCTCAAAAAAATCGGTGCAAAAAAACCCCACTGTCAGGTCGTCAGAATCATGCAACTTTTTCTGACCAGCGCAAACAACCCGAAACTTTCGAGAACCATAAAGGCATAAAAAAAGAGACCATCCTCCTTTGACTTTTACATGATTTCGACAAATTTTAGCTGGAGTGCTTTCGGATTTTAATTGTTAGCAGCATCAGGGTATAATAAATCTTGAAAAATAAAAATTTCGAGGTTTTTCCCCCTTTAAAACTTTAAAACCCAATAAGCTGGTTCTGCTTTCAATAAAGATTAATTATATATTAGCTTGAATCAAGTACACGGTACAGTTTTATTATTACAGAGAAAACGGAAATCATTTTGAAAAAATGTCTATGGAAGATTGCCTTTCAGTAATTTAGAGCCTTCCGGATAACGCATTTCCAGATGATGGATTCCATACCTTTATTATTTTATTATTATTATTATTATTATTAACATATATTTATATAGCGCCATCATATATACCTGTATATTAGCATATCCTGCCAACCAGGGTGGTTATTTATGACCTCCAAACCTATCAAGTGCCTTGTGATTAGGTTCAGGGTTCTCCATACAATGATATAATCTAGGATAGACCATTGACTTTCTCCACAATCTGGGTGGTGTGGTAAGGAAAATGGAACAATTAGCATTTTTTTCTAGACACAGCTTTTTTAGTTTTCACAACAATGTCCCTTTAAACCAAGCTTGTCTAATTATTGTTTTATTATAGCAGTGTAGGCATTTTCCATTGAACAATGCTTTAAATCTGTCTGGCATAAACGACCTCTACAAACACTTGACTGCTGTTAATTTTGAAATAGAATATTTCTCATTATTTGAATGTCAATATATTTACTTTGGTCTATAACTCTTTTTTTATGTAAAACCTGCTACAGTATGAACAGCGCTTAGTAATTCTAAAAGGCAAAGTTCATGCCAAGTCATCCATAAATGCAATGGTGCAAGGAAGGGAGGAAACAATTGTGCATAAATCTTCCTCTATAAAGAGATAAATATTAGAGCTGCAGACAAGGTCAGATGGGAGTTTGTGATGGGGGCTGAGAGACTGTGGCACTTGGTTTTCTTTCCCATAATTCAGATCGCCATACCTTAAAGGACAAGGAAAACCTGAGAGTAAATTCTGGACAGCTTAAAAGGGTCATTAAACATAAAGCCTAAGTTCTCAACAAATCTGATTAGAGTCAGTGATCTCCTGTGCAGCCCTGCCTGATAGAAACCAGTTTCAAAGACTTTATTATTATAATTTAGAAAGATCTGACAAGCAGAATGAATGCTGCAAAGTTTGCTTCACATTAACAAGGATAATGGGGGATAGGTGCTTATACACAGAAATGACTGGATGATGAATTATGTAAGTGGATTCAATATGACGACAGTGGGGTGCAATGCGAGCATACTTTATATACAAGAATTTCTGGGAAATGTAAGGGTTGAGGTAACAATGCAGTTCTCAAGGGGTGAAGATTTCCTATGGTCAAGTGAAATGAGCAATTGTGGACTCCTCTTGTTCTTTAAGTCTGCTGGAAACATTTAAACATTAAATAAAACCAATAGGATCAGTCTGCCCACTGCCACTAATATGGATTCGTGCAGCTTTGTAACCAGAGGGAAAGGGAAATAATTATTTTAAAAAAAAGTTAAATGGAATTGAAATGCAAGATAGCCTTCACATAATTCAGAGCTTTCTGGATAAGAGATCTCATACCTGTACTTGCAACTACTGAACATGTGCAACAGCAGCAGTACAGAAACGCTATGGATTATACATGAATATGTTTTGACTTTGAAAAACTCAGTATTGAGTTAAAATACAAACTGCTGCCAAATTCTCAGAAGCTGAAAAATTCCTTCCTGAATCTGAAGGGACCCTGAAAGCTAAAATGCTACAGATCATAATGGAAAGCTACCCTCATTGATTTAAACCCACTGGGGCCCTGCCCAGCCCTAAATGCAGAGCTGCACAGCGGTTTGGGGGCTGCCATGTTGGGTATGTCATTTCCAGTGCCAGGCTCCATGGCAAAGACAAGGAGGCTTGGAATTATCACCTGCCTAGACCTGTTGTTAGGTGTAGGACACCTTATGTGTGGTATTCGTATATCCACATTTGCAGTGTGCGAAAAAAATACCCATGTTCTGCCAAGGGTTGCCACCTGGCCAGTATTTTACTGGCCTGGCCTGTAAAAATTATGGCTGATCCCAATGTTATTAATAGGGAAAAAAGATAAATATAGGAAGGCTACACAATAGCCTATATACATAAACTATAGTAGTGTTTCTAAAGCAAACACATAACTTTTACCAATGCATAGAAACAGTACATTTTGGGTTTTCTTTATTAAAGTCTGAATGCTAAAAACTTGAAAAATTCAAGTTTTTTTTTTTCAAGATTTTTTATACCCCAAGGCTGCAAAAAGTCAGAATCTGAAAATATTCCGTCTTCAACCTGTTGAGGTCCTGTAGAAGTTAATGGCAGAGGTCCTAATTGCAATTTAAAGATATTGTCTGCACTGGGTTTTGTGCGATAATCCGAACATTTCGGGCTTTTCCAAAAAAATCTGACTTTTCAGGTATCAAATTCAAAAAATTCTGATTTTTGCCGAGGCAATCTGAAAAAATCATGGTTTTCGTGGGACAATCTGAAAAAGTCTGTTTTTTCCTGATCTGTTTTTTTTATTAATAAATAAGGGCAAATTGTGGATTCTAGTTCGGTCTGGCTTTTTTTTATTTTTTAAAATAAAAGCTTTAACATCAGAAAATGGTGTTACTGTTCATTTAATGCACAAAATGTCTTTATGTCCTAAGCATAGTGATAATGGGTTGAAGCAGAGGACGCTTGTATGTGTCTGTATGAATTTTGTGGTGACAGCCTCATTACAACCCCGCCTAATGGTTTAAAAATGTAGTGGTGAGCACAACTTTCCCTTTTTCTTTATATACTGTAAAGTAGCTAGTAAGTTGCAGGTAAAACTTAGTCCCTTTGTAAAATGTATAATGAAACAATAGAATTCTTAATGAATCAGATGAGAATTGAGCGTAGGACTGGCCAGATATGGGATGACTTTGACGTAGTTGGCGTAGTTAAATATATTGCAATATATGGACAAACACTCCCTGTTTTGTTTAAAGGGTAAGGCATTTTTCGGTAGCAGTATGCACAAAATGTCTCTGTCTTAAATATATTGATAATGGGTTGAGTGCAGAGGAATCTTGTATTTGTCTATATGTATATTGTGGTCACAGCCTCATTGCACCCCTAATGTTTTTCAGAAATTAGTGGTGAGCACAACTTTCCCTTGTTTGTTATAGTTATACAGAAGCAGTGACCAGCTCCATGTTGTAGCTCCCACCCTTCCCAACTACAGTCAGGTGATCCCACTGGTGTCTAATAAAAGGGCAGTTTGGGAGTTTTTGGAGTTTTCCAGAAAAGATGGTCTTTCTATAATTCGGACCTCCATACTTTTAGGGGATTATTCAGTAAAATCCAGATTTTTCTCATGATTTTATTAAAACAACTTCAACCAAACTCCCATCCACAATTTTTCCTTCTTTATCGATAAAATAATTAGAAAAATTCACTGGTGGAAATGACTCTATAAAAACAATTTTTTTTTCGGATTTGACACCCAAAAACTTTGTAGCATTATTACCAAAAAAACACACATTTTTCAGCTTATCGTACGGACCCCAGCGCAGATCACGATAACTTCCAATTGTAAATCAGACATCTGCCATTGACTTCTACATGACCTCGGCAGGTTTGATATGGAGTATTTTTTTATTCTGATTTTAGCAGCCTCAGGGTATAATAAATCTCGAGAAAAAAAAAATTTCTTCTATGAAAAAATGGTGTTTACCCCTTTAAAACTCCAACCAGAAAAAAGTCATAATTTAGTAAATAACCCCCTTAGGTACCTACAAACAATAAGGGGCCGATTCACTAACTTCGAGTGAAGGATTCGAAGGTAAAAAAACTTCGAATTTCAAGGTTTTTTTGGGCTACTTCGACCATCGAATGGGCTACTTCGACCTTCGACTACCACTACGACTTTGAATCGAAGGATTCGAAGTAAAAATCGTTCGACTATTCGACCATTCGATAGTCGAAGTACTGTCTCTTTAAAAAAAAACTTCGACCCCCTAGTTCGCCATCTAAAAGCTACCAAAGTCAATGTTAGCCTATGGGGAAGGTCCCCATAGGCTTGCCTAACTTTTTTTGCTTTTTCTTTGCTTTCTTAATAATGGGTTTTGAGATCATATTCCTTTATAAACAGCTAGTGTTTGGTGTTACTGTCCTATTTACCAGAAAATCTCATAATTTCTGATCAGACAGCTGGAATCATAACAAAGACCCTGGCCATGCCTCTTTGTTAAAGAGAGAACGAGATTAATTGTCTGCGCACCTCACTGGCTGAGCTCAGTTCCCTTGTCTCACTTTGAGGCTTAGTTGGCAGCGAAAGTCTGTATTTCTCTGGCTTCAGAAAATATTGTTTTAAGATTCTGGGACACCTGACAAAAATAATATTATGCTGAATTCAATACCACTGAGTACATAATGTAAACAAGGTTGAACATGATATCCTTCCAATTTTTTTTACCATTGGCTAAGGCCTTTAAATTGCTTTGCAGCTAAAGTATATGTAGAGGGCCTAATTTACTATTAGCAGATGCATCTGCTGAGTATACAACAGTTTGCAAGTGTGTATGCCCAGATTGCATATCTGGTCTGCACATGCATCAATCAAAGGAGCTACAGGTACCAGTCCCCCCTCATCTCTGCCCAGGAGCTGGGCCAGGCCCAAGGATGCTTACATGGTAGACACAGTCCTGATTGCCTCCATAGTGTAAAATGAAAGTGAAGTACAAAGTCAAAAGACTGTCCCAGTTTGCCCTGTTGTTGCCACAACAAATCAATATTTTCCCCAATAATTTAATCCTAATTGCATCCATTAAAAACCGAACACTAAGAGAGTTATTTTTTTCTGGTCAGCCTTTTAAAGGGAAAAACTAGATTTTTTTGTGATTTATTAAACTCCCATGGTGTTGAAAGTCCAGATAAAAAAAGTACTCCAACTCAGACCTGCCGAGATCACATAGAAGTCAATGGCAGATGTCCCATTTACAATTGGAAGATATCCTGATCTGCGCTGGGTTTTGTTCAATAATCCAAAGATTTTGTGGTTTTCAGGCGATAATGCAAAAAAGTTGAAGTTTTCTTGCATCAAACCCGTAAAAATCACAGGTTTCGGCGATAAATCTGAAAAAATTTAATGATTCCGAATTTTTCATGATTTTCTCAAGTCTTTTCACGCACAAGAAATTTTTGTAAAAATGTATTGATAAATAGGGGGTGGGGGAAGTCCACGGGGATTTGGTGAGAGTGGTTTTATAAAATAGAGAGAACATTTCAGATTTGGATAAATAACCCCCTAAAGTTTGCTTCAGACAATTCATGGACAATATTTTGTGCTAAGTAAATTGTATTAAATTCCATTTAGATCATAATAGTCATGTTGATGTTGGTGCAGGGGGGTATAAAAGGCCCTCAATTAATGTGTGTGTGTGTGCGCACAAAGCGTAATTTAGTGATGCTCTGTTTCTTTGAACTTAGGGCCATTCACATTTATAGACCCATTCAAGCTAGGTCTATGGCCATAGAGCAGATGTGGGGGGGCCCTCCAAAAGACCAGCCTACCTGTGGGCTCCACCAACTTCATTTGTACGATAACCATGTAAAAGGGACCTTCACAAGAATTAGCTTTTTATAATATTGTAGAAAGGTATAATGGTCTTCTTTTTCTGTTCTTTTTTTTCCTATTTTTGAATTAATTCTGCTTAATTTTGCTTTTCTCTAGCCTAAAGAAAGATCATTTTGAGGTCAGCAATTTTTTTTGCTTATATATTTATCTGTTTTAGGTAGAGGCCTGTTGATCGCTAAGGTAAGTGGAAGCCTAGCAACAGGGTCGGACTGGGCCGGTGGGCCCCTGCCCTAATGGGCCCCCGTTGGCCCAGACCTGTTTCCACCGATTGGGCGATCAGCTTGTGCACCGTGCCGTGGCAGTCTTCATGCATGCACCAGTGTTTTCCGCGCATACGGTGCTCTGCATCTGCATTTTAACAAATTTAAAAAATATGAAATAAAAAACAAAGGATAATCATCAAAGGAACAGTCACATGTAACTTTTTATTGTAAGTTTTTCAGAAAGCAACCATTTTAGCTTGGGCCTAAAAGCTCCATTAAAGGACAAGGAATTCACCGGGGGTTGCTTAAATGATTGGCACCCCCCCACCCAGTGAATTAAAGAAAATTGTACTAGCCCATGAAACTTTATAAAGAAGCGCCATCATCCTACCTCTCTCTCCCAGGTCTCCCTTTTAAATAATTAGTCAGTTTTATACTGGGATGTGAATTTTTAAGAAAAACCCCATGTGCGAAAATATTCTTAAATTGATTTTTTCTGTGAACAGCCCTTTTAAATATAATTGGTTCCCAAAAGAAGTCACCTATCAGATAATTGGGGCACTACATGTACAGTGAAAGAACTGCAGAGCATTGTTGTACAACTTCGGACCATCAAGGCCAATGATAGTCACATGTCTGAGCATGTACCGGTAATGAGACATGTTCAGTCAAGCACAAACAAATTAGGTCATGACTTTAAAACATTATGCACCAGTGGTCTTTCATATAGAAACAACCCCTATTTAATTATTCTCTTTCATTAGAAAGCAATATTTTTGATCATAGGGATCCAAACATGTTTAAACTGGTTATTATAACACACCTATAGAGAGTTTCCTGGCCATCTAATTTGTACTATGTTTTACTGTAATACAGTTTGTGCATTAACTCCAGTTTGACCGCATGCCTACATTTGGCTTATTTGTATTTACATGTACACAGGTTATTCTAGCAGCCCTGCTGAGGCTTATATCAGTACAAAAAGCAGGGTTATAATGCAGTGCATGTGAACTTGCAATGGCTGCAATGGGCTTAACCTCATCAGATATAAAACATTAATACAAGATTTTGATGCATTTCTTCTGAAAGGGTATATTAATCATTTTCTTTGATACTGGCTTTATACTTTTACATTATTCATTTTCATTCTGTTTCACTAGGTTGTCGTGTGTTCTGAAGCCCATAGGTTTAATGGCTGTGCTATATATAGAGGAAATGTGCATGAGAAGAGGCACGTAGAGTTTACATTAGCAACACATGTGAAGCCAGATTTTTGCCTCTAGCCATTCTGCATAATCCTAGGTGACATTGAAGGTGTTTTTTACCATTTGTTTTTAATCTCTACCCCGTTAACCTATGAGGAATTTTAGGTATATTCATGATTACTCCTTTACTCATGGGGGGATGGGTAAATACATTCTTGCATAATAAAAGAACATTATCAGTCTATTTAGTATTTATGTGCAGTTCTTCATATGAGCAGGCATATATGAGTATATGTATATACTTTTTATCTATCTATCTATCTATCTATCTATCTATCTATATATATATATATATATATATATATATATATATAATCTTCAAAAATGGATCCGCACTCCAAACAATTCAATCAAAGTGATTTTTATTAAATCATCACTCACGTGATTTAATAAAAATCACTTTGATTGAATTATTTGGAGTGCGGATCCATTTTTGAAGATTATATGTCATAATTTTGACCCAGCACCCACCACAAACCTGAAGGGATAGAGTGCAGGTACTTTCTGGACTTTTATATATATATATATATATATATCATAATAAATTGTATACAGTTTGGCACTTGGTGTGGGAGTGATGCCTGTGCCCAATTCTTGAGATACAAGTGTGCTGCACCTATTGAAGCTGAGTGCTGTCGGAACCCTGGAGCTACCGCCTGGCCAGAAAGTGGTGGTAGCCTCACAGTTGCCCTACGTCAAGAGGCACAACATCGCTCAATTTGGAAAGGGAGAGCAGGAGTGCCTGAGTGGTGCCGAGCACAACTATACGTAAGTGTAAGCGGTACATTTTGACACAGGTACCTTTAATGAATTAGGTTTTACAACCCTGCGGGAAAGCAAATGTGCTTATGGACATCAATGGATTCTCTTGTGTTAAAGGAATTGTATACCCCTTTTAATTAAAATAAATAACATTTTCATAGGAGTAAAGTCTTTCCCAAGCTTGAATGGCCAAATAATTCTATATCATTAAAAAATAAACGAAGCTAATTACTCACCTAATGCAACAATGGTAAATGTATTTACCCACTGATAACTGAACATCATTTTGGGGGTCTACACCTGCCTTCAATATGTCGCACAGTAAGTGATGGGAGTGCTCCCAACATATTGTATGAGGGTTCATTCAGGTCCAGACTGAGAATTAAAATAGGCCCTGGCATTTCAGGTACTTAGAAGCCCAATCAGCCCACAGAGAGGCCCAAACAGCCCCCCACCAGCCCACTAAATACTGATTTTCTATGGCTCCTTATAGCAGCCCCTCTGGCATTTGCCAGAACCCACAGATTGCCAGTCCGGGCCTGGGTACATTTACCTTGAATTGCAAAGGGCAATCTTTGGTGCAACTATTATGTAATGCAGTGTTTTTCCCAGAATATAATATAATGACATGTGGGCACAACGGGGGAATTTGTATGGTGCAACTGTGCACCATCTACCCCAGTGTTTGCTGTGCAAGTTACGTCTGCATGCGATACTTTATGTGCATGTGCACTGCACCTATTGACGCAAGGGGTGAAGGGAACCCTGGAGTTACTACCTGGTCAGGAGGTGGTTGTAACTCCAGGGTTTCCCTGCATCAATAGGCACAGCAGCACCCAATTCACAATGAAAGGCAAGAACTACTGAGTAGTGCTGAGAGCTACTATGTAAAAATATGAAAAGCACATTTTAAGGCAAATACGTTTAATGGATGTGGTTTAAAATGCATCTCTCTGCGTTGAAAAGCACAAGTTGCCCACTGTGTCCGCAAATATAGATCAGCCCTTTGGTGTTTGTATTAAATTCTATAACTCCTATATCAGGAAGAGAAAGCAAACCAAAGACCTCCTTAACTTCTACTCAATGCTAAAGACCAGCAAATAGTGACTCTATACACTGGCCTCAGTTGTACAATACTGTTGATTATTAATGAGGGGCGAATTTAATCGGCAGGCGTGAATTTGCAGCGAATTTGTGCTTTTCGCCGCCGGTGAATAAATTCACAAATTTGATACAAAAATTCCGACGCCGGCGAAACGGGACAAATTCGCCTATCACTATTGATTACTCTATAGATACTAGGGATGCACCGAATCCAGGATTCAGTTCGGGATTCGGCCAGGATTCGGCCTTTTTCAGCAGGATTCGGATTCGGCAGAATCCTTCTGCTTGGCTTAACCGAACCTGAATCCTAATTTGCATATACAAATTAGGGACGGGGAGGGAGATTGCGTGACTTTTTGTCACAAAACAAGGAAGTAAAACATGTTTTCTCCTTCCCATCCCTAATTTGCATATGCAAATTCGGTTCGGTATTCGGCCAAATCTTTCGCGAAGGATTCTGGGGTTCGGCCGAATCCAAAATAGTGGATTTGGTGCATCCCTAATAGATACAGTACATTATACAATGGGCATCAATCAGGTTCTTGTCTTTTAAAAAAATGTGACAAAGCTGAATTTGTTGCAGTGTTATATAATAGATACAGTATATAAAAAGTCCATGAGAATAAACGGTATGAGGAAATCGCTATGGAAAACAAAGAACTTCACAAATTAAAACCCATTTCCACAACCAGCATATTACATAATGGTGGTAACCACAGAACACATATTTATTTTACATCCAAATAATGTCATATTTGTCATATATTTAAATTCTTGTTTCTATGCTATTACATTCTATTACGTTAAAAGGGGGTTCTGTAGCACTGCATAGGCTTATTTAGCATTCAGATAATGTCTGTCAGTTTTTGCCATGTATTTAAGTAATTCATATTTATATGCTGCTAATATAAAAGACTTATTTGGGGGTTTTATAGCACAGAATAGGCATATTTTGAATCCAGATGACTCTTGGTTATTGTCACGTATTATATAATTCATATTTATATCCTGTTGATGTAAAAGGCTAATATTTCTTTGCACTTGGAGCCATTCTTTGGCACTGCTGCTTGAAATGTGCAAATATTAACCATTGATGAAAGTGATGTATTTGTGCTGCAAAATTTAACTACATCTCAATTTATAGGATTTTATTTGCTAAAGCTAGTGTGAACGGGAAGTATAGAGGGGCTTATTACAAGAATATTATAGCTGCATATGCAATGCCATTCTTTCCAGGTGTCCTTCCATATGGGTCTGGATTGCATTTAGGGAAAATATATTTAAAAGTGTCCCAGTAGTTCAATCCCATTTCTATCAATTCTCCAACTAGTATGATTTGTGCAATGTCCAAGTACTGTGAAACAAGCAAGCTCAGGGCTAGCTGGCACAAGACAGAGGGAAGGCGTTCGGGGAGATTGGTTACCGCAAAGACGAGGCAATTAGTCGCCAGGCCCGAATCGCCCAGTGTGCCCCTACCCTAACTGGTATATTTAGGTGGACCTTTCTGATAAGGCTTACTTAGTTTTAACCTTTCCTTTTTCGGGGTTTGAGGCTGGTTTCTCCATGAAAACTCTAGTTTTTTGTGGTTTTCGAGCGTCAAATGTGAACAATTCAGGTTTGTCGCACAGCAGTCCGAAAAAGTCACCTTTTTGCCCGATCCGATTTTTTTTGAGGTTTTTTAATTGATAAATAAGGGCAAATCGCGGATTCTAGTTTGTTCTGACTTTGTTTATTTAAAACATCAGAAAAATTCGGATTTTGATAAATAAGCCACTAACTAATACATTTTGATTCATTAGAGCAGTGCTAAGCCCCAGAGTAAGTTGCCATATTATGCACTTGGGCATTTATCCCTTTTTGAACTTGAGTAAAATCATCTGTGGGACCATCTCTATTTATCTACGGTATATTGTTTATTTTGCAATGTTTACAATTCGCTTGATCTGTTCTTTTATTTTTCAAATGTCCTTGCAGGAGGTTATTCAGTGAATGAAATCGCGAGAATATCAGATATATATCATAAAGAAGTTTATTAAACAATTTTATTTCTGAAAATGTTTACATCTTGTAAAAATATATCTTGATGCAGGTCATAAATATAAAATAATGTGTAAGTATAATAACATTTGCATAGGTATAAACAGAAAATGTGTTAATTTTATAAAAATTATACATCCTGAAATGTGACAACAGTTTGTAAAGTTATATAAAACTTAATGCATTGAAAAATGAAGAGAGACTATTCACAGAATAATCAAGTAAACAATTGTTTCAGCTCGAATAATAGCTGATAAATATTTTATGAAAACAGTAACAGAGAACTGAACAATGAATACATTAAAATAGGCACACAAAAGATGCCACACATTTCCGATTAGGGTTTGCCAGACAAAGGGTCTTTCCATAATTTAGACCATATCCCTGACTATGATGTTTAGCAGTGAAATATAATTTACAAGGGGTCATTTATTGCTGCTCTTGCACCAATTGCAAAAACACACTTGTTTGCAGCTGGTGTGAGAGTGCAGCACTGACCCTGTTGAAAGTGATAAGCACTAATCACAGTGTTGGCAGGCGCAAGCCAGTCCTCTCTTTACTGCCTGTCATATCTGAATTGCGAACAAATTAGGGGACTGGTAAAGGGACAGGAGGAATGATTAAATGTATCTGTGCACAAAATAATTAAGGCTGTTGGTGTATCTTATATTTTTGCATTAAAGTAAACTTTCCTTTTATTTATACACCTGTTTGTTGGATTTTTGAGTGCATGCTGCTGTTTTTTGGAATGTCTATATGCCTCCACCACCAGCCCCTCATAAATACAGCAATGCCAAGTGCAGGTGTCTGTGCTACTTTTGGAGCACAGAGACCTGCTGTAATCTTTTAAAGAGCAAGGAGGGGCAAAAAGTGCAGAAAACACAGACTGGCCTGTATTTTGAACTTTGTCCATAGCTATACACTTACTAAATGACCCCCCCCCCCCACTAGGGTCCATGATGAGCTCTATAGCAATACATCCTAGTTTTCTGGTAACAATTATACTGCATATATGTCTCACAGAATATGCCTCACTATGCATTAGCTTCAATTTTAAAAAACAAAACTGTCATTCAGTGTCAGATTTATTGTGAATTACTATATTACCTGTAGAAGTCCTGTGCTATAGGCATCAGGGGAAAACATTCAACAACCATGTTTAATTATCAGTTTCTTTAAACAGAAGTTGTAATGATGCTTTCCAGCGATATATTTCAACCTCCTGTTCTACACTTGTGACCATCACTTGCCATATAGATGTAAATGTGCTTTATTTAAAAACTAGGTGCCCCTCGCCTAGTAGTGCCCAGCACCAGTTGTCAATGCCCAGCAGTCCCCACCCATATTTGCTGTTCACTGTGAAGTGACTGTATAGAGATCAGGACCAAGACACCAACACAGTAGCAATATATAGTAATTGCTTAAAAGGAACCCTGTCGGGGGTCCATATATGCTACTTCTAAGAGGCTTCACAGTCCTATGGGTAAGGGCACAAGATAAGATTCGGGGAGATTTAGTCGCCCGGTGACAAATCGCCTCTTATTCCGGCGACTAATCTCCCCGAAAAGGCTTCCCTCTGGCTAGAATCTAAATTGCTGGCGGGATGGCACTCAAAGAGCTTCAAAGCTTCCGAAGTCGCCCAAAGTTTCCTCTTGACGCAACTCTGGGCGACTTTGGATGCCATCCTGCCGGCGATTTTGACTCTAGCCGGCAGGAAGGTTTTTCGGGGAGATATACTAATATGTAATTCTTTCATATCATTAGATGAACAGCATGAATGAAACAGACCAGTGGCATAGCCTAAACTGTCCCAATGTTCCATTCAGGAGTGTTGGAGACTATGAAAATTTACTATACATGTTTGAACTGAAATATCCTGACATTGAAAACAAAACAGGCAATAAATAACAAGTCAAAATCAGTTTGCAGAATAAATAGCCCTGGGAATTCCAAATCAACACATCTTTGTACACTTGCATTGCTCATTTTATAGTGTACAATATTTACATTTCCATCTAATAGAGCAGCTTCCACACATTTTCCATTTTTCTTAGCATCCTGTTTTTGTCTTTTCTGCACATCCTCTTGCTTTTCTTCTTCATCTTCCTCTTCCACACCTTCACATATCATCATCTTTTCTAAAGACAATTAAATTGTATGGTTTATGGCTTGAACACAGAAAAATATAGACAGCCATCACAATAATGACACTTTTGTCAATTTGCCTCCATCCAAATAGCACTATCATTTAGTCAAGGAAGTATTCAAATAATAAGTATATGTTCAAAAATTTAAATTTACCAATGGGGACTCTGGAGAAAAGGTTAACACCATACTCACCAATGGCGACTATGAAATGCTTTCTTCTAAACTGATTGCTTAGTAGGGCTGTTTAATTACATTACAGTCTTTTCACTGGGGTATCAAAGATATTTGACTTCATCAGGGTGACAAATCTTATTAAAAAATCCTTTTCCTTGATATTGCAGGGGAATAGTTATTTTGGAATAGTTTTGTGCTATTTCTCAGTACAGCGAATGAGAAAACCTTGAGCTGTAGTTTATTTCACTGCTATGAAAAGATCTACAACCTGGTTCATCTGACCACATTACCTGTGTAGTGACAGCAATCGTATGAAAGTTATGTCTGACAAATAGAAGTGACAGTCACCCATTGATATCATCAGATAGGTAATACATGCAGAGATATTGTCGTTAGCGGACAGAAACCTTCGAACCTGTCCTAAACTTCATGTTATGAAAAATGTCGGGACGATCCACACACAGTCAGAAAATCGTCCGAAACTTCAATTCGTACTAATTTATCTTTCCATCTAATGCCAGCGATGAATGAATTATAATACAACAATGCCTCCTTCCACAATTTCTGTTGACAATCGGAGATCTCCATCATGTAATGTGCTTAAGGGCTCTTACAGACAAGCGTTTTTCCCTGCGTTCCGTTTTTCTGCGTTCAGCCGCAGGGGAGCGCAGGAATAGACGCATTACATTTTTTCCAATGGGGCTGTACTCACACAGGCACGTGTAGGCGCCGAACGCAGGAAAAATGCAGCATGTTGCGTCTCAACCTGCGTCGGAGCCTACACGCGCCTGTGTGAGTACAGCCCCATTGGAAAAAATGTAATGCTTCTATTCCTGCGCTCCCCTGCGGCTGAACGCAGAAAAACGGAACGCAGGGAAAAACGCTTGTCTGTAAGAGCCCTTACATTCAGAGATTCCACTAAGTGCACAGTGGCGGGTATTGATTTCCAGCCGTGTGATAAAGCACCCCAGTGTGTCAGGGCCCTTAATGTCTGTGTACAACTAAAGAAAGATATAAATATCCAGCTCAGATTAAGATCTTCTAACGCCAATGGAATCCTGTGACACATTCATCCTTTCATTTAATCACATAACTCTCAAGTCATTGTAAAAGAGAGATCACCCTTGTGAATCACACAACTAATCTCTATTTGCCTAATCAATGAGTTATAAATCACCTGTGTTGCCATCAGTCATTAGTACAAACGAGGGCTGTTTACCTGCTTAAGAGAAAATTGCTAGACCACATAGATTCCCTCTTTGTATTCGGTCCAAGAACAATCATTGAGTTCCTTTCTTTTCTTTTCAAGTCGCATTGTACAAGATCAGGCCTGAGGAAGATAATTGCAAAAATAATAACAGTTCTTGTTAACATGCCATTCAACTGTTTATAACACTTATATAGGCAGCAATCCATGAAGACAAGCAGACTTTTAGGCTAGGGCCAGAATCTGCTGCTCCGCTGCTTTGCTTCTGCTCTGCCTGCAACCGGAAGCATTGTTTCCACTCTGGTGCAGTCAGATGTAGAGGATTTCGCCACCGAAACGTGACATTTTGTATTTTGCACTGAAATCCACCTGCAGTTTGAAAGACAAGTGGAGCAGCAGGGCTGCAGATTCTATACTTGTGGAGAATCTGCTTAGAAGAGTATTTTGTAGCACAGACAATATTATATAGAGCATAATGTATAAACTATTGTAAAAGAATAATGTACCTTCTGTTTATATTTTACAAGTTATTCATGACTTTTTATTGCATGGACATATATCTGTTTAATTAAAGTTATAAAAGTTCCCTTTGTGCATAGATTCCAGGGACAAAAGTCACTAACCCTCTTCACTGGATGCCAGCAATGGTTCCTTGATTTAGGGCATGGACACACATGCAGTTTTATGCCACGGTAAAGCGGCACGGTTTTTTAAAAAAGCCAACCCCCTCTTAAATATGCAAAGCGGTTTCACACACTAGGTTAGCGTATTTACAAGGCGTTTTTTTTAAAAAAGCGCGCCGTGTTACTGCGCTGTAAAACTGCATGTGTGTCCATGCCCTAAATCAAGGCTAAAAAGTTAAAAAGAGCATATTCTGAAATTTTTAATCTCTATTTAATTTCCGCTCTTCCTAGAGAAAGTCAATGCCAATACCTTACAGAAAGTCTGAACTTCATTTAATAAATTGAATTTCCTAGATTTCATTAACCACAAGCTGGATTTCTATTAATGACATGCACTTTTTGGGTAAAGTATTAATTAAATAGTCTTCTTGCCTTAAGTTAGTTAAAGTATATCAGCATTAGGCAATTAAATATTTTGCACATGAAGATGTTACTTTCAACATGGATTAAAAAAGGTCTAATTAAGAGGCATATAAAAGTTGAATCAAGGTTTATGGAAATGCAGTCAACAATTTTTAGTTTGGGGTTTTGGCCACTTATAACAAGAAGAAAGCTACACTATTTATTCCTGGAATAAAAATTACCTTTTAGATATGTTTAATTAAAAAAATAATTCTTGAATAAGTAAATATTTTTATCTTTATTTATTTCAGTTTCAAACATTCAAAACAAGATACTGCACACCATATTTACTAGCAAGAAAGAAATGCAATTGTTATGTATTGTGAAAAAAACTGATTTATAAAAGCAGTGCACTTTTCTTGTCACACTTTATAGATAGAGAAGTAGTGAAATACAGGGTGCAAAGTTTACTTCCTCAGTTCAATCGCAGTTCAATCAGCCCTTAGCAGCCAATTAACATTCAGCGCTGGTCTACAGCTTCAAAGCAAACATCTAATTGGTGGTTAACACGTTTTGCATGATATTACATTCTCCAGAATACCTCAGTATACTTGTAGTTAACTATAGTTGTCTCTAATGCACACTATTGATTTAGATGAGTATTACGTGGCATGAGCTCCAGCTTTCAAAACTTCTACCCCTCCAAACCACCTATATCTCATATATCTCCTGGGTTGGGGTGGGATGGGGGTGACAGAAGATACTGGCCTCTGGGCACAGTCAGAAGAAATCTGGCCCAACTCCAAAAAAAATGCATTGTCCCAAAAGTGGGAACTAAAGAATATTATACCTGTAGAGCTGAGGGCATGAACTTTTCAAAGATGCAGACATTCCCAACTTATTTCTGGTCTTTGTTTTCTTCAGAAGTTCCCTGACAATTCCGAATGGATGATCAAACTACAGAACATAAAAGGTAAAATTACTAGTTGTATTATGTATATAGTTTACAGTACTATATGGCACAGAATGTAGAACAATAATTGCTTATCAAATTTGCCCAGTATAGGAGACAGTATATTCATCTCAACTCATTAGCTCAGTGCTGCACATAGTAAAAAGACACCACACTCTACTACATAACTTCTAGTAGAATGGCATCTCACTTGCTAGCTGTATGTACAGTATGCGACAGATATTACAATGACATCCTACCATGTAGCAGTACATGTGTGGCAGATATTAGAATCTTAGTTTTAACTAATTTGTTTTTGGACATTATTTTAAACTATTTATTATAAGATAAGTTTTAACTGATACACATAAACTTTCGGATCAAATAGATGGGAAGGTGCGGTTATATGGGTCATCTTTCTCCTCTATATGTGATCACTTTACTGGACCCTGCACACCATCTTCTGTTTCTCCAATTGATGGATGGTGCTCCCATTTCTCTTTTTCCTACAGATATTAGGTGGACCCCGCTGCCCACTAGACCACATAGAGTCCTTACACAAAGATATTGCTGGACTATACCTTCATTTAATACCTTGATTCTTTGTTGAAGAAGTGACCCAAGGTAAATGATGAAGGCCCTACAGACTTGTTTAACCTAAAAGAAACTTTGATCCATCGCTACATTAGACTAAAAGGAACCCTATACCCCCAAAAATGAATATTTAAGCAACAGATAGTTTACATCATATTAAGTGGCATATTAAAGAATCTTACCAAACTGAAATATATATATATATATTGCCCTTTTACATCTCTTCCCTTGAGCCCCCATTTTATGATATTCTTTGTGCTGCCTCAGAGATCACCTGACCAGAAATACTACAACCCTGACTGTAACAGGAAGAAGTGTGGGAATAAAAGACAGAACTTTGTCCAGTTATTGGCTCATGTGACCTAACTTGTATGGTTTGTTTGTGTGCACCATGAATCGTAGGATCCCGGGGGGGCATATTTCTTAAAATGGCAATTTTCTATTTAGAAATACCCAATAGCACATACTACTAATAAATTATATTATTATGAAAATGGTTTATTTACATGAAGCAGGGTTTTACATATGAGTTGTTGACAAATCGGCTCTTCTACGGGTGACTAATCGCAGGCGTGGTGGCACTCAGAGTGCTTCGTCTTCCGAATTTTCCCTGAAGTTTGCTTGTTAAGCATTTCTGGGAGATTAGTCGCCCGAAGAAGAGCCGGGCAACTAAATCTCCCCAAATCTTAGCATGTGTCACCACCCTTAGTGACATTTAACTTGTGACCTTGTGCAAATCCTTTTTTATCTCATTAAGGCCCCTTACAGAATTTTCTCAGGATCAAATAAAAAAACAGGACAATCACCTACTGTATTAGGTGTTCTGTGTTCAGAACAAAAATGTTTTAATGAAGGCCTAGTTTGGACTAATAACCTTTTCAAAGTTGTCCTAATATCTGCCAAAACCTCTAGCTGTGCAGCCACAAATGAATCCCAGTTAGTTATGGAGACCATCAGAGATATCCTGCTTCACAGTCTGTTTTTCCAGGTGTGAGGGCAGTGTGATGTCACCATGTGACTATTTCAAAATTAATTGGTTTGTAATTTTTGTAGCCAAATAATGAGAGCAAAACATAACATTTTCTGTCTAAACATAATATTTAATTACATAAAACCACAAATCTCTGAAGAACCCTAATAAAATGTTCAACAAACAATAATGATATATTCCCATAGTAGGGGTTATACCCAGTTCCATAGATATAAAACTTTTGTCTTAGCAGTCTCAGTTGAGCCAGTGGGGTATATTTATCAAAGAGTGAAGTTAATAGTGAAGTTCCGCCACTAGAGTGAAATTCCGCCACTCTCCATTCATTTCAATGGGATTTTTATAGGCATATTTTTCAAAGGGCGAACTTTCACTTTCACCCATTGATAAATATGCCTTTCAAAATCCCATAGAAATGAATTGAGAGCTGCGGAATTTCACTCTAGTGGCGGAACTTCACTCTTTGATAAATTTACCCCATGCCTAGACCAGTGCTGTTTTGTAGGTAGTTGGTGCTTTGGATTGTTTAAGGGGTTTCTTGTTCCGGAGCTGCCTTGCAATTGCTCAAGGAGCCCTTATTTAAAAAATGTTATGGTTCAAGTGCCAGAGGTTCCATCTATGCAACCTGTACCATGTTATAGAAGTAGACACCAGTAATATCAGGTAGATATAAAGAAATGTATAGTACATGATTGCAAGCTCTTGTGGATATTTATTCTGTAACCCATGTTTGTGTAATTATTGAAACACCCACTTTGGCATATAAATAATTTATGATGAAGATGATGGCAATAAACATGGTGTGTCATGACCTCCATCTTCCTAAGTTGCCATGAAGCCAACAAAAATACTCAGCATATGCATTTTCTTTACCTTTCTAGTTTCCTGCTCTGGCAAAGCATAACAGTATGTCTTGTCCCACAATTTCTGAAAATCTCTTTCATCAAATTTCACTTTGTTGGCTGACTTCCTAAACCCGAGCAACGAAGGGCTTCTTCTTTCATTCATCTGCACATTCGATGCTGTAGCAAGAAATTCTCAAATTAGTAAAACATAATTAAGTGAAGCGCTGGCATTGCTAGAGATACAAATTAATAAGTATAATGATTAAGCAGGCTTTGAAAAGTGCAGAGTATGTTATGAAGAAGAAAATTAATTTTAGGTTAAAAAAGCCATATTATTCTAAAGTTTGCACTTTGCTGTTATAAGAGATCCATTAGGGGCCAATTACAATGTCTGCCATGCAGTTTGCCATGTTTATACACTTTGCACCTGCCTTCCATGTTAGATGAATGATCTCTGTGCAGTGTTGTGAAGCATCTACCCCCATGTAGACAACTCATTGCCCGTCCTATAACTTGTTAGGGAGTACAGACTGGTTCAAACTGACTTAGGACCCTGTACCTACAGGTTTGTCTTAGGACAAACAAATTAATTTGTATCTGCCCTTATTTTGCAAGCTGCTGCTTGCTCAAGGGCTGATCTGGAAACCCGAAAGCTCCAAAATACAGAAAGGCCATTTCCCATAAGCAAATACTTTTTAATGATTTACCCGTTTCTCTGCAATAATAAAACAATACCTTGTAATAAGCTGAATGAATCCATTTGGTTGCAAAACAATCCTATTGGATATATTGAGTATTTGAATGTTTTTAGTAGTTCAAAGATACTGTTATTTATTTTAGGGAAAACCCCCTTATCTGGATAACCCAGGTCCCAAGCATTAGGCATAATAAATAAATACCACACCTTGAACTACTGTCTTCGCGGAAGCAATTGTGCATAAACATGATCAAATTATATCAATGCATGCATTAAAACAGTTTCTGAATAAAGAGTTTAGCCCACTTATGTTTCCTTTTTTGTCATTAAGATTGACAACTCTGGCCAGAGAATGCAGTGAAAATTGTTACTTTGTACATTTTATTGTGCTTAATTATTGTGCTTAAGACAAGCAATTTTATTGCTATAGAAATGTGCTAGTGTAAACCCATCTTAAGGTGGCCATACACTATAAAGGTGGCCATACATGGAGAGATCCGCTTGTTTGGCGATGTCGCCAAACGAGCGGATCTCCCTCCGATATGCCCACCTTGAGGTGGGCAATATCGGGCTGATCCGATCGTGGGCCCTAGGGCCCAACGATCGGATCCTAACAATACCCAAACGGGCGGTCGGATCGCGGGACCGCATCAACGAATAGATGCGGCCGCGATCCAACGGGATTTTCTGTCCCATCCGATCGAGATCTGGCCGACTTTCGGCCAGATCTCGATCGGTGAAGCCCGTCGGGGGGCCCCATACACGGACCAATGAGCTGTCGACACGGTCTGTTGGCAGCTTTTATCGGCCACCTTAAGATCCGCTCGTAGGAAAACTAGTGGATCTTTTCCCCGATATGCCACTAACAGCAGGGCTATATCGGCCCTATGGCCAGGGCCGGACTGGGAGTAAAAAGCAGCCCGGGCAAAAAAATCAAAGCAGCCCACATGTAAACACACAATGGTTTTGTACTCATTCACACATATATTGGGGTAAAACTGCAAAAATTATGTGCATAAAGAGCTGCCTTTCTCACTTAACTGTACTTAATGTAAAATATTACAGTCATTAACTAACTATTATTATTACATTATAGTACAGTAACATATTTTTTACTGGCACCACACAAATCTAATGTGTCCTTATTAACCATTTTGTTGATTTGCCATTTATTGACAAGGAGTCACCATCTCTCCCTACTATACCTGCTATCCCACAGTCACACTCCCTTCCCAGAGACTATTATCCACTGTTACTATAGGCACCATCTCTCCCTACTATACCTGCTATCCCACAGTCACACTCCCTTCCCAGAGACTATTATCCCACTGTTACTATAGGCACCATCTCTCCCTACTATACCTTCCCAGAGACTATTATCCACTGTTACTATAGGCACCATCTCTCCCTACTATACCTGCTATCCCACAGTCACACTCCCTTCCCAGAGACTATTATCCCACTGTTACTATAGGCACCATCTCTCCCTACTATACCTTCCCAGAGACTATTATCCCACTGTTATTATAGGCACCATCTCTCCCTACTATACCTTCACAGAGACTATTATCCCACTGTTACTATAGGCACCATCTCTCCCTACTAAAATATTCAGAAGGCTTGGGACTTGTGGTTTTCTAGATAACAGATCTTTCTGTAATTTGGATCATCATACATAAAGTCTACTAGAAAATGTTACTGGCTCTTTAAATTTGGGGGGCCCCGCCAAAGTTGCCCCAATTGGGCCCCGCAGTTGGTAAGACCGGCCCTGACTGGTCCTTTAACTGTAAACAATAGCAATTTGTTGTTTTCCGGTGTGCCTCTTTTAAAACTTTCTAAAACGTTTATGCTTGTATATTGTGCATTTTGACCATTCAGTTGGATGAATATGACAGATCATGCAGCATGTCAGTCAATAAGATCCTTGCACAGCATGCAGTCCTATTCTCTTTTAGGCTGGCAAATACCCAGTGCATACAACAATGGAGATCATCAACTTCATTTTGAATCAATCATCTTGCCAAAAAGCAACACACACACACACACATATATATATATATATATATATATATATATATATATATATATATATATATATATATATATATATATATATATATATATATATATATATATATATATATATATTAGTAATAAGCAGGTAACATTAATAACCAGACCACATTTTTTATTTTTGTTCATCATGGCCCAGCTTATACTATTCCTAACGTGCAAATTGTTGGAACTGCAATGTGTGACATTTTTCCATCTGATTGCTGATTCAAGCTAACTAATTGAGTCTGTTCCTGAAATCAATCTTCCCTTTTCATCACCATGGAATAAAACTGCTTTTAAACATGAACTTATTGACAGTGAGTTTGATATTTTGCTTGTTTACATGTGATATAAAGCTAGGTAAATTATGTAATATAATGGCATCAAATGTGACATTCGTGGCATAAAATAAAACATTATCCTTTGACTTTTCAGTGACTGTGTAATGCAGTGAAACAGACCTTTCTGCTGTGCTGTCTCTTGTTGTACTTCTCCTAATAATCAGCTCTCTGCTGGCAGGCTGCAAACAGCAGACCATTTCTAATTGATGCTCACTCTACAATCCACTGATCATGTCTGCTGTCTGCAGCCTGCAGACTTGCCAGCAGAGAGCGGATTATTAGGAGAAATACAACAGGAGACAGCGCGGCTGCAGAGAGGTCTGTTTTACTGCTCACACAGTCAGGGAAAAGGGCGAGGGAAGGGGACTTGCACGGGCAGTTGACTCCCGGACAGAGCGGCCCACTTAATAAGAAACAGAGCGGCCCCTCGGGCAATTGCCCGTATTGGCACATTGTCAGTCCGGGCCTGCCTATGGCCAAACGATTGGATTACGACGAGCACAATGGGTTTAGAAGGGTCGGTCGAGAGAAAAAAATCAAACCTTCCCGAACGATATTGTGTCCAGATATCGATTGGAAAGACCCGTCGGAATCCTCCATACACGGACAGATTAGCTGTCAAATTGGTCTAAACTACCGATATCTGCAGCATTATCTGCCTGTGTATGGCCACCTTTAGTCAGTGTCCTTTTGATCTGTTCCAGATTGTTTCATCTGAAGCAGGGCCCTTGACTGTATAAACAGCTCCATAAGAACTAATGACACCTTTTCTTTGCAATTTGTGTTTGCAAATAAGTCGCGTTGGACAACAGACGCTTGTTTAAGTAAACTCAATACCTGAATGAGTTGGCATCTGCTGTGGCCTATGGCATACACTCTGTTCATCCAGTAACATGTCTTAACTTCTATTGTTCTTCAGTATTTTATTAAGATTTGTAAAAACAGAAGTGTTGATAAGACGCCAACCTTTGTAGCCAAACTTCTCTGAGTTGACACCGGTTTCTGGGATCATGAAAAGGTCAGAGTTATTTCCACTTTGTACAAACATACTGTGTGGCCGGTTCCTTCTCAAGGGAACTTGTTTCTTCATCTCTTGGTGGGAACTGAGGAAAACATCGGCTGCTCCACAGCAGCAGTGCTGTACAACATACTCCTACAAGAGGGGAGAGAGGAGCAATGTAACCTGTAATATCTCTCTTCTGTTCACTACTGTGATATCATGCTCACGTTTCTGAGATTCCAAAGTTAAGCTCCTTCCAATGGATTTCTTGTTCATATTAACCTACATATGCCTTTTGGGGGGATAGTGGGCTATTGATTGGTTATTTGACAGCCTACGTACCTTTGGAATAGGTCTGAGTTCGAGTTGCAATGCGTTATTTTAAAGATTTATTAGCTTTTACCCTGTTTGCATGTTACATTATTACAGAACTGACACAGCTTGGGGCTCTTAGATCTATAAAATTGTAAACACCTGTAAAAATGTCACATTAATGCCAACAACTGGTGTGCATTTCTTGCTATTACTCTTATATCCATATTAGTCATATTTATTAAAACAAGAACAAGAAGAAGACTTTTGAAATTCCTTTCCCATGTCTAAAAAGCTAAACCAATTCTGTAATTCTCTAAAACAGGAAACAGATTTATAAAGTTCACATTTACAAAGCAAAACTATTTTATAGCTAATGGTCAGTGATTTATAGCTGCGTAAAACTAAAGAAAAGAATGCTCCAGACCCACCTTCCACCATATGTCCTCCCTCACAAATCCTCTATATTTTGTATGCCATGATCTTCCCAGGTGCTCAGCCACCGGTGCCCCAACCATATCCAACATTTCTTATTCACAAACATGGCGGCTGACCGTTTAAATAAAAGCAGTCGTTTATTGCAGCAGGACTGGCGCGTTTCAGGCATGTTTCGGACTTACTGCCTTAAACATAGGCTACTTAATCATGATCCTATGATTAAGGGCATAAAATGCATTAGGCCTTGTTGTCCAGCAACCTTCTACAATAAACTACTAATTTATAGTTGGCCACATAAGATTCAGCTAATTGACTAATGGCACTTTCCCCCTTTTTTTTTACTGTAAGTGGATTGGCCAAAATCATACATAAACTTGTTAGAGTTTGATAACGAGTTTGATGTGGTGGTCAGGCCCCTCACCCCACTTTCAGGTCTCTCTTATAGATCCGCGCGACCCACCCTGCCGATGATGTAACAAAAGGGCGGGCGAGAGGCGTGCATGTATAAAAACTCAACCCGGAAGTCGGAAACCGGCATTTGGAAGGTCCCGGAAAGGAGCGTGTGAGGTCGGCCCGAACCTGCCCGACCTGTGGGTGCTGCTGGTATAAGCCCAGCCCGCACATCACTAAGTTACATTTAAATGGTAGCAGCAACAATCTAATTTTAGTTTCCAAACAAGTCTGTTCTTGTATCTCTGAAGTATTATGTATCACTGGAAGCAAATTTTATGTTTTTGAATACATTAGCTGAAGGGCAAGAGTGACAAAGATTGTGCACCACATTTGTCCCCAGGCCTCACATGACCCTCATGTCACACCATTACATTTCTGATCTCCAGCAGTCCTATTGCTCAATTTCTCCCTCAAGGAATCCAGTTAGAAAGACATTTTCAAAAAATTCTACACTTTGGTAACGTCTAAAAGTTGTATAACATGATCTTACCTCTTTCATCTGTTTCATTCTGTCCTCTTTTTGCAAGGCAAAGACTTGCCTTTGCAGCTTGAGGTTGTGTTCCTGGAGCTGCCCAATTTTTTCTATGAGCTGACAGATGTGTTCCAAGTATCCAAGGCCCGAGCCAAGAGCTTTTGATGCTCCTTGATTTACCTGTAACAGACAGATAATTAAAATTATATTTCTACAGTGTAATATATCAAGCTTATTAGGAGTTTAACAGTTTCTTGCATGTATGTGCATGTTTTAGCATAGGGGCATCATGGCGATCCAGCGCTACTCTGGCTATTGGCTAATAAGCTCCACTCTTAGATTCGTATCATGAGCAATAAGTATATTTTAAAATTGCATCAGTGGTCTAAATATAGGGGAGCAAACCCACATTTCTGTTCAGCCAGTGATTTTCCCATGCAGTGGTCTGATGTAGTACACATTAAGACAGTGCTGGGCAATGCCGGCCTGGCGCCCCAGGCAACCTGGTTGGGCACGTAGAGCCCCGCCTCCCATGCAGCCGCGCACGAAACAACAATGCACATGTGCTGCTGTGTGCAAACTAGGACACGCTGGTGGGTGAAAAACAAGTGCAGACGGGCCTGCATTAGCACGCTTTGACATCAGAGAGCTGCACCCACTTAACCTTTTTCAGTGGCGGACAAAGGGTATGCTGCTTATGAAGAACCTGGAACCCCCCAAGCTTTGCAACCTAGGCACATGCCTCTTCTGTCTACCCCTAGTTCCGGCCCTGCATTAAGAGGACAGATTCAAATAATATAATATAAAATAATAATATAGTTATGATAAATATGTCCTATGGATCAGGACAAAAACCACACACACACACAAGGTGGGCTGTATTCAACTTGGAGGCCATGGTTTGGACAGCCCTATAGTAGAATGTTAAGTAGTAAAAGCTAATAACCTTGAGTATCCCCATCAGGAACACTAAAGAGACCAGTACTTTTTTCTACTAACAAGTACCTAGTAATGCTTAGTTAAATTTACATGCTTATTCCAAATACAAGTGAGTACATGTCCACACATGTATAATTTATCTCAGGGCTATTAGAACACGAAAAATATTGAAAAAAAGACAGGAAGTGATTTCTCTTTAAAGCAAGTGCAGAAGTTAGCAGCTTCAGTGACTCAGCTGAGTGACCTCTACCAGCATTTGTTCATCCCTTCCATCTGTGGAAGAACTCAAGTTCATCTTGTAGACTAACCTTCCATGAGCTGCCTCTTCCTGCTCAGTGAACTCTTTATAAAAATAAATAGAGGGCGTTGTGCAGAGCACATCATGGTTATTCTTTTTGGTGGTGTTTATCTCTCTGTACAAAAGCAGGAAGCAACCCCAGCGCTTTCCCATAATGAGTATGATACAAAGGAAATGCCAGAATGCCGATTTTCCTTTCTGTTTCCTTACAGGCTGGCCAGCGAAAAGATCACATTTCCAACAACAATACCTCATACCGAGCACAATAACTGCCTGGGATATACACTGTACTGTACCTGGAAGCGTTACATGGGTTCCTGCCTTTGATCCAGAAAATCAATAAATTCTAAAATTTATCCCAGAACATCACAATAACTTGACTTTAGCTCTAAAATTGTTATATGTCTGGTTATTAGCCTATTCTGCAACACAGTGACTTACATGAATTCTTTTGGAGTAGGGGTTGTTTCTATGGACAGATTCCTTTACAGTTTAACTCTTAGGGCAGATTCATCAAAGTGTAACCCCACCGACCGTGCCCGAGACCCTAGGTGCTGCTCCCCGACCTACCCCGACTGCGAGAAGAAAAAACAAGGTACAAACGCATGGAGGCACTGGTGGAGAGGGGCCCTGGACCCCCATTCCAAGGCTGATTCACTGCATAAACATTGCACAAATGCAGCAGCAGCAGAAGAAAGCAACCTATGATTCCCAGGTAAATGACATGCTTAAATGTTTCTTTGATCAACACGCACTGGTTTCCACATGTCTGCATATCCCAGTAAAATCCCATTGCCCACAACTCATGGTAATTGTTAGTGAGAATAAGTACTGTGGCTGAACACCTGGCTGCACGGCTGTTGGGTTTATATGCTGCAGGAAACATGTAAGTAACCCTCTAACAATCAGGGCTAGCAGCTGGATTGTTTCAGCCAATGGAAATCCCCTGACAAAGCATACTATCTGGGGTGTAAATTTACTAAGCAGCAAAAGTTCGGCAGCGACGGCTTTGCAGCCATTGCAACACTTCGGCAGACGAAAATTTGTGCAGTCTAGTCTGATACTAGAGGCAAATGGGGATTTTGAACGTTCCCTGATGCCACTGAAAATCTGACCAGCAGTCAAATCCAGACCCCAACCTCCCATCCTCCGACCTAGTGGAAGGGTTGAAAACATTGTTAGTCTACTTGTTAGTGAATAAAAAGAAATACATAAGCCACTGTAACTTTCATTTATTTTTAATTTAGCATTGAATTGACTTATCTCTTTGCTGATTGACATTTTTCTATGAGTGCTTCCAAATAAACTAAACCATATTTATAAATTGGGCTACATTCACTGTAATATCCTGTAAATGCAGAATTCTGCACGACCAGCACTATTAACGGAGGTGTTTTGAAAAGAAAAAAAATGTTCCCATGACAGTATCCTTTTAAACATCTCTGACGTATGGCTTTTGCAATGGCAATACAATATCAGAGTAGTCTAGAAAGACTTCAATGAAATCCTCTCTGTAGATTGCCCAAAATAGCCTTCTTTATAAAAGAGAGGCTAGAATGGATTGGTTTAAAGGACATCAGATTACAATTTACAAGACGATTGAGCTGCCCCCATGGGCCAGCAGTGCTGATCAGACCACAGTCCCTGCAGCCAGGAGTCCTGGGCCCATATGCAGCCAGGAGTCCTGGGTCCATCTCAGTCCCTGCAGCCAGGGTTCGAGTGCACAGTTAAGTATCAGTGCCCATCTCACTGCAAGGCTTTGTCCCAGAAACAAAACATTGTATTGAACAGCAGACACATACTCCCTCCCTTGATCCCCGCATTTTCCTCTCACAGCAGCACCTACCTTTAGCAATCCCTTCCTTGCGCAATGTTGCCTCTCTCTGACATTTAAACTTTCTGACGCCACAATTCTGTGTAACATTCAAACGCTCTGCTCCTTCCTCTGGATGGGCCGCAAAAGCTCCATATTGATACTTTGAGGAAGTCGTGACATGTAGAGGGAGGGATAGAATGATGTCATGTGGGGGCGTGTCTACACGCTGATCTCCCTCTTGACTCACCACATGACAGCCCAGCGATGGAAACAAACGAGTTGTGCGTGCGTGGGCTGGATAGTCTCTGAGCAGTAGACGCTCAGTGCTCAGATTAATTACCAGCTGAGAGGGAGGGCAGTGTTATTCCCCGTTCGTGTCATGATGAAGGGACTTGTACTGTGTGTATGTGTGCCTGAACATTACAGTGGGGAGATATTGCCCTCCAGCTGTGTTTTTTTAGAACTACACATCCCAGCTGCTGTCAGTTGTTAAAGGGCCAGAGTAAAATAGTATATTATCAGTGATGCTGCTCATGTTCATCATACTTTTATGTCTGGGCAGGTCTGAATGAAGGGATTAAATTACTGGAAAACCTTTTCCCATAATCCCCCTGCACTCGCTTATCAGGACACAATGGTATAGGTATTTTCCAACTTCCATTCCACCCACTGCCATCGGTTGTTCTGAGGTAATATGAGATCTAAAAAATTAAGTAAGGTTTGCCTTTAGTTCTCCTTTGTGGAACATTGAAGGAAACACCAATGTACTGCTCCAGCCTAATTTTTCTTTACATCTTGCCCCAATTATGATAGAAAATGAGGTCAGTATATTATGTCTTTGTGGGTCTCCACATACTGTATACTTCAAAAACTTGAATTGTCTTTCTGCTCATTGATTCCAGCCAAAAAAAGCAATAACCCGTTCCCCCTATTCCTTAAGTATGTTATTCAAAGCACAGCCTGTTTGCTAGGCTACCTGGGATCCTAGCAACAAGATACCAGTTGACATCTCACAGTAGAACGCTCCAGAACAAATAGTTTTAAAAACCCACAAAATATATAACACGATGACTAATTGAAAATACTCTTAAGGTGGCCATACACAGGGAGATCCCCCCGATATGCCCACATTGATGTAGCGATATCAAGCTTGATCCGATCGTGGGGCCCTAGGGCGGTCAGAATCGTGGGACCACATCAACGAACAGATGAGGCCAGTGATCGATGGGATTTTTTTATCTTGCCAGATAGATATTGATCGGGGACGCCCGTCGGATGGCCCCACAGACGGGCCAATAGCCTGTAGACTCGGTCTGTCGCCAGCTTTTATAGGCCCGTGTATTTGGGCCTTTAGAATACCAATTTACAAATAGAATAAGCACTATTACCAAGGAGCTGACTGTTCTTGTATCACTGAAAACACATGATTTGTTTGATTAGCTGAATAACCAAATTCACTTCACTTTTTAAGTAAAGAGCATAATAACATTTAAAAATAATCTAAATAAAAGTAATACAAGCAGAGTGTCGCAAACTTTTCCTATCCATTATCTTTATTACAGTGTCTTGGATGAATGACCTGGGTCTGCTAAATAAATAATAATCTTTCCACAAGTATCTCAAGTGTATTGCATGCTCAGACATACACACAAAGCACAACTTAGCAAGAAATGAAGGAAATCATTCCAATGCCACTTGCTACAAG
Source organism: Xenopus laevis (assembly GCF_017654675.1). Classification (NCBI taxonomy): domain Eukaryota; kingdom Metazoa; phylum Chordata; class Amphibia; order Anura; family Pipidae; genus Xenopus; species Xenopus laevis. The sequence goes on along the minus strand of NC_054384.1, from coordinate 22,560,516 downwards.
TTTGTGAGTAAAGTTGTAAACAGTGAGTCCCTTCACAGTGGTGGCGGCACGTTTTGTAGTTTAAAGTAGCTGGGGTGGGAGAAATACCATAGAGTAGACCATGTGACCCGGGTGCCCACAACTGTGGAGTCTGCTGTATGGTTATGCCACTGAAGGAGAGCAGTACCTTTTAATAGATCAGATTTTATACTTTGTTTTGTTTGAGGGGTTATGAAAGAGATGTAATGTTAGGGGACATTTATTACGACAAGGCAAAAGGGTGCCCTTTTAGTGTATATTCTAAAAGCCACTGCATCCAGGGTCTGGCGGAACTCTGTAACCAAGTGCTTGTAAAAAAAGCAATCTAGGCATAGGTTGTAGTGCCCTGTCCCGACTGCCTGCCATAGGGCCTACATGCCTCCAACAGTGAATGCTGCAAATGCTGTATTCATAGAGATAAAAGGTTATGAGCAAGTGAAACAAATTCTGCCAATGAAACAATACATCACTCACACTACTCAGCATTGGTTGAATTAGCAATGTTTATACATGTGAGCAGTAACGCCACGTCAAGGCTTCAACCTGTTACCGGCACGCCGGGTGTAACGCCTCACAACAACAGGACAAACGTGACAAACAAAGACAACAAACGAGGCTTAAACTGCACTGTCTATGTCCCAACCCTTTGCTCATTTAACATCAAAAACTACCAGGACAAGGTAAAAAACCCCATCTTACTTCAGATGGGAAAAAACCCTTGATCTGGATTTCTAAACAACTATGAGTACTATAGAGCTATATAAATAACTAACTTCCAGACAAGGTAAAAAAAAAAACCATCTTACTTCAGATGGAAAAACCCTTGATCTGGATTTCTACCCAACTATGAGAACTTTAGAACTATATAAATAACTAACAGGGTATTGGTTCCATAGACATGATGTGCAGGAAGACAAAGCAGGCTGTGATCTTAGACTCTGCTTTGCCTTCTGTTTACACCCTTATCCTTTCATATCTTCACGTTCACTCACACATTCGCTCACATAAAGATACCCACCTATACTTACGTGTGATGTGCCAAATGAGTGACTGCCCCTCATAATTCTAGGCCTGATGTTACCCAGCAGTCTCATACCCTGGAAGATGGAATCCCAGGTGAAGGTGGAGCCGAAGGTTGAAGCAGGAATCGCAACAGATGATCTGGCCTTCTTGCAGCAAGCGGAAAAGTTCTTGCAGCCCACAATCATGCCCATTGTCCCATAAAACCTGTGCTGATGGAATAGTAAATTGTTTTTATTGGCTGGATTAAACGCCTATCACATACTTACGTCAGCCAGGTGGAACTTTGAAATGAGAAGCCGGCAATGGTGTCACTGCCCCCTGAGTGTTCCTTCATCCTCCTTGTACTCCAGGAATGACAGCTTCTCTTTACACGGCTGGAATAGGTCTGGTGATGGCTGCATTAAAAGGGAAAAATAATTTTAATCAAGACAATGCTAAATATCTATTATGAACAAGAGGAACAGTCATTGGATTTGCTTTTAGAAGTCCATATGAAGCATTTTGATTCTATTAATATAGCACTTTGAGTTTCAGTTTGCCATGTATTTCACATCACTATACAAAGTAGATTACAATTGCAAAATACAACATTTGTAGATGGCAGTATTATATTGTTTGCCCTGTTGCAGAGACTTCTTTTGTAGATACCAGTGCTATAACAACCCTAGTGGTTTCAAATATTCAGAGCTTTTTTTTTTATATGGGATATTGTGGGGGCTATTTAAAACAGATTTGGAAGAATCCAGAAGGTTCAGGGATTTTAATAATCTCATTACCTGTACCCACAGAGCATCCCCTTGGGCCTTATGTGTTATAGGTTTTCCTATAGGGTTAAATACAAGTTCCACAAACTAAAGCCACTGCTTTCTGACTTCACTAGTCAATGCTATAATCATTGTGATTATTATTCCCCAACCATGTACTTACTGTTCTCGGCTGGTAAGGGGGTTGCAATCCTTCCTCTTCCAGCGCCGCCCAATCGATAGCTTTGTAGAATGGGTGGCATCTGATGTTTCCTCGAACACCAAGGCGTTGCTTCCGATTCTTTTCTAGTAGCTAAAGGATGAATGGACAATTATTTAAATCCCAGCAAATTGAGCAGAAATGGAGAATACATTATTAGTGAATATGTCAATACTTTTTGTCCCTCTGCCATTACTCACCTGCCCAGAAGATGTTTTAGATCTTCATCCAGCCAGTCGGGTATATTGGGTTCATGGTTTTGATGGAACAAATGAGCTGATCCATGTTCCCGCTGTTGTGAAACGGTGACATTCCAGTGGTTATTTTGCAGATGGTGATGCCAAATGACCACCAGTCTACTGCTGCATGTATGTTTTTCTGTTCAGCATCTTAGAAAAGAAAAAGAATCATTTACCAAGTTGTAAAATGGTGCTTTTAAGTAAAGTATCCTGGATAATTTTGGCAACAGAGTTTAACGGATTTCAGATGCCACATTGAGCATATGGGGGTAAATTTATCAGAGAGTGAAGTTCCGCCACTAGAGTGAAATTCCGCAGCTCTCAATTCATTTCTATGGATTTTGAAAGGCGTATTTATCAATGGGTGAAGTGAAAGTTCACCCTTTGATAAATACGCCTACAAAAATCCCATAGAAATGAATGGAGAGTGGTGGAATTTCACTCTAGTGGCGTAACTTCACTATTAACTTCACTCTTTGATAAATATACCCCAGGAGTGTAATGAGTAATGCATGTGACCAGTTGGTTTCTCTAGTGTGGATCAGAACTGTCTCATTTGCCAGGCCCAGTAAGTGCTGTATTGGGTAAAAGGCCCGGATTTGTGGTGAGGCCACCAAGGCCCGGGCCTAGGGCGGCAAATTATTAGGGGAGCACCATGTCTGACGTGTGCTCCACTTGCGGTGTGTGAGGTGGTGCTAGGACTGCACGGTGGCCCAAAGATAGGGCTGCCCACTATCCAAATCCGGCCCTTATGTGTATATGCTCAGTCACAGGTAATAGAAACCAAGTCAGCAAATATGGATGATGCCTGGCAATATGTGAGTGACACCAAAGCTCAATGTAAAGTAATAAAAATGTTTGTCATATAAGTGAAAACATTTTATGCTGTTAAGCTGGTTCTCTCCACAGGCCTATTAACTACCAGTAACTACAGTATATTTACTCTTGGTATATTGATGTGCTGTTTAGCATGGCTATTTTATATGTCTGTAATAAATACAGCATGTGAAAGCACTGACATGAAGGTATATTCACAGACAGAAAATAAATACCCATGTAAATAATCTCTAATTGCATATCTCACCTCTGGCGCCATGTATTCTATGGTTCCGGCCCGGCCAGTTGTTAGGTCACCATCAAAGATGCTTTGCTTTGCCAGGCCAAAGTCACAGATTTTAACGTGTCCTTGATGGTCCAATAGAACATTCATGGGTTTGATGTCTCTGTAATATAAAGATAAAAGGAGAAATAAAAAAAGATGAAGGCTGCTGATTTGCAGAGCAACCTGTGTGCGGCCTCTGCTGTAGAATGTTACAGAAATGAAGACATTTATACTGACCGATGGATAATCCCGAGGCCGTGCAGGTATTGTAGGCCGCAAATCATCTCCGCAGAGTGGAACCTTTTAAACAGGGAAATAATGGTTAAATTAACTGGAATTCATTAGCTTTCTTTTAAGAAAATGAAAAAAAAAAAAATTTGACTATGATGCTCCCTAGTGTACACATTTTATAAACCTTCTTATAGGCACAAATGGTCTATAAAGCTATCTATAAGTCATATGGTAGCTAGTGGCCATCGTATACTTACCCGGTACTCTCTCTATGGGCAGCGTCCCCGTGCTCGTTCAGCTCATCCTCCAAGGCTTCCCCCACCAGGTACTCCCATTACAAGATAAGGCATGCCACTGCGTTACAAAGACAAATGGAAAGAGGTGAAGGACGAGAGAGGAAACACTTACAACAACAAGGGTAGTAGCATATTTATTAATTACCATTGAAGGGGTGGTTCACCATTGAGGTAAATTTAGTATATTGTAGAATGTCCAATTCTTAGCAATTGGTCTTCATTATCTATATGTTTTACTTTATTAGTTATTTGCCTTTTTCTTCTGACCCTTTCCAGCCTTTCAAATGGGGGGTCACTGACCCCATCTAAAATCAAATGCTCTGTAAAGCTACACATTTATTGTTATTGCTACTTGTCATTACTCATCTTTCTATTCATGCCTCTCCTATTCATATTCTGTCTCTTATTCAAATCAATGCATGGGTTGCTAGGGTACTTTGGACCTAGCAACGAGATTGCTGAAATTGCAAATTTGAGAGCAGCTAAATAAAGAGCTTGAAGAACTCAAAAACCACAAATGAAAACCAATTGCAAATTGTCTCAGAATATCATTCTCTACATCATAAGAAAGTTAATTTAAAGGTGAACAACCCTTTAATATAAAGCCAAATAAGGTTGGCCAAAATATCTGTTTTTGTACTTGCTGCACAATAAGAACAACATATAAAATGTGAATATATGGCATTAGATCATTAATATTGTGGGTAGTTTGAGGATATCCTGCATGCTGTTATTAAACTCTGCAGGCAGAATGCAGTACTGGATATATAAATCCTGCAATGAACATGTAAGGGGTGTACAAGGCAAGGAGGCATTATATTATGTGTATGGAACTATACTATATAATCAGTTTGGTTATTATATGTGTCATGTCATTTGTAATGGTCAGGACCGCCATCAGAAATCGCAGGGCCCCATACGACAAAATTCCTTGGGCTGCGCCCACTGCAAGCCCCACCTACCAATTCCACCCCCCACCACACAGTAAAAAACAAAAACAATATTGGTGGCTAGGGTTCCCACATGTTAATAAAAAAATAAAAAGTTATTGGTGGTCAGGGCCCCCCATAAAAAAACATTTGTGGCTAGGGCTCCCCCCATTAAAAATATTGGTGGCTAGGACCACACATGAGAAAAATAATTGGTGGCCAAAATTAGTGGCCAGGGCCCCCCCCATTATAAGAAAATTCAGCAGCTCTCAGAAAGATGGGGGGCCCAGATAATCAAGTAAGTGTGGTGTGGCAGGGCCCCCTTACCCTCGGGGCCCCCTACAACTCTCCCCCCTGTCCCCCCCTGATGGCTGCCCTGGTAATGGTTATAATATATAAATATATGGGACATTATGTAAGGGGATCAGATGTATGACTAAAGCCATCATCTAGGGGATACAGAGGAACAGTATTACAAACTAAATGGCAATATGGAGTCAATGTTGTACCTGGGTTTGAAAAGCGGCAAAGCCTTGCAAAGAAATGGGCTGTGTCTGCGATGTTCAGCACTTGAGACTTGAGAGAAGGCTGCTGTAATCTGGGAGCTCTCGTTTGCCGACAGATTTTACAGCCACATATGGCCTCCTGTCTCCTAACGAAGCCAGCATTACCTAAAAAAGTAAGAAAAAAGTTTAATATTAACTGTGTATTTTAAGCACAAACATGCAGGCCCGGATTTGTGGTGAGGCCACCAAAAGGCCCGGGCCTAGGGCGGCAGGATTTTAGGGGGCAGCATGCTGCCCAACCACAACCACATTGGTTCAGAAACACTGGGGATGCTCAGGAGATACATATAGTTTTTTTAATTTCCCGTGCGGCAATCCTCATTATTCTGGTCAAGGTGATGAAAATTTGAGCGAATTAAAAGGAGGGGATGGTGGCGACAAATGATAGCGGGCCTTGGGGTGCCCGCTGTGTAAATCTGGCCCTGGTAAATGGAAATTTTCCCCAGCGCACAACATTTTTTTTGCTTTCTTCCACATTTAGGATTTAAACCCTACAAAAAAATTGTGTTTAATGGAAACCAATCACTTACTTTGCCATATCCTCCTGCTCCCAACTTAGAGTAGAAGTTGTAACTGGAGATACTGAGCGGGTTTAGCCTTGAAGGTTGAGCTTCTGCACTCACAGGTCCAGCTTCTCCTAGAAAGGAAATAAATGTTTATTTGCACCTTATTGAATAATAATAGTTAATGAAGAGCTCCCATAGTTAATAGTTCAATAGCTAATAATGAATTTTGATGCTCCCATGTACTGCACTTAATGCACTGTAAAACTGTAACTCTTCTTTCACAAACAGCACAGGAGAACCTTTTCAATGGTTAAAAGACAAATTGTGGCCATTGCATGGTTCCGGCCCTGCCAGTTGATCATCATCAAAGATGCTAGGCCAAAGTCACAGATTTTAACATGTCCTTGATGATCCATGTGCATAAGATTATTCCAGGGTCCATGTGTTCTGCATTAGCGCATACATATTACAAACTATATGTAAAATCAGAGTTAACTGATCCACCATCTGCAGATGTTTAAAAATCCCCCAAATTTCATAAGAAGGAAAGCAGAGGAGATTTATAAAAAGCTCATGAATTAACATAGGTGCTAAATTACAGTTGCCAGTAGCAACCAATTAGCTATTAGCTTTAAACAATCGACTACTAGTTAGCAAATATTAGAAAATTAAAGCACTGCTTTTATTAGTTGATGTGGGTATCGCCACTGGTGCAATTTAGAATTTAAAAAATCTACCCTATAGGATTAAGTAGTAAATACTGCAAAACTGGTACATGTCTAGTCACCGATACCAACCAATCAACAGAAAGTATTTACTGGTCAAAGGCAAACATCTCATTGGCTATTATGGGTCCTTGCACCTAGGCAACATTGTTTTAATATAGAACATACTGTAGGTGCTAAATTGCATCAGAGCAATTACCCATAGGAATCAATCAGATATTTCATTTCAAGTTCAAATACACAGCTCCAAGCTGCTTGCTGTTTGATTCCTTTGACTGTTGCCTTTATAATAGTTATTATGACCAACATGTATTTATAAAACACCAACAAATGTCACAATGCTTTACAATAAACCAGTGTATATAATAAACATACAGTACCAAAAATCCTACAGAAACAAGGCAAATACCAATATGAGTAAAGAGGGCCCTCAATCTATATATTTGATTTAATGTTACACTTATGTCAGTATCTGGGTCCTAAACAGTGATTGCACCAGTAAATTAGAAGCAGTTGGCATCATGTGACCTACTCCTTTTTGCTATTAGGCATTTTTAAAGTGATTTTTCTTTACCTTCATCAGTCTCCCTGCCTTCTCTGTTTCTTCTCCCTGTAGCACTCAACTTGCAGATGGTCATCTACACTCCTCTCTCTCTTCTTCTTTCTGTTTTTTTCCTTCCTCTTCTTCGTGGTCTTCACTTTTCTTCACCTTTGAGGACTGCGGATCTGAATCTTTGAGACCAGAAGGTATGCTCTCCTCCCTGCAGCCCTTCTCTGGCAGCTGTTTCTCCAAGCTGCTCTCTCTCTTCTCCTTCTGGTTTTCTTCTCCCTCTTCTTCATGTTCTTTTCTTCTTTTCTTCACCTTTGAGGGCTGGGGGTCTGAATCTTTGAAACCAGAGGGTATGCTCTCCTCCCTGCAGCCCTTCTCTGGAAGCTGTTTCTCCAAACTGCTCTCTCTCCTCTCCTTCTGGTTTTCTTCTCCCTCTTCTTCATGGTCTTCTTTTCTTTTCTTCACCTTTGAGGGCTGGGGTCAGAATCTTTGAAACCAGAGGGTATGCTCTCCTTCCTGCAGCCCTTCTCTGATAGCTGTTCCTCCAAACTGCTCTCTATCTTCTCTTTCTGGCTTTCTTCTTGGCTCTTCTTCATGGTCTTCTCTTCTCTTCTTCTCCTTTGAAGGTGGGGGATCCGAATCGATGGAATTAGAATGTATTCTCTTCATATTCTCTTGGAAATCCACTGGAGCTCTCTCTCTTCTGCTTCTTCTCTCTCTGACGCTGTCACACCAACTGTCATAACGGTTGAGGTCTCTTGCTTAGTGGAAGGTGCCACCTGATGACATCATCACCTGGGCACAGACTGTAAGATAACATTGCAGTGCAGAGCCAGGTACAGTCAGTTATAGTTACAGTGTACTCTTATTCAGCAAGTCTACAAGTATATCCATAAGATTAGGAAGTGCAGATAGCAACCCCTATCCATTATATTCGTTTATCGGCTTTCTTATACTTCATTCCATTTGTCCATACAATAAGGGGTCCTTCAAAAGATAAATATGTAGATGACACAGTGTTAACCTTTGGTTCTGTGACTCCAAGGGGCAAATTCTTAGTGCATCTTAGTGAATTTGTGTAGTTACGTCCATTCACCCAGAGCGAAAAATTCACCTGGCGTTAGAGTGCGAAGTAGCGCTAGAGTCTATCTCCTTCGCTGGCAAATTTATGCCTGCGCCCGTTAGTATATCGGTTAGTCCCGAAATGACATCACGCTGGCAAATTTAGGCTAACGTTATTCACTTTGTCCTTTAGTGAATTTCCCCCCATGTTTCTCTACATGTTCCTCTAGATCAGGGGTCGCCAACCATTTTTACATGTAACCACATTCAAATGTGTGATTACAAAGAAGTGCTGTGAGTGGTAGGCCCTATGTGGACTGGCAGCCTACAGGAGGTTTGGCAGTACACTTGGTTTTTATGTAAACAATACTTTCTCAAAGCCTGGAATTCAAAAAGAAGTGAGGCCACTGAGAGCAACATCTAGGGTCATACTGGGGGGCCCAGGGCCCACTGTCTCAGGACCCTCCCAAGCCCAACCCTGCCGGCAAATCCCTCTCCGGACCCGGACTGTGGCCAGAGAGAGAGAGAGTATGGGGGAAAAATCCACTGCTTATGATTCACATATTTCATTAGTCAATGCTATTCACCCAGGGCACTTAGCATTTCTGATTTGTATTTCCAACCAGCAATTGAGCGGTAATAGAGCAATAAATATATTTTTGAATGAGGCAATACTTCTATCCTTCTGTCACTATTCACCTGTCCCAGAAGATGTTTTAGATCTTCATCCAGCCAATCAGGTAGCTCTGGATCAGAAATTTGATGGAATTAATAAGCTCCTTGTGTCACTGTTGTTGAAGGGTGACATACCAGTGGCCATTTCACAGATGGTGACGCCAAACAACCACCAGTCTACTGTTGCATTGTATGCTTTTCTCCTTAGAATCTGAAAGAAAAAAAATCACTTACCAAGTTCGAAATGTCACCTTTTAATTATGTCTGCTGGGATAATATTGGCAACAGAGTAATTATACAATATATAATATTGTCAACATATTGTCAACAGAGTAATGGATTCAGCTGCCCATTAAGCATATGGAGTGCAGTGAGTATGCATGAGACCAGTAGCTTCTCTAGTGTGGATCAGAATTGTCACATTTGCCAGAGCATGCCCATGCTGTATGGGTATAACTCAGTCACAGGTAATAGAAACTGTGTCCAGCAAATATGGATGTTGTCTAGGCAAAATGTGAGTGGCACTAAAGCTCTGTGAGTGAGTTATAGAAATGTTTATGATGGCAGTTAAGCTGATTCTGTCCACTGGCCTATTAGCTACAAGTACTTACAGTACATTTACTCTTGGTATATTGAATGTGCTGTTTAGCATGGCTTTTTTCCATATGTCTGTCATAAATATAATCTGTTTACCTGAATGCTAACATGCAGGTATATTCATAGATACATATAAAATATATTAAAATGAATGTGGCTGTTAATGGCAAGTAAATAATAATACACGTTGGGGTTCATTAGGAACCTGAGTGTATTCAATTGTAACTTTCTGGTGCTCCTATTCCTAAAAAAATTATCGTCTGTGGATCTTTCTTTGTAAATGTCCCACCTCCATCTTCTAGAACTTCCTTAGCCTCCTTTGGCGAATACACAGTTTGGTAAAATCAGAAAATGTAACTATTGTAGAGCCTTGGGAAATATATATGTAACCTGGCAGCCTGGAATCTATAAAGAATAAACTCTGCAGTTTCTTTCAAACCAGTAGGTATCTAACACCCCCTCCCCATGTACTACTCTTCATTATTTTTCCAACAGAGGAACCTCTATGTCTTTGAAAGACATCAACTTGAATTTGTATTCTATTCTGTTACCCTCCTATACTTGCTTTTATTGTAAAAAAACTGTAATTGCATATCTTACCTCTGGCGCCATGTATTCCATGATTCCGGGCCCAGGCCAGTTGTTAGGTCGCCATCAAAGATGCTCTGCATTACCAGGCTAAAGTCACAGATTTTAACGTGTCCTTGATGGTCCAATAAAATATTCAGGGTTAGCTGTCTCTGTAATATAAAGATAATGAAGCTAGTGACACTTATACAGTCCCTATTAATTTCTTAAACTTAATGTATGTATGTTTCAGTAGGTTTGTCTGAGATCCAAATGCGATTTTGAGGCTTTAAAGTCAGACATCCTGCTGATCTTTTCCCATTAATTAAATGGGAGGTTCAAATACGTTTTAACCCAATTAATTGCTCTTAATAGTAATTGGGCTTTTAAGGGTTCCTTGAAAAATAAATATATAGATACAGAATATACAGATACATTTGAATGGCACTAATTATTTTCCAAACAATGGACTGGGATATAGGACAGACTAGAGTTCTAGAGTTGCTAAGAGAACACATTATTATAAAGGAAAGAAAGAAGTGGAAATAACAAATCACAGAGCTGTATATAACAATGCTCAAACAGTGCCTTGTGGTCAGTAAGGGGCACCTTAATGGCAGATCTTGATCAGACATCAGCTTTGCTGGTTTACATGGTTTACAATCTAGCTGTCTATGAACATCTGCTTATTTGGTGAGGTCTGGTATGGAGGGGTCCACACACAGGCAGATAAGCTGCAACTCTGTTTGAAGGGTGGTGAATTGGCACCTTAAATCAGCCTGTGTATAGTTAATGCAGTATTAGGTACAAAGTTTACCCTTGGTCTAGTACCCACAGCAACCAATCAGCAGGCATTATTTATTGGTCTGTTGTTTTCAAGTCAACATCTGAGTGTTGCTATATGTAACCCCTTAACCCATAACAAATGGGTAAATCAAACATTGCCCCAAAGCTCAGCCCAAATAGTGGTCATGCTGGCTTCCCCATCAGTGGTGTGAATGAAGAAGAAGCTGTTAAAGTGGAAGTGCACCACCCTCGTCATCTGAAGCAGAGGTAATTGGGAGTTTTCCTTGGCTGGGAAAGAACATGAGAGCACTGGGGATGATATGAATATTCAAATAAGTAACCCGCACCTAACACATGAATATTCACTTTAATATATTAATTTTGCTGCAAGCATTCCTGCCTTTGATTCATAAAAATGAGGTTTGGTAGGTAAACCAAATATTTGTTTAGGTAAAGAAGTGTAGGACTGTGGGCTAATGCTTTGAGTTATGCCTCGTATTAATGTGGTCACATTAGCAACAGCCTGATTTTTCCTTATGATATTGTGTGTTCCATAGCCCACCCCTAACACTCAACAAAAAACAATACATCCCATTTAAAGCAAGACATAAGTTTTATTTTCTATAAAAACTCTTTAAGTAACTCTTTAAGCAGTGAATATTTTACATATTGATCTGCAGATCAAATCATGGGGCCGTACAACCACATTTTTGGGGCCCAATGGTCCCAGCCCAGCCCCCAAGCTCCACCCCAGATCCCACCCACAGTAAAAAGGCCACACAGACAGTGCTAATAATGGTAAACCCCACACACAAGTTATAAAAGCCATAGGTGGTCAGTAGCCCATTATTAGTTAAAGAAAAAATCATTGGTGACCAGGGCCCCCCTATAAGTTAAAAAAAAACACATTGGCGTTCAGTGGAACTTACCTTAGGCTCCTTTCATAGCTTCGGGTCTGTTTGTAGCTTCAGGACTTCAACCTCAGGTCTTTTCATAGCTTTAGGGCCTTTCGCGGCTCGGTTGTGGCTTTGTGTCTTCGGTGCTTTGAGTCTTTTTGCGGCTTCAGGTCTGTTCATGGCTTCAGGTCATTGGTGCTTCAGATCCTTGCTCTATGTGACTTTGGGTGGTTCAGCGCTGTCAAGGGGGGCCCGGCTAATTTGAAATGTGCATTCACAGCCGGGTCCCCCTTTAGGCCTGTACAAATGTACCCCCTGTGCTCCCTGATGGCGGCCCTGTATGTCACCTATACTATCCACTGAATGCAATCAAATACAATACAAATACAAGAAATATTAGAAAGTTTGCTCAATTTGCAACAGGTTATAACATATGAAAACAAAAAACAGACTGGTGATTTTTTATGCAAATTATAAAGGGAAAGAAGCAATTTATAATGTACCTAATAAAAATCAGTAAATGCTCTATGCACATAATGGGATAGAAGATAGTATGAGATGGCGCTCTCAAAGTCTCAAAGGACAAGTTTTGTCCCCACAGTTTAGTGGAAGTCAATGTTTAGCGAGTGGCTGCACATATGTTACAGTAAAATATATCAAACCGGAACAAACAGAATGCATGCGGTAAATATTTCCAATGGTAGAGAGATTTTGACGATGAAGCCATAGAAGGACTGTTCCGATCTTGCTCACCAAATGAGGTTGGGTGCCATAGGCATACAATATCCAAACCTAAAGAGAGCAGAACAGACTTCATTTTATGATGGTGCAAATTAGATAATAATAATAATATCACTTATTTTTAAACATTTCTATATATATATATAGTGTAATTAATATATACATGGTTGCCTCCATGACATATATTTTACAGCATGGGCAGGCTTACCGTACAGAGATATGGGGCACTGAGGAAGTGCCAGGAAGCAAACAATCAGAATTCCAATCAGAGAAGCTGTAAGAGTCAGTTCAAAGCAGTTTGACTTCAAAGGAGCAACTTAAAGGGCACCTTTTGCCAAAAAATATTATCCCAAACCAAAGGTGTGGGCTAATAGAGCGTAACAGTAGTTTTTTTATTTTTTTAATTGCCTCTACCAGCACTAGGCCACCCGCACTGGGAGGTAGCTCCTGGTTGAAGCAGCCATGTTGGGGCACACACATATGCAATATGAGCAAATGCCGCAACATGCACTTTATGTGTGTGACGTCAGAAGAACGCTATGCGTTATGAGAAAAATAACTACAGTTACCCCCAACAAGCCTTCTACAATCTGAAAAATGGCCACACACAATCTATGTACAAGTTTGGCAGCATAAGGCTTTTAAACCAATGTAATTTCATGTTGTAAATGACCATCATCTTTAAATAACTGCAGTTATCATGTGGTTGTGATGAGCTGTTAAATGGTGTGTGAATCAATGATTCTTTATAAAGTCAATTGTCTATTACAAGTCACACCTTCAAAAGGGGTTGCTTATTTTATACCTTACAGCAAGGTTTTCCCCTGCATTCTTCCGAATAACAGAGTATGGTGGAAGAGAAAAAGCTGAACTCAATATTGAACAGATGCAAATAGGCAGCTCCGTCTGAGAAAATCTCGCAGGTCAGTATGGCAGACACAGCTATTGCTTGGTATTCCAGAGCCTTGAAACAGAAAGCTATAACAGCACTATATATTACATATATAAAGACACTATACTATATATATAAATATATAGGCATGCATCGAATCTGAGATACGGTTCGGGATTCGGCCAGGATTCTGCCTTTTTTCAGCAGGATTCGGATTAGGCCGAATCCTTCTGCCCGTCTGAACTGAATCCAAATCCTAATTTGCATATGCAAATTGCGTGACTTTTTGTCACAAACAAGGAAGTACAAATGTTTTCCCCTTCCCAACCCAAATTTGCATATGCAAATTAGGATTCCGATTTGGTTCGGTACTCGGGCAAATCTTTCGCAAAGGATTCGGGGGTTCGGCCTAATCCAAAATAGTGGATTTGGTGCATCCCTAATATATATATATATACACACCACATTTGTTACATGAGGCAGCGCACTCCTGGGAATTTTACAAAATATTTATACTTTATTCCATGTTTGAAAAAAAATCAACGTTTCAGCTCACTTAATCTCTCTGCATTTGGTGCAAGTTACAGTATTTCCATTGCAGATGATGTGGCTGGAAGATAGCAGTTTATTTTTTCTGCTTCTCTATAATTTTTTTCTACTTGTTAACAGATACAAAAAACCTCCGGAAGTTTAGAGGATTACCCCAAATTGAGAGAAAAAAAACCATGGAGATAAGGGAAGTCCATACTTGGAACCTCACAGCTGTGGTTGGCCTAGAACTCCCAGCAGCCCCCTGACAACTTTGTTTGTTGGTGAGATACTGAGAGGTTTTCTTGCATATTTAAAAAGAGATGTGCAAACCTTCCCAATGAGGAATACAGAAAAACAAAAAAACTGTTGACCCTAGTATAATGCCACGCCTGTTTTATACCAAAATACACAAGGAATGTATACATTAGTGATACAAAATCCCATTCTCTTTCACCTTGACTAAAGGGAACAAAAAGTATTTGGCAGATTTTTTTTTTGGGATTGACTTGCCTTTTAAACCCTTTCTCTTATTATAACATCAGTATTTACCCTGTTTCCAAGACTGAGCTAGTGTATAAAGAAGTAGTACTACTGCCTATACCCAAAGTTCAAAACACACACCACCTTACCTGGCACCATCGATTTCTTTCCGGATATCATACATTCCTCCAACTGCTTTAATGACTCATCCAGCACAACACTCATCCACATCAGTATGTTAGTAGCAAGTGTAAGCATCGGGCCAAACCTATGGTTAAGAGAAAGTCGATTTTTTTAAACTTTCCTATGTTGTGGGTGTTTACAAGGCATACCATTACTTGAATTGAACCAGCCAGGAATTTTAATTGGCCAGATACAGCCTATTGCTCCTGTATACAGACCTTAGCATAAAATGAAAGTAGGGATACCTGCCATAAATTAAGAATAAAAATGATATATTTGTCGTACACTCATATTCATGAATCCATTCACCACCACCATCACGTTTGCACCAATAACCCAGTCCCAGTACACCAATAACCCAGTATATTTGTCATAAAGTCCTACTCTTTAATAGACACGCACACAATTGACTGCAAAGACCACCTTACTCTCTTGATTTGGTGCATAATCAATACATTTTTTATGCTTAGCAGATTTGTATCCAAACCACAACATCCAGGCTATGGAGCTAATGCACCATGCACATTTTGGGATTGTTGTTGCGATTGAGCAACCCTGCCAACACCTGCACTACCAAACAAAGACAAGAGGGCAAGGAATAGCAGAATGGTGGTTCATGGGTTCATCGAATGATGCCAAGGATTCTTCTCATTCTCTAAGCTTCTACACAGGCTTGGGAACAATGAGTCTTAAGAACAAGTTGTATCTTTGTTGGGGGTGTCTGAAACATTGAAGGAATATGTTCTGCTGTCATTTTTTCCCTATGTTTCTAGAAAGTAATCATATAGATAAAATGGGTTTAAGTGTATTATACCGCTCATAAACTGGGTACCATTTAACAATTGCATGCAAGTCAAATATTGTCTCAATTTGACCAGTAAATATTTTTTTTTTAAAGCAATCTGCTTTGGACAATCTACCTTCTAAAGCTAACTAGCTTTGAGAATTTATCTGATAATAAGGGGCACATTTACTATGGGTTGAATATCGAGGGTTAATTAACCCTCGATATTCGACCATCGAAGTAAAATCCTTCGACTTCGAATATAGAAGAATTTACTGCATTTACTTCGATCGAACGACCTAAGGAAAAATCGAACGATTAAATCCTTCGAATCTAATGATTCGAAGGATTTTAATCCATCGATCAAATGATTTTCCTTCAATCAGAAATTGCATAGAAAGCTTATGGGGAAGGTCCCCATAGGCTAACATTGGTGCTCAGTAGGTTTTAGGTGGCAAAGTAGGTAGTCGAAGTTTTTTTAAAAAGACAGTACTTCGACTATCGAATAGTCAAATAGTCGAACGATTTTTAGTTCGAATCGTTCGATTCGAAGTCGAAGGTCGAAGTAGCCAATTCGATGGTCGAAGTAGCCAAAGATAAACTTCGAAATTCAAAGTTTTTTTCATTCTAATCCTTCACTCGAGCTTAGTAAATGTGCCCGAGTGTGAGCTTAATAATCAACAGCTTCAAAGCTGACTTAAATTTTGGTAAAAATACCCCATATGCTACTGAAAACCATATATTTTTTACTAAATGTAAATATGTCTTTCGACTACAAACTTCTAAACTGCAAAGCTTTCCTAAACCACCTAAAAGCTTCCATTTTCAGCATTTTATTTCCCACATGTCAGTAGGTACCAAAATAAAAAACACTACAAAAAACACTACAGATGAATGTCAGAAGTCTGCTTAACACTTTGATGCCCATTGTGTATAGGTTTACCCAAGTATGTGGCACACCCCATATGATCTAACATTTCTGTAATTCAGAATCTATACATTCACTGCAACTTATTAGGGTTAAAGTTAAATAGTAAGTTCACCTCAGAAAGACATATATTATTAAAAAGTACATAATCTCCCAAAATGGGTAAATTTGTCTTTCTACTTCTAACTACTAAACTATAAAGTTTTTCTCAACCATTTGGTGGTTTTGATGAAATTTCTAGGAATCGCCAAAAGTTTCCATTTTAAATCATTTTATATCCCAAAAACTATGTTCCAAGATCAAACAACCTAAAAATGAATGCTAGGGGTCTCCTAAGTAGTTGATAGCCAATGTAATATATGTCATATAGAGACCCCAAAATTAAATGTATGTATACAAATGTTCACGGTTAAGACTTTGGCTGCTGCAAAATACACACTTTACACGCAATCTATGTACCATATCATCCCCCTAAAATATTTATATGAACTGCTTATTATAGAGTAACACAACTGTTTATATTAGGGATACACAAAATCCAGGATTCAGCCTTTTTCAGCAGGGTTCAGATTCATCTGAATCCAAGTGCCCGGCCAAACTAAATCAGAATCCTTAAAATCATGTGACCAGCCCTAATTTACATTTGCAAATTATGTTTTGGATTCGGTTCGGTATTAGCCGGAATCTTTCACAAAGGATTCAAGATGTGGTGCATCCGTAGTTTATATTGCAGTCTATTTTCTGACTTACTGTATATGCGCTATAACCTACATAAACTTTTCAGTTTTTTTAAATTGCACTTCAGAGCAAGATCATTGGGCCCAGTAAACTTTTGAAATTTGCATAACTGTTATCATGGCCGGGGAAGAGAGATCGGAGAACGGGCAGAACCAGGAGACTAGGAGGGTCAGGACTAGGGGTATGCAGACAAGAGGTATGTGCCCGGCGCCCCCCCCCACATTGCGCCCTAGGCATGGCCTCTTCTGCCTACTCCTAGTTCCAGCCCTGGTAACAAGACATTTTTATAAAGATATATTGTAGCCAGTAACTTAACTGGAGGGGGGCAGGCCCTGGTGCGGGACGTGCCGCCGGGCCCCCGCCCCCCTCCGTACCAGATTACCTTCCCCGAAATCGGCCAATGCGGCCTGAAATCGTCAGTGCGCGAGCTGCCGGGGGGCCCTGAGGGGGTGCGGGCCCTGGCCCAATTGCACCCCCTGCTCCCCCGGTAGTGCCGTCACTGGTTGCGGCTGCTTATCAGTCATATAAATTCCATAGGGTTCTTTATCGTTATGCTCCCAGCAGGGTCTGTTTCCTCTATAGTTACACCCCTTATTTCAGTAAAATAATTAGGGAATTTGGATCATAGTAGCTGTTGTAAAAAATAAAAAGATATGGGTATTTATGACTCTGTATTCACTGTTATATCACATGCATGGGTGTTTTTAAATACTACACTATATATTATTCAATATGCAGTGATATTCTGGCTCTGCTGTTCCTTTGGATTATTTGTCTCCTCGCAAGTGTCCTTTTTCCAGGCCAAACCCCAACCTTGACAATCCAACCTCAAAATGTAAGTCTTCCATCACCGTAACCAGTTTAGTTGCACATCTTTACACTCTCACCAGCTCATTTATATCCCTCTTAAGGACTGGAGTCCAAAACTGCACTGCATACTCCAGATGAGGCCTTACCAGGGACCTATAAAGAGGCATAATTATGTTTTCATCCCTTGAGGTAATGCCCTTTTTTATGCAAGACAGAACTTTATTTGCTTTAGTAGCCACAGAATGACTGCCTGGAATTAGACAACTTGTTATGTACAAAACCCCCTAGATTCATCTCAGTTAAGGAAACTCCCAGCACACTGCCATATTGTGGCTCTGCTGTTGCTTTGGATTATATGTCTACTCGCAAGCATCTTTTTTCCAGAGAAAACCCCAACCTTGACAATCCACCCTCAAGATGTAAGTCTTCCATCACCGTAACCAGTTTAGTTGCACATCTTTACACTCTCACCAGCTCATTAATATCCTTCTTAAGGACTGGAGCCCAAAACTGCACTGCATACTCCAGATGAGGCCTTACCATGGAACAATAAAGGGGCAAAATAATGTTTTCATCCTTTGAGTTTAAGCCCTTTTTTATACAAGACAGAACTTTATTTGTTTTAGTAGCCACAGAATGACTGCCTGCCTGTAATTAGACAACTTGTTATGTACTAAAAACCCTAGATCCATCTTAGTTAAGGAAACTCCCAGCACACTGCCATATTCTGGCTCTGCTGTTGCTTTGCATTATATGTCCCCTTACAAGCATCTTTTTTCCCAGAGAAACCCACAACCTTGACAATCCACCCTTAAAATGAAAGTGTTCCATCTCCATCTTTACACTCCACACTTCACCAGCTCATTAATATCCTTCTTAAGAATTAGACAACTTGTTATCTACAATAACCCCTAGATCCGTTTCAGTTAAGGAAACTCCAACACACTGCCATTTAGTGTATAACTTGCTTATTATTGCTTTTATATTTTATCCATATAATTCAAATAGTTTAGTTTGATCCAAACTAAGATATAATTAATCCTGATTGGAAGCAAAACCAGCCTGTTGGGTTTATTTTATGTTTACATGATTTTCTAGTAAGGTATGAAGATACAAATTACTGAAAGATCTGTTATCCGGAAAACAACAGGTCCCGAGCATTCTGGATTACAGGTCTCCTACTTGTAATTATAAATGTCCTGAAAAAGAGACTAAGCAATGTTATACAACCTGATTTGCGTCACTGCGTCACCCCCATTTTACATCCCCTGATTTTAAGTTTCCCCTCATTTTACATTGTTGTTTTCTGGTCCCACCTATATATTATGCATAATACATTTCCCCCGATTTTACATTTTCCTGGATTTTACACCACTTGTTTCTCGTTCCCTGAAAAAAGTAAAATGGGGGTTCTACCGTATATGTAAGAGTTGTTTTTCAGGACTCTTTGAGGTTGTTAGCATCCTTTCTAATCTGGATAATGCTTGGCTCTACTATATTCTATTATAGTCCTTTCTGTTCATATAGAAATGCAGAGACATAGTAGTTGTTGCAGTCATTGTGGTACTTGTTCTGAAAATGGAAAAAACTAGTGAAAGTTTTGGCAGTGAACTTGATGAGTAAACAAGCAAAACCCCACTTCTTAGTAGATGTTTAGTGGCTTCCCAAGCCCAATTTTTTTTATTTTTCACCCCCCCCCCCAAAATGCAGATAAAGTAGTAGAGACCTATTATTCATATATTTGAAATATTTGGCCATTCCTAGAAGGGGCCATTATAGTGCCAAGACATGTGGTCAGAGTCAGACCATACATGGCTACAGAAATCTAGAACAGCAGCAGATTTGTATAGATCTGGATGATACCAGAGATGTAATATTAGAAAAGGACTGCAAATGATAGATAGCAAGCAACATAAACCAAACCACAAATTATTATTTTCCATCTAGTGCTGTGTTTTCTATGTAATTTGATTGTGCCAAATGTTAGGCAAACCCAAGCGATTGTATTGACTTACCTAAAACCAGAAAACTGCACCGGCCCGGGACTATACCAGTGAGCACCACGGTGCGAACTACTTCAGTCTTTAAATTTCCCGGGGAAACGCATGCACAGTTTTTAGTTATAGATCTGCTTTTCGTTCTACTGTGCATGCGTAGCCGCGCATAGAAGGAGGAATGCGGAAAATGATCGCTCCGTGGTGCTCACTGGTATAACCCCGGGCCGGTGCAGTTTTCTGCTGATAGGAGCACCAGGCTGGGGTTTCAGGTAAGTAACTACAATCACTTGGGGGTGCCTAACATTTGGCACTCCCAAGTGCTGCAAACCTTTCCTTCTCCTTTAACATTAAAGTGGAAATGCACCTTTGATTCTGTAACACCTATTTGGGCTGCATAGCACACAAATAGTTAAACTGTCCAGCTAGCAGTACAAGCATGGGTTACACTGCGACTTACACAACAGGGTCAGGGCCTTCGCCACGTGGAAGTGTTCCCTCTATGGTGTAGTGCAACTACATCCCCCAGGCTACTGTGCACACAAAACATACAAAAGGTGGGCGCCAGGAGGTTCCTGCAATAAAAAAATAAAACGGTTTATTTAACTTTGCACGAGGCAAGTGACCACAGGTTTAGTACTCACGCAGGAGCTGAGGCAATAGCACATTTCTTACACAGAGCTGCAGCCATTAGGCATTTCTCACAGAGGAAAGGCCTCCATTAGGCATTTGCAGAATTCACACACATTCCCTCCTGGAAGTTGTCAGGAAAGCAGCTTGTACCCTACAGTCCCTCTTCACTGAGGTCCCTGACTGGAGGCAACACATAAAGCCTCTGGGAAGCTACTCCCTTACTGCAAATCCTTGTTGGAGCTTCAGCTGCTCTTTCTCTCTCACCTCTCTGCCTTTCTCTCCTAGAGAGACTATGACAAGTCTGCCCTAGTGTAACTATTCCTCATTCACGGGGTTACCTGGTCCCCGACTTCTTCTCCAAAGCACATGGGCCTTTCTGGGCCTAGCTGTGTCCAGGCTCCCCTGAGCACACCCAGCTGGATCACCATCCACAGGCCAAAGAGGAAGTGGCCATTCCCTACACACACTATATAGCAGTGTAGCAGGGGAGTGTCATTCTCTCCTGGCAGATCACTCTAAGAAAAAGGTGGGGGCCTTAAAGCTGCAGGGCAGATTAACCCATAGGGGCCCCTACAATTCATTTTGTGATGTAGTAGTATTCCAAGGCAACTTGCAACTGATCTAAAATTTGTATTCTTTTAAACATTTAACATTGTGTTCTGTAGCAATTGGAATTTCAATTGATTTCTGGTTGATAGGCTCCCAATGACCCTAGCAACCAGACAGTAGTTTGAATCAAAGATTTTAAAATGTCTTAATTCGAAGATAAAAAATAACAAACATAGTCTTGGAATAAATCTATTTTATGGTTGCTGGGCAATGCTGATAGAGGCAGAGGCTAAAAGGTCAAGTAAGAAATAAATGGAAAAATAAGACAACTTTTTATTCTTTGTCTCTAATTTCAGTGGATTGTATATGTTATTCTAGTGTATGACCCTGTATTAATAGGCAAAGTGCAGCTTTTGCATATGTAATTATATGAAAGCAAAGAACTTCTCATATCTTGGCTGTAGCGGAGGTATTTAAATAGATAATTCATTTTGGGTGACTTTTCTGACATTTGCAGGCATTAAGTTGGAGTAAGGATGCACCGAATCCACTATTTTGGATTTGGACGAACCCCCCGAATCCTTTTCGAAAGATTAGGCCGAATACTGAACCGAATCCTAATTTGCGTATGCAAATTAGGGGTGGAAAGAAAAAAAATTTTTTACTTCCTTGTTTTGCGACAAAAAGTCACGCGATTTCCCTCCTTGTCCCTTATTTGCATATGCAAAGTCAGATTCAGTTCCGCCGAGCAGAAGGATTCGGCCGAATCTGAATCCTGCTGACAAAGGTCCAATCCTGGCCGAGTCGCGAACCGAATCCTGGATTCGGTGCATCCCTAATTTGGAGCTCACATTTATGCCTTTGAGGCACTTATTAACAGTGATCATTCCTTGGTTTATATAAAAAAATAGCATCTACTTCCAGAAGAGGGCAAAATTACACTAAAGTGGATATTTTCAATGAAAATGCATAGCAGCTTTTATGTACAAAGAGTAACTGTGTTTAGAATGACTGAGATGTAAACAATTTAAGGATGGGCCTAAATACATCATCTGAGTTTTAATTTTTTTAAATCTCTAATATGAGTTGGCAGTATAACAATTCCCCTATACATTAGTATTTACAAATATTAGATGGAATAGTAGTGCTTTGTAACCTAATATCCCATACCTGTAAGTTTTTACTGTGCATTTATAGAAAAAAATAACTGCATTAACAAAAGACTTGATATGAGAGCATCCTTATGAAAGCTGTGACCTGTGTGACTAAACAGCTTCAGTTCTAGAGTTTGACTGTCCAGTATTTATCAATAGAAGAGTTTCATAAAAATATTAACATTTTTACACACTGCTTTAGTATAAAATTAAAAGCCTAAATTCCATACAATCTGCTTTCCAGTTAAGTTTGGGTAACTACATTTGTAAATTATTATTATACAGGCATACCCCCTACATTTCTATTTAGCCAGTCACTTCAAAACATGCTATAACACTGTTTATTTATCAAGCAGTTATTAATTCAACCATGTTTCTGCAATTACACATGTAAAAATTAAACAAAATCAGGACACGTCTACTTACAGTCAGGCCCGGATTTGTGCAAAGGCCACCTAGGCCCGGGCCTTGGGCGGCAGGAATTTAGGGGGGCGGCATGCTGCCCAATCACACCCACATCGGTTCAGAAACACTGGGGATGCGCTTGAGATACAATCATTTTTTTAAATTTCCCGTGCACCAATCCCCATTGCTCCTGTCCCCCTGGAGGGGACAGGGGCGATGAATGGTAGTGGGCCTAGGGGCGCCCACTATGTAAATCCGGCTCTGCTTACAGTATATAAATACTTACAGTATTTACATGACAATATATATACTGTAATGTGAAGCATATTCCAGCAGCAGAAGTTGGCTAGACCCAGGGGACGCAACATGAAGTTGACGGGCTTTAGTTTGGGATTTGAACTAATGTCAAAACATTTTGCAGGATTTGGATTCCATAATGCATAGGCAAACCAAATGTAAGCCCTACAACTCATGTACTGGAACAAAAAAGGAGAAACATTTTGAAAAGATACAATACAAATTTTTTTTCGGGGGCAGGTTTGTAATGCAATATACAAAGTATGGTTGCAATCAGTATTCAGCCAGATATTTAAAGGAGCAGTCTGTGTTTACCCAAATATACAATTCATGGATTTGTGGATTGAGGTATGCTATATTAAATAAGCCCAAATTTATTTTGTGAAAGTGGCATGTTGTTCAGAAGTTAGTGTTAATCAATGTAGCTCAGTTAGAATGATGAAAATTAGCTTGTAGCTCAGGGTTTGTCTGGAAGTAAAATAGGGCTGCTCATACGTATACAGGTATGGGAGCTGTTATACAGAACAGGGGGACCTGGGGCATTCTGTATAATGGATCTTTCCATAATTTGGATCTTCATACCTTACATCTACCAGAAAATCATGTAAACATTAAGGGGGCTTTTTACTAAAACTCAAATTTTTCTCACTTTCTTTTTAAAAATAATTGGACCAAACTCTCAAACCCGAATCCCCTTTTTCTCAAAAAAATCGGTGCAAAAAAACCCCACTGTCAGTTCGTCAGAATCATGCAACTTTTTCTGACCAGCGCAAACAACCCGAAACTTTCGAGAACCATAAAGGCATAAAAAAAGGGACCATCCTCCTTTGACTTTTACATGATTTCGACAAATTTTAGCTGGAGTGCTTTCGGATTTTAATTGTTAGCAGCATCAGGGTATAATAAATCTCGAAAAATAAAAATTTCGAGGTTTTTTCCCCCTTTAAAACTTTAAAACCCAATAAGCTGGTTCTGCTTTAAATAAAGATTAATTATATATTAGCTTGAATCAAGTACACGGTACAGTTTTATTATTACAGAGAAAACGGAAATCATTTTGAAAAAATGTCTATGGAAGATTGCCTTTCAGTAATTTAGAGCCTTCCAGATAACGCATTTCCAGATGATGGATTCCATACCTTTATTATTTTATTATTATTATTATTATTATTATTATTAACATATATTTATATAGCGCCATCATATATACCTGTATATTAGCATATCCTGCCAACCAGGGTGGTTATTTATGACCTCCAAACCTATCAAGTGCCTTGTGATTAGGTTCAGGGTTCTCCATACAATGATATAATCTAGGATAGACCCTTGACTTTCTCCACAATCTGGGTGGTGTGGTAAGGAAAATGGAACAATTAGCATTTTTTTCTAGACACAGCTTTTTTAGTTTTCACAACAATGTCCCTTTAAACCAAGCTT
Organism: Xenopus laevis; assembly: GCF_017654675.1. Classification (NCBI taxonomy): domain Eukaryota; kingdom Metazoa; phylum Chordata; class Amphibia; order Anura; family Pipidae; genus Xenopus; species Xenopus laevis. Next base: position 22,536,229 of record NC_054384.1, on the reverse strand, counting down.
GTCTAATTATTGTTTTATTATTGCAGTGTAGGCATTTTCCATTGAACAATGCTTTAAATCTGTCTGGCATAAAAAATAATCGACCTCTACAAACACTTGACTGCTGTTAATTTTTAAATAGAATATTTCTCATTATTTGAATGTCAATATATTTACTTTGGTCTATAACTCTTTTTTATGTAAAACCTGCTACAGTATGAACAGCGCTTAGTAATTCTAAAAGGCAAAGTTCATGCCAAGTCATCCATAAATGCAATGGTGCAAGGAAGGGAGGAAACAATTGTGCATAAATCTTCCTCTATAAAGAGATAAATATTAGAGCTGCAGACAAGGTCAGATGGGAGTTTGTGGTGGGGGCTGAGAGACTGTGGCACTTGGTTTTCTTTCCCATAATTCAGATCGCCATACCTTAAAGGACAAGGAAAACCTGAGAGCAAATTCTGGACAGCTTAAAAGGGTCATTAAACATAAAGCCTAAGTTCTCAACAAATCTGATTAGAGTCAGTGATCTCCTGTGCAACCCTGCCTGATAGAAACCAGTTTCAAAGACTTTATTATTATAATTTATAAAGATTTGACAAGCAGAATGAATGCTGCAAAGTTTGCTTCACATTAACAAGGATAATGGGGGATAGGTGCTTATACACAGAAATGACTGGATGATGAATTATGTAAGTGGATTCAATATGACGACAGTGGGGTGCAATGCGAGCATACTTTATATACAAGAATTTCTGGGAAATGTAAGGGTTGAGGTAACAATGCAGTTCTCAAGGGGTGAAGATTTCCTATGGTCAAGTGAAATGAGCAATTGTGGACTCCTCTTGTTCTTTAAGTCTGCTGGAAACATTTAAACATTAAATAAAACCAATAGGATCAGTCTGCCCACTGCCACCAATATGGATTCGTGCAGCTTTGTAACCAGAGGGAAAGGGAAATAATTATTTTAAAAAAAAGTTAAATGGAATTGAAATGCAAGATAGCCTTCACATAATTCAGAGCTTTCTGGATAAGAGATCTCATACCTGTACTTGCAACTACTGAACATGTGCAACAGCAGCAGTACAGAGACGCTATGGATTATACATGAATATGTTTTGACTTTGAAAAACTCAGTATTGAGTTAAAATACAAACTGCTGCCAAATTCTCAAAAGCTGAAAAATTCCTTCCTGAATCTGAAGGGACCCTGAAAGCTAAAATGCTACAGATCATAATGGAAAGCTACCCTCATTGATTTAAACCCACTGGGGCCCCTGCCCAGCCCTAAATGCAGAGCTGCACAGCGGTTTGGGGGCTGCCATGTTGGGTATGTCATTTCCAGTGCCAGGCTCCATGGCAAAGACAAGGAGGCTTGGAATTATCACCTGCCTAGACCTGTTGTGAGGTGTAGGACACCTTATGTGTGGTATTCGTATATCCACATTTGCAGGGTGCGAAAAAAATACCCATGTTCTGCCAAGGGTTGCCACCTGGCCAGTATTTTACTGGCCTGGCCTGTAAAAATTATGGCTGATCCCAATGTTATTAATAGGGAAAAAAGATAAATATAGGAAGGCTACACAATAGCCTATATACATAAACTATAGTAGTGTTTCTAAAGCAAACACATAACTTTTACCAATGCATAGAAACAGTACATTTTGGGTTTTCTTTATTAAAGTCTGAATGCTAAAAACTTGAAAAATTCAAGTTTTTTTTTTTTCAAGATTTTTTATACCCCAAGGCTGCAAAAAGTCAGAATCTGAAAATATTCCGTCTTCAACCTGTTGAGGTCCTGTAGAAGTTAATGGCAGAGGTCCTAATTGCAATTTAAAGATATTGTCTGCACTGGGTTTTGTGCGATAATCCGAACATTTCGGGCTTTTCCAAAAAAATCTGACTTTTCAGGTATCAAATTCAAAAAATTCTGATTTTTGCCGAGGCAATCTGAAAAAATCATGGTTTTCGTGGGACAATCTGAAAAAGTCTGTTTTTTCCTGATCTGTTTTTTTTATTAATAAATAAGGGCAAATTGTGGATTCTAGTTTGGTCTGGCTTTTTTTATTTTTTAAAATAAAAGCTTTAACATCAGAAAATGGTGTTACTGTTCATTTAATGCACAAAATGTCTTTATGTCCTAAGCATAGTGATAATGGGTTGAAGCAGAGGACGCTTGTATGTGTCTGTATGAATTTTGTGGTGACAGCCTCATTACAACCCCGCCTAATGGTTTAAAAATGTAGTGGTGAGCACAACTTTCCCTTTTTCTTTATATACTGTAAAGTAGCTAGTAAGTTGCAGGTAAAACTTAGTCCCTTTGTAAAATGTATAATTAAGCAATAGAATTCTTAATGAATCAGATGAGAATTGAGCGTAGGACTGGCCAGATATGGGATGACTTTGACGTAGTTGGCGTAGTTAAATATATTGCAATATATGGACAAACACTCCCTGTTTTGTTTAAAGGGTAAGGCATTTTTTAGTAGCAGTATGCACAAAATGTCTCTGTCTTAAATATATTGATAATGGGTTGAGTGCAGAGGAATCTTGTATTTGTCTATATGTATATTGTGGTCACAGCCTCATTGCACCCCTAATGTTTTTCAGAAATTAGTGGTGAGCACAACTTTCCCTTGTTTGTTATAGTTATACAGAAGCAGTGACCAGCTCCATGTTGTAGCTCCCACCCTTCCCAACTACAGTCAGGTGATCCCACTGGTGTCTAATAAAAGGGCAGTTTGGGAGTTTTTGGAGTTTTCCAGAAAAGATGGTCTTTCTATAATTCGGACCTCCATACTTTTAGGGGGTTATTCAGTAAAATCCAGATTTTTCTCATGATTTTATTAAAACAACTTCAACCAAACTCCCATCCACAATTTTTCCTTCTTTATCGATAAAATAATTAGAAAAATTCACTGGTGGAAATGACTCTATAAAAACAAATTTTTTTTCGGATTTGACACCCAAAAACTTTGTAGCATTATTACCAAAAAAACACACATTTTTCAGCTTATCGTACGGACCCCAGCGCAGATCACGATAACTTCCAATTGTAAATCAGACATCTGCCATTGACTTCTACATGACCTCGGCAGGTTTGATATGGAGTATTTTTTTATTCTGATTTTAGCAGCCTCAGGGTATAATAAATCTCGAGAGAAAAAAAAATTTCTTCTATGAAAAAATGGTGTTTACCCCTTTAAAACTCCAACCAGAAAAAAGTCGTAATTTAGTAAATAACCCCCTTAGGTACCTACAAACAATAAGGGGCCGATTCACTAACTTCGAGTGAAGGATTCGAAGGTAAAAAAACTTCGAATTTCAAGGTTTTTTTGGGCTACTTCGACCATCGAATGGGCTACTTCGACCTTCGACTACCACTACGACTTTGAATCGAAGGATTCGAAGTAAAAATCGTTCGACTATTCGACCATTCGATAGTCGAAGTACTGTCTCTTTAAAAAAAAAACTTCGACCCCCTAGTTCGCCATCTAAAAGCTACCAAAGTCAATGTTAGCCTATGGGGAAGGTCCCCATAGGCTTGCCTAACTTTTTTTGCTTTTTCTTTGCTTTTTTAATAATGGGTTTTGAGATCATATTCCTTTATAAACAGCTAGTGTTTGGTATTACTGTCCTATTTACCGGAAAATCTCATAATTTCTGATCAGACAGCTGGAATCATAACAAAGACCCTGGCCATGCCTCTTTGTTAAAGAGAGAACGAGATTAATTGTCTGCCCACCTCACTGGCTGAGCTCAGTTCGCTTGTCTCACTTTGAGGCTTAAGGTGGCCATACACGGATAGATCCGCTCGTTTGGCGATGTCGCCAAACGAGCGGATCTCCCTCCGATATGCCCACCTTGAGGTGGGCAATATCGGGCAGATCCGATCGTGGGCCCTAGGGCCCAACGATCGGATCCTAGCATTCACAAACGGACGGTCGGATCGCGGGACCGCATCAACTAACAGATGCGGCCGCGATCCGACGGGGTTTTTAAACCCATCCGATCGAGATCTGGCCGACTTTCGGCCAGATCTCGATCGGGGAAGCCCGTCGGGGGCCCCCATACACGGGCCAATAAGCTGCCGACACGGTCTGTCGGCAGCTTTTATCGGCCCGTGTATGGCCACCTTTAGTTGGCAGCGAAAGTCTGTATTCCTCTGGCTTCAGAAAATATTGTTTTAAGATTCTGGGACACCTGACAAAAATAATATTATGCTGAATTCAATACCACTGAGTACATAATGTAAACAAGGTTGAACATGATATCCTTCCAATTTTTTTTTACCATTGGCTAAGGCCTTTAAATTGCTTTGCAGCTAAAGTATATGTAGAGGGCCTAATTTACTATTAGCAGATGCATCTGCTCAGTATACAACAGTTTGCAAGTGTGTATGCCCAGATTGCATATCTGGTCTGCACATGCATCAATCAAAGGAGCTACAGGTACCAGTCCCCCCTCATCTCTGCCCAGGAGCTGGGCCAGGCCCAAGGATGCTTGTATGGTAGACACAGTCCTGATTGCCTCCATAGTGTAAAATGAAAGTGAAGTACAAAGTCAAAAGACTGTCCCAATTTGCCCTGTTGTTGCCACAACAAATCAGTATTTTCCCCAATAATTTTATCCTAATTGCATCCATTAAAAAGTGAAGTACAAAGTAAAAAATGTATTGATAAATAGGGGGGGAAAGTCCACGGGGATTTGGTCAGAGTGGTTTTATAAAATAGTGAGAACATTTCAGATTTGGATAAATAACCCCCAAATTTTGCTTCAGACAATTCATGGACAATATTTTTTGCTAAGTAAATTGTATCAAATTCCATTTAGATCATAATAGTCATGTTGATGGTGGTGCAGGGGAGTATATAAGACCCTCAATTAATGTGTGTGTGTGTGCGCACAAAGGGTACTTTAGTGATGCTCTGTTTCTTTGAACTTAGGGCCATTCAAATTTATAGACCCATTCAAGCTAGGTCTATGGCCATAGAGCAGATGTCGGGGGCCCTCCAAGAGACCAGCCTGCCTGTGGGCTCCACCAACTTCATTTGTACGATAACCATGTAAAAGAGAGCTTCACAAGAATTCGCTTTTTATAATATTGTAGAAAGGTATAATGGTCTTCTTTTTCTGTTCTTTTCCTATTTTTGAATTATTTCTAATTCATTTTGCTTTTCTCTAGCCTAAAGAAAGATCATTTTGAGGTCAGCAATTTTTTTTGCTTATATATTTATCTGTTTTAGGTAGAGGCCTGTTGATCGCTAAGGTAAGTGGAAGCCTAGCAACAGGGTCGGACTGGGCCGGTGGGCCCCTGCCCTAATGGGCCCCTGCCCTAATGGGCCCCCGTTGGTCCAGACCTGTTTCCACCGATTGGGCGATCAGCTTGTGCACCGTGCCGTGGCAGTCTTCATGCATGCACCAGTGTTTTCCGCGCATACGGTGCTCTGCATCTGCATTTTAACAAATTTAAAAAATATGAAATAAAAAACAAAGGATAATCATCAAAGGAACAGTCACATGTAACTTTTTATTGTAAGTTTTTCAGAAAGCAACAATTTTAGCTTGGGCCTAAAAGCTCCATTAAAGGACAAGGAATTCACCGGGGGTTGCTAAAATGATTGGCACCCCCCCCACCCAGTGAATTAAAGAAAATTGTACTAGCCCATGAAACTTTATAAAGAAGCGCCATCATCCTACCTCTCTCTCCCAGGTCTCCCTTTTAAATAATTAGCCTTGATAATTGTACTCTATTGTGCTGGCAGTTGGAGAGGGACACCAGTTAGAGACAGGATTTGGGAAACTGTCAGTTTTATACTGGGATGTGAATTTTTAAGAAAAACCCCATGTGCGAAAATATTCTTAAATAGTTTTTTTCTGTGAACAGCCCTTTTAAATATAATTGGTTCCCAAAAGAAGTCACCTATCAGATAATTGGGGCACTACATGTACAGTGAAAGAACTGCAGAGCATTGTTGTACAACATCGGACCATCAAGGCCAATGATAGTCACATGTCTGAGCATGTACCGGTAATGAGACATGTTCAGTCAAGCACAAACAAATTAGGTCATGACTTTAAAACATTATGCACCAGTGATCTTTCATATAGAAACAACCCCTATTTAATTATTCTCTTTCATTAGAAAGCTATATTTTTGATCATAGGGATCCAAACATGTTTAAACTGGTTATTATAACACACCTATAGAGAGTTTCCTGGCCATCTTATTTGTACTATGTTTTACTGTAATACAGTTTGTGCATTAACTCCAGTTTGACCGCATGCCTACATTTGGCTTATTTGTATTTACATGTACACAGGTTATTCTAGCAGCCCTGCTGAGGCTTATATCAGTACAAAAAGCAGGGTTATAATGCAGTGCATGTGAACTTGCAATGGCTGCAATGGGCTTAACCTCATCAGTTATAAAACATTAATACAAGATTTTGATGCATTTCTTCTGAAAGGGTATATTAATCATTTTCTTTGACACTGGCTTTATACTTTTACATTATTCATTTTCATTCTGTTTCACTAGGTTGTCGTGTGTTCTGAAGCCCATAGGTCTAATGGCTGTGCTATATATAGAGGAAATGTGCATGAGAAGAGGCACGTAGAGTTTACATTAGCAACACATGTGAAGCCAGATTTTTGCCTCTAGCCATTCTGCATAATCCTAGGTGACATTGAAGGTGTTTTTTACCATTTGTTTTTAATCTCTACCCCGTTAACCTATGAGGAGTTTTAGGTATATTCATGATTACTCCTTTACTCATGGGGGGATGGGTAAATACATTCTTGCATAATAAAAGAACATTATCAGTCTTTTTAGTTTTTATTTGCAGTTCTTCATATGAGAATAGCAGGAATATATAGTGAATAAAGTACCCCCTCTTGTGAAATATAAGGATATTATTAGTTACCGAGGAGTTTCATGACCATATAAAAACACGAGGCCGAAGGCCGAGTGTTTTTATACAGGTCATGGAACTCCGAGGTAACTTCTAATATCCTCATATTTTACAACTGGGGGTACTTTATTTATTATAATACACAAATTTTAGTGAGTCATGTGACAGAAATGACATCACTACTCACCGTTTATAACTGATGACATCACTACTCACCGTTTATAAGGATATAATTTACAGGATATTCATGGCTTTTGCGTATTATATGAGTATATGTATATACTTTATATATATATATCTATATATATATATATATATATATATATATATATATATCATAATAAATTGTATACAGTTTGGCACTTGGTGTGGGAGTGATGCCTGTGCCCAATTCTTGAGATACAAATGTGCTGCACCTATTGAAGCTGAGTGCTGTCGGAACCCTGGAGCTACCGCCTGGCCAGAAAGTGGTGGTAGCCTCACAGTTGCCCTACGTCAAGAGGCACAACATCGCTCAATTCGGAAAGGGAGAGCAGGAGTGCCTGAGTGGTGCCGAGCACAACTATACGTATGTGTAAGCGGTACATTTTGACACAGGTACCTTTAATTAATGAATTAGGTTTTACAACCCTGCGGGAAAGCAAATGTGCTTATGGACATCAATGGATTCTCTTGTGTTAAAGGAATTATATACCCCTTTTAATTAAAATAAATAATATTTTCATAGGAGTAAAGTCTTTCCCAAGCTTGAATGGCCAAATAATTCTATATCATTAAAAAATAAATGAAGCTAATTACTCACCTAATGCAACAATGGTAAATGTATTTACCCACTGATATCTAAACATTTTGGGGGTCTACACCTGCCTTCAATAGGTCGCATAGTAAGGGAAGGGAGTTTTCCCAACATATTGTATGAGGGTACATTCATTTACCTTGAATTGCAAAGTGCAATCTTTGGTGCAACTATTATGTAATGCAGTGTTTTTCCCAGAATATAATATAATGACATGTGGGCACAACTGGGGGATTTGTATGGTGCAACTGTGCACCATCTACCCCAATTGAATCCAATTGGCCAAAATAGCATGCACTTCACCACAAAATGGGCACAGTTATACTGAATAGTTTTAAAGTCTGTCATAATTTCCAGTGTTTGCTGTGCAAGTTACGTCTGCATGCGATACTTTATGTGCATGTGCACTGCACCTATTGACGCAGGGGGTGAAGGGAACCCTGGAGTTACTACCTGGTCAGGAAGTGGTTGTAACTCCAGGGTTTCCCTGCATCAATAGGCACAGCAGCACCCAATTCTTAATGAAAGGCAAGAACTACTGAGTAGTGCTGAGAGCTACTATGTAAAAATCTGAAGAGCACATTTTAAGGCAAATATGTTTAACAGAAGTGGTTTAAAATGCAACTCTCTGCGTGGAAAGCATAAGTTGCCCACTGTGTCCGCAAATGTAGATCAGCCCTTTGGTGTTTGTATTAAATTCTATAATTCCTATATCAGGAAGAGAAAGCAAACCAAAGACCTCCTTAACTTATACTCAATGCTAAAGACCAGCAAATAGTGACTCTATACACTGCCCTCAGTTGTACAATACTGTTGATTATTAATGAGGGGCGAATTTAATCGGCAGACGTGAATTCGCTGTGAATTTGTGCGTTTTGCCGCCGGCGAATAAATTCACAAATTTGGTACAAAAATTCTGACGCCGACACCGTTTTTGGCGCCTGCGAAACGGGACAAATTCACCTATCACTATTGATTATTCTATAGATTCTAGGGATGCACCGAATCCAGGATTCGGTTCAGGATTTGGACAGGATTCGGCCTTTTTCAGCAGGATTCGGATTCGGCAGAATCCTTCTGCCTGGCTGAACCGAATCCGAATCCTAATTTGCATATGCAAATTAGGGACAGGGAGGGAAATTGCGTGACTTTTTGTCACAAAACAAGGAAGTAAAACATGTTTTCTCCTTCCCATGCCTAATTTGCATATGCAAATTCGGTTCGGTATTCAGCCAAATCTTTCGCGAAGGTTTCTGGGGTTCGGCCGAATCCAAAATAGTGGATTTGGTGCATCCCTAATAGATACAGTATATTATACAATGGGCATCAATCAGGTTCTTGGGACAAAGCTGAATTGTTGCAGTGTTATATTATAGATACAGTATATAAAAAGTCAATGAGAGTACATGGTATGAGGAAATCGCTATGAAAAACAAAGAACTTCACAAATTATAACCCATTTCCACAACCAGCATATTACATAATGGTGGTAACCACAGAACACATATTTATTTTACATCCAAATAATGTCATATTTGTCATATATTTATATTCATGTTTCTATGCTATTACATTCTATTACGTTAAAAGGGGGTTCTGTAGCACTGCATAGGCTTATTTAGCATTCAGATAATGTCTGTCAGTTTTTGCCATGTATTTAAGTAATTCATATTTATATGCTGCTAATATAAAAGACTTATTTGGGGGTTTTATAGCACAGAATAGGCATATTTTGAATCCAGGTGACTCTTGGTTATTGTCATGTATTATATAATTCATATTTATATCCTGTGTAAAAGGCTTATATTTCTTTGCACTTGGAGCCATTCTTTGGTACTGCTGCTTGAAATGTGCAAATATTAACCATTGTTTTGATGAAAGTGATGTATTTGTGCTGCAAAATTTAACTACATCTCAATTTATAGGATTTTATTTGCTAAAGCTAGTGTGAACGGGAGGTACAGAGGGGCTTATTTCAAGAATAGTATAGCTGCATATGCAATGCCATTCTTTCCAGGTGTTCTTCCATATGGGTCTGGATTGCATTTATGGAAAATAGATTTAAAAGTGTCCCAGTAGTTCAATCCCATTTCTATCAATTCCCCAACTAGTATGATTTGTGCAATGTCCAAGTACTGTGAAACAAGCAAGCTCAGGGCTATCTGGCACAAGACAGAGGGAAGGCGCTCGGGGAGATTGGTTACCGCAAAGACGAGGCGATCAGTCGCCAGGCCCGAATCGCCCAGTGTGCCCCTACCCTAACTGGTATATTTAGGTGGACCTTTCTGATAAGGCTTACTTAGTTTTAACCTTTCCTTCTCCTTTAACCATTTGAAGATGTTTGGAGTTTTCGGGGTTTGAGGCTGGTTTCTCCATGAAAACTCGTGTTTTTCGTGGTTTTCGAGCGTCAAATGTGAACAATTCAGGTTTGTCGCACAGCAGTCCGAAAAAGTCACCTTTTTGCCCGATCCGATTTTTTTTGAGGTTTTTTAATTGATAAATAAGGGCAAATCGCGGATTCTAGTTTGTTCTGACTTTGTTTATTTAAAACATCAGAAAAATTCGGATTTTGATAAATAAGCCCCTAATACATTTTGATTCATTAGAGCAGTGCCAAGCCCCAGAGTAAGTTGCCATATTATGCACTTGGGCATTTATCCCTTTTTGAACTTGAGTAAAATCATCTGTGGGACCATCTCTATTTATCTACGGTATATTGTTTATTTTGCAATGTTTACAATTCACTTGATCTGTTCTTTTATTTTTCAAATGTCCTTGCAGGAGGTTATTCAGTGAATGAAATCGCGAGAATATCAGATATATATCATAAAGAAGTTTATTAAACAATTTTATTTCTGAAAATGTTAACATCTTGTAAAAATATATCTGGATGCAGGTCATAAATATAAAATAATGTGTAAGTATAATAACATTTGCATAGGTATAAACAGAAAATGTGTTAATTTTATAAAAATTATACATCCTGAAATGTGACAACAGTTTGTAAAGTTATATAAAACTTAATGTATTGAAAAATGAAGAGAGACTATTCACAGAATAATCAAGTAAACAATTGTTTCAGCTCGAATAATAGCTGATAAATATTTTATGAAAACAGTAACAGAGAACTGAACAATGAATACATTAAAATAGGCACACAAAAGATGCCACACATTTCCGATTAGGGTTTGCCAGACAAAGGGTCTTTCCATAATTTAGACCATATCCCTGACTATGATGTTTAGCAGTGAAATATAATTTACAAGGGCCATTTATTGCTGCTCTTGCACCAATTGCAAAAACACACTTGTTTGCAGCTGGTGTGAGAGTGCAGCACTGAGCCTGTTGAAAGTGATAAGCACTAATCACAGTGTTGGCAGGCGCAAGCCAGTCCTCTCTTTACTGCCTGTCATGTCTGAATTGCGAACAAATTAGGGGACTGGTAAAGGGACAGGAGGAATGATTAAATGTATCTGTGCACAAAATAATTAAGGCTGTTGGTGTATCTTATATTTTTGCATTAAAGTAAACTTTCCTTTTATTTATACACCTGTTTGTTGGATATTTGAGTGCATGCTGCTGTTTTTTGGAATGTCTATATGCCTCCACCACCAGCCCCTCATAAAAACAGCAATGCCAAGTGCAGGTGTCTGTGCTACTTTTGGAGCACAGAGACCTGCTGTAATCTTTTAAAGAGCAAGGAGGGGCAAAAAGTGCAGAAAACACAGACTGGCCTGTATTTTGAACTTTGTCCCTAGCTATACACTTACTAAATGAACCCCCCACCACTAGGGTCCATGATGAGCTCTATAGCAATACATCCTAGTTTTCTGGTAACAATTATACTGCATATATGTCTCACTAGATATGCCTCACTATGCATTAGCTGCAATTTTAAAAAACAAAACTGTCTTTCAGTGTCAGATTTATTGTCAATTACCAGTGGCGTAACTAGATGTTGCTGGGCCCCACAGCAAATTAATTTTAGGGCCCCCAACATATCCAGTGTTTGTCCTGTTTTACCAATATATGTTCAAAATGCTCATCAATGAGAGCCTCATTGGGCTCCCTGTACCTCCTGGGCCCCCCTGCAGCCGCAGGGTCTGCTTCCTCTGTAGTTACGCCCCTGTCAATTACTGTATTACCTGTAGAAGTCCTGTGCTATAGGCATCAGGGGAAAACATTGAACAACCATGTTTAATTATCAGTTTCTTTAAACAGAAGTTGTAATGATACTTTCCAGCGATATATTTCAACCTCCTGTTCTACACTTAGAATGTATAGATGTAAATGCGCTTTATTTAAAAACTAGGTGCCCCTCGCCTAGTAGTGCCCAGCACCAGTTGTCAATGCCCAGCAGTCCCCACCCATATTTGCTGCTCACTGTGAAGTGACTGTATAGAGATCAGAACCAAGACACCAACACAATAGCAATATATAGTAATTGCTTAAAAGGAACCCTGTTGGGGGTCCATATATGCTACTTCTAAGAAGCTTCTCAGTCCTATGGGTAAGGGCACAAGATACGATTCGGGGAGATTTAGTTGCCTGGCGACAAAGCGCCTCTTATTCCGGCGACTTATCTCCCCGAAAAGTCTTCCCTCTGGCTAGAATCTAAATTGCTGGCGGGATGGCACTCAGAGAGCTTTCCGCTTGACGCAACTTCGGGCGACTTTTGAAATCAAAGCGCTCCGAGTGCCATCCTTCCCGGTGATTTTGACTCTAGCCGGCAGGAAGGTTTTTCAGGGAGATATACTAATATGTAATTCTTTCCTATCATTAGATGCACAGCATGAATGAAACAGACCAGTGGCATAGCCTAAACTGTCCCATTGTTCCATTCAGGAGTGTTGGAGACTGTGAAAATTTACTATACATGTTTGAACTGAAATATCCTGACATTGAAAACAAAACAGGCAATAAATACCAAGTTCTACATCAGTTTGCAGAATAAATAGCCCTGGGAATTCCAAATCAACACATCTTTGTACACTTGCATTGCTCATTTTATAGTGTAAAATTTTACATTTCCATCTAATAGAGCAGCTTCCACACGTTTTCCATTTTTCTTAGCATCCTGTTTTTGTCTTTTCTCCACATCCTCTTGCTTTTCTTCTTCTTCTTCCTCTTCCACACCTTCACATATCATCATCTTTTCTAAAGACAATTAAATTGTATGGTTTATGGCTTGAACACAGAAAAATATAGACAGCCATCACAATAATGACATTTTTTTCAATTTGCCTCCATCCAAATAGCACTATCATTTAGTCAAGGAAGTATTCAAATAATAAGTATATGTTCAAAAATGTAAATTTGCCAATGGGGACTCTGGAGAAAAGGAACACCATACACACCAATGGCGACTATGAGATGCTTTCTTCTAAACTGATTGCTTAGTAGGGCTGTTTAATTACATTACAGTCTTTTCACCGGGGTATCAAAAATATTTAACTTCATCAGGGTGACAAATCTTATTAAAAAATCCTTTTCCTTGATATTGCAGGGGAATAGTTATGTTGGAATAGTTTTGTGCTATTTCTAAGTACAGCGAATGAGAAAACCTTGAGCTGTAGTTTATTTCACTGCTATGAAAAGATCTACAACCTGGTTCATCTGACCACATTACCTGTGTAGTGACAGCAATCGTATTAAAGTTATGTCGGACAAATAGAAGTGACAGTCACCCATTGATATCATCAGATAGGTAATACATGCAGAGATATTATCGCTAGCGGACAGAAACCTTCGAACCTGTCCTAAACATCATGAAAAATGTCGGGACGATCCACACACAGTCAGAAAATCGTCCGAAATTTCAATTTGTACTAATTTATCTTTCCATCTATTGCCAGCTTAAACCCTTTCCATTGATGAATGAATAATAATACAACAATGCCTCCTTCCACAATTTCTGTTGACAATCGGAGATCTCCATCATATAATGTGCTTTACATTCAGAGAGAACAGTGGCGGGTATTGATTTCCAGCCGTGTGATAAAGCACCCCAGTGTGTCAGGGCCCTTAATGTCTGTGTACAACTAAAGAAAGATATAAATATCCAGTTCAGATTAAAATCTTCTAACGCCAATGGAATCCTGTGACACATTCATCCTTTCATCTAATCACATAATTCTCAAGCCATTGTAAAAGAGAGATCACCCTTGTGAATCACACAACTAATCTCTATTTGCCTAATCAATAAGATATAAATCACCAATGTTGCCATCAGTCATTAGTACAAACGAGGGCTGTTTACCTGCTTAAGAGAAAATTGCTAGACCACATAGATTCCCTCCTCTTTGTATTCGGTCCAAGAACAATCATTGAGTTCCTTTCTTTTCTTTTCAAATCGCATTGTACAAGATCAGGCCTGAGGAAGATAATTGCAAAAATAATAACAGTTCTTGTTAACATGCCATTCAACTGTTTATAACACTTATATAGGCAGCAATTCAAGAAGACAAGCAGACTTTTAGGCTAGGGCCAGAATCTGCTGCTCCGCTGCTTTGCTTCTGCTCTGCCTGCAACCGGAAGCATTGTTTCCACTCTGGTGCAGTCAGATGTAGAGGATTTCGCCACCGAAACGTGACATTTTGTATTTTGCACTGAAATCCACCTGCAGTTTGAAAGACAAGTGGAGCAGCAGGGCTGCAGATTCTATACTTGTGGAGAATCTGCTTAGAAGAGTATTTTGTAGCACAGACAATATTATATAGAGCATAATGTATAAACTATTGTAAAAGAATAATGTACCTTCTGTTTATATTTTACAAGTTATTCATGACTTTTTATTGCATGGACATATATCTGTTTAATTAAAGTTATAAAAGTTCCCTTGGTGCATAGATTCCAGGGACAAAAGTCACTAACCCTCTTCACTGGATGCCAGCAATGGTTCCTTGATTTAGGGCATGGACACACATGGAGTTTTACGGCACGGTAAAGCGGCACGGTTTTTTAAAAAAGCCGACCCCCTCTTAAATATGCAAAGCGTTTTCGCACGCTAGGTTAGCATATTTACAAGGCGTTTTTTTTTTTTAAAAAGCGCGCCGCGTTACTGCGCTGTAAAACTGCATGTGTGTCCATGCCCTAAATCAAGGGTAAAAAGGTAAAAAGAGCATAGTCTGAAATTTTTAATCTCTATTTCATTTCCGATCTTCCTAGAGAAAGTCAATGCCAATACCTTACAGAAAGTCTGAACTTCATTTAATAAATTGAATATCCTAGATTTCATTAACCACAAGCTGGATTTCTATTAATGACATGCACTTTTTGAGTAAAGTATTATTTAAATAGTCTTCTTGCCTTAAGTTAGTTAAAGTATATCAGCATTAGGCAATTAAATATTTTGCACATGAAGATGTAACTTTCAACATGGATTAAAAAAGGTCTAATTAAGAGGCATATAAAAGTTGAATCAAGGTTTAAGGAAATGCAGTCAACAATTTTTAGTTTGGGGTTTTGGTCACTTATAACAAGAAGAAAGCTAAACTATTTATTCCTGGTGTAAAAATGACCTTTTAGATATGTTTAATTAAAAAAAGAATTTGATTTCTTGAATAAGTAAATATTTTTATCTTTATTTATTTCAGTTTCAAACATTCAAAACAAGATACTGCACACCATATTTACTAGCAAGAAAGAAATGCAATTGTTATGTATTGTGAAAAAAACTGATTTATAAAAGCAGTGCACTTTTCTTGCCACACTTTATAGATAGAGAAGTAGTGAAATACAGGGTGCAAGGTTTACTTCTTCAGTTCAATCACAGTTCAATCAGCCCTTAGCAGCCAATTAACATTCAGCGCTGGTCTACAGCTTCAAAGCAAACATCTAATTGGTGGTTAACACGTTTTGCATATTATATTTTCCAGAATATCTCAGTATACTAGTAGTTAACTATAGTTGTCTCTAATGCACACTATTGATTTAGATGAGTATTACGTGGCATGAGCTCCAGCTTTCAAAACTTCTACCCCTCCAAACCACCTATATCTCATATATCTCCTGGGTTGGGGTGGGATGGGGGTGACAGAAGATACTGGCCTCTGGACGCAGTCAGAAGAAATCTGGCCCAACTCCAAAAAAAATGCATTGTCCCAAAAGTGGGAATTAAAGAATATTATACCTGTAGAGCTGAGGGCATGAACTTTTCAAAGATGCCGACATTCCCAACTTATTTCTGGTCTTTGTTTTCTTCAGAAGTTCCCTGACAATTCTGAATGGATGATCAAACTACAGAACATAAAAGGTAAAATTACTAGTTGTATTATGTAAATATTGTGCAGTACTATATGGCTCAGAATGTAGAACAATAATTGCTTATCAAGGAGACAGTATATTCATCTAAGCTCATTAGCTCAGTGCTGCACATACTGTAGTAAAAAGACACCACACTCTACTACATAACTTCTAGTAGAATGTGACAGATATTACAATGACATCCTACCATGTAGCAGTACATGTGTGGCAGATATTAGAATCTTAGTTTTAACTAATTTGTTTTTGGACATTATTTTAAACTATTTATTAAAAGATAAGTTTTAACTGATACACATAAACTTTCGGATCCAATAGATGGGAAGGTGCGGTTATATGGGTCATCTTTCTCCTCTATATGTGATCACTTTACTGGACCCTGCACACCATCTTCTGTTTCTCCAATTGATGGATGGTGCTCCCATTTCTCTTTTTCCTACAGATATTAGAATCTCATCCCGCCCTACTAGCTGAACTTATGTGGCAGGTAGAATAACACTGCACACTGATACATCTATGACATCCACCCAGGTCGACCAATTACAATACAATTAGCACATATCTTTAACTTTTAAAAGTGTAAGGCAGGGGCCCCCAATCTTTTTTTTTAACTGTGAGCCACACTCAAATGTAAAAGAGTTGGGGAGCAACACAAGCATGAATAAAGGTTCCCTTATGTGGACTGGCAGTCTAAAGGACAATCTGTTTGGCAGTACATCTGTTTTATGCTACCAAAACTTGCCCCAATCAAAGTACCTGCTTTGAGGCCAACTGGGAACAACAGCCAATGTGTTGGAGAATACTGAATTATTTGATCTCATTGGCCATTGAAGTCTGAAAGGTGACTGTAACCCACTATATAGTACAGATTAAATGTTACCACCCTTTTACTGAATAATCATTTAATGATGGAGGGTTACTGATTATTAGCCTGAGTATTGAGCAACATACTGTAGCATTACGGTTTTAAACATTCCACCTACAGCCATGTTTCTTGACCTAGTGTCATGTCGGCACCCTATATCCAGAACCCAAGCTGAGCTGCTGGACCAGCACAAGCAGGGAATCGTCAGACAGGCCCGAATCAGGATATAGAGTGTAGAATAGTCAGTGGGCAGGCAAAGGTCAGGATTGGAGAGGATCAGAATAGTCAAAAAGGCAGGCAAGGATCAAAACCAGTAATAACAGATAGAATCAGAACCTAACAACGGGCAATGTGTAATAATACAAAGCCCCTTTAAATACTTTGAATTTCGCGCCATTGCGCGATGACATCATCACGCCAGCGTGAATGCGCCTATGAAACTCGGAAGTGCTCACCATAGAGGGGACCAGCACAGGAGAAGAAGGAGGGAGCGTGGCGGGCGTCCACGCTGAAGGAGCAGCGGTGGACCCCGCTGCCCACTAGACCACATAGAGTCCTTACACATAGATATTGCTGGACTACACCTTCATTTAATACCTTGATTCTTTGTTGAAGAAGTGACCCAAGGTAAACGATGAAGGCCCTACAGACTTGTTTAACCTAAAAGAAACTTTGATCCATCGCTACATTAGACTAAAAGGAACCCTATACCCCCAAAAATGAATATTTAAGCAACAGATAGTTTACATCATATTAAGTGGTATATTAAAGAATGTTACCAAACTGAAATATATATATAAGTAAATATTGCCCTTTTACATCTTTTCCCTTTAGCCCCCCATTTTATGATATTCTTTGTGCTGCCTCAGAGATCACCTGACCAGAAATACTACAACTCTGACTGTAACAGGAAGAAATGTGGGAATAAAAGACAGAACTTTGTCCAGTAATTGGCTCATGTGACCTAACTTGTATGGTTTGTTTGCGTGCACCATGAATCGTAGGATCCCGGGGGGGGGGGGCTTATTTTCTAATACCCAATAGCACATACTACTAATAAAGTGTATTATTATGAAAATGGTTTATTTACATGAAGCAGGGTTTTACATATGAGCTGTTTCATGCAATTTATTTTTATAGATACCTGATTGTTTGGGTGTATAGTTTTCCTTTAAGTCTTACGTCTAACTGAAACCATAAAGCTAGTGACACGCGGTAAGATTCGCGGGGATATAGTCGGCTCTTCTTCGGGCGACTAATCGCAGGCGGGATGGCACTTAGAGTGCTTCGTCTTCTTAATTCGCCCGAAGTTTGCTTGTTAAGCTTTTCAGGGAGATTAGTCGCCCGAAGAAGAGCAGGGCAACTAAATCTCCCCAAATCTTAGCATGTGTCACCACCCTTAATGACATTTAACTTGTGTCCTTGTGCAAATCCTTTTTTATCTCATTAAGGCCCCTTACAGGATTTTTTCAGGATCGAATAGAAAAACAGGACAATCACCTATAAGGTGTTCTGTGTTCAGAACAAAAATGTTTAAATGAAGGCCTAGTTTGGACTAATAAACTTTTCAAAGTTGTCCTAATATCTGCCATAAACCTCTAGCTGTGCAGCCACAAATGAATCCCAGTTAGTTATGGAGACCATCAGAGATTTCCTGCTTAAAAGTCTGTTTTTCCAGGTGTGAGGGCAGTGTGATGTCACCATGTGACTATTTCAAAATTAATTGGTTTGTAATTTTTTTAGCCAAATAATGAGAGCAATACATAACATTTTCTGTCTAAACATAATATTAATTACATAAAACCACAAATCTCTGAAGAACCCTAATAAAAAGTTCAACAAACAATAATGATATATTCCCATAGTAGGGGTTATACCCAGTTCCATAGATATAAAACTTTTGTCTTAGCAGTCTCAGTTGAGCCAGTGGGGTATATTTATCAAAGAGTGAAGTTAATAGTGAAGTTCCGCCACTAGAGTGAAATTCCGCCACTCTCCATTCATTTCAATGGGATTTTTATAGGCATATTTATCAAAGGGTGAACTTTCACTTTCACACCCATTGATAAATACGCCTTTCAAAATCCCATCGAAATAAATTGAGAGCTGCGGAATTTCACTCTAGTGGCGGAACTTCACTATTTGATAAATTTACCCCCATGCCTAGACCAGTGCTGTTTTGTAGGTAGTTGGTCCTTTGGATTGTTTAAGGGGTTTCTTGTTCCGGAGCTGCCTTGCAATTGCTCAAGGAGCCCTTATTTAAAAAATGTTATGGTTCAAGTGCCAGAGGTTCCATCTATGCAACCTGTACCATGTTATAGAAGCAGACACCACTTATATCAAATAGATATAAAGAAATGTATAGTACATGATTGCAAGCTCTTGTGGATAGGACTCATATGTCCTATTTATTCTTTAACCCTTGTTTTTTGAAACACCCACTTTGTCATATAAATTATTTATGATGAAGATGATGGCAATAAACATGGTGTGTCATGACCTCCATCTTCCTAAGTTGCCATGAACCAACAAAAATACTCTGCATATGCATTTTCTTTACCTTTCTAGTTTCCTGCTCTGGCAAAGCATAACAGTATGTCTTGTCCCACAATTTCTGAAAAACTCTTTCATCAAATTTCACTTTGTTGGCTGACTTCCTAAACCCGAGCAACGAAGGGCTTCTTCTTTCATTCATCTGCACATTCGATGCTGTAGCAAGAAATTCTCAGATTAGTAAAACATAATTAAGTGAAGCACTGGCATTGCTAGAGATACAAATTAATAAGTATAATGATTCAGCAGGCTTTGAAACGTGCAGAGTATGTTATGAAGAAGAAAATTAATTTTAGGTTAAAAAAGCCCTATTATTCTAAAGTTTGCACTTTGCTGTTATAAGAGATCCATTATGCTTCAATTACAATGTCTGCCATGCAGTTTGCCATGTTTATACACTTTGCACCTGCCTTCCATGTTAGATGAATGATCTCTGTGCGCTGTTGTGAAGCATCTACCCCCATGTAGACAACTCATTGCCCGTCCTCTAACTTGTTAGGGAGTACAGACTGGCTCAAACTGCCTTAGGACCCTGTACTTACAGGTTTGTCTTAGGACAAAAAAATTAATTTGTATCTGCCCTTATTTTGCAAGCTGCTGCTTGCTCAAGGGCTGATCTGGAAACCCGAAAGCTCCAAAATACAGGAAGGCCATTTCCCATAAGCAAATACTTTTTAATGATTGACCCGTTTCTCTGCAATAATAAAACAATACCTTGTAATAAGCTGAATGAATCCATTTGGTTGCAAAACAATCCTATTGGATATATATTGAGTATTTGAATGTTTTCAGTAGTTCAAAGATACTGTGATTTATTTTAGGGAAAACCCCCTTATCTGGATAACCCAGGTCCCAAGCATTAGGCATAATAAATAAATACCACACCTTGAACTACTGTTTTCGCGGAAGCAATTGTGCATAAACATGATCAAATTATATCAATGCATGCATTAAAACAGTTTCTGAATAAAGAGTTTAGCCCACTTATTTTTCCTTTTTTGTCATTAAGATTGACAACT
This sequence comes from Xenopus laevis, assembly GCF_017654675.1. Classification (NCBI taxonomy): domain Eukaryota; kingdom Metazoa; phylum Chordata; class Amphibia; order Anura; family Pipidae; genus Xenopus; species Xenopus laevis. Next base: position 22,515,842 of record NC_054384.1, on the reverse strand, counting down.
CTGGCCAGAGAATGCAGTGAAAATTGTTACTTTGTACATTTTATTGTGCTTAATTATTGTGCTTAAGACAAGCAATTTTATTGCTATAGAAATGTGCTAGTGTAAACCCATCTTAAGGTGGCCATACACTATAAAGGTGGCCATACATGGAGATGTCGCCAAACGAGCAGATCTCCCTCCGATATGCCCACCTTGAGGTGGGCAATATCGGGCTGATCCGATCGTGGGCCCTACGGCCCAACGATCGGATCCTAACGATGCCCAAACGGGCAGTCGGATCGCGGTACCGCATCAACGAATAGATGCGGCCGCGATCCAACGGGATTTTCTGTCCCATCCGATCGAGATCTGGCCGACTTTCGGCCAGTTCTCGATCGGTGAAGCCCGTCGGGGGCCCCCATACACGGGCCAATGAGCTGCCGACACGGTCTGTTGGCAGCTTTTATCGGCCCGTGTATGGCCACCTTAAGATCCGCTCGTAGGCAAACGAGTGGATCTTTTCCCCGATATGCCACTAACAGCAGGGCTATATCGGCCCTATGGCCAAACGATTGGATTACGACGAGCACAATGGGCTTAGAAGGGTCGGTCGGGAGAAAAAAAATCAAACCTTCCCGAACGATATTGTGTCCAGATATCGATTGGAAAGACCCGTCGGAATCCTCCATACACGGACAGATTAGCTGTCAAATTGGTCTAAACTACTGATATCTGCAGCATTATCTGCCTGTGTATGGCCACCTTTAGTCAGTGTCCTTTTGATCTGTTCCAGATTGCTTCATCTGAAGCAGGGCCCTTGACTGTATAAACAGCTCCATAAGAACTAATGACACCTTTTCTTTGCAATTTGTGTTTGCAAATAAGTCGCGTTGGACAACAGACGCTTGTTTAAGTAAACTCAATACATGAATGAGTTGGCATCTGCTGTGGCCTATGGCATACACTCTGTTCATCCAGTAACATGTCTTAACTTCTATTGTTCTTCAGTATTTTATTAAGATTTGTAAAAACAGAAGTGTTGATAAGACACCAACCTTTGTAGCCAAACTTCTCTGAGTTGACACCGGTTTCTGGGATCATGAAAAGGTCAGAGTTATTTCCACTTTGTACAAACATACTGTGTGGCCGGTTCCTTCTCAAGGGAACTTGTTTCTTCATCTCTTGGTGGGAACTGAGGAAAACATCGGCTGCTCCACAGCAGCAGTGCTGTACAACATACTCCTACAAGAGGGGAGAGAGGAGCAATGTAACCTGTAATATCTCTCTTCTTCTGTTCACTACCGTGATATCATGCTCAAGTTTCTGACATTCCAAAGTTAATGGATTTCTTGTTCATATTAACCGAAATATGCCTTTTGGGGGAGAGTGGGGTATTGATTGGTTATTTGACAGCCTTGTTACATTATTACAGAACTGACACAGCTTGGGGCTCTTAGATCTATAAAATTGTAAACACCTGTAAAAATGTCACATTAATGCCAACGACTGGTGTGCATTTCTTGCTATTACTCTTATGTCCATATTAGTCATATTTATTAAAACAAGAACAAGAAGAAGACTTTTGAAATTCCTTTCCCATGTCTAAAAAAGCTAAACCAATTCTGTAATTCTCTAAAACAGGAAACAGATTTATAAAGTTCACATTTACAAAGCACTATTTACTATTTTTATAGCTAATGGTCAGTGATTTATAGCTGCGTAAAACTAAAGAAAAGAACGCTCCAGACCCACCTTCCACCATATGTCCTCCCTCACAAATCCTCTATATTTTGTATGCCATGATCTTCCCAGGTGCTCAGCCACCGGTGCCCCAACCATATCCAACATTTCTTATTCACAAACACGGCGGCTGACCGTTTAAATAAAAGCAGTCGTTTATTGCAGCAGGCTGCTGTACAACAAGGACTGGCGCGTTTCAGGCATGTTTGGGACTTAATGCCTTAAACATAGGCTACTTAATCATGATCCTATGATTAAGGGCATAAAATGCATTAGGCCTTGTTGTCCAGCAACCTGCTACAATAAACTACTAATTTATAGTTTGCCACATAAGATTCAGCTAATTGACTAATGGCACTTTCCCACTTTTTTTTTACTGTAAGTGGATTGGCCAAAATCATACATAAACTTGTTAGAGTTTGATAACGAGTTTGATGTGGTGGTCAGGCCCCTCACCCCACTTTCGGGTCTCTTTTATAGATCCGCGCGACCCACCCTGCCGATGACGTAACAAAAGGGGCGGGCGAGAGGTGCGCATGTATAAAAACTCAACCCGGAAGTCGGAAACCGGCATTTGGAAGGTCCCGGAAAGGAGCGTGTGAGGTCGGCCCGAACCTGCCCGACCTGTGGGTGCTGCTGGTATCAGCCCAGCCCGCACATCACTAAGTTACATTTAAATGGTAGCAGCAACAATCTAATTTTAGTTTCCAAACAAGTCTGTTCTTGTATCTCTGAAGTATTATGTATCACTGGAAGCAAATTTTATGTTTTGAATACATTAGCTGAAGGGCAAGAGTGACAAAGATTGTGCACCATATTTGTCCCCAGGCCTCACATGACCCTCATGTCACACCATTACATTTCTGATCTCCAGCAGTCCTATTGCTCAATTCTCTCAAGGAATCCAGTTAGAAAGACAAAAATTCTACACTTTGGTAACGTCTAAAAGTTGTGTAACATGATCTTACCTCTTTCATCTGTTTCATTCTGTCCTCTTTTTGCAAGGCAAAGACTTGCCTTTGCAGCTTGAGGTTGTGTTCCTGGAGCTGCCCAATTTTTTCTATGAGCTGACAGATGTGTTCCAAGTATCCAAGGCCCGAGCCAAGAGCTTTTGATGCTCCTTGATTTACCTGTAACAGACAGATAATTAAAATTTTATTTCTACAGTGTAATATATCAAGCTTATTAGGAGTTTAACAGTTTCTTGCATGTATGTGCATGTTTTAGCATAGGGGTATCATGGCGATCCAGCGCTACTCTGGCTATTGCTAATAAGCTCCACTCTTAGATTCGTATCATGAGCAATAAGTATATTTTAAAATTGCATCAGTGGTCTAAATATAGGGGAGCAAACCCACATTTCTGTTCAGCCAGTGATTTTCCCATGCAGTGGTCTGATGTAGTACACATTAAGACAGTGCTGGGCAATGCCGGCCTGGCGCCCCAGGCAACCTGGTTGGGCACGTAGAGCCCCGCCTCCCATGCAGCCGCGCACGAAACAACAATGCACATGTGCTGCTGTGCGCAAACTAGGACACGCTGGTGGGTGAAAAACAAGTGCAGACGGGCCTGCATTAGCACGCTTTGACATCAGAGAGCTGCACCCACTTAACCTTTTTCAGTGGCGGACAAAGGGTATGCTGCTTATGAAGAACCTGGAACCCCCCAAGCTTTGCAACCTAGGCACATGCCTCTTCTGTCTACCCCTAGTTCCGGCCCTGCATTAAGAGGACAGATTCAAATAATATAATATAAAATAATAATATAGTTATGATAAATATGTCCTATGGATCAGGACAAAAAAAAAACCACACACACACACAAGGTGGGCTGTATCCAACTTGGAGGCCATGGTTTGGACAGCCCTATAGTAGAATGTTAAGTAGTAAAAGCTAATAACCTTGAGTATCCCTATCAGGAACACTAAAGAGACCAGTACTTTTTTCTACTAACAAGTACCTAGTAATGCTTAGTTAAATTGACATGCTTATTCCAAATACAAGTGAGTACATGTCCACACATGTATAATTTATCTCAGGGCTATTAGAACCCGAAAAATAACCATATTGAAAAAAGGACAGGAAGTGATTTCTCTCTAAAGCAAGTGCAGAATTTAGCAGCTTCAGTGACTCAGCTGAGTGACCTCTACCAGCATTTGTTCATCCCTTCCATCTGTGGAAGAACTCACGTTCATCTTGTCGACTAACCTTCCATGAGCTGCCTCTTCCTGCTCAGTGAACTCTTTATAAAAATAAATAGAGGGTGTTGTGCAGAGCACATCATGGTTATTCTTTTTGGTGGTGTTCATCTCTCTGTACAAAAGCAGGAAGCAACCCCAGCGCTTTCCCATAATGAGTATGATACAAAGGAAATGCCAGAATGCCGATTTTCCGTTCTGTTCCTTACAGGCTGGCCAGCGAAAAGATCACATTTCCAACAACAATACCTCATACCGAGCACAATAACTGCCTGGGATATACACTGTACTGTACCTGGAAGCGCTACGTGGGTTCCTGCCTTTGATCCAGAAAATCAATAAATTCTAAATTTATCCCAGAACATCACAATAACTTGACTTTAGCTCTAAAATGGTTATATGTCTGATTATTGGCCTATTCTGCAACACAGTGACTTACATGAATTCTTTTGGAGTAGGGGTTGTTTCTATGGACAGATTCCTTTACAGTTTAACTCTTAGGGCAGATTCATCAAAGTGTAACCCCACCGACCCTAGGTGCTGCTCCCCGACCTACCCCATTGGCCCTGATAGCGACTGCGAGAAGAAAAAACAAGGTACAAACGCATGGAGGCACTGGTGGAGAGGGGCCCTGGACCCCCATTCCAAGGCTGATTCACTGCATAAACATTGCACAAATGCAGCAGCAGAAGAAAGCAACCTATGATTCCCAGGTAAATGACATGCTTAAATGTTTCTTTGATCAACACGCACTGGTTTCCACATGTCTGCATATCCCAGTAAAATCCCATTGCCCACAACTCATGGTAATTGTTAGTGAGAATAAGTACTGTGGCTGAACACCTGGCTGCACGGCTGTTGGGTTTATATGCTGCAGGACACACGTAAGTAACCCTCTAACAATCAGGGCTAGCAGCTGGATTGTTTCAGCCAATGGAAATCCCTGACAAAGCATACTATCTGGGGTGTAAATTTACTAAGCAGCAAAAGTTCGGCAGCGACGGCTTTGCAGCCATCGCAACACTTCGCCAGACGAAAATTCGAGCAGTCTAGTCTGATACTAGAGGCAAATGGGGATTTTGAACGTTCCCTGATGCACTGAAAATCTGACCAGCAGTCAAATCCAGACCCCAACCTCCCATCCTCCGACCTAGTGGAAGGGTTGAAAACATTATGTTAGTCTACTTGTTAGTGAATAAAAAGAAATACATAAGCCACTGTAACTTTCATTTATTTTTAATTTAGCATTGAATTGACTTATCTCTTTGCTGATTGACATTTTTCTATGAGTGCTTCCAAATAAACTAAACCATATTTATAAATTGGGCTACATTCACTGTAATATCCTGTAAATGCAGAATTCTGCACGACCAGCACTATTAACGGAGGTGTTTTGAAAAGAAAAAAAATGTTCCCATGACAGTATCCTTTTAAACATCTCTGACGTATGGCTTTTGCAATGGCAATACAATATCAGAGTAGTCTAGAAAGACTTCAATGAAATCCTCTCTGTAGATTGCCCAAAATAGCCTTCTTTATAAAAGAGAGGCTAGAATGGATTGGTTTAAAGGACATCAGATTACAATTTACAAGACGATTGAGCTGCCCCATGGGCCAGCAGTGCTGATCAGACCACAGTCCCTGCAGCCAGGAGTCCTGGGCCCATATGTAGCCAGGAGTCCTGGGCCTGTCTCAGTCCCTGCAGCCAGGGTTCGAGTGCACAGTTAAGTATCAGTGCCCATCTCACTGCAAGGCTTTGTCCCAGAAACAAAACATTGTATTGAACAGCAGACACATACTCCCTCCCTTGATCCCCGCATTTTCCTCTCACAGCAGCACCTACCTTTAGCAATCCCTTCCTTGCGCAATGTTGCCTCTCTTTGACATTTAAACTTTCTGACGCCACAATTCTGTGTAACATTCAAACGCTCTGCTCCTTCCTCTGGATGGGCCGCAAAAGCTCCATATTGATACTTTGAGGAAGTCGTGACATGTAGAGGGAGGGATAGAATGATGTCATGTGGGGGCGTGTCTACACGCTGATCTCCCTCTTGACTCACCACGTGACAACCCAGCGATGGAAACAAACGAGTTGTGCGTGCGTGGGCTGGATAGTCTCTGAGCAGTAGACGCTCAGTGCTCAGATTAATTACCAGCTGAGAGCGAGGGCAGTGTTATTCCCCGTTCGTGTCATGATGAAGTGACTTGTACTGTGTGTATGTGTGCCTGAACATTACAGTGGGGAGATATTGCCCTCCAGCTGTGTTTTTTAGAACTACACATCCCAGCTGCTGTCAGTTGTTAAAGGGCCAGAGTAAAATAGTATATTATCAGTGATGCTGCTCATGTTCATCATACTTTTATGTCTGGGCAGGTCTGAATGAAGGGATTAAATTACTGGAAAACCTTTTCCCATAATCCCCCTGCACTCGCTTATCAGGACACAATGGTATAGGTATTTTCCAACTTCCATTCCACCCACTGCCATCGGTTGTTCTGAGGTAATATGAGATCTACAAAATTAAGTAAGGTTTGCCTTTAGTTCTCCTTTGTGGAACATTGAAGGAAACACCAATGTACTGCTCCAGCCTAATTTTTCTTTACATCTTGCCCCAATTATGATAGAAAATGAGGTCAGTATATTTTGTCTTTGTGGGTCTCCACATACTGTATACTTCAAAAACTTGAATTGTCTTTCTGCCAGCCAAAAAAAGCAATAACCCGTTCCCCCTATTCCTTAAGTATGTTTTTCAAAGCACAGCCTGTTTGCTAGGCTACCTGGGATCCTAGCAACAAGATACCAGTTGACATCTCACAGTAGAACGCTCCAGAACAAATAGTTTAAAAACCCACAAAATATATAACACGATGACTAATTGAAAATACTCTTAAGGTGGCCATACACAGGGAGATCCGCTCGTTTGGCGACATCTCTCTCCCCCCCGATATGCCCACATTGATGTAGCGATATCGAGCTGATCCGATCGTGGGCCCTAGGGCGGTCAGATCGTGGGACCACATCAACGAACAGATGAGGCCGTGATCCAATGGGATTTTTTATCTTGCCCGATAGATATTGATCGGGGACGCCCGTCGGATGGCCCCACAGACGGGCCAATAGCCTGTAGACTCGGTCTGTCGCCAGCTTTTATAGGCCCGTGTATTTGGGCCTTTAGAATACCAATTTACAAATAGAATAAGCACTATTACCAAGGAGCTGACTGTTCTTGTGTCACTGAAAACACATGATTTGTTTAATTAGCTGAATAACCAAATTCACTTCACTTTTTAAGTAAAGAGCATAATAACATTTAAAAATAATCTAAATAAAAGTAATACAAGCAGAGTGTTGCTAACTTTTCCTATCCATTATTTTTATAACAGTGTCTGGGCCTGCTAAATATATAATAACCTTTCCACAAGCATCTCAAGTGTATTGCATGCTCAGACATACACACAAAGCACAACTTAGCAAGAAATGAAGGAAATCATTACAATGCCACTTGCTACAAGTTTGTGAGTAAAGTTGTAAACAGTGAGTTCCTTCACAGTGGTGGCGGCAAGTTTTGTAGTTTAAAGTTGGGGTGGGAGAAATACCATAGAGTAGACCATGTGACCTCGGTGCCCCCACCCCACAACTGTGGAGTCTGCTGTATGGTTATGCCACTAGAGGAGAGCAGTACCTTTTAATAGATCAGATTTTATACTTTTTGTTTGAGGGGTTATGAAAGAGATGTAATGGTAGGGGACATTTATTATGACAAGGCAAAAGGTTGCCCTTTTAGTGCATATTCTAAAATCCACTGCATCCAGGGTCTGGCGGAATGCTGTACCAAGTGCTTGTAAAAAAAGCAATCTAGGCATAGGTTGTAGTGCCCTGTCCCGACTGCCTGCCATAGGGCCTACATGCCTCCAACAGTGAATGCTGTAATCATAGAGATAAAGAGGTTATGAGCAAGTGAAACAAATTCTGCCAATGAAACAATACATCACTCACACTCTCAGCATTGGTTGAATTAGCACATGTTTATACATGTGAGCAGTAACGCCACGTCAAGGCTTCAACCTTGTTACCGGCACGCCGGGTGTAACGCCTCACACAACAGGACAAACGTGACAAACAAAGACAACAAACGAGGCTTAAACTGCACGTGTCTATGTCCCACCCTTTGCTCATTTAACATCAAAACTACCAGGACAAGGTAAAAAACCCCATCTTACTTCAGATGGGAAAAAACCCTTGATCTTTATTTCTAAACAACTATGAGTACTATAGAGCTATATAAATAACTAACTTCCAGGACAAGGTAAAAAGAAAAAAAAAACATCTTACTTCAGATGGAAAAAAACCCTTGATCTGGATTTCTACCCAACTATGAGAACTTTAGAACTATATAAATAACTAACAGGGTATTGGTTCCATAGACATGATGTGCAGGAAGACAAAGCAGGCTGTGATCTTAGACTCTGCTTTGCCTTCTGTTACACCCTTATCCTTTCATATCTCACGTTCACTCACACATTCGCTCACATAAAGATACCCACCTATACTTACGTGTGATGTGCCAGATGAGTGACTGCCCCTCATAATTCTAGGCCTGATGTTACCCAGCAGTCTCATACCCTGGAAGATGGAATCCCAAGTGAAGGTGGAGCCGATGGTTGAAGCAGGAATCGCAAGAGATGATCTGGCCTTCATGCAGCAAGCGGAAAAGTTCTTGCAGCCCACAATCATGTCCACTGTCCCATAAAACCTGTGCTGATGGAATAGGAAATTGTTTTTATTGGCTGGATTAAACGCCTACACATACTTACGTCAGCCAGGTGGAACTTTGAAATGAGAAGCCGGCAATGTCGTCACTGCCCCCTGATGTTCCTTCATCCTCCTTGTACTCCAGGAATGACAGCTTCTCTTTACACGGCTGGAATAGGTCTGGTGATGGCTGCATTAAAAGGGAAAAATAATTTTAATCAAGACAATGCTAAATATCTATTATGAACAAGAGAACAGTCATTGGATTTGCTTTTAGAAGTCCATATGAAGCATTTTGATTCTATTAAATATTCTATTATATAGCACTTTGAGTTTCAGTTTGCCATGTATTTCACATCACTATACAAAGTAGATTACAATTGCAAAATACAACATTTGCAGATGGCAGCATTATATTGTTTGCCTGTGCAGAGATACCAGTGCTATAACAACCCTAGTGGTTTCAAATATTCAGAGCTTTTTTTTTGTATGGGATATTGTGGGGCTAATTTAAAACAGATTTGGAAGAATCCAGAAGGTTCAGAGATTTTAATTATCTCATTACCTGTACCCACAGAGCATCCCTTCAGCCTTATGTGTATAGGTTTTACTATAGGGTTAAATACAAGTTCCACAAACTAAAGCCACTGCTTTCTGACTTCACTAGTCAATGCTATAATAATTTGTCATCATTATTCCCCAACCATGTACTTACTGTTCTCGGCTGGTAAGGGGGTTGCAATCTTTCCTCTTCCAGCGCCACCCAATCGATAGCTTTGTAGAATGGGTGGCATCTGATGTTTCCTCGAACACCAAGGCGTTGCTTCCGATTCTTTTCTAGTAGCTAAAGGATGAATGGACAATTATTTAAATCCCAGCAAATTGAGCAGAAATGGAGAATACATTTATTAGTGAATATGTCAATACTTTTATCCCTCTGTCATTACTCACCTGCCCCAGAAGATGTTTTAGATCTTCATCCAGCCAGTCGGGTATATTGGGTTCATGGTTTTTGATGGAACAAATGAGCTGATCCATGTTCCCGCTGTTGTGAAACGGTGACATTCCAGTGGTTATTTTGCAGATGGTGATGCCAAATGACCACCAGTCTACTGCTGCATTGTATGTTTTTCTGTTCAGCATCTTAGAAAAGAAAAAGAATCATTTACCAAGTTGTAAAATGTTGCTTTTAAGTAAGTATACTGGGATAATTTTGGCAACAGAGTTTAATGGATTCAGATGCCCATTGAGCATATGGGGTTAAATTTATCAAAGAGTGAAGTTCCGCCACTAGAGTGAAATTCCGCAGCTCTCAATTCATTTCTATGGGATTTTGAAAGGCGTATTTATCAATGGTGAAGTGAAAGTTCACCCTTTGATAAATACGCCTATAAAAATCCCATAGAAATGAATGGAGAGTGGCGGAATTTCACTCTAGTGTCGGAACTTCACTATTAACTTCACTCTTTGATAAATATACCCCATGGAGTGTAATGAGTAATGCATGTGACCAGTTGGTTTCTCTAGTGTGGATCAGAACTGTCTCATTTGCCAGAGCCCAGTAAGTGCTGTATGGGTATAAGGCCCGGATTTGTGGTGAGGCTACCAAGGCCCGGGCCTAGGGCGGCAAATTATTAGGGGAGCACCAGTGCTCTGACGTGTGTGCTCACTGCGGTGTGGGAGGTGGGTGCTAGGACTGCACGGTTGGCCCACAGATAGGGGCGCCCCCTATCCAAATCTGGCCCTGATGTGTATAGCTCAGTCACAGGTAATAGAAACCATGTCAGCAAATATGGATGATGCCTGGCAATATGTGAGTGACACCAAAGCTCTATGTAAAGCTGAGAAAGTAATACAAATGTTTATCATATAAGTGAAAAAATGTTATGCTGTTAAGCTGGTTCTCTCCACAGGCCTATTAGCTACCAGTAACTACAGTATATTTACTCTTGGTATATTGATGTGCTGTTTAGCATGGCTATTTTATATGTCTGTAATAAATACAGCCTGGGAAAGCACTGACATGAAGGTATATTCACAGACAGAAAATAAATACCCATGTAAATAATCTCTAATTGCATATCTCACCTCTGGCGCCATGTATTCTATGGTTCCGGCCCGGCCAGTTGTTAGGTCACCATCAAAGATGCTTTGCTTTGCCAGGCCAAAGTCACAGATTTTAACGTGTCCTTGATGGTCCAATAGAACATTCATGGGTTTGATGTCTCTGTAATATAAAGATAAAAGGAGAAATAAAAAAAGATGAAGGCTGCTGATTTGCAGAGCAACCTGTGTGCGGCCTCTGCTGTAGAATGTTACAGAAATGAAGACATTTATACTGACCGATGGATAATCCCGAGGCCGTGCAGGTATTGTAGGCCGCAAATCATCTCCGCAGAGTGGAACCTTTTAAACAGGGAAATAATGGTTAAATTAACTGGAATTCATTAGCTTTCTTTTAAGAAAATGAGAATATATTTTTTAAATTTGACTATGATGCTCCCTAGTGCAGAAGTGTACACATTTTATACACCTTCTTATAGGCACAAATGGTATAAAGCTATCTATAAGTCATATTGTACTAGTGCCATGTAATACTTACCGTACTCTCTCTATGGGCAGCGTCCCGTGTCGCTTCAGCTCATCCTCAAGGCTTCCCCCACTCAGGTACTCCATTACAAAGAAGGCATGCCACTGGTTACAAAGACAAATGGAAAGAGTGAAGGAGAGAAGGAAACACTTACAACAACATAGGGTAGTACATATTTTATTAATTACATTAAAGGGGTGGTTCACCATTGAGGTAAATTTAGTATATTGTAGAAAGTCCAATTCTTAGCAATTGGTCTTCATTATCTATATGTTTTACTTTATTAGTTATTTGCCTTTTTCTTCTGACCCTTTCCAGCTTTCAAATGGGGGTCACTGACCCCATCTAAAATCAAATGCTCTGTAAAGCTACACATTTATTGTTATTGCTACTTGTCATTACTCATCTTTCTATTCATGCCTCTCCTATTCATATTCCTGTCTCTTATTCAAATCAGTGCATGGTTGCTAAGGTACTTTGGACCCTAGCAACGAGATTGCTGAAATTGCAAATTGTAGAGCAGCTAAATAAAGAGCTGAAGAACTCAAAAACCACAAATGAAAACCAATTGCAAATTGTCTCAGAATATCATTCTCTACATCATAAGAAAGTTAATTCAAAGGTGAACAACCCCTTTAATATAAAGCCAAATAAGGTGGGCCAAAATATCTGTTTTTGTACTTGCTGCACAATAAGAACAACATATAAAATGTGAATATATGGCATTAGATCATTAATATTGTGGGTAGTTTGAGGATATCCTGCATGTTGTTATTAAACCCTGCAGGCAGAATGCAGTACTGGATATATAAATCCTGCATGAACATGTAAGGGGTGTACAAGGCAAGGAGGCATTATATTATGTGTATGGAACTATACTATATAATCAGTTTGGTTATTATATGTGTCATGTCATTTGTAATGGTCAGGACCGCCATCAGAAATCGCAGGGCCCACTGCAAGCCCCACCTACAATTCCACCCCCCACCACACAGTAAAAAAACAAAAAAATATTGGTGGCTAGGGTTCCCACATGTTAATAAAAAATAAAAAGATATTGGTGGTCAGGGTCCCCCATAAAAAAACATTTGTGGCTAGGGCTACCCCCATTAAAAAATATTGGTGGCTAGGACCCCACATGAGAAAAATAATTGGTGGCCAAAATTAGTGGCCAGGGCCCCCCCCCACATTATAAGAAAATTGGTGGCCAGGGACCCTTAAACATCCATGCCTTCCAGAAGTCAGCAGCTCTCAGAAAGATGGGGGGCCCAGATAATCAAGTAAGTGTGGTGTGGCAGGGCCCCCTTACCCTCGGGGCCCCCTACAACTCTCCCCCCTGTCCCCCCCTGATGGCTGCCCTGGTAATGGTTATAATATATATAATATATGGGACATTATGTAAGGGGATCAGATGTATGACTAAAGCCATCATCTAGGGGATACAGAGGAACAGTATTACAAACTAAATGGCAATATGGAGTCAATGTTGTACCTGGGTTTGAAAAGCGGCAAAGCCTTGGCAAAGAAATGGGCTGTGTCTGCCGATGTTCAGCACTTGAGACTCTGAGAGAAGGTTGCTGTAATCTGGGAGCTCTCGTTTGCCGACAGATTTTACAGCCACATATGGCCTCCTGTCTCCTAACGAAGCCAGCATTACCTAAAAAAGCAAGAAAAAAGTTATTACTGTGTATTTTAAGCACAAAGATGCAGGCCCGGATTTGTGGTGAGGCCACCAAGGCCCGGGCCTAGGGCGGCAGGATTTTAGGGGGCAGCATGCTGCCCAACCACACCCACATTGGTTCAGAAACACTGGAGATGCTCAGGAGATACAATAGTTTTTTTAATTTCCCGTGCGGCAATCCTCATTATTCTGGTCCCGGTGATGAAAATTTGAGCGAATACAAGGGAGGGGATGGTGGCGACAAATGATAGCGGGCCATGGGGTGACCGCTGTGTAAATCTGCCCCTGCTAAAATGGAAATTTTCCCCAGAGCACAAAATTTTTTTGCTTTCTACCACATTTAGGATTTAAACCCTACAAAAAAATTGTGTTTTATGGAAACCAATCACTTACTTTGCCATATCCTCCTGCTCCCAACTTAGAGTAGAAGTTGTAACTGGAGATACTGAGCGGGTTTAGCCTTGAAGGTTGAGCTTCTGCACTCACAGGTCCAGCTTCTCCTAGAAAGGAAAATAAATGTTATTTGCACCTTATTGAATAATAATAGTTAATGAAGAGCTCCCATAGTTAATAGTTCAATAGCTAATAAAGAATTTTGATGCTCCCATGTACTGCACTTAATGCACTGTAAAACTGTAACTCTTCTTTCACAAACAGCACAGGAGAACCTTTTCAAATGGTTAAAAGACAAATTGTGGCCATTGCATGGTTCCGGCCCAGCCAGTTGATAGGTCATCATCAAAGATGCTAGGCCAAAGTCACAGATTTTATCATGTCTTTGATGATCCATGTGCATTATTCCAGGGTCCATGTGTTCTGCATTAGCTCATACATGTTACAAACTATATCTAAAATAAGATCCACTTTCTGCAGATGTTTAAAGACCCAATGCAGGCAGATCCCCCAAATTTTATAGGATGGAAAGCAGAGGAGATTTATAAAAAGCTCATGAATTAACATAGGTGCTAAATTACAGTTGCCAGTAGCAACCAATTAGCTATTAGCTTTAAACAATCGACTACTAGTTAGCAAATATTAGAAAATGAAAGCACTGCTTTTATTAGTTGATGTGGGTATCGCCACTGGTGCAATTTAGAATTTAAAAAATCTACCCTATAGGATTAAGTAGTAAATACTGCAAAACTGGTACATGTCTAGTCACTGATACCAACCAATCAACAGAAAGTATTTACTGGTCAAAGGCAAACATCTCATTGGCTATTATGGGTCCTTGCACCTAGGCAACATTGTTTTAATATAGAACATACTGTAGGTGCTAAATTGCATCAGAGCAATTACCCATAGGAATCAATCAGATATTTAATTTCAAGTTCAAATACACAGCTCCAAGCTGCTTGCTGTTTGATTCCCTTTGACTGTTGCCTTTATAATTAGTTATTATGACCAACATGTATTTATAATACACCAACAAATGTCACAATGCTTTACAATAAACCAGTGTATATAATAAACATACAGTACCAAAAATCCTACAGAAACAAGCAAATACCAATATGAGAAGTAAAGAGGGCCCTCAATCTATATATTTGATTTCATGTTACACTTATGTCAGTATCTGGGTCCTAAACAGTGATTGCACCAGTAAATTAGAGGCAGTTGGCAATCATGTGACCTACTCATTTTTGCTATTTAGGCATTTTTAAGTGATTTTTCTTTACCTTCATCAATCTCCTGCCTTCTCCGTTTCTTCTCCCTGTAGCACTCAACTTGCAGATGGTCATCTACACTCCTCTCTCTCTTATTCTTCTGTTTTTTTCCTTCCTCTTCTTCGTGGTCTTCACTTTTCTTCACCTTTGAGGACTGCGGATCTGAATCTTTGAGACCAGAAGGTATGCTCTCCTGCCTGCAGCCCTTACCTGGCAGCTGTTTCTCCAAGCTGCTCTCTCTCTTCTCCTTCTGGTTTTCTTCTCCCTCTTCTTCATGTTCTTTTCTTCTTTTCTTCACCTTTGAGGGCTGGGGGTCTGAATCTTTGAAACCAGAGGGTATGCTCTCCTCCCTGCAGCCCTTCTCTGGCAGCTGTTTCTCCAAACTGCTCTCTCTCCTCTCCTTCTGGTTTTCTTCTCCCTCTTCTTCATGGTCTTCTTTTCTTTTCTTCACCTTTGAGGGCTGGGGGTCAGAATCTTTGAAACCAGAGGGTATGCTCTCCTCCCTGCAGCCCTTCTCTGATAGCTGTTCCTCCAAACTGCTCTCTATCTTCTCTTTCTGGCTTTCTTCTTGCTCTTCTTCATGGTCTTCTCTTCTCTTCTTCTCCTTTGAAGGTGGGGGATCTGAATCGATGGAATTAGAATGTATTCTCTTCATATTCTCTTGAAATCCACTGGAGCTCTCTCTCTTCTGCTTCTTCTCTCTCTCTGACGCTGTCACACCAACTGTCATAACGGTTGAGGTCTCTTGCTTAGTGGAAGGTGCCACCTGATGACATCATCACCTGGGCACAGGCTGTAAGATAACATTGCAGTGCAGAGCCAGGTACAGTCAGTTATAGTTACAGTGTACTCTTATTCAGCAAGTCTACAGTATATCCATAAGATTAGGAAGTGCAGATAGCAACCCCTAGCCATTATATTCGTTTATCGGCTTTCCTATACTTCATTCCATTTGTCCAGTCTGTGTCTAGATTCAAGAATCTGATTCGGAGCTGTTTAATATATGAAAGTCCATTCACATTGGCTTTTATAAGCATGGGAAGTAATTTACTGTCATTGTCACTGTCAATTCACTGGCATGAAATGGATTTACCCCATATTAGGATATTTACATACCCCAAAGTGCAGGGTAAGAAAATGAAATAGCATCATTACAGGAATTATTACAAGGTCAGTCACATCCCACTCCCTATTTTAATTTATCACCTAGAGTTCCAATAAACAATACAATAAGGGGTCCTTCAAAAGATAAATATGTAGATGACACAGTGTTAACCTTTGGTTCTGTGACTCCAAGGGGCAAATTCATTAACCTCCAGAAATTCACCAGCAACGGCTTTGCTCACATCACCACACTTCACCAGGCGAAAATTTGCCAGGACAACGCTAATTCACTAAATCACTTTATCTTTTGCAGCCTATCACCCTGAAAAAGTGAAAAGTCACCAGCGTTTTTTGGGACTCCTATCTACTCTATTGCACTTTGCCTGGTCTGAAGTGGCGAAGGCAAGTCTGGCGCAAGAGGTAACGTTCATTAAAATCTGCATCTTAATGAATTTGCATAATTACGTCCAGTCGCCAGATTGAAAATTCGCCTGGCGTTAGAGTGCGAAGTAGCGATAGAGTCTATCTACTTCACTAGCAAATGTATGCCTGTTCCTGTAAGTAAATCGGTGAAGTCCCGAAATGACATCACGCTGGCGAATTTACACTAACGTTATTCACTTTGTCCTTTAGTGAATTTCCCCCCCATGTTTCTCTACATGTCCCTCTAGATCAGGGGTCACCAACCATTTTTACTTGTAAACCACATTCAAATGTGTGATTACAAAGAAGTGCTGTGAGTGGTAGGCCCTATGTGGACTGGCAGCCTACAGGAGGTTTGGCAGTACACTTGGTTTTTATGTAAACAATACTTTCCTCAAAGCCTGGAATTCAAAAAGAAGTGAGGCCACTGAGAGCAACATCTAGGGTTATACTGGGGGGCCCACTGGGGCTGCTGTCTCAGGACCCTCCCAAGCCCCAACCCTGCCGCAAATCCCCCTCTGCACCCGGACCGTGGCCACAGCCACCTTCAGCATGACCTCCCCTGTGATTATCTAAAGAGGAGTTCGCCATTTCTTACAAATGGTCAATTAAAAGTTATTTCAGATAAAATGGAGTTTGATACCTTCTTTTTCAGTGTTACTTTAACCCTGTTTTATAGATTAAAGTGAGAGATAATGTATTAACATTTTGTTAAGGCACATCTAATAATTGACATGGGATGTGGGGTTTTCCAGATAAGGAATCTTTCCATAATTTGGAAGTCTATACCTTAAGGCCCGATACCCAATAGGATTGTTTTGCCACCAATATGGATTCTGTAGCTTAGTTACCATCCAGTACAAAGTACTGTTATATAACACAGAAAAAACAAAAAACATTTTCGAGTTTATAGTTTTCAGATAAGGGTCGGGTATGGGGTAAAAATCCACTGCTTTATGATTCACATATTTCATTAGTCAATGCTATTCACTCAGGGCACTTAGCATTTCTGATTTGTATTTCCCAACCAGCGATTGAGCGGTAATAGAGCATAAATATATTTTTGAATGAGGCAATACTTCTATCCTTCTGTCACTATTCACCTGTCCCAGAAGATGTTTTAGATCTTCATCCAGCCAATCAGGTAGCTCTGGATCACAGAATTTGATGGAATTAATAAGCTCCTTGGTGTCTCTGTTGTTGAAGGGTGACATACCAGTGGACATTTCACAGATGGTGACGCCAAACAACCACCAGTCTACTGTTGCATTGTATGCTTTTCTCTTTAGAATCTGAAAAGAAAAAAAATCACTTACCAAGTTCGAAATGTCACCTTTTAATTATGTCTGCTGGGATAATATTGGCAACAGAGTTTAATGGATTCAGCTGCCCATTAAGCATATGGAGTGCAGTGAGTAATGCATGTGACCAGTTAGCTTCTCTAGTGTGGATCAGAATTGTCACATTTGCCAGAGCCATGCCCATGCTGTATGGGTATAACTCAGCCACAGGTAATAGAAACTGTGTCAGCAAATATGGATGTTGTCTGGCAAAATGTGAGTGGCACTAAAGCTCTGTGAGTGAGTTATAGAAATGTTTATGATGCAGTTAAGCTGATTCTGTCCACTGGCCTATTAGCTACAAGTACTTACAGTACATTTACTCTTGGTATATTGATGTGCTGTTTAGCATGGCTATTTCATATGTCTGTCATAAATATAATCTGTCAAAGTGAATGCTAACATGCAGGTATATTCATAGATACATATAAAATATATAAAAATGAATGTGGCTGTTAATGGCAAGTAAATAATAATACACTTTGGGGATCTGTGGATCTTTCTTTGAAAATGTCCCACCGCCATCTTCTTAGAACTTTCTTAGCCTGCTTTGCGAATACACAGTTTGGTAAAATCAGAAAACGTAACTATTGTATGCATGCTCAAGTCTAGGAATCTGAAGAAGCCACAATAGAGCCTTGGGAAATATATATGTAACCTGGCAGCCTGGAATCTATAAAGAATGAACTCTGCAGTTTCTTTCAAACAGTAAGGGGCACATTTACTAAGCTCGAGTGAAGGATTCGAATGATAAAAAATTCGAATTTCAAAGTATTTTTTTGGTTACTTCAACCATCGAATGGGTGAAATTCGTTCGAATCAAATGATTCGAAGTAAAAATCGTTCAACTATTCAACCATTCGATAGTCGAAGTACTGTCTCTTTAAGAAATACTTAGACTAGATACTTTGTCACTTTAAACCTACCGAGGTGTAATGTTGGCCTATGGGGACCTTCCCCAGCACTTTTCGAACATTTTTTTGATCGAATAAAAAATCCTTCGATCGATCGCTTAGAATCGTTCGATTCGAAGGATTTTATCATTCGATCGAAGGATTTGTGCTAAATCCTTCGAATTCGATATTCAAATTCGAAGGATTAACTTCGAGGGTCGAATTTGAGGGTTTATTAACCCATCGAAATTCGACCCTTGATAAATGTGCCTCAAGGTGTCGAACACCCCCTCCCCATGTACTGCTCCTTCATTATTTGTCCAACAGAGGAACCTCTATGTCTTTGAAAGACATCAACTTGAATTTGTATTCTATTCTGTTTTCCTCCTATACTTGCTTTTATTGTAAATAATCTGTAATTGCATATCTCACCTCTGGCGCCATGTATTCTATGATTCCGGCCCAGCCAGTTGTTAGGTCGCCATCAAAGATGCTCTGCTTTACCAGGCTGAAGTCACAGATTTTAACGTGTCCTTGATGATCCAATAAATATTCAGGGTTAGCTGTCTCTGTAATATAAAGATAATGAAGCTAGTGACACTTATACAGTCCCTATTAATTTCTTAAACTTAATGTATGTATGTTTCAGTAGGTTTGTCTGAGATCCAAATGCGATTTTGAGCTTTAAAGTCAATCACATCCTGCTGATCTTTTCCCATTAATTAAATGGGAGGTTCAATACGTTTTAACCCAATTAATTGCTCTTAATAGTAATTAGGCTTTTAAGGGTTCCTTGAAAAATAAATAATATATAGATACAGAATATACAGATACAGAGACATTTGAATGACAGTAATTATTTTCCAAACAATGGACTGGGACATAGGACAGACTAAAGTTCTAGAGTTGCTAAGAGAACACAATAGTAATAATAGTAATGTTTTACTTTCAACATGATTATTCAGCATAGATTATTGAGTTAGGTTATTTGTATCAAATATATATATATATATATATATATATATATATATATATATATATATATATATATATATATATATAATATATATATATATATATATATATATATATATATATATATATATATATATATATATATATATATATATATATATATATATATATATATATATAAGTATTATAAAGGAAAGAAAGAAGTGGGAATAACAAATCACAGAGCTGTATATAACAATGCTCAAACAGTGCCTTGTGGTCAGTAAGGGGCACCTTAATGGCAGATCTTGATCAGACATCAGCTTTGCTGGTTTACTTGCTGCATTAGGCTATGCTGATCTGGGTTGGGCTGCCTTGACCTATTTTAGGGAGGGTGCATATAATTTATGAGGGGTTGATGGGTTAGTATTTTTCTTCCCCAAGAGGTAAGGCTGATTGATGCTGGCATGGCATAAAGAACACATTTTCATACCACTGTATACAAAAAGCATTCTCATATATAGGAAATATTGCATGAATTAACCATTCCTGTAACAATGTATAAGGTAAACAGGACCATCTCAATCCAGAATAATAATAAATCATAAAGTGCCATAATGAATGATGAACAAGCCACAAAACTCTAGTAGAGTTGGGTTGGCCCGGCTCTGAAGTAAGGTTTGCCTTTAGTTCTCCTTTGTGGAACATTGAAGGAAACACCAATGTACTGCTCCAGCCTAATTTTTCTTTACATCTTGCCCCAATTATGATAGAAAATGAGGTCAGTATATTATGTCTTTGTGGGTCTCCACATACTGTATACTTCAAAAACTTGAATTGTCTTTCTGCTCATTGATTCCAGCCAAAAAAAGCAATAACCCGTTCCCCCTATTCCTTAAGTATGTTATTCAAAGCACAGCCTGTTTGCTAGGCTACCTGGGATCCTAGCAACAAGATACCAGTTGACATCTCACAGTAGAACGCTCCAGAACAAATAGTTTAAAAACCCACAAAATATATAACACAATGACGAATTGAAAATACTCTTAAGGTGGCCATACACAGGGAGATCCGCTCGTTTGGCGACATCTCTCCCCCCCCCGATATGCCCGCACTGATGTAGTGATATTGAGCTGATCCGATCGTGGGCCCTAGGGTGGTCATATCGTGGGACCACATCAACAAACAGATGAGGCCGTGATCCGATGGGATTTTTTATCTTGCCCGATAGATATTGATCGGGGACGCCCGTCGGATGGCCCCACAGACGGCCAATAGCCTGTAGACTCGGTCTGTCGCCAGCTTTTATAGGCCTGTGTATTTGGGCCTTTAGAATACCAATTTACAAATAGAATAAGCACTATTACCAAGGAGCTGACTGTTCTTGTGTCACTGAAAACACATGATTTGTTTGATTAGCTGAATAACCAAATTCACTTCACTTTTTAAGTAGAGAGCATAATAACATTTAAAAATAATCTAAATAAAAGTAATACAAGCAGAGTGTCGCTAACTTTTCCTATCCATTATCTTTATTACAGTCTCTTGGATGAATGACCTGGGTCTGCTAAATAAATAATAATCTTTCCACAAGCATCTCAAGTGTATTGCATGCTCAGACATACACACAAAGCACAACTTAGCAAGAAATGAGGAAATCATTCCAATGCCACTTGCTACAAGTTTGTGAGTAAAGTTGTAAACAGTGAGTTCCTTCACAGTGGTGGCGGCACGTTTTGTAGTTTAAAGTAGCTGAGGTGGGAGAAATACCATAGAGGAGACCATGTGACCCGGGTGCCCCACAACTGTGGAGTCTGCTGTATGGTTATGCCACTGAAGGAGAGCAGTACCTTTTAATAGATCAGATTTTATACTTTGTTTTGTTTGAGGGGTTATGAAAGAGATGTAATGTTAGGGGACATTACGACAAGGCAAAAGGTTGCCCTTTTAGTGTATATTCTAAAAGCCACTGCATCCAGGGTCTGGCGGGAACTCTGTACCAAGTGCTTGTAAAAAAGCAATCTAGGCATAGGTTGTAGTGCCCTGTCCCGACTAACTGCCACAGGGCCTACATGCCTCCAACAGTGAATGCTGCAAATGCTGTAATCATAGAGATAAAGAGGTTATGAGCAAGTGAAACAAATTCTGCCAATGAAACAATACATCACTCACACTCTCAGCATTGGTTGAATTAGCACATGTTTATACATGTGAGCAGTAACGCCACGTCAAGGCTTCAACCTTGTTACCGGCACGCCGGGTGTAACGCCTCACACAACAGGACAAACGTGACAAACAAAGACAACAAACGAGGCTTAAACTGCACGTGTCTATGTCCCACCCTTTGCTCATTTAACATCAAAACTACCAGGACAAGGTAAAAAACCCCATCTTACTTCAGATGGGAAAAAAACCCTTGATCTGGATTTCTACACAACTATGAGTACTATAGAGCTAAATAAATAACTAACTTCCAGGACAAGGTAAAAAAAAAAACCATCTTACTTCAGATGGAAAAAAAACCCTTGATCTGGATTTCTACCCAACTATGAGAACTTTAGAACTATATAAATAACTAACAGGGTATTGGTTCCATAGACATGATGTGCAGGAAGACAAAGCAGGCTGTGATCTTAGACTCTGCTTTGCTTCTGTTACACCCTTATCCTTTCATATCTCACGTTCACTCACATAAAGATACCCACCTATACTTACGTGTGATGTGCCAAATGAGTGACTGCCCCTCATAATTCTAGGCCTGATGTTACCCAGCAGTCTCATACCCTGGAAGATGGAATCCCAGGTGAAGGTGGAGCCGAAGGTTGAAGCAGGAATCGCAAGAGATGATCTGGCCTTCATGCAGCAAGCGGAAAAGTTCTTGCAGCCCACAATCATGTCCACTGTCCCATAAAACCTGTGCTGATGGAATAGGAAATTTGTTTTTATTGCTGGATTAAACGCCTACACATACTTAACGTCAGCCAGGTGGAACTTTGAAATGAGAAGCGGAATGGTGTCACTGCCCCCTGATGTTCGCTTCATCCTCCTTGTACTCCAGGAATGACAGCTTCTCTTAACACGGCTGGAATAGGTCTGGTGGTGGCTGCATTAAAAGGGAAAAATAATTTTAATCAAGACAATGCTAAATATCTATTATGAACAAGAGAACAGTCATTGGATTTTGCTTTTAGAAGTCCATATGAAGCATTTTGATTCTATTAATATAGCACTTTGAGTTTCAGTTTGCCATGTATTTCACTATACAAAATAGATTACAATTGCAAAATACAACATTTGTAAGATGGCAGTATTATATTGTTTGCCTGTGCAGAGACTTCTTTTGTAGATCTCAGTGCTATAACAACCCTAGTGGTTTAAAATATTCAAACTTTTTTTTTGTTATGGGATATTGTGGGGCTAATTTAAAACAGATTTGGAAGAATCCAGAAGGTTCAGAGATTTTAATAATCTCATTACCTGTACGCCACAGAGCATCCCTTGGGCCTTATGTGTATAGGGTTTTCCTATAGGGTTAAATACAAGTTCCACAAACTAAAGCCACTGCTTTCTGACTTCACTAGTCAATGCTATAATCATTTGTCATTATTATTCCCCAACCATGTACTTACTGTTCTCGGCTGGTAAGGGGGTTGAATCTTTCCTCTTCCAGTGCCGCCCAATCGATAAGCTTTGTAGAATGGGTGGCATCTGATGTTTCCTCGAACACCAAGGCGTTGCTTCCGATTCTTTTCTAGTAGCTAAGGATGAATGGACAATTATTTAAATCCCAGCAAATTGAGCAGAAATGGAGAATACATTTATTAGCGAATATGTCAATACTTTTGTCCCTCTGCCATTACTCACCTGCCCCAGAAGATGTTTTAGATCTTCATCCAGCCAGTCGGGTATATTGGGTTGATTGGTTTTTGGATGGAACAAATGAGCTGATCCATGTTCCCGCTGTTTGTGAAACGGTGACATTCCAGTGGTTATTTTGCAGATGGTGATGCCAAATGACCACCAGTCAACTGCTGCATTGTATGTTTTTCTGTTCAGCATCTTAGAAAAGAAAAAGAATCATTTACCAAGTTGTAAAATGTTGCTTTTAAGTAAGTATCCTGGGATAATTTTGGCAAACAGAGTTTAATGGATTCAGATGCCCATTGAGCATATGGGGTTAAATTTATCAAAGAGTGAAGTTCCGCACTAGAGTGAAATTCCGCAGCTCTCAATTAATTTCTATGGGATTTTGAAAGGCCGTATTTATCAATGGGTGAAGTGAAAGTTCACCCTTTGATAAATACGCCTATAAAAATCCCATAGAAATGAATGGAGAGTGGCGGAATTTCACTCTAGTGGCGGAACTTCACTATTAACTTCACTCTTTGAATAAATATACCCCATGGAGTGTAATGAGTAATGCATGTGACCAGTTGGTTCTCTAGTGTGGATCAGAACTGTCACATTTGCCAGAGCCCAGTAAGTGCTGTATGGGTATAAGGCCCGGATTTGTGGTGAGGCCCACCAAGGCCCGGGCCTAGGGCGGCAAATTATTAGGGGAGCACCAGTGCTCTAACGTGTGTGCTCACTGCGGTGTGGGAGGTGGGTGCTAGGACTGCACGGTTGGCCCACAGATAGGGGCGCCCACTATCCGAATCCGGCCCTTATGTGTATAGCTCAGTCACAGGTAATAGAAACCATGTCAGCAAATATGGATGATGCCTGGCAATATGTGAGTGACACCAAAGCTCTATGTAAAGCTGAGAAAGTAATACAAATGTTTATCATATAAGTGAAAAAAATGTTATGCTGTTAAGCCTGGTTCTCTCCACAGGCCTATTAGCTACCAGTAACTACAGTATATTTACTCTTGGTATATTGATGTGCTGTTTAGCATGGCTATTTTATATGTCTGTAATAAATACAGCCTGTGAAAGCACTGACATGAAGGTATATTCACAGACAGAAAATAAATACCCATGTAAATAATCTCTAATTGCATATCTCACCTCTGGCGCCATGTATTCTATTGGTTCCGGCCCGGCCAGTTGTTAGGTCACCATCAAGATGCTTTGCTTTGCCAGGCCAAAGTCACAGATTTTAACGTGTCCTTGATGGTCCAATAGAACATTCATGGGTTTGATGTCTCTGTAATATAAAGATAAAAGGAGAAAAAAAAAAGATGAAGGCTGCTGATTTGCAGAGCAACCTGTGTGCGGCCTCTGCTGTAGAATGTTACAGAAATGAAGACATTTATACTGACCGATGAATAATCCCGAGGCCGTGCAGGTATTGTAGGCCGCAAATCATCTCCGCAGAGTGGAACCTTTTAAACAGGGAAATAATGGTTAAATTAACTGGAATTCATTAGCTTTCTTTTAAGAAAATGAGAACATTTTTTTTTAAATTTGACTATGATGCTCCCTAGTGTACACATTTTATAAACCTTCTTATAGGCACAAATGGTATAAAGCTATCTATAAGTCATATTGTACTAGTGCCATGTAATACTTACCCGTACTCGCTCTATGGGCAGCGTCCCGTGTCGCTTCAGCTCATCCTCAAGGCTTCCCCCACTCAGGTACTCCATTACAAAGAAGGCATGCCACTGGTTACAAAGACAAATGGAAAGAGTGAAGGAGAGAAGGAAACACTTACAACAACATAGGGTAGTACATATTTTATTAATTACATTAAAGGGGTGGTTCACCATTGAGGTAAATTTAGTATATTGTAGAAAGTCCAATTCTTAGCAATTGGTCTTCATTAATCTATATGTTTTACTTTATTAGTTATTTGCCTTTTTCTTCTGACCCTTTCCAGCTTTCAAATGGGGGTCACTGACCCCATCTAAAATCAAATGCTCTGTAAAGCTACACATTTATTGTTATTTCTACTGTTGTTACTCATCTTTCTATTCATGCCCTCTCTTCATATTCCTGTCTCTTATTCAAATTAGTGCATGGTTGCTAGGGTAATTTGGACCCTAGCAACGAGATTGCTGAATTGCAAATTGTAGAGCAGCTAAATAAAGAGCTGAAGAACTCAAAAACCACAAATGAAAACCAATTGCAAATTGTCTCAGAATATCATTCTCTAACATCATAAGAAAGTTAATTTCAAAGGTGAACAACCCCTTTAATATAAAGCCAAATAAGGTGGGGCCAAAATATCTGTTTTTTGTACTTGCTGCACAATAAGAACAACATATAAAATGTGAATATATGGCATTAGATCATTAATATTGTGGGTAGTTGGTGGATTATCCTGCATGTTGTTATTAACCCTGCAGGCAGAATGCAGTACTGGATATAAAAATCCTGAATGAACATGTAAAGGGGTGTACAAGGCAAGGAGGCATTATATTATGTGTATGGAACTATACTATATAATCAGTTTTGGTTATTATATGTGTCATGTCATTTGTAATGGTCAGGACCGCCATCAGAAATCGCAGGGCCCCATACGACAAAATTCCCCTGGGCTGCACCCACTGCAAAGCCCCACCTACAGTTCCGCCCCCCAGCACACAGTAAAAAAACTAAAAAAATATTGGTGGCTAGGGTTTCCCACATGTTAATAAAATAAAAAAGATATTGGTGGTCAGGGCCCCCCATAAAAAACATTTGTGGCTAGGCTCCCCCCATTAAAAAATATTGGTGGCTAGGACCCCACATGAGAAAAAAGAATTGGTGGCCAAAAATTAGTGGCCAGGGCCCCACATTATAAGAAAATTGGTGGCCAGGGGCCCTAAACATCCATGCCTTCCAGAAGTCAGCAGCTCTCAGAAAGATGGGGGGCCCAGATAATCAAGTAAGTGTGGTGAGGCAGGGCCCCCCTTACCCTCTGGGGCCCCCCTACAACTCTCCCCCTGATGGCTGCCCTGGTAATGGTTATAATATATATAATATATGGGACATTATGTAAGGGGATCATATGTATGACTAAAGCCATCATCTAGGGGATACAGAGGAAACAGTATTACAAACTTAAATGGCAATATGGAGTCAATGTTGTACTGGGTTTGAAAAGCGGCATAAGCCTTGGCAAAGAAATGGCTGTGTTCTGCCGATGTTCACACTTGAGACTCTGAGAGAAGGCTGCTGTAATTCTGGGAGCTCTCGTTTGCCGACAGATTTTACAGCCACATATGGCCTCCTGTCTCCTAACGAAGCCAGCTGTACCTAAAAAAGCAAGAAAAAAGTTAATATTTACTGTGTATTTTAAGCACAAAGATGCAGGTCTGGATTTGTGGTGAGGCCACCAAGGCCCGGGCCTAGGGCGGCAGGATTTTAGGGGGCTAGCATGCTGCCCAACCACACCCAGATTGGTTCAGAAACACTGGGGATGCTCAGGAGATCCAATAGTTTTTTTTAATTTCCCCGTGTGGCAATCCTCATTATTCTGGTCCCGGTGATGAAAATTTGAGCGAATAAAAGGTGAGGGGACGGTGGCGACAAATGATAGTGGGCCTTGGGGTGCCCGCTGTGTAAATCTGGCCCTGCTAAAATGGAAATTTTCCCCAGCGCACAACATTTTTTTGCTTTCTTCCACATTTAGGATTTAAACCCTACAAAAAAATTGTGTTTAATGGAAACCAATAACTTACTTTGCCATATCCTCCTGCTCCCAACTTAGAGTAGAAGTTGTAACTGGAGATACTGAGCGGTTTTAGCCTTGAAGGTTGAGCTTCTACACTCACAGGTCCAGCTTCTCCTAGAAAGGAAAATAAATGTTATTTGCATCTTATTGAATAATAATAGTTAATGAAGAGCTCCCATAGTTAATAGTTCAATAGCTAATAATGAATTTTGATGCTCCCATGTACTGCACTTAATGCACTGTAAAACTGTAACTCTTCTTTCACAAACAGCACAGGAGAACCTTTTCAAATGGTTAAAAGACAATTTTGACCATGCATGGTTCTGGCCCAGCCAGTTGATAGGTCATCATCAAAGATGCTAGGCCAAAGTCACAGATTTATCATGTCTTTGATGATCCATGTGCATTATCCAGGGTCCAGTGTGTTCTGCATTAGCTCATACATATTACAAACTATATCTAAAATAAGATCCACTTTCTGCAGATGTTTTAAAGACCCAATGCACGGCAGATCCCCCAAATTTTATAGGATGGAAAAGCAGAGGAGATTTATAAAAGCTCATGAATTAACGATAAGGTGCTAAATTACAGTTGCCAGTAGCAACCAATTAGCTATTAGCTTTAAACAATCGACTACTAGTTAGCAAATATTATGAAAATTAAAAGCACCTGCTTTTATTAGTTGATGGTGGGTATCGCCACTGGTAGCAATTTAGAATTTAAAAAAACACTACCCTATAGGATTAAGTAGTAATACTGCAAAACTGGTACATGTCTAGTCACCGATACCAACCAATCAAGCAGAAAGTATTTACTGGTCAAAGGCAAACATCTCATTGGCTATTATGGGTTCTTGCACCTAGGCAACGTTTTTTTTCATATAGAACATACTTGTAGATGTTAAATTGGCATCAGATGCATATTACCCATAGGAATCAATCAGATATTTCATTTCAAGTTCAAATACACAGCCTCCCAAGCTGCTTGCTGTTTTATTCCCTTTGACTGTTTGCCTTTATAATCAGTTATTATGACCAACATGTATTTATAAAACACCAACAAATGTCACAATGCTTTACAGATAAACCAGTGTATATAATAAACATACAGTACCAACATCCTACAGAAACAAAGCAAATACCAATATGAGTAAAAGAGGGCCCTCAATCTATTATATTTGATTTTATGTTACACTTATGTCAGTATCTGGGTCCTAAACAGTGATTGCACCAGTAAATAGAGGCAGTTGGCAATCATGTGACCTACTCATTTTTGCGATTTAGGCATTTTTAAGTGATTTTTCTTTACCTTCATCAGTCTCCTGCCTACTCCGTTTCTTCTCCCTGTAGCACTCAACTTGCAGATGGTCATCTACACTCCTCTCTCTCTTCTCTTCTGTTTTTTTCCTTCCTCTTCTTCGTGGTCTTCACTTTTCTTCACCTTTGAGGACTGCGGATCTGAATCTTTGAGAACAGAAGGTATGCTCTCCTCCCTGCAGCCCTTACCTGGCAGCTGTTTCTCCAAGCTGCTCTCTCTCTTCTCCTTCTGGTTTTCTTCTCCCTCTTCTTCATGTTCTTTCTTCTTTTCTTCACCTTTGAGGGCTGGGGGTCTGAATCTTGAAACCAGAGGTATGCTCTCCTCCCTGCAGCCCTTCTCTGGCCAGCTGTTTCTCCAAACTGCTTCTCTCTCCTCTCCTTCTGGTTTTCTTCTCCCTCTTCTTCATGTTTCTTTTCTTCTTTTCTTCACCTTTGAGGGCTGGGGGTCAGAATCTTTGAAACCAGAGGGTATGCTCTCCTCCCTGCAGCCCTTCTCTGATAGCTGTTCCTCCAAACTGCTCCTCTCTATCTTCTCTTTCTGGCTTTCTTCTTGCTCTTCTTCATGGTCTTCTCTTCTCTTCTTCTCCTTTGAAGGTGGGGGATCCGAATCGATGGAAGTAGAATGTATTCTCTTCATATTCTCTTGAAATCCACTGGGAGCTCTCTCTTCTGCTTCTTCTCTCTTGACGCTGTCACACCAACTGTCATAAACGGTTGAGGTCTCTTGCTTAGTGGAAGGTTGCCACCTGATGACATCATCACCTGGGGCACAGGCTGTAGAGTAACATTGCAGTGCAGAGCCAGGTACAGTCAGTTATAGTTACAGTGTACTCTTATTCAGCAAGTCTAACAGTATATCCATAAGATTAGGAAGTGCACGATAGCAACCCCTAGCCATGATATTTCGTTTATCGGCTTTCTTATACTTCATTCCATTTGTCCAGTCTGTGTCTAGATTCAAGAATCTGATTCGGAGCTGTTTAATATATGAAAGTCCATTCACATTGGCTTTTATAAGCATGGGAAGTAATTACTGTCATTGTCACTGTCAATTCACTGGCATGAAATGGATTTACCCCATATTAGGATATCCACATACATCAAAGTGCAGGGTAAGAAAATGAAATAGCATCATTACAGGAATTATTACAAGGTCAGTCACATCCCACTCCCTATTTTAATTTATTACCTAGAGTTCAATAAACAATACAATAAGGGGTCCTTCAAAAGATAAATATGTAGATGACACAGTGTTAACCTTTGTTCTGCGACTCCAAGGGGCAAATTCACTAACCTCCAGAAATTCGCCAGCAACGGCTTTGCTCACATGCGGTGGGCGAAGTTTCGCTTAGCGATATAGATATATATATATATATATATAGATATATATATATATATATATATATTATATATATATATATATATATATATATATATATTAATATATATATATATGTGTGTGTGTGTTTCCCATGGCTGAGTGAGTATGGGGGAAAATCCACTGCTTTATGATTCACATATATTCATTAGTCAATGCTATTCACCCAGGGCACTTAGCATTTCTGATTTGTATTTCCCACCAGCAATTGAGCGGTAATAGAGCATAAATAATTTTTGAATGAGGCAATACTATCCTTCTGTCAGTATTTACCTGTCCCGAAGATGTTTTAGATCTCATCCAAGCCAAGTCAGGTATCTCTGGATCACAGAATTTGATGGAATTAATAAGCTCCTTGGTGTCACTGTTGTTGAGGGTGACATACCAGTGGCCATTTCACAGTATGGTGACACCCAAACAACCACCAGTCTACTGTTGCATTGTATGCTTTTCTCCTTTAGAATCTGAAAAGAAAAAAAATCACTTACCAAGTTCGAAAATGTCACTTTTAATTATGTCTGCTGGATAATATTGGCAACAGAGTTTAATGGATTCAGCTGCCCATTAAGCATATGGAGGTGCAGCTGAGTAATGCATGTGACCAGTTAGTTTCTCTAGTGTGGATCAGAATTGTCACATTTGCCAGAGCCATGCCCATGCTGTATGGGTATAACTCAGCCACAGGTAATAGAAACTGGTGTCAGCAAATATGGATGTTGTCTGGCAAAATGTGAGTGGCACTAAAGCTCTGTGAGTGAGTTATAGAAATGTTATGATGCAGTTAAGCTGATTCTGTCCACTGGCCTATTAGCTACAAGTACTTACAGTACATTTACTCTTGGTATATTGATGTGCTGTTTAGCATGGCTATTTCATATGTCTGTCATAAATATAATCTGTCAAAGTGAATGCTAACATGCAGGTATATTCATAGATACATATAAAATATATAAAAATGAATGTGGCTGTTAATGGCAAGTAAATAATAATACACGTTGGGGTTCATTAGGAACCCTGAGTGTATTCAATTGTAACTTCTGGTGCTCCTATTCCTAAAAAAATTATCGGTCTGTGGATCTTTCTTTGTAAATGTCCCACCGCCATCTTCTTAGAACTTCCTTAGCCTCCGTAATAGTGCATATAATAGTTACGAAAACGTAACTATTATATGCATGCTCAAGTCTAGGAATCTGAAGAAGCCACAATAGAGCCTACATATATATATATTTATTTTATATGTAACCTGGCAGCCTGGAATCTATAAAGAATGAACTTGCAGTTTCTTTCAAACAGTAGGTATCTAACACCCCCTCCCCATGTACTACTCTTTCATTATTTGTCCAACAGAGGAACCTCTATGTCTTTGAAAGACATCAACTTGAATTTGTATTCTATTCTGTTACCCTCCTATACTTGCTTTTATTTGTAAAAAACTGTAATTGCATATCTACCTCTGGCGCCATGTATTCCATGATTCCGGCCCAGCCAGTTGTTAGGTCGCCATCAAGATGCTCTGTTTTACCAGGCTGAAGTCACAGATTTTAACGTGTCTTTGATGGTCCAATAAAATATTCAGGGTTAGCTGTCTCTGTAAATATAAAGATAATGAAGCTAGTGACCCTTATACAGTCCCTATTAATTTCTTAAACTTAATGTATGTATGTTCAGTAGGTTTGTCTGAGATCCAAATGCGATTTGAGCTTTAAAGTCAATTCACTATCCTGCTGATCTTTTCCCATTAATTAAATGGGAAGGTTCAATAAGTTTTTAACCAATTAATTGCTCTTAATAGTAATTGGGCTTTTTAAGGGTTCCTTGAAAAATAAATAAATAAATATATAGATACAAATATACAGATACATTTGAATGGCACTAGATTATTTTCCAAACAATGGACTGGACATAGGACAGACTAGATTCTAGAGTTGCTATCTCTCTC